>NC_139605.1:137121-737121 GCF_964270895.1 Podarcis filfolensis | reverse complement strand
GTGGTGTAAACATGTATGTTGTCTTCCAGAGATCCAAATACACACACAAACGCACAAAATGAACACACAAGCAAGCAATACTCCAAAGGGCTTCTGTTCCCAAAAGGGCAGGAGGGGATTTTCTGATCTCTTCACCACTTCTAATTCATCTCTGAGGCTTTAAGGGAAGCAAAAGAAGAAGAAAGAAAAATAAGACTTTCCCATTTCAACTTTGCGTGGAGAGAAACCTTCTCCAGGATTTCTCTTTCGCACATAGTTCCAAAAACAGTCAGGGGGAAAGGGGAAGGAGGGTCGTTTTCCAGGTTTTCCTGCTTCCCCTTGCAGATTAGCACCACTCTGGTGCTCAGCAGATGCTTAACTACGGCCCTGGACTGTCCACCTCCCTGCCTAAATCTCTGACCTTCCTCCCACATCTCCCTTGCCTCCCTCCCACAGTCCAGCCCAAGGTGAAGATCACCCCCACAGACAACGTTGAATCTTCACCACACAACACTCTGCTGATTTGCACCGTGAACCGCTTCTTCCCTGCGGGGATCGAGATCAAGTGGTTCAGGAACGGGAAGGAGGAGCCCAAAGTGTGGACCACGGACCTCATCCGGAACGGGGACTGGACCTTCCATATTGAGGTGATGCTGGAGACAAAGCCAGAACGTGGAGACGTCTACACCTGCCAGGTGGAGCACGCCAGCTTCGAAGGCCCCGTCACGGTGAAATGGGGTAGGATGCCTTCCCAGCCCTGACCCATCTCCTGCCCAAGGAAGTGGGGGGCATGCCTGGGGGGCTAGATGGGTTGCTCCCCCCTCAGGGGGCTGATCCCAGGCCTGCCTTTCCTCACTCACGGCTTTTTCTTTCTTCAGAGCCACAGTCGGACTCTGCCAGGAGCAAGATGTGGACGGGGATTGTGGGGATTGTGCTGGGTCTGGTCTTTGGGGCCACTGGACTCGCCCTTTACCTGAAGAACAAGAAAGGTGAGGGTGGGGTGCCAGGGGGAGAGGGAGGGTTGGGTGGGGGGCTGGAGTGGGCTCCAGGCTCCCCTCTTCTTAGGCAGCGGGTCTGGAGGGGGTTTTGTGCCATCTCCACTCCTAGGAGGTCCCTCTTGGTGTCTCAGAATTTAGTCCAAACTGGTCTCGGGCCAGAATCACCTGCAGGATCTCTGACTGTCTCTTATCTGAGACTCTTTCTATCTTTTTTACACTGTGGAGAAAAACAGCTCTTCTTCTGGATTTAGAAGCCTTTGTACTTTCAGGGCTGTTCTTCTAAGGTCCTCCTGTCTTCCCTGAAGTGCCAGTGTGGTGTAGTGGTTAAGAGCGGTGGACTTGTAATCTGGTGAACTTGGTTCGCTTCCCCGCTCCTCCACATGCAGCTGCTGGGTGACCTTGGGCTAGTCCCACTTCTCTGAAGTCTCTCGGCCCCACTCACCTCACAGAGTGTTTGTTGTGGGGGAGGAAGGGAAAGGAGAATGTTAGCCACTTTGAGACTCCTTAAGGTAGTGATAAAGCGGGAATCAAATCCAATAATTCTTCTTCTCCTCCTGATCAAAACTCTGCTCAAAGCAGTAAGAGCAAGGCTCTCGCCACAGAGAGCAAAGGGCCTTTGAGACACCCACAGCCAGGATCCCATCGCCTCACTTGGACCTCTTCCTCATTTGCATGAATTACTTTGCGTGAATTAATTAATAACTAGGCAAGGCTAAGAAATGCAGCCTAAGGAATGAGGAGCGGTTTGTGGGGGGGCATTGGGGGATGGGGAGAAGAGTAGATTGCAAAACATCCTTTCTGTGTTGGGAAAGAAATGTTTCCATTTAACGAATAATTATCTTTAACCCCTCATATTCTGTTCTGCAGAGGGAGTGGGGAAACAGTTCTTAGTTGTGCCTTGATTGCATTATCTTGATCTTGGGAGCTCTGGGGTTCTCGGGGGATCGATTCCAGTTGATATTTGATGCTGACCAAGTATTGCTGTTATCTTTTTTCCCTCCCAGGGAGAGCTGTTCCCCAGCCTGCAGGTAACTTTCCTCTCTCCTCCTCCTCCTTCCCCCCTCCTTCCCCCACCCCTTCTTCTGGCTGCTTAGGGTGTCCCCCTTGCTTGCTTTTCATACAGCTGGGGATGGGGGATGGTTCTGGTTTTAAACCCCCCCCCCCATATACACACGCTCTAATTTCATCTCCTGGAAGTGGGTCTGCAGGAGAATTCCCCACCTGGGAGGCTGTCAGGCAAAGCTCACTTTCAGGGGCCAAGTGAGGAGACCAGGGCTTTGTTCCCCTGCCCACTTTCCAAGACACGTAGCCCAAGGGTGGGGAACCTTTATAACCCCAAAGTGGGTGGAGCAACGCATGCAAATATCCCCTTTCCAGAATAGACTACTTTCTACCCCTCTCCGTTCTTCAGTGGTGTAGTGGTTAAGAGTGGTGGACTCGTAATCTGGGGAACCGGGTTTGCATCCCCGCTCCTCCACCTGCAGCTGCTGGGTGACCTTGGGCTAGTCACACTTCTCTGAAGTCTCTCAGCCCCACTCACCTCACAGAGTGTTTGTTGTGGGGGAGGAAGGGAAAGGAGAATGTGAGCCGCTTTGAGACTCCTTCAGGTAGTGATAAAGCAGGATATCAAATCCAAACTCTTCTTCTTCATCATCTTCAGAGTTCAAGGAGCATCCCAGGGAGGCGGAAACACTTGAGGAGGGTGCAAAGCAGGGTCAGGAGGAGTCATAGGGGCCAAAGAGAGAGAGTCCAGGGGGCCACCTCCTGGGCCAGAGTCCTGGGATTCCCCACCCCTCTTCAGAACCTCCTCTTTCCCACTGCCTAAGCCAGCCAAGACTCCTCAGAGCCTCCCCTGCCAGACCCATAACCTCCAGGCCCTGCGGACTCCAACTCCCACCATCCCCAGCCAGCATGGCCAATGGTTAGAGGGCACAATGGGAACTGCAGAATCCCTGCTGAGTGGTCCCCCAAATCCTGCCAGGGATTCATCCCCCCTTCGCTCCCCACAGTGATGGGCTTGTCTCTCTTTTCTCTCTGCCTGCAGGACTCACCGATTAGACTTTGCTGCTCCCTCGGGATCCCGGGATGTGGAGAATTCCTTCCTGCAATTCCTTCCCCTCTGTCCTTGCTCAGAGGATGGGAGCTTTTCGTTGGTTGCTTTTTATTACTTCTTTTTCTGGGTGTCGCTTGGGGTTTCCATTGCTCTTTCATTTGGCAGATTGGCAGTTATCCTAGCCTGACGTAGCTTTATTTGCACATCTATGTTGGAGACGCTGTGCTCTGAATCTCCCGAGAAGCCTGAGCTGAGCCTTAAAGCAACGATGGATCCAGTCAGACTGTCAGGACTGAATGTTAGTTCTTAAAGCCCTGATGGGGAGCCTCATAAAATTTGACTCACTTTTTTCAATTAAATTTTCTTTTTTACATTTTGGAATATTCCTTTAAACAATCTTAAAATATAAATGATTTCCCTTCTCTTTCCATGGTTCATTTTACATACCATAAATCCCTGCAAGTGTACACAATTTCTCCCCATATATTCAATAAACATTTTCCAACCTTCTCTGTCAGATGGCAAAGGTGTTTGCTCACAAGTAACCCGGCAGGACTCCGACCTGTCTTTTACAGGTTTTATTAGGTGCAAAAACTATTTACAGTGCAGAACCCCAAAGTTCATGTCTGCCTCAATCGCTAGCAGAATCCGGGAGTGCTTGTTTCCTGGACCTCCCCCAGCATAAAAGTCTCATTACGCCCAGCCTTTTCCTTCCCTCTCTGCGCTTTAGACTTCTGCGCAGGGTGGGTGATGGAAGGGGCGTGCTTCCCTCCTGGCCAGCTTTGCCAGGTGCGGTGCTGAGGCTCCCACCAGCATCCTCTGGTCCTTTCACCTCTTCCCCACTGGAGGTGGGGTTTTCCTCATCACCGGAAGAGGAACTGCTTCACAAGATTTTCGGAGCCTCCCTGTAACACAACTGCCCCTCTGTTTCCCGCCCCTGCTCTGATGGCAGTTCCCTGACATTCCCTAAACGTATGTTCTTCTTGTGCTCTTATTCTATATGTTAAATCTGAAAGCTGAGCATATTCCGTCAGCTTAAGTTGCCATTCATCTTTGGTTGGGACCTCATTCATTTTCCATTTTGGGGCTAATAAAACACGGGCTGCAGTAGTGGCAGACATAAATAACCTTTTTTGACACCTGGGAATTTCCATCGGAATTATCCCCAACAAAAAGGGCTCTGGTTTTGGTTATTTTGAAAAGCACTTTTTAAACATTTTTTCCAATTCATTATAAATTATTTCCCAGTACTCTTTTACCCTTTTACAAGTCCACCATATGTGATAGAACATACCCTCAACCTCAGTTTCAAAAAGGACCTTCCTTCTGGACAAGAGTCCAAGTCTCCCTCCCTCCTTGTAGCCAATGAGACCCATCCTCTTCCTCCTGATCCAAATAGGAATTAGCCAACTGTATTGATACACTCCACCCCAATCTCCGAGTGGGGCAAGTTTGCAGGGGTCCAGAGTTCATGCTTTCTTTGGAAATGAGGTCCAGCGGAGACTGTGGTGTCTTTAGGACACATGGTTTCCTTACACATCTCTACAGCCTGATCCTACAGTGGAAGGGCTCACAGCATTCACACCCCAATAGGTTCTTCCTTCTCCCCTGACCACAGCTGCCTTGGATTCTAGCAAGGCCCCAGCCATGGCTCTGATCCTCTCCCTCTAGCTTGCCACTTACAGACTGAACCCTTTTCCGCCACAGCAAACTGAAATCCCAAAAGCTCAAAACTCATTTGTCTCTGCCCCCTAACTCAGAGCTCAGAGTGGGGGTCCACCCATTTACATCTGGCACAGAGTCTCCACTTCCTTCGTGGCTTATCTTTGTGAGGCTCAGGGCTCATAATTGGCAGCCAGGAAGTATAACAATATATTAAAGTATATTAAAAGCACATCTCCCCCATTCTTCCTCCAGCTTGCCCCTCAACAGGCGGTATGAGTCCAATTTCAAGCGACAGCCCCCTCCTTCCCCTGCCCTGATGCCTTTTATCTCCTCAGTGGGTGATTTGTTAATTGTTCTGTAAAGACCCATCTATTTTGTCAAAATCATGATTTCACAGCCTTGGGATGATCTCCCCTGAGTTGCACTGTGGCAAGACTGCCTAAAGAAAGTATGTAAGTGTATCATTCTGCCTTAGATTATAGTGCCTAATTATAAGAAGCCAAATGCTGTGTCTTTCATTGTGCCTTATTATTGCTGTGCTAGCAAAAACATATATGCATTTAGCTGAATTTGCAGTTTGCAGGGAAGACATCCATCATAGTCACAAGATTGTAATAGTCACCAGATGTCCTGTGAAACAGGATATCCAAGTTTGATGCTTTCCACATAGGATGATAACAAGGGTTTTTTTTGCTTGCCTGCCAAAAGGGGATTTTTGCTTGCTTGCTGATAACACAGTATATGAGAAAATGTCTAACGTAATGAGCTATTGCAGAAATAAAGAAGTTATCTTTATAAGGACATAAGGAAGGCCGATGTCTAAGTTTATTGGCTTAATTTTGCTCTAGTACATGAATATGTAATGCCTAAAGCTAGCTGGAAAAAAGGTAGATAAACCCATGGAACTGTTGATCGGGGTCCAGTCTTTGAGAGGAGACTCCACTGGGCCTATTGCTGTCAGCAATAAACTTACTTTCTATTTCTCCAACTGATGCGTTTGTGATCTTTGAGTTCACCCAGAACAAGGTTCCCAGGTTACCACGCAACATTCTGGTGCCGTGACTCGGATAGCAGGCTAGGGGGCCTCAGGGACCCCAGGCCCTTGCCCACTGGGTGGGGTGGAATGTCGCTGGACCGCCGGCTTTCCCCCAAGCGCCATTGGACACTTTCTCCAAGGAGGGAGACCGTGCTCCACTGCACTGCACCTTGCCTGCCGTGGCAACGGGCCGTGTGGAGAAATCGAAAATAACTAGAATCAAGGCGTGCCAGCAGGGTAAGTTGGAAGAAGGGGTTTTTAAGGTTATAGGGAACCCTCCATAAGGGGGAAGAACCTGGGTGAGCTTAGGAAAGGGTGTGGGAATTAGCTGTGCGGTGAAGTGAAGAGTGAATGAATGTGAGTGATTGAAGACCCCAAAGGAATTGATGGTACCAGGGTGCCGGGGCATTGAGTGTGGACCTCTTATGTACTGCAGTTCCAAGTCGGGTGACCGCACTTGGTCGGGAACAGAGGGAAGCATATCTTTGAGAATTTGGTGAAGGCACTTCACAAGGGACATAATAATGGGAGGGGGCTGTTCAACAGCAAACACACCATTAGGATGCATGATTGAAAATTTCAAGAAAGCCTTCTCAAATTGACCCCAGAGACCCTGAGGACGCACTGTGAACTAAACTGGCCAAACCAGGTTCCAAAATGGCCATCAGAAGGCAGTTTTGATGTGGAATTCTGCAGACAGGTGTGGGTCTCAGTGACTAGAGACCCAGGAGGCCACCCAGACCAATTCCTGGCTTTGGTCCAGTATATCTGAAGGAGCGTCTCCACCCCCTTCGTTCTACCCGGACACTGAGATCCAACGCCGAGGGCCTTCTGGCAGTTCCCTCACTGCGAGAAGCCAAGTTACAGGGAACCAGGCAGAGGGCCTTCTCAGGGGTGGCGCCCGCCCTGTGGAACGCCCTCCCACCAGATGCCAAAGAGAACAGCAACTACCAGACTTTAATAAGACATCTGAAGGCAGCCCTGTTTAGGGAAGCTTTTAATGTTTGATGTATTATAGTATTTTAATATTTTTTTTGGAAGCCGCCCAGAGTGGCTGGGGAAGCCCAGCCAGATGGGCGGGGTATAAATTTATTATTAATATTATTGTTGTTGTTGTTGTTGTTTATTATCGACCAGTGGTACAATGCCTGCATAAAGAACTCTCCATAGATGACGAAATGCATGGGAGCAGCCTGCCAGATACTGGAGGCCCAGAGAAATATAGATAAGCTTAAACCTCCAGTGCCTACTAAGATAATAAATCAAGGCCCTCCAGAGGAAGATTTTCTCTTCCCACCTCCTCATGCTCCATCACCCAGAAACCCGTCTCTACCACCAGCTCCACTGCCCAGCAACCAGCTTCCACCACCAGTTCTACAACCTGGAACCTTACCAGCACCAGCCCTACCTTTTCCCCAGGCTGGCCCATTGCAAGTCCTTCAGGAAGGAGAAACCAAAGCCTCTCCAGATCTAGAGACTCTAGGAGGGAGAGCGGCCGGAGGAACAGGTCCCGCCCCAACAATGGAAAATCTGATTGTGGACTTTACTGAGATGCCCAGGGCAAGAGGCTATCACTATTTGCTGGTTTTTGTGGATACATTAACAGGATGGGTCGAAGCGTATCCCACGAGGACTGAAACAGCTCGAGAAGTTGTTAAGCGCCTCTTAATGGAAATCATTCCGCAATTTGGGCTGCCAAGAAGCATCGGCAGTGACAATGGGCCAGCTTTCATCGCCTTAGTGGTACAGGGAGTGTGCCAGGCCCTGCAGATACAATGGAAACTGCACGCTGCTTACCGCCCCCAGAGCTCCAGAAAGACAGAAAGGATGAACAGAACTCTTAAAATACGGTTGGCCAAATTGTGCCAAGAAACTCCTTTGCCTGGGATTGGATATGGTCTTGGATTCCAGGAGCTGGATGGTTACATGGCCTTTTAATCGCCATCGCAGTAGGAGGACTAATATTATTGGTAATTCTGTGTGTCGCTCCTTGTTGCATATCCCTGATCAGGGGAATGGTGACCCAAAGTATTAAGAGTCTCACTGAAACACATATAATGGCCATATATTGAGCCTTACCGCCCATCCCAGAAGGAGGGGACTAATCCATGAAATCCCTTTGGAAGAGACAGTGATATATGCCGGAGTTCAACATGAGAGTCAATCTGTTTTTTACACGTTTCGTTATTTAATTGTTTGAAACATTTTAATCCCTTGATTTTGGTGGGAATAAACCCGAATAAATCCGAGACATGAACTTGGGGCATTCCCTCTGGGTAAGAAACACCCCATGAGCACCCCTCAGAAAATGGGGTGTGTGCCCCCTCCGGGATCCACCAGAAAGAGGGGTGAGGGGGCAGCAGGCAAGGTCGGTCTCTGTGCCACCCCCACCTGCTTCCTACCTGTCGCTCAGGGTGGTCTGCACTGCAGGGGGCTCCTCTCTCAGATCCAGCTCTCAAACTGAATCAGCTTCAATCGCCCTGGTGGGATGACCTTCATCTCAAGAAGGACGAGGGGAGTTACTTCTGCGTGCCATTTAAAGGAGGGGTTTTTGATGCCACTTTCCATGGCGTTCTCTGGACTGACTTAGTGGGATGTTGCTGCTGGGGGACATTCCTGACATCTGGGATGTGACCTCCACCTGAAAGGATCAGGCAGGGTCCCGTGAAGACTTTAAATATTTATTTAAAATTTTTTTAAAGGCACTCAGGAACTGGATCCCTGCTCAGCCGTGCATCCTCCCCCCCTTGGTGAGATCATGTCACAAAGGGGAGGGAGCTTCTTGTGCAGGTGTGGGGGGGGGATGCATATGAAGTTAGGAGAGAATATATTCGTTTGATACTGTATTCTTCTTCCTTACTCATGGAAGCTGTTGATTACCTGGTTTCAGCTTTTTGATGAAGCAAGCCAGGATGCCCTTTGCACAGAATGGATTCTTCCTGGTATTTCCCCCCTTTATTTCCCTCTTAATAATAACAACACAAAACAGTCTTCCTAAAATATGAATAAAGTTTACTCACAGTTAGTTCACATTCAGGCTTGGGTTGCAGTTACAGGAAGTTACTTTGGTTGCGGGAAGGCGGCGGCTGCTCTGAGGGAAACGGCTTTTCCCGCCTTTTCCCAACTTCCCGCCTTTCGAAACCTGACCTTCCCCTCAGTTTTA
Organism: Podarcis filfolensis; assembly: GCF_964270895.1. NCBI lineage: Eukaryota > Metazoa > Chordata > Lepidosauria > Squamata > Lacertidae > Podarcis > Podarcis filfolensis. Next base: position 728,227 of record NC_139605.1, on the reverse strand, counting down.
GGGAATCAAGCCTCAATCAGTCAGAGGAATTGGCCACTCTCCAGGTGCCCGGCTTGGATTCCTTGTTGATCTCCCCCGTCAGCGACTCCCGGCAAGACAAGGCGAGATCCCGGCGATCCTCCTCAAGTGAGAAGAACACACCATTCCTCCCCCATCCCCAGGGAGGGGAGAGAGACAGACAGAAATGTATTTACATGCCTTTATTTCTGTCTTTCCAGCAGTACAGAGAAATCATGTCTGCACTCTCTTTACATCAACAGCAGAGAGAGAATAACTCCTCCCATGTACTTCCAGTACAGGGTCATGTGACACTCTGAGCTAACATCCGGTGCTCAGTGCACATAATAGACTGTTCCTTGTTCCCACGGTACAGTCCCATAACATCAACATCCTGTTTGGCTTTCCAGCCATCTGGAGAACTCAGCAGCATTGCTCCTTTTTCGTAACAACGGGAAGTTACTTTGGTTGCGGGAAGGCGGCGGCGGCTGCTCTGAGGGAAACGGCTTTTCCCGCCTTTTCCCAACTTCCCGCCTTTCGAAACCTGACCTTCCCCTCAGTTTTAGGCGCCAAGGAGGCCGATTCCTGGCAGACCAGGCGGCAGTTTCCCTGGGCTCCCTCGTTTATCGGGGGATTTCTTCTCATTCGCCCTGATTTCTCTTCACATCTCTCGCTTTCGAAGCTTCTCTCTGCTCCTTTAGAAAGGCCTGCCCCTCCCCCGTCCTTCCCCAAAGACGAAGCAGCGCCTGGATGCAAAGGAAGAGCAGAGCTGCAGACCTCCTGGAAACTCGCCCCCTCCCTGGCAGAGAGAAATGGGGGGCAGGACTCCTGACTTGGGGGTCTCCCCCCTGCATGCATGAGCTGAACAGCCCCCACCTCCCATGCATCCTTCCCTTGCAGCCCTGGGACCCCTTTCTGCCCAGTCCACACAGAGATGGAGCTACAGTGAGGGGGGAAAGTTCAGCTCGTTACATACAGTGAAGACACCAGGTAGCCTGACATCTGGCTGGTTGATAGGGGATCAAATACTTATTTCACTCATTATAATGCACATCAATCTCTGACTGTTGTCTCCTGGGTTTCAGGGGGTTTTCATGTTGTTATTCTGTCTCTCACAGCTACAATAAACCTACCATTACAATAAAGGTAAAGGGACCCCTGACTATTAGGTCCAGTTGTGGCCGACTCTGGGGTTGCGGCACTCATCTCGCGTACAGCTTCCGGGTCATGTGGCCAGCATGACTAATCCACTTCTGGCGAACCACAGCAGCGCACGGAAACGCTGTTTACCTTCCCGCCGGTGCGGTACCTATTTATCTACTTGCACTTTGACGTGCTTTCGAACTGCTAGGTGGGCAGGAGCAGGGACTGAGCAACAGGAACTCACCCCGTCGCGGGGATTCAAAACGCCAACCTTCTGATCGGCAAGTCCTAGGCTTTGTGGTTTAACCCACAGCACCACCCACGTCCCTACCATTACAATTATGGACTGGTAATTTCTTTGTGAGAGGGCAAACAGGCAAATTTAGTAGGAGATCAAATACTTTCCCCCTCACTGTAACTGCTCCGGCCCCTGGAGCGGCACACATGCTGTGCACCCAGAAGTGGGGCGTGCTGCCCACGGGGGCAGAGCAGCAAGCGTCCCAGGGGGGCGCCACCCACGGCAAGCATCCTAGGGGGGCAATATCACACACACCCTCGGGGAGGACCACACGCCCTGCACCCCCCTTCCTCTGCCAGTGAGTGCAACTCAGTGCACAAGAGAAGATTCACCAGGTCCCAAAGGCACCTCAGAGGCAGCACATGCAGAGAGAGAACAAAGCCACACACCCTTCCCTTGCTGGAAGGAACTAGGGATGGAGGGAGGGGATTTTGCTCTGGAGGACCATGCCCCCCACCCCTACTTCCTGCCCTCTCTAGAAATCCAGATCTTATAATACAAATAGAACAGAGGGAACATGTGTGGCCTCAGGGGTGAAATTTGCATTTTGTTACGATCTCAAAGAGAATTTTTATAAAATGGTGTATCGCTCAAATTTAACTCCTGGAAAACTTTTCAGAATGTATAAAGATGTTTCAAATGTTTGCTAGGAATGCCAAGAACACAAAGGGACATTTTTATCATGCTGGGTGGACATGTAAAAAGGCTAAAAAGTAGATTCAAATACATACATCGATACAGCAGGTTTTTAAAGTTAATATTCATCATCATCTTCATTTTTTATTTGTATGCCGCCTTTCCATAGTTAAAACAATGCTCAAGCTGGCTTAAAACATGACAAGATTTAGATAATTACCAACATAACAAAAGTCATAAACAATAAATAAAACACCTCAAAAAGTACACAACCAAACGGAAAACAATTTCCACATAAATGATAAAATCTAAAACTAAGAATACAGCATTAATATGAATCACAATTTAAATGACATAGATAAAAAATAAAAGCAATTTTTATATACAAACAACAACAAACAAACAAACAAAGTTCAGTTGAAGGCAGAACTCTTTCTGGACACACTATTACAAAAGGATTATGGAAGATTACTTCAGTAAATGATTACAGCAGCAAGACTGCTATCACGTTTAATTGGAGAAAGTGGTTTTCAAATCTGGAGAAGAGCAAAACTTCACAAGGTTAGAACCAACAACATGTGGGACACAAGACCTCATGTGAAACGAGTCGCAAGGCCTTGGCTGGAGACCCTGCCACCCAGAATGGTTTCAAAAGTACCTCATTTGTTGTGCTGGACTTAGTCTCTGTTATCACTGCGGAGGAAGCAGAACAGGGTCACCTGCTTGGGGAATACATGCGAGACACTGACAAAAATGTGCCCCTAGTCAAGATCTGGTGCTGGGTTGCTGAATGAGAAGAGCATTGTTCCAGTTGTTGCCCCTGTAAAAATCAAAGTCTCCCTTAAAATAATACACACCCATTACTATGTTTCTATTCACTGTAAATTGATTGGTGGGATGTGACACTGGCGCCTTTACTAGAGCTCTTTCCACATTCCATGCACTAATATAGCTTTGCCCTGCCGTGAGTTTTTTGATTGGGTGTGAGATTTTTCCTCTGACTTAAACTCTTTCCACGTTCTTGGCAATGAAATACTTTCTCCCCAAATTACCCACTGTGCTGTTGATGGAAGTATGGATCTTTATTAGTCTTCCCTATATTTTCAGCCCTGATATGCTTTCGCCCTGTATGGATTGTTTGATGGGGAGCTAGATTCCAGTTGAAGGTGAAGCTGTTTCCACATTTCTAGCATTAAAATGTTTCCTCCCCGTGTGAGTTCTTGCATGTAAATTGAGACTATCCTTCCGACTGAAGCTCTTTCCACATTCCAAGCACTGATAGGGTTTCTCCCCTTTATGAATTCTTTGATGCAAAGTGAGACCTGCCCTCCTTGTGAAGCTCTTTCCACATTCTTGGCATTGAAATGGTATCTCCCCACTGTGAATTATTTGATGGGAAGTGAGACCTTCTTTCCAACTGAAGCTTTTTCCACATTCCAGGCACTGATATGGTTTCTCCCCTGTATGAATTCTTTGATGGGAAGTGAGTTGGGTGCTCTGAATGAAGCTTTTCCCACATTCCGAGCACTGATAGGGTTTCTCCCCTGTATGAATCATCTGATGGGAAGTGAGATGGGAGCTCTGACTGAAGCTCTTTCCACATTCGGAGCACTGATAGGGTCTCTCCCCACTGTGAATTCTCTGATGTTGACGAAGGTTTGTGATTTTATTAAAACTCTTTGCACATTCCGAGCATTGATATGGTTTCTCCCCTGTATGAATTTTCTGATGGTAAGTGAGACTTCCCTTCTGGCTGAAACTCTGTCCACATTCCAAGCACTCATATGGCTTTTCTCCTGTATGAATTATTTGATGGTAAGTGAGCTTTGCCCCCTGACGGAAGCTCTTTCCACACTCTGAGCACTGATATGGTTTCTCCCCTGTATGAATCATTTGATGAGAAGTGAGATTGGCCCTATGACTGAAGCTCTTCCCACATTCCAAGCACTGATGTGGTTTCTCTCCTGTATGAATTTTTTGATGGGAAGTGAGACCGGCTCTCTGATTGAAGCTCTTTCCACATTCCAAACACTGGTAGGGTTTCTCCCCTGTATGAACTCTCTGATGGTAAGTGAGACTGACCTTATGACTGAAGCTCTTTCCGCATTCTTCACATTTAAATGGTTTATCTCCTGTATGAATTATTTGATGGGAAGTGAGATGGGAGTTCCGACGGAACCTCTTTCCACATTCCAAGCATTGAAATGTTTTTTGCCCTGTATGAATTCTTTGATGGAGCATAAGACCTGTCCTCTGCGTGAAGCTCTTTCCACACTCTGGGCATCGAAATGGTTTCTCTCCACTGTGAATTAGTTGATGTGAAGTGAGACTTACCTTCTGGCTGAAGCTCTGTCCACATTCCAAGCACTGATAGGGTTTCTCCCCCGTATGAATTCTCTGATGGGAAGTGAGAATTGTCCTCTGACTGAAGCTCTGTCCACATTCCAAGCACTGATACGGTTTCTCCCCCGTATGAATTCTCTGATGGGATGTGAGACTCCTCTTGAACTTGAAGCTCTTTCCACATTCAAAGCACTGATAAGGTTTCTCCTTTGTATGAATTTTTTGATGGGAATTGAGAGTTTCCTTCTGATGGAATTTCTTTCCGCATTCCAAGCACTGATAGGGTTTCTCCCCTGTATGAATTCTTCGATGGGAAGTGAGACTCTCCTTCCGACTAAAGTTCTTTCCACATTCCAAGCATTGATAGGGCTTCTCCCCTGTGTGAATTATTTGGTGGGCTGTGAGATGGGCCCTCTGACTGAAGCTCTTTCTGCATTCTAAACACTGATATGGTTTATCCCCTGTATGAATTATTTGGTGGACGGTGAAATGGGCCCTGTGACTGAAGCTCTTTCCACATTCCAAGCACTGATAGGGTTTCTCCCCTGTATGAATTCTTTGATGGGAAGTGAGATAGGTGCTTACAGTGAAACTCTTACCACATTCCAAGCACCGATAGGGTTTCTCCCCACTGTGAGTTCTTTGATGGGCCGTGAATTTTGTACTTTGACTGAAGCTCTTTCCACACTCTTGGCATTTAAATGGTTTCTCCCCACGATGAATACTTTGATGTCGATGAACATTTGTGCTTGTATTAAAGCTCTTTCCACATTCTAAGCACTTATAGGGTTTCTCTCCTGTATGAATTCTTTGATGGGAAGAGAGAGTGGCGGTGTGACTGAAACTCTTTCCACATTCCAGACATTGATACGGTTTCTTCCCTGTATGAATAATTTGATGGCCCATGAGATGGGCACTCCGACTGAAGCTCTTTCCACACTCTTGGCATTTAAATGGTTTCTCCCCAAGATGAATACTTTGATGTCGATGAAAATTTGTGCTCGTATTAAAGCTCTTTCCACATTCCAAGCACTGATATGGTTTCTCTCCTGTATGAATTCTTTGATGGGTCTTTAGGTTGGTCCTCTGACGGAAGCTCTTCCCACATTCCAAGCACTTATAGGGTTTCTCTCCTGTATGAATTCTTTGATGAGAAGTGAGAGTGGCACTGTGACTGAAGCTCTTCCCACATTCTGAGCACTGATAGCCTTTCTTCCCACTTTGAGTTCTTCGATGGGAACAGGAGCTCTGACTGGAGCTCTCTCCACACTCCCAATCTTGATATGGCTTCTCCACTGTGTGGATTCTGTTGTGGTCTCCATTCTTCATTTCCAATCCATCACCACCTACAATGATGAGAGAATCTAATTAGATCCTCAGGAAGAAACGGAGTCCCCAATTATTAAACAATGTTCTTCCTGTTTCACAAAAGTTCATTTTTGTTGTTTAGTCATTTAGTCGAATCGAAGCGTCAGACACTACTAAACTACTAAACAACAGCAACAATGAACTTTTGTGAAACAGGAAGAACGGAAGACGTGAGGTCTTTCTACAGAGGTCATGTCCTTTATTGAACAGCATTCTTGGACATACGTATTTTTCGCTCCTGACCATAAGACGCACCTAGTTTTTAGAGGAGGAATACAAGAAAAAAAATATTCTGAACGAAACAGTGGATGTATGATTTTTGTGGTTCGTGTTCTGGCCACAGACATGTGATTTGATGGTGAGTTTGGAGTAGCCCAATGCAAAAATCCTGAGAATCTATGTGGATCCATGCTTTGTAACCACGTTTTTGTGCCATTGCAGCCCCACGCAACAGTGGGTGCGTGATTCTTTTGGTGCAGGCTGTAGCCATGGAAATGCTATGTGATCTGATGGTGAATTTGGGATGACCCAATGCAAAAATCCTGAGGATCCATGGGCTATTACCTCCCCCCTCCCGGGCAGCCTTCTTTATTGCTAGCATCCCTTATCTTGCTCCTGATTGCTTGCCGATCAGCGGCTTTGTTTCAACACCCACTTCCCTCTTTCAAAAAAAAAAAAAAAAGCATGATCTGCTTTTCTCCCCTGGGCAATTCAGCTCCAGGGACCACGCATTCACTCCATAAGACGCACAGACATTTCCCCTTACTTTTTAGGAAGAAAAAAGTGTGTCTTATGGAGCGAAAAATACGGTATTTATGGAAACCAGAGGTTCAAAAAGTCTGGCTCTTTTCTAGGACGGATTTAGTTTGCTACAATCATGAAATCCACTCCAACTCTAACATCGGTCTTCTCTTTCAAAAATGGGCAGAAGCAAAAACAAAACCTCATAAGCTGACATAAGTTACCTCAACTTCCCTAATAACTCCACAGTCTGCATTTAAGTAGACCTGGTTGGTCCAGACCCCCTGGTCACTGTTTTAAAAGCCATAACTTCCTGGCCTCATAAAAACTGCGGCTGCGGCGGCTGCTCGGCAAGGACTGGGGAATTTTGGGGGGAAATTTGTTGGGAGTTTTTGCTGTTTTATTTTTATGTTTAAATTGTTCAGTTTCATAGTTTTACATGTGTTTTATTTATTTCAATGATTACTTTGATATATTTGTAATTTTGTAAACCTTTTCATATTGTAAGCCGCCTTGACCTTTGCTTTAACTGTGGAAACGCAGCATAGACATGGAATGATGATGATGATGATGATGATGATAACTGGAGGAAGAATATTAACAAACAGAGTAAATCCCTCCATTCAGGGTTCAAGGTGGGGATGTTAGAATCCCAGATGCCTGTCGAACTGCATCAAAATATTGGCAGTTCCTCACATAGAGCAATGCATGGAATTTCAAAACAGATCTTATGATCCAGCAGAAAGCCTTACGGAGAGAGTGCAGGATCCCACGATTCTCCTCCATGACGTCCTTATGCAGAGCTCTCTGGTCAGGATCCAGCAATGCCCATTCCTCGTCTGTGAAACGAACAGCGACATCTTCAAAGCTCACCGGACCCTAAAAGAATGAGGGACATGTTCTCCTCTTAGCCAACATAAAGATGATCTACTCCACATTGCTTTGTTGTGATCATGTTTGAATGGGATTGTTTTGTGCACATGTTAAACATAGATGCTTATTTTAACATCTCAGTGGAATTCTTTTATTGTGTATTTTAATGATGGGTATTCATCCTTGTGGGGTGACAGTACCCTTGGTGGGGGACACATCCTGCTCCTTCTGGGGTAGTTTGTCCACCTTTGATCCTCATCCTGCACTCTGCTCTCACCTGTGGCTCCTAGAAGCTGTCCGCATGCGACAGCGGCCACAATCTGGGAACGGCTTTGACTGGATGGCTAAACCAGGTGAGAAGAGTCAACCCTCAGTAAGTTAGTAATGTGTCTTGCATGTGAAGATAGACTTCAAGAGACTGAGCGGATGAGACCAAGAGTGGGTCCCAAAGTCAAGATGGTGGTCGCTGCATGTGTTTGTAGGAGGAAGAGAGGAGCAGATGGGGCGACATTTTTCCACCTTCACCACATTAAGCAGTTGGTCCCTTACCTTTCCCACCCCGACCTGGCCACAGTGATTCATGCGGCGGTCACCTCCAGGCTTGACTACTGTAATTCACTCTACACAGGGCTGCCCTTGAAACTGTCCCACAAACTCCAGCGGGTGCAGAATGCTGCAGCGAGGCTCCTCACGAAGTTCTTCCATGGGAGCATATTCACCCAGTGCTTTACCAGTTGCACTGGCTCCCGGTAGAGTATCGGGTCAGGTTTAAGGTGCTGGTCTTGACCTTTAAAGCCCTTTGTGGCTTAGGGCCCTCGTATTTACGGGACCGCCTCTCCTGGTCTGCCCTGCAGAGGACCTTAAGGTCCATGAATAATCACAGTTTAGAGTCCTGGGCCCTAAGGAAGTCAAATTATCCTTCACCAGGGCCACAGCCTCCTCAGTGATGGCTCCGACCTGGTGGAATGCTCTGTCCCAGGAGACCAGGGCCCTGCAGGATTTAACCTCCTTCCGCAGGGCCTGTAAGACAGAGCTATTCCGCCTGGCTTTCAATTTGAACTTAGCCTGATCTTTTATTCCCCTTCCATCCCTCCCCCTCCCCTTTTTATTAAGATTACCCACTCTGGGATCCCACAACTAATTCTCCCCAACTTGCTGGCCCAAATAGGACAAACACGCTTTTCCAAGAACACAAGAGACGACTCGACACATGGACATCACCAGATGGGCAGCATCGAAATCAGATTGCTTATATTCTCTGCAGCCAAAGATGGAGAAGCTCTATACAGTCAGCAAAAACAAGACCTGGAGCTGACTGTGGCTCAGATCATCAGCTTCTTATAGCAAAATTCAAGCTTAAACTGAAGAAAGTAGGAAAAACCACTGGGCCGGTAAGATACAATCTAAACCAAATCCCTTATGAATACACAGTGGAAGTGAGGAACAGGTTTAAGGATTTAGATTTGGTGGACAGAGTGCCTGAAGAACTATGGATGGAGGCTCGCAAAATTATACAGGAGGCAGCAACAAAAACCATCCCAATGAAAAGGAAATGCAAGAAAGCAAAGTGGCTGTCCAACGAGGCCTTACAAATAGCGGGGGAGAGAAGGCAAGCAAAATGCGAGGGAGATAGTGAAAGATACAGGAAACTGAATGCAGATTTCCTAAGAATAGCAAGGAGAGATAAGAAGGCCTTCTTAAACGAGCAATGCAAAGAAACAGAGGGAAACAACAGAATGGGAAGAATCAGAGATCTGTTCAAGAAAATAGGAGATATGAAAGGGACATTTCGTACAAAGATTACCGTAATAAAAGACAAAAGTGGAAAGGACCTAACAGAAGCAGAAGACATCAAGAAGACGTGGCAAGAATACACAAAGCAATTATACCAGAAAGAAATGGATGTCTCGTACACCCCAGGTAGTGTGGTTGCTGACCTTGAGCCAGACATCCTGGAGAGTGAAGTCAAATGGGCCTTAGAAAGCACTGCAAATAACAAGGCCAGTGGAAGTGATGATATTCCAGCTGAACTATTTAAAATTTTAAAAGATGATGCTGTTAAGGTGCTACACTCAATACGCCAGCAAGTTTGGAAAACTCAGTAGTGGCCAGAGGATTGGAGAAGATCAGTCTACATCCCAATCCCAAAGAAGGGCAGTGCCAGGACTTCCGGGTTGGCGCCATTGTTTAATGGCGGATTCCCTCCGAGCTCCGGAGGGAATCGGCTCCGTAGCGTCTGGGTCTGGCCGCTGCAGCGAAGCGGAGACCCTTAAAATCACAGGCGCGGATGCCTGTGAACACAGAGACTCGGCGGGCACCATTTGCGCCCCCCCAATCCGCGACGGAGCCTTTTTAAAGGCTTCGGAACGGAGGCAGGGTGGGGCGTGGTGCTGAGAGTACTCCCTCGCCTACGGAGTGAAGCCGCAAGCCATTGACAGAGAGCGCCAACTTCTTCCAAGACCGATTGGACTCTAAAATATAAACCCGTGAGTAATATGGAGATTGGAATCTTAAAAATTTTTAATTTTGGATTTGGAACGAGTGGGAAGGGGCTAAAAAGGAAGTCCACCCCCCCCTCTTTGTAAACAATTTAAAGCAAAGGACTGGGCAGCTAAGGTCGAGAGAATCTGTTTCTTGTTTCTTTTTAATGAAAGATCCTGACTTCACGGTTTTGACACTATAAGAAGATTTACTGGAGGATAAAAAGAATTTTGGGAGCTGAAATTTCACCCCCCCCCCCCGAGACCCGGGAACGTCCTATGAGAAAGCCTGTTGTATTGAGGATTTTGACAGCTGTCAAGTGAGCTGTCAGCTGGAAAAAGAGAACATTGTTTCTGCTGTTTTTGCTGGTTTATTTGGTACATCTTGTTGAAAATAAGGAGGGCTGATACAAAATAACTGGACTTTTGGTTTTGAGCCGAAAGGAACATTAAGGAACTAAAATCCCCCTAGAGGGGTAATAGGGACACTACACCACAAAAATGGCTGGAGTATGTAAAATCCAAGCAGAATTGGACAGAGCACTCGTTCTCTTGGGAAACTTGCAAGATGAATACAATGCTTTGTCTACAGAGGTATCATTACTACACTGGACAGTAAACAACAGTTTTGAGCCTGATAAGGACTTGAAACAGGAAGCCTACTCAACTGAACAAATAAATGAAACTGAAAGCGTAGATATGATGGAGCAATATGTTGTTTTTGAAGAAAATGAAGGAGGAGCAGGAGATTTGCAGGAGTCAAAGGAGAGTTACAATATGAGGCCTGACATGATGATAAAAAAGGACAATAAAAATTGGATGTGGAAAGCCTGGTCTGAATGGGACTTTGGAAAATGGAGAGATCCCCTTTGGAGGAGATCTGAAGACCTGAGGATTACAAATTTGTTGAAGGTGAAAGCTGGAGCTTTGGGGACATATGGATCTGAAAGAAATTTGAAACAAGAGTTGGAGTACCCCATAGGCTTTGTTTTTAAGTATGGAGGACTGGCTGGAAGCAACATGGAGTCTGTTGGGCCGGAGCCCCTCCGAGACTTGGGGCTTAACATCAAGGACTATCAAAGAGACCGGCAGAAAGGAACTGAGAGAGATATAAGGGCCTCGGACGTGAGATCTCCAGGCTAAATAAATAACATAAAGACTGATGGATATTGGTTGGGGACTGGAACCGGGAGAAGGGTAGGTGGAGGTGGGGAATCCAAAGGGTACATAAGGATAATTTGCTTTTTATATTTTGTTAGTGGTAAGGAAATTGGGTAAATCGTGGAAGGGAAATTTTGGTCGACTTTAGGAAATAGGCTTAAGAATAATTAATGAGGTATAAGTATTGATGTGTGATTTTAATAAGGTAAAATTGGTTTTTTCTTTTTAAATTAATTGAAAATAAGGCTGTTAGAAATAAATTGAGGAAATGGAAAAAAGAAGTAAAGTAAAACAATAGTATGTTAGAACAAATGTTTAAGTTAAGGTAAAGAAATAAGTTAAGGACTTGCTGAACTGACAATTTAAATTGGAATACAAGAAGGGGAGGTGTGAGGAGGTCTGAGAAATAAGGTTAAGAATAATAAGTATCAGAAACTTTATGTGGTTTTTTTTTTTCTTTGTTTAGTTTTGATGTATTTTTGTGTGTTTTTTTTCTGTTTTGTTTTGTGTATTTCTTGTTTTTGTTTGTTGTGTGTTTCTTGAAAATGCCAATAAATATTTAATAATAAAAAAAAGAAGGGCAGTGCCAAAGAATGCTCCAACTACCGCACAATTGCACTCATTTCACACGCAAGCAAGGTTATGTTTAAAATTCTACAAGGCAGGCTTAAGCAGTATGTGGACCGAGAACTCCCAGAAGTGCAAGCTGGATTTCAAAGGGGTAGAGGAACCAGAGACCAAATTGCAAACATGCGCTGGATTATGGAGAAAGCTAGAGAGTTCCAGAAAGACATCTACTTCTGCTTCATTGACTATGCAAAAGCCTTTGACTGTGTCAACCACAGCAAACTATGGCAAGTTCTTAAAGAAATGGGAATGCCTGATCACCTCATGTGTCTCCTGAGAAATCTCTATGTGGGACGAGAAGCTATAGTTAGAACTGGATATGGAACAACTGATTGGTTCAAAATTGGGAAAGGAGTACGGCAAGGCTGTATATTGTCTCCCTGGTTATTTAACTTATATGCAGAATTCATCATGCGAAAGGCTGGGCTGGATGAATCCCAAGCTGGAATTAAGATTGCTGGAAGAAATATCAACAACCTCAGATATGCAGATGACACAACCTTGATGGCAGAAAGTGAGGAGGAATTAAATAACCTTTAAATGAGGGTGAAAGAGGAGAGCGCAAAATATGGTCTGAAGCTCAACATCAAAAAAACGAAGATCATGGCCACTGGTCCCATCACCTCCTGGCAAATAGAAGGAGAAGAAATGGAGGCAGTGAGAGATTTTACTTTCTTGGGCTCCATGATCACTGCAAATGGTGACAGCAGTCACGAAATTAAAAGACGCCTGCTTCTTGGAAGAGAGGCGATGGCAAACCTCGACACCATCTTAAAAAGCAGAGACATCACCTTGCCAACAAAGGTCCGTATAGTTCAAGCTATGGGTTTCCCAGTAGTGATGTATGGAAGTGAGAGCTGGACCATCAAGAAGGCTGATCGCTGAAGAATTGATGCTTTTGAATTCTGGTGCTGGAGGAGACTCTTGAGATAGAAATGTCAAATGGACTGTGTCTGCATGGACTGCAAGAAGATCAAACGTACGCATTCTTAAGGAGATCAGCCCTGGGTGCTCACTGGAAGGACAGATCCTGAAGCTGAGGCTCCAATACTTTGGCCACCTCATGAGAAGAGAAGACTCCCTGGAAAAGACCCTGATGTTGGGAAAGATGGAGGGCACAAGGAGAAGGGGATGACAGAGGACGAGATGGTTGGACAGTGTTCTCAAAGCTACCAGCATGAGTTTGACCAAACTGCGGGAGGCAGTGGAAGACAGGAGTGCCTGGCGTTCTCTGGTCCATGGGATCACGAAGAGTCGGACACGACTAAACGACTAAACAACAACAACACCTGACTGCCCCACCCCTGGGCCTCTTTCCCCACATGTCTCCTTCCCCCCTACCTGATCTGGTTCCACAGCCGCTGCTTCCCCTTCGCCACCATGAAAAGACGGAGGAGGAGGTCTTGCTGCCATTGTTCTCTCACCTGCGAGAGACAAAGTTAACTGGGAAACCCAGAGTGTATTGTTCTCTCTGAGGTTCAGCTGTGCATCTCGAACTACAGACGAGCCTCAGAAAAAAGTCTCACCTGCTAAGAGCATTTTGACATTTCTATCCATTTCATATTTTATTTGTGTTAAAACTCTGTCCCCGCTCCTCTGTCCCTCCAAAACATGAACCCCCCCCACAAATTATTAGTTTCAAAATCCACTAAATATGACAGAGTAAAAACTCCTTCCTCCTTACCCATTGGCCTCTCTCCAGTGCCCAATGGAGTCCTTTCTGCTGCAGAGGAATCGGGACCCATTTCTGCTAACAGATCCTTTCCCTGAAAGAACAACACAGATTCAGAAGAGGCAAAAACTTTAGGATGCTTTCCATTAGTAGGGCATTTTGGAATACTCTCCCTCTTGTTTGGAGCCCCTTGGGAGTATCCAGAGGAAAGTCTCTCTCACCTGCTGCTCTGCCTGCTGTCTCTCTTCTGCCTGACTCAGGAGGAAACCTTCGGCCAGGGCCAATGCCTGGGAACTGGTCTCTGCTCCACAGTCCCTCACCCAGCTCTCCATGTCCGGTGGAAGGACTGCCAGGAACTGCTCCAAGATCACCAGGTCCAGCATCTCAGCTTTCGTGTGCCTTTCTGGCTTCAGCCACTGATGGTCTAGTTGGCAGAACCGGCTGCAAACCTCTCGGGGTCCTTCGGACTCCTGGTTGCATAACTGCCTGAACGGCTGGCTCCGTACATCAGAGCGGGGAATGTCCTCCTCACCCAGGAACCTTTGCATGGAGTTTTCCCATAATCCCCCGCTGCTCCCAGTTTGCATATCATGGTCTCTTCCCGCTTCAGCACCAGCTGAGTCTTGCTCATCCATCTCTGCTCTCAGGAAGTCTCCAAGAGATGAGAAGGAATCAGAAGGAATCTTCTGCCACGTTCTGTCTGTGCGAATCAGAGGTGCCAACAAATCCTACAACAGAAATGTGTTGCTCTGTTGTAAAATTATAAACCATCAGGAGAAGTAAAACCTTCCTTGGAAAAGCCTGCATGCTCAAAAAAACTGGCCAGTTTTCAAGATCCATTTCAGTTGTGCTTTAGGCCTGGTTTTGACACAGAAATCGCTTTGGTCACCCTGTTGACCTCTGTCAAGAGAGAGACAGGGGAAACATGTCGCTGTTAATTCTCCTCAACCTCTCAGCGGCTTTTGATACCATCGACCGTGGCATCTTCCTGGAGCGCCTGTCCCAGTTAGGGGTGGGTGTCCCCCCTTTGCAGTGGTTCTGGTTCTACTGGGATGAACGTTCCCAGAGGGAATTACTTGGGAAGCCCCATGGAGCCTTCAATGTGGGGTTCCTCAGGGCTCAATCCTATCCCCTATGCTGTTCAACATCTACATGAAACCTCTGGGTGGGGTTATCCGGAGATCTGATGACACCCAGGTCAAACTGAAACTCAATCCAGACAAGACCGAGGCAATGTTAGTGAGTGGTTCCCTAGACCAGATGGCTGGGAGGTCGCCTGCTCTTGCTGGGGTTACCCTTCATCTGAAGGAGCAGGTTCATAGCTTGGGGGTCCTCCTGGATCCTTTGCCATCCCTTGAGGCTCAGCTGGCCTCAGTGGCCTGGTGTGTCTTCCATCAGCTTCAGCTGGTGGCCCAGCTGTGCCCCTATCCGGACATCCTGACTACTGTTGTCTATGCTCTGGTAACCTCAAGGTTAGATTGCTGCAATGCATTGTACATCGGGCTGCCTCTGGGGAAGGTTTGGAAACTTCTGCCAGTGCAGAATTCAGCAGCCAGTTTGCTCAAAGTGCTGGTTTTGACGGCTCAGGGCCACAGTGCCTCAAGGACCCCCTCTTTCCATATGAACGTACCTGGACCCTGAGATCACCTTGTGGTGCCTGGAGGGCCTTCTCTGCAGTGGCTCCCCATCATTGAATGCTCTCCCCAGGGAGGCTCGCCTGGCAGAGGAATTGGCTGCTATGCCCATACAGTCATACCTTGGGTTACAGATGCTTCAGGTTGTACGTTTTCGGGTTGCGCACCGCGCCGAACCCGGAAGTACCGGAACGGGTTACTTCCGGGTTTCGGTGCTCACGCATGTGCAGAAGCACTAAATTGCGCTTTGTGCATGCGCAGAAGAGCTGAATTGCGACCTGTGTGTGTGCAGACGTGGCACTTCAGGTTGCGAACGTGCCTCCCAGACGGATCACGTTCACAACCCGAGCATCCACTGTATTTATTTACCTGTCTTATAGCTGCCCCAAAGCAGAAGTACTCCAGGTGTAGTGGTAATAATAATAATAACAACAATAATAATAACAATAATAATAAATTTTATTTATATCCCGCCCTCCCCAGCCAAGACCGGCCTCAGGATGGCTAACAACCGATATAAAAACGAATTGATTGAAATACAAATTTAAAACAAGATTAAAATACAATATTAAAACATTAAAATGCAGCCTCATTTCAATGGAAACTCAAATCAAAAACTGTAGAGTGTCATACAAGGACCAGGGAGATCAAGGTTCAAATCCCCACTCGGTCCTCACGCTCTCTGGGTGACCCTGGAGTGTGTCCCCCTGGGAGACCCCCTGCGGATGGTGCAGAAGATGCTCAAACCCTGGGCTAGGAGCCCCTTCCAAAGACTGGGCGCCGGGTGGCCTGAAGGCTCCGCTTGCCAGCACAGGACCCCCCCCTCATCCCACTCCGTCACCTGGCCTTCGCCAGAGCGGCTGATTTGGGGGACCCTTTGGGGTCTCGGCTGAAGGCAAATTCACTCTGGCGGGAGGGGAGCCCTGGGAGCTGGACGTGCCTCGCAGGGATGTTGTGGGTTTTTTAAAAAGAGAGATAGGTAGATACCTTATTTACACGAGCCACTAGCAATAGCAGTAAGATAACACATTTGGGGGATAGAGTACACAAGTTTGTTATACAAAATACGTCCCGGAGGTTGACATCGATACAAATGACCAAGCTGATACCTGGCGATTTAGGCGCAGAGAAAACATGTGAGCCAATAGGCTTCCCTGAGCAATGTTAGAAAGTTAATCCAATAAGAATACTCGATCTTACTCTATTTGCCCTGCCAGCAATGTTGCCGTTTCTGCTGTCTCCTGGTCTCCTGGATCTGCCAGAAGAAAAGTCACAGTAGCAAGGCTGGAGGGACCTGGGAAAGAGGAGGAATACGGCCCCCCCCAACTCTTTATTGAGAGTCCAGGGCTTGATCCGCAGCTCCCCCCCCCCGACCCCTCCCTCCCCCCCGATTTGGGGGCCTCCGCAGGATCTGACCTGCCCCCCCCCGCCCCCCCTTCTCCCCACGGCGAGACTCACCCCGAGAGAGGGAGACCAAGCAGCCCCTCGGCTGGCAGAAGGGGGGCTGGCGGGGGAGGGGCCTGGGCCAGGGAGGACCTCGCCCCCCCACGACGCCACTTCCGGTCCTCTCTAGGAATCCGGCTCTGTTGCTTTTAACCCTTGGCAAGCCGAGCGGAACCTCCAAGGCAGGAGCCCGGGAGAACCCCCCCCCCCGCGAGATGCTTCATTTGGGAGACCCCCCCCCCAAGAAGCAGGGGACCCCTCCCATAGGAGAGGCTGGAAGGGAGCCCGAGGGTCATCCAGTCCACCCCCCTGCCAGGCAGGAATCTCAGCTCCAGCATCCCTGGCCGAGGGACCCCCCCCTCTGCAGAAACCTCCCTCCTCCCCCCTCTGCCTGCCACTTTCTCCCCCCCCCCCATGGCAGCTAGACGACTCCCCAAAAATCCCGAGCCCCCCCGCCAGCCTCGAACAAGGAGCCGGACCGCTCTGCTTCACCTTTTACACAAGCACCACACCTGCAGAGAGGCTCAGAAAAGCAGCCTGTAAACCTGTGGCAATAAGGAGATCCCGTGCATTGTACTGTTTCCACTGATGGGGAGATGCTTCATTTGGAAGACCCCCCCCCAGCTGCGCCCTCCCCAGGCCAGAAGCAGGAGGAGGAACAGCCAGGAGGGGAGAGGAAGCCTCCCCACCCCCATAGCTGTCAACTTTTCCCTTTTCTTGCGAGGAATCCTATTCGGAATAAGGGAATTTCCCTTGAAGAAAGGGAAACGTTGACAGCTATGCTCCCCCCACCCCCGCAAGGAAGGAGCTGGGGCTGTTTAGCCTGGAGAAGAGGAGACTGAGAGGCGATCCAATAGTAACTGTTACAGGAATTTTAAGGTCATGAGATGGGGACGACAGAGGACGAGATGGTTGGAGAGTGTTCTCGAAGCTACCAGCATGAGTTTGACCAAACTGCGGGAGGCAGTGGAAGACAGGAGTGCCTGGCCTGCTCTGGTCCAGGGGGTCACGAAGAGGCGGACACGACTAAACGACTAAACAACAACATGTATCTTTCTGTTTCCTCTGTATATCCAATACAGTATAGAAAAGGTAGAATATTCACAAATAATCACCAAATTTAAGCGGTTTCACCGATTTCCTTGGTTCCAATAGTTAATAACTCCTCTGGAAGAGGACTATTCAGGGCTCGCCCTCCCTCCACAAGGTGTGAATTTAGCCTCACAATAGGAGGCAGGAGGCGATCAAGGACAGCACATACCCCAGGCAGAAATCCAGGGATGGAGAATTGAGTCCTGATACTTTCAAAGGAGAAGCACAGGAAAGCCTTGCACCTCCGGAAAAATGGGCATTCCTTAAACGGGATACTGTACCTTAAATCGCACCTCATGGACAACTCTTTGACTATACTGTCCCTTTTTCTCTCCTTATCCAAAGCTCACCCGTAGATAAGGGTAGAGCCCTTGTGCCGACCTTTCCATTCATAAAACACCTGGCCAATCACCAGGCACCATTCAAATAACTGTCATACCTGTTGTTGTTTAGTCGTTTAGTCGTGTCCGACTCTTGGTGACCCCCTGGACCAGAGCACGCCAGGCACTCCTGTCTTCCACTGCCTCCCGCAGTTTGGTCAAACTCATGCTGGTAGCTTCGAGAACACTGTCCAACCATCTCGTCTTCTGTTGTCCCCTTCTCCTTGTGTCCTCCATCTTTCCCAACATCAGGGTCTTTTCCAGGGAGTCTTCTCTTCTCATGAGGTGGCCAAAGTCTTGGAGCCTCAGCTTCAGGATCTGTCCTTCCAGTGAGCACTCAGGGCTGATCTCCTTAAGAATGGATACGTTTGATCTTCTTGCAGTCCATGGGACTCTCAAGAGTCTCCTCCGTAAAAATGTCATACTAGCAGCCAATAAAGTCCCCTTATGTTGACAGCTACTGATATACCATCCATTGGGAGTTACGGAACTGCGCCCCCGAGGAGGGCTACACAGGTACTGCAGCTCTCAAGCCAGACCCTAAGTACGGTAATCAGAAGCACCACTGGGAATAAGGGGACGTTAGAACAGGCAATCGAAACCACTTTTGACACATTTGTAGTGAAAACCTTTAGAAATTCATGTAAAATAACTCCAGGGAGGGATTTACACCTTTCCAATGTTGTTCTACTCAGAAGGAGGGGGTAGGAAGTCAAGTTTTCAAATGTCAAAATGAATGTAAAATCAGTGAAATGTGTGAGTGTGAGTGTGTGTATGAAAATATAATTAAGTAATTAAATTAAATAATTAGAATATAACTTTTAAAAAATGTGTTTATTTTCCCAGTGTGGAAAGAATAATGTAGCTGTAGGGTTGGAAAGAATCATGGAACTGTCTGTGTGCAGACAGTCTCAGCTTGCAAGCACGGTCTGCCTTTTGGCCATTGAGCCAGTCCCCACATTTGCCCAGCACAGGTAATATGAAATTACTGGGTTATATTCTCCAAACAACATTAAACTTGTGCAAGCAATGATTTCCCCGTCTCCTGAACTCCCCAGACAAACTAAATTTATGACAGTTTAGCAGTGCAGATCACTGTGGATCAAATGGTGCATTATACTGTTAACATTACATCTTAAAAGATATGCTTTGATACAGAAGTAGCTACACTCAATCTATAAATGGAACCTCAGAAAATCAAGTTGCACCAAAGGAACGTAAAACAAAAAAAAAACTCTTTCACTTTATGGATCAAAAGATAATCTCTGCTGGATTTGAAATTATATTATGAGGCATCTTGTCTCTGCTGGCTAAGGGAATGGATAACCTTTAAGAAATACAGATATTTTAGACCTTGAGGGTCACGATAATAGATTTGGTTGGCATGCATATTTACGGTATGAAAAGACCAAATGGCATAAAGGATTTTTGAACCATTAGGCAAGAAAAACTACTTAGGGGGGGGGGGCTATTAGAACAGAAGACACCATCATGGCTTTCCCCAATGGAAGTAATATCCCTTAAAAATGTGAATGCAAAAGGTGTGTGGGCAACCGATAAAGAGTTGCTCATAGAAGTAGAACAATTGAAATCAAAAAGATTTGAACATATAAGACAGTTAGTTACAGATTGGTTGCAAAAATCCAGAAGTGAACTGTACAAACTTGTACAAGAACTCAATAACAGGCCTGATTTCTGAAGGGCTCTGCTGAGCTTGTGAAAATGACCTAGCACACAGATTTATATCTCTAAGATTTTGCAGACTTTGGCTGTGAACTCAGGCCCCACAAAAAAATTCAAGTTGTGCCCCAGAGTTTAAATTGTTGCTGGGCCCAAGTTGCCCTGCCCTCGCATGAAGTCTTGGGTTTGCAATTTGGGGAGAGGAGAGACTGCCTGCTGGGGGGCGGGCGGGCTAGGGAGGCCCCATAGATTTAGCGGCCCTAGGCTTCAGCCTACTTAGCCTATACCTAAATCCAGCACTGGGTCTGTTCTAATCTGTAAGTGAACTCACATTCGAAACAATGAATAAGAAGTCAAAGTGAATTTCCTGGGACACATTTTATTCAATCTCACCTACAATTCTGTGTGCTGAACACACACAAACACATAGCTAATATGAAATTCCTGGGAGTTATAGTCTCCAAACAACATTAAACTCGTGCAAGCAGGTTAATGATTTCCCCGCCTCCTTGAATTCTCCAGACAAACGACATTTATGATACTTTAGCAGTGCAGATCACTGTGGATCAAATGGTGCATTTCTACTCTTAACATTACAGCTTAAAATATATTATGCTTTGATACGGAAGTAGCAACACTCCATCTATAAAGGGAACCTGAAAAAGTTGCACCAAAGGAACATAACAAAGACACATAAAAGGAACATTTTAAAAAACACAACTTTAAAATACATTCAAGTATGGGTGTGTTTGTGTGTGTGTGTGCTTCAAATGTAGGGTGTGTACAGTCTCAGTGGCCTTCCAGGTCCCCCAACTTCAGATTTCTTGACCTAAAGCACTGGACTGCCTACAACTAAGCAGGTTAAAGGGTGTGATAAGATTTCTGCGATGGTTGTTTAATTCCGTTTTAGAAGCCGGTTGTCCCAGTCCAGGCGCCGAGACGGTGATCTGACAGACTCCTCTTTGGAAGCAGCAAAGTCCAGCGCCGTGGCCTCTGTCTCTGGAGCAATGCTACATCCTTTCAAGAACTTCTGAAATATTTTATTTTGATTTCATGTGGTTGTTTTTGAGGACCATTCTCTATCCTGGTCTTGCTTTCAGATGGGACTGTTGACATTACAAAAATATATCCTTGCAACTGTTCACTGGGCTGCATACACAATCATCTGTATTTAATTCTTTTTAAAGATTGTGGGTTATATTTTGTGGAGTGGGACCTGGGAGGTAAGAGAGAAGCTCAACCTTAGGGGCGGGGGGTATTTTGGCATTACCTGTGCTATTTTTCCAGAAAAAGAGGTGCTGGAACTGAGTTCACAGGATTTTCACAGGAAAGCAAGGGAGCAATTCAAAATGGACGGTTACAATCTTGATTAGTTCCCTCATATGTGGTTAGTAGAGAGGATTAAGCTGGAAAAAAAAAATATGGTATAGAGCTAGAAAGGACAGACTTTGAAACTCCAGAGTGCACAGATGATGCGAAATGTATAAACCATTGCTGAAATTTGAGACTGAAGAACAGGTGAAAGAATGCATGATTAAAGAAAGGGGCGAAAACTCTGATTATAATATACGGAAAGAACAGTGGGAACCTATGTGGACTAAGGAGTTAAAATTTACATTTTGTTATGATCTCAAAGAGATTTTTCATAAAGTGATGTCGCTGGTATTTAACCGCTGGGAAACTTTTCAGAATGTATAAAGATCTTTCAAATGTTTGCTAGGAATGCCAAGAACACAAAGGGACATTTTATCATGCTGGGTGGACATGTAAAAAGGCTAAAATATATATTGGATTCAAATACGTACATTGATACAGCAGGTTTTAAAAGCTAATATTCATTTGACACCAGGACACTTTTTGGACACACAATTAGAAAAGGATTATGGAAGATTACTTCAGTATAGGATTACAGCAGCGAGATTGCTATATACACAAAGATGCAAAAATACAGTCCGACCCAGGAATGGCTGATGAAACTATTGCGGTTGGCTCAAATGGCAAAGTTAACGTGTTTAATTAATTAGAGAAAAATCACTGACAGTTATTAAGGATTTCCATTTCTTGTGGAGTTTCCATGTGAAAGAGAAAAGGAACTTGTAATATCTGGATTTACTGGTTTAGAGAACACTTGGATCTGAATGAGTGAATAATGTCTTTTGCTGCAGGACAGAGTGCCATAAATCCTTTAATCTTTCCTCCCCTTCCATTAATCTTTTTCTCTCTCTTCTTTTGTCCTAACACGAAAAAGGGTTAAAGCACCATTAACGAGCATAGCAAGAGGGTTGTTGTTACTCCTTGTGAATTGGATCTGCTTCCGCATATTGTTGAATATCCCTCCAAACCCTCCGTTTACACCAGTCCAGGTACTGACACTGGTACGTCCTTCAAAGGGGGAGGGGAATGATACCTGGGAGGCATGACAATACCTGAAAGCCATAACCCGGAAGTTGGCACATCACACACCCAGCTGAGTACCCGGTTGGCATAACTTCGTACCCACAGTCCCCACCACAACGCATCCAGAGTTGCTGAAACAGCAAAATGTTTCCCCAGTTGCAACCTCAATACCACTTACGCCTGGCCTGAGCTCAAGATAAGGGTCAGGAAGCAACTGCCCTGTGGACAAGGAGAAGAAATTCCTGACTTCTGCATGTCTTCTCCATGCATGCATTGGTGTGTTTCCTACAGTTGTATAAAAGCTTTATGCATTCTTTGTTTTGGGTTCTTTTGGAGATATCAAAACAAAGAGTCACTCCTGCACCTTTGAATAACCACTTTTTAACTTGCCACCTGTTGTCTCTCCATTGACTGGAAGAGGGCCAGCATTTTTAGCGTTTTGGGTGTGAGGCTTGGGTTCTTGTGCCAAACGCCCAATGCAGGAAGGGTGACCCAAGGTCCCGGAAAATGATCTTTTGTGGGTACGAACCTGGGACAAAGGGGTGGGGAGTTGCCTATCCAGAAGGAGATCAGTCAAGGGTTCTAGTCAGCAGGAGTGCTGAGTTCTGTGAGCAGAGTGGGTGGACACACATCCATGGGAATCATGATGTTCTCTCAGAGAGTCTGTTGACACTGAACCTGCTGCTGAGGATCAGGTCTCTGACCAGGAGCAGGGACAGGGAAGGGCATTTCCGCAGGCTATTAAGCTAGAGCAAAGGCGTGTGCCTTCATCTCCCACCAGTCCAGTGCAGAAGTTCAGAAGACGCAGTATGTCAGAGAGGGAGTCTTCTGGTGACTTGGACGCACTAGCTGGCCCCAGTGGGTCAGAGGGGGCACCTGAAGTAGTGCTCAGGCATTCCACACGCAGTACTAAAGGGATACCTCCTGAGAGGTCCGTGGTCACTAGTGTGTGGGTT
The DNA here is from genome assembly GCF_964270895.1 of Podarcis filfolensis. NCBI lineage: Eukaryota > Metazoa > Chordata > Lepidosauria > Squamata > Lacertidae > Podarcis > Podarcis filfolensis. Next base: position 705,306 of record NC_139605.1, on the reverse strand, counting down.
GGTTTGGCACAGTGCAAACCAGAGAGTTTTGAGGAAGTTCAGCAATTGCCTGAAGCAGAAGCCAGGAAATGGCAAAGGAGTTGAACTCAATGAGGTCTCTAGGTATGTTCTCCACCACAAAGCTGCCAGCAGGCAAGCAGGCCGTGAGCTGTCGCTGGGTTTACAGGATTAAGCCCACAGCAACTGGAGAACCACAGTACAAGACTAGGCTAGTAGCCAGAGGGTTCACGCAGCAGAAGGGGCTGCATTACACAGAAGTTTATGCTTCTACTTCCCGGAGTGAAACTCTGCGCATGCTCTTAGCAGTAGCTGCACAAAGAGGGCACCAAGTGCACCACTTTGATGTGGATGTGGCTTATTTGAACTCAGACCTGAAGGAGGATCTGTACATGCTACCTCCTCCAGGGTTTGAGGGCAATGAGCCAGATGTTGTGTGGAAACTGCACAAGTCCATTTATGGCTTGAAACAATCAGCCAGAAATTGGAACACGTGTCTGAATGGGTTTCCAGAGAAGTCTTGCAGACAGCTGCCTGTACCTGAAGGGGTCAGGAGAGACACAGGAGCTGGTCTTGGTGTTTGTGGATGACATCATACATGTGTCACAGACAGGGAAACCGGTGCAAGGTTTTGCCAAAGAGCTTGGGAAGCATTTTAAGCTCAAAAACCTTGGTCCAGGAAAGGTTGACCTAGGAGTTCAGATAGACAGGTCTGAGAACGGAAGTTTTTTGCTCAGTCAGAAAAGCAAGATTGAGCAGTTGCTTGAGAAGTTCCGGATGTCTGACTGTGCAGGGGTCAGAACGCCCACGGAGACCAACTTCGTGAAGGACAGTCAGCTTGGGGATTGTCCTGATTTCCAAAACCCTGAGTTTTTCAGTCAGCGCTAGGAGTCTGTTGTATCTCTCCCAGTGGAGCAGACCTGACATAGCGTTTGCTGTGAATCTGCTCAGCCGAGAGGCTACAAAGCCCAGTGTCAGTGCCTGGCTTGGCATCAAGAGAGTGCTGAGGTATTTGCAGGATACCAAAGATTTTTGCCTCACGTTGTCAGCTGAAGGTGACGCACGGCTCACGTGCTGGACTGACAGCGATTGGGCAAATCTTGGAGAGAGGAAATCAGTGTCTGGGATGGTAGTGAAGTTTGGGTAATCTCTAGTTGGGTGGAAGTCCCAAAAGCAAAGTCTTATTGCGCTTTCCTCTACTGAAGCTGAGTTCAGTGCGTTGTCTGATTTGTGTAGGAAATTGGAGTTCTACCCGTGTTTGGTCCAAGAGATCTGTGGGGATCGTTGCTTGCCCATTACTGTTTGGGAAGACAATCAACCCTGTCTGAAGTTGGCAGAGTCAAGTCCAGAACCAAACATTTGGACATACGTTTCCAGAATGTGTGTCAAAGTGTCCAGGAAGGCTTGGTGCGGCTGAAGTACTGTCCAAGCCAGGAGAACCTGGCAGATGGGTTCACTCGCTAAACCTTAGAGCTCCCAGTGTCATGGGGAGTTCTGTGAAGGGTTGTTTTTGGGGTAAGTAGTTGTACTTACAGTTTCCCTCAGTATGCGGGACAAGAGGGGGTGTGAGGAAAATCAGAACTTGCAGGTTAAACAGTGTATCGTCCCTGTCTACTGAAGTGTGGCTTGTTCACATATGGGAATGTTTCTTTGTGTGTGAGTTACTTTCATTTTCCGCTGACGAACAGGAGGATGTCTGCTCTTTCTCCCGGATGATTTATTTTGCTATGCTGTACATAAATTAAAGCTTCTTAGATTAGGAAGAAGCTTGCGTATGGACTGTTATTTATTGCACCCACACAAGGCACATACCGCTGTTGCGAAACTCTGCTTGGAGCCAGGGAGAAGTCCAAAGGCTCAGAGGCACAGGGAAGAGTGCCAGATGCCAGTCTAACTCAACACACACTCCTTAGCTCTTCCACACTTCAGTTGGGCAAGAAGAAAAGGTCACCTGCTTGGGGATATACGTGAGACACTGACGAAAATGCCCCCTGGTCAAGTTCTGTTGCTGGGTTGCTGAATGACAAGAACATTCTTCCAATCCTTGCCCACATAGTAATCAAAGCCTCCCCAAATTAAATCCTATATATACCTATTGCGATGACACTGGCTCTCTTAATCAACCTCTTTCTACATTTCATGTGCTGAGATGGCTTCTTGCTGCTGTGAGTTTTTTGATTGGGTGTGAGATTTTCCTTCTGACTGAAACTCCCTCCATAATCTTGGCACTGAAATAGTTTCTGCCCTTGGTGACTAATGTTATGTTGATGGAAGTATGTGCTTTTATTAAAGCCTTTCCTGCATTTCAAGCACTGGTCTGCTTTCACTCTGCACAAATTTCTTCATTGGAAGCTAGACTCCTCTTGGAAGGGAAGCTGTTTCCCCATTTCTAACATGGTTCGTGCTCTGTATGAGTTTTTTGATGGACCATGAGACCTGCCCTCCTTCTAAAAGTCTTTCCACATTCTTGGCATCGAAATGGTATCTCCCCGCTGTGAATTGTTTGATGGGAATTCAGACCTTCTTTCCAACTGAAGCTCTTTCCACATTCCAAGCACTGGTAAGGTCTCTCCCCAGTATGGATTCTTTGATGGGAAGTGAGATTGTGGTTGTGACTGAAGCTCTTTCCACATTCCAAGCACTTATATGGTCTCTCCCCTGTATGAATCATCTGATGGGAAGTGAGATGGTTGGTAGTCCTGAAGCTCTTCCCACATTCCAAGCACTGATAAGGTTTCTCCCCTGTATGAATTTTTTGATGGGAAGTGAGACTCGCCTTCTGGCTGAAACTCTGTCCACATTCCAAGCACTCATATGGTTTCTCTCCTGTATGAATTATTTGGTGGGAAGTGAGCTGCACCCTCTGACCGAAACTCTTTCCACATTCCAAGCACTCGTAGGGTTTCTCCCCTGTATGAATTCTTTGATGGGATGTGAGATTGGCTCTGTGACTGAAGCTCTTTCCACATTCCAAGCACTGATATGGTTTCTCCCCTGTATGAATTCTCTGATGGGATGTGAGACTTACCTTATGATTAAAGGTCTTTCCACATTCTTGACATTTAAATGGTTTCTCCCCTGTATGAATTCTTTGATGGTAAGTGAGATAGGAGTTCCGACTGAAGCTCTTTCCACATTCCAAGCACTGAAATGGTTTCTGCCCTGTATGAATTCTTTGATGGAGCATGAGACCTTCCTTCCTTGTGAAGCTCTTTCCACATTCTGGACATTGAAATGGTATCTCCCCACTGTGAATTATTTGATGGGAAGTGAGCCTTGCCTTCTGGATGAAGCTCTGCCCGCATTCTAAGCACTTATATGGTTTCTCTCCTGTATGAATCATTTGATGGGAAGTGAGATGGGAGCTGCGACTAAAGCTCTTTCCACACTCAAGGCATTGAAAAGGTTTCTCCCCTGTATGAATTATTTGGTGGGATGTGAGATTCACCCTCTGACTGAAACTCTTCCCACATTCCAAGCACTTATAGGGTTTCTCCCCACTGTGAGTTCTTTGATGGGCAACGAATTTCGTGCTCTGACTGAAGCTCTTTCCACACTCTTGGCATTTAAAGGGTTTCTCCGCGCGATGAATTCTTTGATGTCGATGGAAGCTTGTGCTTCTATTAAAGTTCTTCCCACATTCCAAGCATTGATAGGGATTCTCCCCTGTATGAATTATTTGATGGGAATCAAGACTACTCTTCCACCTGAATCTCTTTCCACATTCCAAGCACTGATACGATTTCTCCTCACGGTGAATACTTCTATGTCGATGGAAGTTTGGTATTGTATTAAAGTTCTTCCCGCAATCCAAGCAGTGATAAGGTTTCTCTCCAGTATGAATTCTTTGATGGGAAGTGAGAGTGGCACTACGAGTGAAGATCTTCCCACATTCTGAGCACTGATAGCCTTTCTTCCCAGTGTGCTTTCTTCGATGGGAACGGGAGCTCTGACTGAAGCTCTCTCCACACTCCCAATCTTGATTTGGCTTCCCCGCTGTGTGGATTCTGTTGTGGTCTCCCCCATTTTTCATTTCCAATCCATCACCACCTACAATGAAAAGAGAAACTAATTAGATTCTCAGGAAGAAACAGAGCCCCCAATTATTAAACAATGCTAATGAACGTTTGTGAAAGAGAAAGAATGGAAGATGTGAGGTCTTTCTACAGAGGTCATGGCCTTTGTTGAACAGCATTCACGGTGTGATGGCCTGCGAATCGGGCTGTACTGGATCCTTTGCCTCAGGCGGCATCTGAACCAAGTCTGGGGCCTGATCCTGAAGAGTCCCAATCTGCACAGGTTCCCCTGCAACAAACACCAGCTGGGCCAAGGAATCAGGGGCCTGAGCCTGCCCTGGCCCCAGATGTGGGGATTCCCTCGTTGCCTTCAGCTGGGCCATCACCTATAGCTGCTCCACTACCAGTTTGGTCAGGGGAGGCTGAGGCAGCCTCTGAGTCTAGTAACCCACCGACGTCTCCCGAGCTGCAGAGACTAAGGTCTGAGAGCAGGAGGAGTGCTTGCCTTCAGGCGAAACAGGGAGGTGAGTCGCCAGGGGATCAGGACTGGCCGTTACCCCGACAAAGATAAAAGGCTGTTGGACCCCGTCCCAGGTTGTGGGAGCAACATTGCTGTATGTCAGATCCTGTACCTGTCCTTTCCTGGTTTCCTGCCTCGTGTCCTGCCTTGGCCCTGTCAGATTGACTCCTAGCAGAACCTTTGGATTCCGGACTGGACCTGGACCACGTTTCATGGGGTACCCCTGGGCCCAGCACACACGGACATATTTATGGGAACCAGAGGTTTAAAAAGTCTGGCTCTTTTCTAGGATGGATTTAGTTTGCCACAGTCATGAAATCCACTCCAACTCTGATATTGGTCTTCTCTTTAAAAAACTGGCAGAGGCTAAAACAAAAACCCCAACCTGACAGAAATTACCTCAACTTCCCTAACAACACTGTGTGTGAATGTTGCCTCCAAAATCCTGTGGAAAGGGTGACTGTCACTCCAGGAGGCAATTTCCCCCATTAGGTCTGTTCTCAACTGTCAAGCGAGAAAGAGAGAGATTTTCTGTGAGAGCAGCTGCTGCTTGTTTTATGCTGCTATGTGCCTCAGAATAAGTCTGTAAAGTCTAATATAGATAGAAGCACATGTCAGTCACTCTTAAGACTTAACGTAGCAGGATTATTTGGTGTTTAACTATTTTGGCTTTCTGTGTGTAGCTTATTATGTCTTGAATAACGAATGGATTACATGTACAAATAATCAAAATCAATAAAGAATATATATCTATAAACTGGATATAAGCACATGTAAACATGTTTTAGTATATCAAGTAATAAAATGTGTTCTGCTTAAACTCTAAACAGAGAATCTTGCGCAGTCTTTCCTAGGAGGAAAAAAGAGCTATATTTTTTTAAAGGGTCAAACAACCTGGGGCAACCTCCACGCATATAAATACAGTCATACCTCAGGTTACAGATGCTTCAGGTTGCGTTTTTTTGGGTTGTGGACTGCCTAAACCCAGAAGTACAGGAACGGGTTACTTCCGGGTTTCGGCAGTCACGCATGTGCAGAAGCGCTAAATTGCAACCTGCACGTGCGCAGACGCTGTGGGTTGCAAATGTGTATCCTGCATGGATCACGTTCACAACCTGAGCATCCACTGTACTGCAGAAAAAGGGTTCTCCCTCAGAAACTGATGTTAATATTTTGACCACTTGATGCCAGTGTTCTCTTAATTATTCTCTCAAAAACAATTGGCAGATTGAAATGAAGAAAGATTTTTTTTAGGATGGACAGAGGAAATTTTAAAGTGGAATAGGAGATGTGGGTGGCGCTGTGGGTTAAACCACAGAGCCTAGGGCTTGCTGATCAGAAGGTCGGTGGTTTGAGGGGGCCGCTAGGGGCGCATTGGAAGATGGCCGACAATACCATCTCTCTGGCTCACACGAGGTAATTAAGAGGCTGATATGGGAGTATGCAGCCTCCCTTGTTATCCCAAGGGAATGGGGAACACTGCCTTGCCTGCTGTTGCCATAAATTACCCCCGGATTTGAAAGAAGGGGGTGAGGGCACTAGGCACAAAGCCCTTGTGTGGGCCCGGCTCTCCCAGACACTGTCTCTGATTGCGCAGCTAGTTGCAGGAGCTCAAAATAAACAATTAGAAAGAAGCAAATGCACATACTTCAAGTGAAGATCGGGAGTAAAGACTGCTAATTAAAGGGATCTCTGTGAAGTGGAGCGACGGGCTGGATAATAAATCAAGAAGAAGATTCATCAAAGGATCGGTATGTCGAAGCGAAACTGAAAAGGGAGGGAACTTTTCTTTTTTTGTCTTATGTGAGTACTCAATAACCCTCCCCCCCAAGAAAGAATCGTTGCAATTACTGATCACAAGCAGGAGGATTAAGAACTGTGTGGAAATAAATTACTAATCAAAGTTATGGCTTGTGGGAATATCGGGAAAGGAATGAAAGCTTTGTGATGCAGTTATAAATAGAGATTTGTTATGGCAGGCCTGCCCACAGGAGGATCGGGGGGGAGAAGGACCATGGCTTGTTATTATATCGGAATGTGAGTTTGACCTGGCAGGGCCGCCTGAGAAAATTGATGACAGACTGGTAGGCCTGTGGAAATCAACGGACAGACTGTGGGAATGTTTTGTACGGAGGTGCGGAAATGGCATCTGTCTATTCTGATATGGCTCTTGGAGAAGTGTAAAATCCACACAGGATATAACAACGTTTGTTTTCAACCCGCTTGTGGAGACTATCAGAGATCACAAAGAAAGGAATATATGATAACAACAAGAAGAGGAGGAAAACAACAAAGAGACTATTTGGACAGAACTGTGTAATTAAAGCAGCAGCAAGAGAGATGTTTGGATCCCTTTCGGAGCTCGAAGCATGGGTACCCCCAACAAAAATTTAAAAATTTGGCTGTATAATTTGGAACTAATGTGATTTGGAATTAATGTGATTTGATTGGCCTGTTAATAAAAATGATTAAAAAAAAAAGAAGGTCGGCGGTTTGAATCCCCGTGACGGGGCGAGTTCCCGTTGCTCGGTCCCAGCTCCTGCCAACCTAGCAGTTCAAAAGCATGTCAAAGTGCAAGTAGATAAATAGGTACCACTCCAGCGGGAAGGTAAACGACATTTCCATGCACTGCTCTGGTTCGCCAGAAGTGACTTAGTCATGGTGGCCACATGACCTGGAAGCTGTACGCCGACTCCCTCGGCCAGTAAAGCGAGATGAGTGCCGCAACCCCAGAGTCGTCCACGACTGGACTGAACGGCCAGGGGTCCCTTTACCTTTAGGAGACTGAGAATAGTGTTAGACAGACTTGAAGTGATACTATGTATTGAGGCAGGTGTCTCACCACCAGAGTAGTTCTTGACAATTTAAAGAAAGTTTATGAATTTACAAGATTTCATCGCAATTTAATAAGAAACTTATTTAGTCTAAAACATGAAGAAAAGAAAGATTGCCAGAGTCATGTGACAGAATTTTCACTATTATTGAAAAGTTAAAGCTGGCAGAATATTCTGTCTGAAGAACAGAAAGGGAACAATATTCTAGGATCTTTCGGATTTATTTTTTTTACTTTTTCATATCCTGAATGGATGGCAATCCAAATTTAACACTCTGAATTAACAGAGGGATATATTGAAAGGAGAGAAGATTCTTCAATCAGATTCTCTTAACTCAAGCTTCGTTTCTCAGAAAAGTATCAAGGGCATTCATAAGAAGATTATTTTCTACAACTATAATAAAGGCAAAGGTAAAAGGTAAAGGACCCCTGGACAGTTAAGTCCAGTCAAAGGCGACTATGGGATTGTGGCGCTCATCTGGCTTTCAGGCTCAGGGAGCTGGCGTTTGTCCAGGTCCTGTGGCCAGCAGGACTAAACCTCTTCTGGCGCAACGGGACACCGTGACAGAAACGAGAGTGCACGGAAACGCCGTTTACCTTCCTGCTGCAGCGGTACCTATTTATCTACTTGCACTGGTGTGCTTTCGAACTGCTAGGTTGGCAGGAGCTGGAACAGAGCAATGGGAGCTCACCCCATTGTGGGGATTTGAACTGCTGACCTTCTGATTGGCAAGCCCAAGAGGCTCAGTGGTTTAAACCCCAATGCCAGCTGCGCTCTTGCAACTGTAATAAGGAGGGACATACAGCCAAGTTTTGCAGAGCTCCAAAGGTGAAGAAATCTCAAAGTAAGCAATCAAACTGCAACTGAGCCAGAAGATACCATTATCTTGTTCCACACAAAATGAGTCTGTCAGGTGAGAAGTCAGAAGTGAGGTTGGTTGACTCAGGAACACGTCTATGTGTCACAATGTAAAATTCATTTGTGGTATGAGAAATGTTAACTGTTGATGGTGAAATTTTAATAGCTAATGGTATAACTGTAAAAATATGTGGTAAAGGTTCGGGATATTTAAACTGCAAATTGGGAAATGAAGTAAAGCAAATCAGAGTGTAAGATGTTCTTTATGTAACACATATAAGTTGTAAATTTCTGAATCAAAGGATGTTTAAGAGTCAAATGACTTAGGGCAAATTCCACGCATATAAATACCACACTATGAAGCCTACATTTAAGAAGGCCTGGTTAGTTCAGATCATCCTGGTCATTGTTTAAAAAGGTGTAACTGGAGGAAGAATATTCACAGAGAAAACAGTTGATACCCTTCCATTGAGCTGCATCAAAATATTGGCGGTTTGTGACATAGAGATACGTGTGGAATTTCAAAACAGATATTATGATCCAGCAGGGAGCCTTACGGAGAGAGTCCAGGATCCCACGATTCTCCTCCATGACTTCCTTATGCAGAGCTCTCTGGTCAGGATCCAGCAACACCCATTCCTCATATGTGAAACGAACAGCGACATCTTCAAAGCACACCGGACCCTAAAAGAAAGAGGGAAATGTCCTCCTCTTAGACAACATAAAGATGATCTACTCCACATTGCTCTGTGGTTGTCATGATTGAATGTGGTTGTTTTGTGCACATGTTCAATACGGATGCTTATTTTAACATCTTAGTGGAACTCTTTTATTGTGTATTTAAATTCTGAGTATTCATCCTTGTGGGGTGTGTGGGGTGACAGTACCCTTGGTGGTGGACACGTTCTGCTCCTTCTGGGGTGGCTTGTCCACCTTTGGTCCCCATCCTGCACTCCGCTCTCACCTGCGGCTCCTAGAAGCTGTCAGCATGAGACAGCGGCCACAATCCTGGAAACGGCTTTGACTGACTGGCTAAACCAGGTGAGAAGAGCCAACAAGTCTCAAACCCTCAATGAGTCAGGGACTTCCCCGTCCATGCTAAGACTAGTTTCAGCACATTGAGCAGAAGATACCAAGAGCAGGTCCCACAGTCAAGTTGGTGGTTGCTCCCTGTTCTACAGAGGGAAGAGAGGAGCAGATGGGGCTGGTCCACCTGGGAAGGGAGCCCAACTAAGAGAAGGAAAACTTTGATCCTAAACCTCCTCTGCCTTGTGGGTTATCTTCGGGAGAAGAAAAGGCTACGGAGTGAAGCCAACACAAATCTGGAATGGAGTCCCTAAGGCGGTTGGATGGAGCCTTGTACACCTACTTCCAGCAACTCCTACAGCCCAGCTGACGCCAAACATCTTCCTCTGCTTTCCTTTGGACCACGTCAGAGAGGCCAAGAGTGAGGTTTTGTCATCTGGGCAGCCCAGGACCTCCATCCACACTGCCAAGGCTTCTGCCCCAAGGTCAGTTTACTGGTCTCTGCAGCCACAGCAAAGGCTGTGATTCTCCAAGAGTTTGACTTCACCCCGCGGAGGCGCACTCCATGGTCTTTCGAGCGCCAAAATGTGCAGCTGAGTTAGATGAATCCTGGCACCTTTTTATGGTTTGTCAGCTGCGTCCAGAAAATTCATGTATGGAAATCGTGAAGAGCCACTTTGACAGAAGCCAAGAACAGAAGAGAGATTTGTTCGGCTCAAAGGCCCCCTGGCTGCCCCACCCCTGGGCCTCTTTCCCCACAAGTCTCCTTCCCCCCTACCTGATCTGGTTCCACAGCCGCTGCTTCCCCTTCGCCACCATGAAAAGACGGAGGAGGAGGTCTTGCTGCCATCGTTCTCTCACCTGCGAGAGACAAAGTTAACTGGGAAATCCAGAGTGTATTATTCTCTCTGAGGTTCAGCTGTGCATCTCGAACTACAGACGAGCCTCAGAAAAAAGTCTCCCCTGCTAAGCACATTTCAACACTGTAGCCCATATTTTATTTGTGTAAAAATACTGTCTCCACTCCTCTGGGCTATTGGTCTCATACGTCTCCTGTCAAAACATGAAAATAACCCAATTATTAGCTTCAAAAGCCACTAAATATTACAGTGAAAATTCTCCTTCTTCCTTACCCACTGGCCTCTCTCTGGTGTCCATCGGAGTCCTCTCTGCCTCAAAGGAATCGGGGCCCATTTCTGCGAACAGATCCTTTCCCTGAAAGAGTAACAAGGATTCAAAAGAGAAAATGAGGGATTAGAGAATAAAAACTTTAGGGGTATCAGATCTCATTCCTTGGGTGCTACCCAAAAAAGGATGGGTCATTACTAGAGATTTTGAGATGTTCAGAGCCCCTTGGGAATATCCAGAAGAAAGTCTCTCTCACCTGCTGCTCTGCCTGCTGTCTCTCCTCTGCCTGACTCAGGAGGAAACCTTCGGCCAGGGCCACCGCCTGGGAACTGGTCTCTGCTCCGCATTCCCTCACCCAGATCTCCATGTCTGGTGGAAGGACTGCCAGGAACTGCTCCAAGATCACCAGGTCCAGCATCTCAGCTTTCGTGTGCCTTTCTGGCTTCAGCCACTGATGGTCTAGTTGGCAGAACCAGCTGCAAACCTCTCGGGGTCCTTCAGCCTCCTGGCAGCAGAACTGCCTGACCTGCTGGCTCTGCACATCTGAGCAGAGGGTGTCCTCCTCACCCAGGATCTTCTGCATGGAGTTTTCCCAGAATCCCCCACTTCTCCCAGTCTGCATATCACGATCTCTTCCCACTTCAGGACCAGCTGAGTCTTGCTCATCCATCTGTGCCCTCAGGAAGCCTCCAAGAGATCAGAAGGAATCAGAAGGAATCTTCTGCCACGTTCTGTCTGTGCGAATCAGAGGTGCCAGCAAGTCCTACAAAGCAAATGTGTTGCTCTGTTGTAAAATGGATACACCATCAGGAGAAGTAAAACGTTCATGGAACAAGCCTTCATGCTCAGAAAATCGAACTAACTACTGGCCAGTTGCTAATCCCCCTTTCGTGAGCAAGGTTCTGGAGTGGGTGGTCAAGGACCAGATGAAGACGCTCTTAGAGGAAACTGATTTCCTCGAAACATACAGGTCACCCTGTATGATGACCTCTGTCAAGAGAGAGACAAGGGAAACGTCCGTGTTAATTCTCCTCAACCTCTCAGCGTCTTTTGATACCATTGACCGTGGAGCGCCTGTCCCAGTTAGGGGTGGCCCCCCTTTGCACTGGTGCTGGTCCTACTGGGATGGGTGTTCCCAGAGGGTGGGTGTTGCTTGGGGAGTGCTTTCCAACCTCATGGAGGAGCCTTCAATGTGGGGTTGCTCAACATCTGCACGAAACCTCGTGAAGAGGAGGAATACCTCTGTCCTCAGCTTTTTATTGAGAGTACAGGGCTTTATCCAGACAAGACGGAGGCCCAGTTAGTGGGTGGTTCACTAGACCGGATAGAGTTTGCTATAGAGTTTTGTATGCTTTGCTATGCAAAATACGTTCTGAAGGTTGACATCCATATCAATGACCAAAGTGACAACTGACGAAGAAAACATGTGAGCCAATAGACTTCCTTTTGATTAAGGAAAGAAAAAAGCTGAGCAATGTCAGAAACTTAATCCAATAAGAATAATCGATCTTACTCTATTTGCCCTGCCAGCAATGTTGCCGTTTCTGCTGTCTCCTGGTCTCCTGGATCTGCCAGAAGAAAAGACACAGTAGCAAGGCTGGAGGGACCTGGGAAAGAGGAGGAATACGCCCCCCCCCACTCTTTATTGAGAGCCCAGGGCTTTATCCGCAGCCTCCCCCCCCGCCCCTCCCTCCCCAAGGGGGCAGAGCCCTGGCCCCCTCGCCCCCCCATCTGGGCCCCCCCTGCAGGATCTGACCTGCCCCCCCGCCCCCCCTTCTCCCCCTGGCGAGACTCACCCCGAGAGAGGGAGACCAAGCAGCCCCTCGGCTGGCAGAAGGGGGGCCGGCGAGGGAGGGGCCTTGGCAGGGAGGACCTCGCCCCCCCCCCACGACGCCACTTCCGGTCCTCTCTAGGAATCCGGCTCTGCTGCTTTTAACCCTTGGCAAAGCGAGAGGAACCTCCTCCTCCGAGGCAGGAACCACGTGCATCGCCCCCCCCCCCGAGACGCTTCATTTAGGAGACACCCCCCCCAAGAAGCAGGGGACCCCTCACTAGAAGCAGAGCATGGGAGAGTCTGAAAGGGAGCCCGAGGGTCATCCAGTCCACCCCCTGCCAGGCAGGAATCTCAGCTCCAGCATCCCTGAAGGAGGGACCCCCCCTCTGCAGAAACCTCCCTCCCCCCCCATGTCCTCGTTGTTGTCTTCTAGGTCACTTTGGGTCCAGAGAGGAGAGGGAAGGGAGAGAGGGCCCCTCTCCTGCGCCAGAGCTGTCAACATTTCCCTTTTTTAAAAGGAAATTCCCTTATTCTGAATAGGGTTCCTCGCAAGAAAAGGGAAAAGTCGACAGCTCCGGCCCGAACTGCCTGGGTCTCCCCTCCTGGGAATCTCCCCTCTCACCCCTCCTGGGGTGCATTGGGAGAAGGGAGAATCTCAGGGCTGCATGCCGTGACCCCCAAGTCAGGGAGCAGAGGGTCCTGCCCCCTTCCTCTGGGCCAACCAGGGAGGGGGGCGAGTTTGCAGGAGCTCCGCTCATCTGTAACCTGAGGGACCACTGTATTCCAAAAAGAAGGGAAAGAGACAACACACACACACAGCCGCCACCTGCGCTGCATCTGCAAAGCTGTATCAGGCCATTTAAAAAAGTCCTGGCTTTCGCCAAATAATTCTGGGAACCGTAGTTTGTTCAGGACGCTGAGCGTTGCCAGAAGACACCCCCAACCCCACCTCCCTTTCCAGTCACAAAGCTGCACTTCCCAGAGTGGTCTACCAATCTTGCCAGGGAACTTTGGGAGTTGTAGTTTGTGCAGAGGGCGCTGGTGGGAGAGGGTCTTCTATCCACTCTCAACACTTGGCGACGGGAAGAGTCTGCCTCTTCCCTCTCCCCAGACTGCTTTCTTTTCCAGCCAGATGGCCCGGATATTATTATTATTATTATTATTATTATTATTATTATTCCGCAGGGTGTCTCCTGCCTTGCCTTCCATGGCTGGTGAGATCTGCAGGGTTTTGCCACTGGGTTTTCTGTTCGGTCTCAGAATATCCTCTGAACACCCAAGGGCTTGGATGTCTGAAGGAGCACACAAGTCTCAATGTGACCTTACTGCTTTTGTTTGTTATTGTAATGAAATAAAAAAAAATAAGGTCTTATATATATATAATAACTGTTCATAAATGTACCAACCAAGTGCATACATAGATGTGTGGACCACATGTCTGGAACAGCACAGGAGGACAGCCCTGGAACCATTTTGACTCCCAAACTGACCTCAAATTTTCTCTGCAAGGTTGAAGGAAAATGGAAAAGCCTCCCCATTGTCTTTTTGTTCACAAATCCTGTCTTAAGGGTATGTCTGTCTGTGTGTGAATAGAGTGAGCCTGTGACCTGGCTCAGGAACTGAGTATTTGTCATTACAAAAGACTGGCCATGCTTCCCCGGGTGTCCAATCAAGTGAGCATTAACAGGTAACTTGCCAGATAGGAGGTAAACAACGCACTCAGATTTCTGTTGTAGACCTCCTCTTCTGTGATGTAGGTATGATGTATCTGGGGGTAGTCTTGGAAAGCAGGAGGAAAACGGGCATGAAACGAAATGGTTCAAGACCAGTGGGGAGGAGGTAGAGGACGGGGTGAAGAGGTTCCCCAAAAGGAAGGTTGTGCTGCTGATGGCATATTCAGGGAAAGGCTATCATGGGATGCACGTAATAGGCAGAATTTGTGGTCCTGGTCTAATGATAGGTGAGAACAGTGAACGGACCCTCCATAGTTCTACACTTGAGGGCTTCGGCAGCAAAATGGATTTCGAAAATGTGTATTTTCAGCTGTGTTGCAGGTGTTTCTAAATTGACATGAGCCAACTGTGACGCGGCAGCTAAAAAAGCCAATGCAATTCTGGGCTGCATCAATAGGAGTATAGCATCTAGATCAAGGGAAGTAATAGTGCCACTGTATTCTGCTCTGGTCAGACCTCACCTGGAGTACTGTGTCCAGTTCTAGGCACCACAGTTCAAGAAGGACACTGACAAACTGGAATGTGTCCAGAGGAGGGCAACCAAAATGGTCAAAGGCCTGGAAACGATGCCTTATGAGGAACGGCTAAGCGAGCTGGGCATGTTTAGCCTGGAGAAGAGGAGGTTAAGGGGTGATATGATAGCCATGTTCAAATATATAAAAGGATGTCACATAGAGGAGGGAGAAAGGTTGTTTTCTGCTGCTCCAGAGAAGCGGACACGGAGCAATGGATCCAAACTACAAGAAAGAAGATTCCACCTAAACATTAGGAAGAACTTCCTGACAGTAAGAGCTGTTCGACAGTGGAATTTGCTGCCAAGGAGTGTGGTGGAGTCTCCTTCTTTGGAGGTCTTTAAGCAGAGGCTTGACAACCATATGTCACGAGTGCTCTGATGGTGTTTCCTGCTTGGCAGGGGGTTGGACTCGATGGCCCTTGTGGTCTCTTCCAACTCTATGATTCTATGATTCTATGACTGTGGACATTTCCTCCCACTTCTGGTGAGCCAGGGTGGCTCAGCAACATAACTGGTGGTCTCCAGTGGAGGCGAGCTCCTCTTTCTCCTTCACGGAGGCACAAGCCCTCCAGGCGATGAGAGTCTGAGTCCAACCTTGACAGGCATGTCCGAAGTCTGTTTTGGGGGCCTAATCCGGCCCATCGGTTGGTTGAATCCAGCCCCTGTGGCAGTTTATTTTGTGGGGTTAAATCCTAAAAAAACCTCAGCTTCAACCCTGAAAAAAACTCCACAACTTCACTTGGTCGGCCCTCACGGCCCTTCACGTCATCAAATCTGGCCCTCTTTGAAAAATGTTTGGGATTCTCTGAAAGGCTCTCGTTTCCCTCCCATTCTGCATCCTGCAGCAGACAACTCTGGTGGGTTCGAGGATCTGTCTCTGAGTTCTGTTTCTTTTTCCTGTGACCAGATCTAGCCTCACCAATGCCTCTCTGGAGAAGAGCGTTAAAAGCAAGGAGATCCATTCTGTAGTCTGTGTGATGGGAAGGTAAGCTGGATTCCAGGGTAGGAAGAGGAATCTGACCTGGAAAGGATCAGGGGAAGATTGGGTCAGGGAGGACCAGGAAGGGAAGGGGTCAGGAAGGAAGGAAACCCCACCCCCATGGGGCCAAGAGATTCAAAGCAGACCAGCCTCCCTCAGAAAGGAAGGCTCCCAGAGATCATTCTGCATCCTTGTGGGCAGTGCTTTTTTCTAAAAATAGGTGGAGGGGTACTCTCCTTTTCCTACTCATATTGAAATGCTGCCCCTCAATGAGGCCAAACTTAGAATCACAAAATGTTTAGGGGTATGCGTCCCCCCAGAAAAAAGCACTGCTTGTTGGACAAGGACAGTATTTGCCTTCACTTTGTCCTGGCTAATTGGACTGAACTGAGGAGACAGGCTAACTTTTTGTTATGTACTGAGTTGAATAGGATCCAAAAGGCAGCAGTCTGACTGGTCCTAGAACAATAGGATTAAGAATGCAGCAGTCTGATTGGTCCTAGAACAATGCAGCAGTATGATTGGTTGGCAGGAACCACCCAATCATGCTCCAGATAGAAGTGAATCCACAACTTGATTGGCTTACAGTAGAATTCCGGAATTAGCCAATCATGTGCAGCCCATTGTGTAAATAATGTATATAAAGCAGATACTTTGAGGGGACTTTCATTCATTCATTCCTCCTCACCACTATGAGCTGAATAAAGAGCATGAAATCACTTTGCGACTCTGAGTATATTTCACTTTTCAAAGAAAAACGAGAAATTCCTTGCTAGAGAGAAAGGAGGGGGGGTGGGACTTGTTGTGCCCCTTCCTTTGCCTTCTCCCACCAACCCTGTGATCACTGTGTGTGTGTGCGCACACACCATTCCTCTGTGCCCAACCAGTCCATGACATCGTTCCACCCCTTGGCCTCTGTCCCCACAACGCAGCTTCCCCCGACCTGATCTGGTCCCACAGCCGCTGCTTCCCTTCTGCCCCCATGAAAAGATGGAGAAGGAGGTCTTGCCGGCATCCTTCTGCCACCTGCAAGAGAAAAAATGGTAAGCAGGTCGCCAGGAGTGCCTGCTTCTCTCACAGGTGAAACAGGGCATCTCTAACTACAGATGGGCTTTGGAGAAAGTCTTACCTGCTGAGAGCATTTGGATGTTGGCCTCTCTCTGGCGACCAGCGGAGCCTGAG
Organism: Podarcis filfolensis; assembly: GCF_964270895.1. Taxonomy (NCBI): domain Eukaryota; kingdom Metazoa; phylum Chordata; class Lepidosauria; order Squamata; family Lacertidae; genus Podarcis; species Podarcis filfolensis. The sequence continues at coordinate 688,745 of NC_139605.1, read as the reverse complement.
GTCTGCACTACCTATAAATCTTCAATGATGATGTCATCTGGATGGAAGAGAATGAGAACAGAATGAAAATGAAAATGAAAATGAGATTTTCCCACAGGCCTTTAGTCAAAGGACGCTTTAGGCGGAAGCAAGCCAGGTCCGGCCGAACTACTGTCATCTACAGAGGAAAGAAAAATCGGGGTCAGATGGGAGCAAGAGAGCACAGAAGCAGCGCCAAGTCTGGAATGACAGGTCTCCCTCTGTCTTGGGCCCAATCCCTTGTTCCAGAGGACCTCCCTGGGCAGAGGTGGAAGGGCAGCAGCAGGAAAGGGGGCAGGAAAAGCCTCTGGCCTCATCCTGGCCCCCAGGGACACACCCCACATCATCTGCGCTAAAGATCACTTGGGGATGTGATCTGGGGGGGGGGGTGGAAGTAACCAAAGAAATGACAAGAAGAAGGCAACTACCGTATTTTTCGCCCTAAAGGACACACTTTTTCCCCTCCAAAAATGAAGGGGAAATGTGTGTGCGTCCTATGGGGCGAATGCAGGCTTTCGCTGAAGCGCACTGACCCCTCTCGCTCTCCAGGCTTCAGGAAGCTCTCCGCAAGCCGTGGGAGAGCTGCACAAGCCGTGGGAGAGCTGCACCCTGAAGCTTGGGGGGGCGCTGAGCTCAGCGACCCCCAGGCTTCGGTCTTCGCGCAGCTCTCTGCAAGCCGTAGGACGGCTGCGCGAAGTCACGCAGCTCTCCCACGGCTTGCGGAGACCTGCCTGTTCTGGGGGCTGGGATCGGGGGAAGCTTGGGCTTCCCACGCCCCAGCCCCACGCCTGTGGGGGGGGAAATATTTTTTTTTCTTTATTTGCCCCCCCAAAAAACTAGGTGCGCCCTATGGGCCTGTGCGCCCTATGGGCCGAAAAATACGGTACTTTCTCTGAGGTTGGGGTATTTCCGGGCAATGGTCAGCAGCAAAGAGATGCTGCTGGCTGCTAGTTCTTGAGCCTCCCCACTTTCCCCCAGGGCGTATCCTCTGAAGTACTGCAGGAGGAAAGAGCGTTAGGGGCCAGTCTGGGCCAAAGCAGCCCCACTGCCCCCACCACGGAGTCCCTGGCACTTCTGGACCATGAGGGTTTGCCAGCTTCGGTCTTGGGAGCCAAACAGGCTCTGTGCCCCAGAAACGGGGCAGTCCGTTGGGTAAGGGACGGGGGACGACAACCCTAAAACCACCCCTGATGCCATCGGGACACTTACACTGAGAAGGTGGAGGAGGGTGCCAGGGTTGGGGGCTTCCATAAGGAGACTCCCCAGCAGGAGCCAGCAGTGGCGTAGCGTGGGTTGTCAGCACCCGGGGCAAGGCAAGTAATTTGCGCCCCCTAACTCGTGGATTTGCGCCCCCTAACCCATGGATTTGCCCTAACCCCAGATGTTGCGCCTGGTGCGGCCAGCCCCCCCTGCACCCCCCACGCTACGCCACTGGGAGCCAGAAGTGCCTCTTCAGTTCCTGCGGGAAAAGAGAGAAGAGAGTTTGAATGCTGGGTTGGATTCTGCAAGTGTGTGACAAAGAAGAAGAAAGAGCCGTGAATGGAAGTCAAAACAAAGGACATACTTCTTTCTCCTCCTCCTCCTTGGCCCCATTCAGCACGGCCTCCAACGTCCTGTGCAGGATGGCACTGATCATATCGCAGCTGAATTTGGGCCTCATGGTGCTGCAGAGATGAAAGGGAGGGGGTTAGAGTCTCCCTTGCCCCTTCTCCCTCCCGCCTGCTCTTTCCCCCTGGAGTTCTGCCCCCCACCCACAACCCCGTCCACGCCAAAGACCCCACTCACCTTAGCTGGAGGAGGGCCTCCAAGGCAAGGGCCAGGGTCAGGGGGCGATCTCTGAAGTGCCCCAAGGGCCCCAAGATGTCCTGGAAGAGAACAGAGGAGGAAAATCAGGCTTGGCTTTGCAGGGGAATGGCAACCCCATGCCCTAAGCCGGCAGGGTCCTCCTTCCAGCAGATGCACAACCCCTCCCCCCCCACCCCATCACTCACCAGAATGGCTTGGGCCGCCTCCTGCTTGGAGCACTTCAGGGATCGGAGCCCCCTGAGCTCAGCTGCCTGGCAGCTCTGGATGACCCCCAGGAGGTAGCGCTGTTCATCCTCCAGCAGCTGAAATGCAAAAGTCAGGCTGTCGGTTCCTCGTGAGGGGAGGGCTTCTCCGCATCTGAGAGTGCCGAGTGGGGGGCAAAGAGCCCGGGGGGGCAGCGGGGGGCAGGTCTGAGGGATCCAGTCCCTTCTCTTCTTTTCTCCAATACTCACCCCTGGGGCTGGGATGCGGAACCGCAGCAGAACTGCAAACAGAAGGACATGGGAAGAGGTGAGTCCTCTTTTGCATCCTTGGACTAGTTGCCCCCCATGCCCATTCCTGCCCTCCTCTGTCCAAAAAAGGAGGGCCACTGGCTCACCTGGCGCCACAGGCTGCTATGGTTCTTGCTGGGGGGCCACCCTGTGGCAGCGCCTGAACAGGCGCATTAAGCACCTGATCCTAGAAGAGATGAGCAGAGAGAGCGACTCAGACGCCAGCAGCCCCAATTCTTGGGGGGTGTTTGTGTGTGAGGAGGGGAGTCTGGAGAAAACAGTGAACCACTGCTGAACTGGCAGAACAGAAATACGTATGTGGAGCCTAATTGATCCTTGCCGGCCCATCATGACCAATTCCTTCCATCTCTCTGCAGTTCAGTGACCTGAAGGGGCATCATCAGAGCCTGAAAGAGGCAGCCCAGAGCATGAAGGGCTGGCAGAGAGAGAAAGGAGGTCCCAAGTGCTCTGGGTTCAAGAGCTACGGCCATGCCAGGACCCAGAGAGCCTGGTCCCCTCATTCATGCAGTCAAGTCAAATTCATGCAGTCAAGTCAAATAAGGGTAGAACATTTGCCCTAATGAAGGCTGAGCCTTTCGCTCGCAAGGCGCTCAACCAATCCGCTCAGACTATCCAAAGAACTGTCCAATAGCAACCAGTGAGTGCCACAAAACAGTGCCCTCTAGAACAAAGCACTGAGGGCACAAGGAGAATGGGATGACAGAGAACGAGATGGTTGGACAGTGTTCTTGAAGCTACAAACATGAGTCTGACCAAACTGCGGGAGGCAGTGGAAGACAGGAGGGCCTGGCGTGCTCTGGTCCAGGGGGTCACGAAGAGTCGGACACGACTAAACAACAACAACAACAACAACAACAGAACAAAGCACACAGGCACTGCAGCTGCCAGCCAGCCGTGGCCTCTGCTCTACAAGTAGGAATTCCCACTGGGAAATCAGAACCAGCCATGAAAACCATTCTTGGTCCATTGAAACTAGTCTTTCAAGTTTCAGTCTAGGCTCTTGCACTACCAACGCAGCTGTACGCTTGTGAAACATGGACCACTTATAAACACCATCTCCAACTCCTTGAAAGATTCCATCAATGGTGTCTCTGAAAAATGTGACACACCACTTGGGAAGATAGGCAAACTAATATCAGTGTACTGGAAGAAGCAAAGATCACCAGTGTTGAAGCAATGATTCTTCAACACCAACTTCGTTGGACTGGTCATGTGGTTCGGATGCCTGATGATCGTCTTCCAAAGCAACTACTCTATTCCAAACTTAAAAATGGAAGGTGTAATGCTGGTGGCCAACAAGAGGTTTAAAGACTCTCTCAAGGCCAATCTAAAAACATGTTGTATAAACACCAATGGCTGGGAAACACTGGCCTGCAAGCGCTCCAATAGGAGAACAGCCTTTACCAAAGGTGTCATGGGCTTTGAAGACACTTGAACACAGGACGCAAGGGAGAAACGAGCTAAGAGGAAGGCACGCTTGGCAAATCTACACCGTGATCAACTCCCGCCCAGAAACCTATGTCCCCACTGTGGAAGGATGTGTGGGTCCAGAATTGGCCTCCACAGTCACTTACGGACTCACGGTTAAAACTCACTCTTCATGGAAGTCAATCTTACTCGGCTACGAGCGATAGAAGAAGAAGAAGAAGAAGAAGAAGAAGAAGAAGAAGAAGAAGAAGAAGAAGAAGATATCTGGTCGTAGCACTCGCCTACTCTTGCAGTGGGAAATCCTCCAAATATTCATATAAAAGCAATCCAACACCGGACTGACACTGTTCCAATGCTGTTCTGCTCAGAAGGAAGATGGCGACCAGAGGAGGCACCTGGGACATGGCTTGGGGCGGCCATCATCCCTGAAGCATGAGACCACGTACCCAGCAACCCTTCTGCCGGGGTGATAATCACTGCCCTCCTGGTCTCTGAGTGCCAGACAGGTAGCCATCTCAAGGACAAGAGTGGATCCAACCTACATGGATTGGGGACTTGGCCAGGACAATAGGGGGTACTCAACTTGGCTGGGAAACAGGAACATGTATATATTTTCCTTTGTTTTACTTAATGGGTGTAACGTGGAGTTCAAGGGAGGGACAGGGACAAACCTGATACTCAGGTGTCCGCCAGAAAAACCTCCCAGTTTGTGACACCCCCCCCCAGGAGATGAAGAGAAAGGGATGCTACTTACAGCCTGCCCATGTTGTCAACGAAAAGATCCCACCCTCCTATCTAAAGTAACTAACTATCTAAAATGCCCACCCAAGCCTAAATCTGACCCCAACCCCAACCCCTGCCCTAAGTCTATACCTAACACCCGCCCTAACCCTACACTTAACCCTAACTACTCTATGTAAAAAATAAAAATATACAAAATATATACAGAATATGCACAGACGTGCACAAAAAACAAAAATATTAAAATAAAGAACAAAAATAAAACAAAATAAATAAAAGTGTTAAAAGAAAAGAATAAAAGAAAACCAAAATAAATAAAATAAAATAAACAAATAAAATAAAAGTAATAAATGAAATCAAAATAAGAAAACGAAAAAAGAACAAATCACTAATCCTCCGCTTACTCTCCGCCAACTGCCACCACCACCTCTCTCCTCTCTCCTCTGACCTCTCCTCCCTAACCCACATTTGCCTGCAAGTCAGTGGCTTTTAAAGGAGAAGCAAGAGATGTCACAAAGGAGGGCCGGTCCTTGTCACCGTGGCAACCCCCCCCCCAGGACCTGGCCCCACCTGCCCCTCCTGAGTGGTGATGCTCCTCTGTCAGAACTCGGAAGCACCTGCTGTTCCGCCTGCAAAATGCTCTAATCCCAAACTCTCTAGCCCCACAACTGGCTCTGCCACGATAAGTCCTTTTGTTTCTAAGGTGCTTGGGGGCTCTCTGTTTCTACGTTTGCTGCGGGGGGCTTAATAATATCACTACCCGTCTGCACTCTGTGAATTAAGCAGGGGCATGGATTTGCAAGCATTTGTAACTTCTGCCACGTAATTTTCAGGTGGAACTCAAATCAGGAGAGAAAAGGGTATATGCAGCCTGCTCTTTCCATGTGGGGGCCACATTTTGTGGTGCATGCAAGTTTAATGGTATGCCATAACATTAAAGGGACGCGGGTGGCGCTGTGGGTTAAACCGGTGCCGCTGTGGGTTAAACCACAGAGCCTAGGACTTGCTGATCAGAACGTTGGCGGTTCGAATCCCCGCGACGGGGTGAGCTCCCGTTGCTCGGTCCCTGCTCCTGCCAACCTAGCAGTTGCACGTCAAGGTGCAAGTAGATAAATAGGTACCGCTCCGGCGGGAAGGTAAATGGCGTTTCCGTGCGCTGCTCTGGTTCGCCAGAAGTAGCTCAGTCATGCTGGCCACATGACGCCGGCTCCCTCGAGTAAAGCGAGATGAGCGCCACAACCCCAGAGTCGGCCACGACTGGACGTAATGGTCAGGGGTCTCTTTATAACATTAAAGGCAGATGCATGGGGGACCTGTCTGGCCTAAGTGGGGAAAGGAACCATCAAATTCGCTCATAAAACCTCTCTGGCATGGGAGCACATGAATTCCAGAGACTTGGGCACATGGGGCACATGAATGCTTCACAGTCTGTTGTTTTTCTGCGGAATTCACATTTGGAAATATGCCCAGTCGCAAGGAGCACATACCTGCTTCTTTCCAAAGGAAAATTTATTCTAAAATAGATTAAGAAGCCCTCAAAGAGGCAGACCTGTTCCAGTCCCCACCTCAGTCTCGAAGGGCGAGGAAGCCAGTGCAAATTTATCAACAATTTCAGCAGACGTTGTGTCGAAGGAGTGCAGCAGCTACCTTTGGGCTGACCAAAATCCTGGCACCTTGGCTGAGTGTCCTGGAGCATGCACAGAAATCCTTGACCTCCAAGGGGGATGTAGCATTTCAAAGACTGCAGGGCAAATGTGCTCCTGAGCATATGCAGAATCCTTTTCCTCTGGTGAGGTGTGGGGAACCTTTCCCCCCCACCAGCTCTTGCTAGACTGCAACTCCTGTCAACTCCAGCAAGCAGGAGTTCAGCAACATCTGGAGGGCCAGAGGTTCCCCACACCTGAGCTAGAGACTCTGCAGGTATTTGTGGATTCTGGAGTCCCAGAATTCGCCTTAGGTGTATTTTTTCATGGATGTTAGTGACTTCACCTGCCTGATGCTGCATCGGAGGTGATGACCTAGGATGAGATTGCTGGCAGGTACTCCTGCTATGGCCTGGCTGACTTGCTTGCACAGTAAACGGGAGACGACCACTCAGTGTGTAATCTGATCACAGTGAAGAACTGCTGCTTAGGAAGAGATTTGGGGAAGTTGCTCCCGTTCTTCTACCATTGCGGCACCACGAAACAGTGGATGTGCGATTTTTTTGGTTCTGCCTACAGACAAATACGTGGTGTAGTGTATCATGGTGTTTTTATTTTGTTTCAATATAAAAATCATGCGAATCGATGAGGATCCATGTTTTTGTGGTGCTGCCGCGTTGGATCCAAGTCTTTTATAGTCCAGTCTGTAGGCGTGCCTTGCAGGTGTGATTTGACACTGGATTTGTCGGAGTTATTTTTAAAAAAGTGGAGGATCCATGAGGATCCGTGCAGATCCGCCTTTAACCCAGACCCTTTTATACCCTAAACCGCCCTGTGCCCCCCCGAAACCCCTTCCTCCCTCCCTCCCCACAGACAAAGCGCCCCCCACTCCGATGCCCTTCACCAGAAAGACCGATTGGGGGGCGACTCCTTTTGGGGGATGCGTCCAGGGGTGACTCTGCAGCCCTTGTCCCCCAGTGCCCCTCCCTCCCCGACAGGGCAAAAGATGAAGAGGGGACTCCCTAATCTGGGGGTCCCCCATACAGAAGCTGAGCAGCCCCCCTTCTCCCCAAAGCAGGCCAAGACAGGATCCCAGGAGGGAAAGTGAGGCAGCAGGCAGAGGAGAAAGAAAAAAAGCCCCCAGCCCCACCCCTGGCAGGAAGAGTCAAGGGAGGGAGGGGCTTCTGCTCCGAAGGACCTCCCCCCCTTATTTCCTGGCCCTTCTAGGAATGCAGCTCAATGCCTTTTAACCCTTGGCGTGCCGAGCGCAGCCGGCTCTGCCCTCTCTTGTCTCCGCGTTATCTCGATCTTAAGCAGGAAGACCCAAACTCAAAGATGCTGAATTTGGGGCGGCGGGGGGGGGGAACCCCTTGCCCTTCCGAGCTGCTCTGCGCCTCGGCTAGAAAAAACGAGGAGCAGGAAACCCCATCCTAGAATTAACAGCTATTGAAAAAAGGATCTGGTCCTCTTTCTGGCCAAAGGGAGAGAATAGTTCACAGCGCCGGCGGGGGGGGGGGAGACACCTCTCTGGGGGTCTCACCTGGTTCCCCCTGGACGGGAGGGAGAGAGAGAGAAAGCGGGTGCCCTTGGTTCGCAAAGGGTTAAAGGGAACGGAGCTACAAGGGAGGGGTCCTCAGAGCAGAAGCCCCCCCCCTTGTCTTCTCTGCCAAGGATGCGCAACTCGGTGAGCCTCTTCTGATTCCTGCCATGGGGTGCTTTGGGGGAGAAGGGGGGTCCCAGGACTGCAAGGGAGGATGCTGGGGGGGCAGGTTCAACTTATGCGTGGGGGCCCTCCAGGTCGAGGAGCAGAAGGTGTTAAGCATAATGATTTAATTTGCTGAAATGGAAATGTTGACTTACTTTAAATTAGCTTTTCTCTGGCCCAGTTGGGTCTCGCAGAATTGGCCAGGTAAAAATCTGGCCCTTAGAACAAGGAATAATAATAATAATAATAATAATTTATTATTTGTACCCCGCCCATCTGGCTGGGTTTCCCCAGCCACTCTGGGCGGCTTCCATAGAAACCAAAAATGCACTAAAATATCACAGATTAAAAACTTCCCTGAACAGGGCTGCCTTAAGATGTCTTCTGAATGTCAGGTAGTTATTTATCGCTTTGACATCCAATGGGAGGGCGTTCCACAGGGCAGGCGCCACTACCGAGAAGGCCCTCTGCCTGGTTCCCTGTAGCTTTGCTTCTCGCAATGAGGGAACCGCCAGAAGGCCCTCGGCGCTGGACCTCAGCATCCAGGCAGAACGATGGGGATGGAGACGCTCCTTCAGGTATACTGGGCCGAGGCCGTTTAGGGCTTTAAAGGTCAACACCAGCACTTTGAATTGTGCTCGGAAACGTACTGGGAGCCAATGTAGGTCTTTCAAGACCGGTGTTATGTGGTCTCGGCGGCCGCCCCCAGTCACCAGTCTAGCTGCCGCATTCTGGATTAGTTGTAGTTTCCGAGTCACCTTCAAAGGTAGCCCCACGTAGAGCGCATTGCAGTAGTCCAAGCGGGAGATAACCAGAGCATGCACCACTCTGGCGAGACAGTCCGTAGGCCATCTGCGTACCAGATGGAGCTGGTAAACAGCTGCCCTGGACACAGATTTGACCTGCGCCTCCATGGACAGCTGTGAGTCCAAAATGACTCCCAGGCTGCGCACCTGGTCCTTCAGGGGCACAGTTACCCTATTCAGGACCAGGGAGTCCTCCACACCAGCCCGCCCCCTGTCCCCCAAAAACAGTACTTCTGTCTTGTCAGGATTCAACCTCAATCCATTAGCCGCCATCCATCCTCCAACCGCCTCCAGGCACTCACACAGGACCTTCACCGCCTTCACTGGTTCTGATTTGAAAGAGAGGTAGAGCTGGGTATCATCTGCATATTGATGGACACCCAGTCCAAACCCCCTGATGATCTCTCCCAGCAGCTGCATATAGATATTAAAAAGCATGGGGGAGAGGACGGAACCCTGAGGCACCCCACAAGTGAGGGCCCAGGGGTCTGAACACTCATCCCCCACCACCACTTTCTGAACACGGCCCAGGAGGAAGGAGCGAAACCACTGCATAACAGTGCCCCCAGCTCCCAGCCCCTCTAGACGGTCCAGAAGGATGTTATGGTCGATTGTATCAAAGGCCGCTGAGAGATCCAGCAGAACTAGGAAACAACTCTCACTTTTGTCCCCACCCCACACATCTGTCTGCAGCACTTTGGAGCTTCCTGGTCTGCCCCGCAGAGGACCTTAAGGTCCATGAATAACCATAGTTTAGAGGGCCCTAAGGAAGGGCCAGGGCCTTCTCAGTGGTGGCTCCAACCTGGTAGAATGCTCTGTCCCTGCAGAATTGAACTTCCTTCCGCAGGGCCTGTAAGACGGAGCTATTCCGTCTGGCCTTCAATTTGAATTTAGCCTGATCTTTTATTTCCTTTTCTTCCCTCCCCCTCCCCTTTTTATGAAGATTACCCGCTCTGGGATCCAACAGCTAATTCTCCCCTGGTCTCCTTGCTGGCCCAAATAGGACTAATTCAGCCAGCTAGCCCTGGTGATCATCTAATGTTTATTGGATGGATTTCCACCCTGAATTGATTTTTGAATTCTGAATTTATTGTTGTTCACGTTTGATACTGTACATTATGCTGTTTTTTATTGCATCAATTAAGTGTTTTAAATTTGTTGTTAGCCACCCTGAGCCCGGTTTTCTGAACCGGGAAGGGCGGGGTATAAATAAAAAATTATTATGCTGCAAAATGAAACCAAAGCAGGGAGGAAACTGGCAGTGCAGCCCTGATTCCTAGCAAGTCTTATCCACACATGCTCAGGTAACCTCTTTCTTCTAGTGCAGGCACGTCCCAACAGGTAGATCGTGATCTATCGGTAGATCACTGGAGGTCTGTGATGGATCACTGGCTTCCCACAAAGAACCTCAACAAATTTGCCCCAACAAAAAAGGGGGTAAATCACTGCCAGTTTTGAACTTTGTGTAGATCGCAGTCCCTTGGGAGCTGGCCATCCCTGTTTAGCAGTTCATCAGTTTTCTCACCGAATTATGGATTTGCTTTGTAGGACTTGCTGGCACCTCTAAATCAGACAGACAGACAGAACGTGGCAAAAGATTCCTTCTGATTCCTTCTGATCTCTTGGAGGCTTCCTGAGGGCACAGATGGATGAGCAAGACTCAGCTGGTCCTGAAGCGGGAAGAGACCATGATATGCAAACTGGGAGAAGTGGGGGATTCTGGGAAAACTCCATGCAAAGGATCCTGGGAGAGGAGGACACCCTCCACTCAGATGTGCAGAGCCAGCCGCTCAAGCAGTTCTACCAGGAGGCCAAAGGACCCCGAGAGGTTTGCAGCCGACTCTACTGCCTGGCCCATCAATGGCTGAAGCCAGAAAGGCACACAAAAGCTGAGATGCTGGACCTGGTGATCTTGGAGCAGTTCCTGGCTGTCCTTCCACCCGAGATAGAGAGCTGGGTGAGGGAATGTGAAGCAGAGACCAGTTCTCAGGCAGTGGCCCTGGCCGAAGGTTTCCTCCTGAGTCAGGCAGAGGAGAGGAAGCAGGTGAGAGAGACTTTCCTCTGGAAACTCCCAAGGGCTCTGAACAAGAGATAGAGTATCCCCAAACACTCTACTAAGGGGCTCCAAACAGGAGGGAGAAGATCCCAAAATGCTCTACAAAGGGCCCCTTTTTTTGGAATGCATCCAAGGAATGAGATCTGATACCTGTCAAGTTTTTGCTTCTGTCATTCTTTTTCTGATCCTTCTCCCCGTTCCCTGTTTTGAATCCTGGTTGCTCTTTCAGATAAAGAATCTGTTAGCAGAAATGGGCCTGGATTCCTGTGAGGCAGAGAGGACTCCGTTGGACACCAGAGAGAAGCCACCGGGTAAGGAGGCAGTTATTTCTCTCTTTGGTCACATTCTGTTGATGTTCAAAATAATCCATGGGTTATTTTCATCTTTTGGGGGGAGTCACAGGGGGTCAAGAGCCCAGAGGAAATATTTTTACACAAAGAAAATATGAAATATTTACAGACATCCACATGCACCACTCACGTAAGACTTTTTTTAATGTCCATCTTTAGTTGGAGATGCACTCCTGAACCTCAGAGAGAAGCAGGCATTCATAGCTTCCCACTTCCCTTTGTCTCTGGCAGGTGACAGGATGATGTCGGCAAGACCTCATATGTCTTTTCATGGTGCCGAAGAGGAAGCAGCGGCTATGGAAGCAGATCAGGTAGGGGGCAGGAGACTTGTGGGGAGAGAGGTTGAGGGGTGGGGCTGGCAAGAGTGACTCCTTCCACCTCCTGCTTTCTGTCAAAGGTGCCCTGAAAAAAGGTGGCAAATGACGTTATGTGCTCAGAATAAGGCCTAAACCACTGAGCCTCTTGGGTTTGCCGATCAGAAGGTTGGCAGTTCGAATCCCCGCGATGGGGTGAGCTCCCGTTGCTCAGTCCCTGCTCCTGCCAACCTAGCAGTTCGAAAGCACGTCAAAGTGCAAGTAGATAAATAGGTACCGCTCCGGCGGGAAGATAAAGAGCGTTTCCGTGCGCTGTTCTGGATCGCCAGAAGCGGCTTATTCATGCTGGCCACATGACCCGGAAGCTGTGCGCCGGCTCCCTTGGCCAGTAAAGCGAGATGAGCGCCGCAACCCCAGAGTCGGCCATGACTGGACATAACGGTCAGGGGTCCCTTTACCTTCCCTTAGAACAGCGGTTCTCAACCTGGGGGTCCCCAGATGTTGTTGGACTACAACTCCCATCATCCCTGAGCTCTGGCCTTGCTAGCTAGGGGTGATGGGAGTTGTAGTTCAACAACATCTGGGGACCCACAGGTTGAGAAAGGCTGCTCTAACAGAAAGTAAAATAACTTGGTTTAACTGTATACAATTGGAGGAATGGACAAAGAAATTGGTAAGGGAAAATAAGGAATGTCGAGAATATACAAAATTCAAAAAGGTGATTATAAAAAAAGGAAAGATGAAGAAAAATATAAAAGGGGAAACCAGTGAAATTTACAAAATAGTGGTAGAATCGGAAGATCAGCAAGATCAACTAAAAGGGGTGTGCGAAAAGGAGTTAACAGGTCAGATAAATAGTCAGAGCTTGGGGAAAACATGGGAGAAACATCCTCTGAAAAGGATATCTGTAAGAAAATAACTATACTGTAAGGTAGTATGGAGGTGGTAGTAACAGCAGTAAGACTAAATCAAATAGACAACAAACATTTGGTGTTATGTTGGAGGGGATGTCAGGAAACTGGGACATATATTCAGATGTGGTGGGGCTGTAAATTTGTACATAATGTTTAGCAAAGGGTGTTGAAGGAGATAAGAGAAATGGCAGGGTTAAGGCTGAATGAAAGTCCAGAAATACCATTGCTATAAATCTACGATAAGGTTAAATAAATCTACTATAAGGTTAAATGTATGCAAGCTATGAAGGACTTAATCACAAATTTGTTGCAAGAATTATCATAGCTAGGAAATGGAAAGAAACAAGGTGGATTTCAAATAGATGAATGGTATAAAGAAGTGTGGGATATAGCAATTAATGGTAAATTAATGTTTGCTGTCAAAGTAAGAAGGGGAATGTGGAAGATAATTTATTTTGAATTCAGAACCAGTGAAGGCAGTGAAGGTCCTGTGTGAGTGCCTGGAGGCGGTTAGAGGTTGGATGGCGGCTAACAGATTGAGGTTGAATCCTGACAAGACAGAAGTACTGTTTTTGGGGGACAGGAGGCGGGCAGGTGTGGAGGATTCCCTGGTCCTGAACGGGGTAACTGTGCCCCTGAAGGACCAGGTGCGCAGCCTGGGAGTCATTCTGGACTCACAGCTGTCCATGGAGGCACAGGTCAAATCTGTGTCCAGGGCAGATGTTTACCAGCTCCATCTGGTACGTAGGCTGAGACCCTACCTGCCTGCGGACTGTCTCGCCAGAGTGGTGCATGCTCTGGTTATCTCCCGCTTGGACTACTGCCATGCGTTCTCTGTGGGGCTACCTTAGAAGGTGACCCGGAAACTACAACAAATCCAGAATGCGGCAGCTAGACTGGTGACTTGGAGTGGCCGCCGAGACCTACATTGGCTCCCAGTATGTTTCCGGGCACAATTCAAAGTGTTGGTGCTGACCTTTAGAGCCCTAAACGGCCTCGGTCCAGTATATCTGAAGGAGCGTCTCCACCCCCATTCTTCTGCCCGGACACTGAGGTCCAGCTCCGAGGGCCTTCTGGCAGTTCCCTGACTATGAGAAGCCAAGTTACAGGAAACCAGGCAGAGGGCCTTCTCGGTGGTGGCGCCTGCCCTGTGGAACGCCTTCCCACCAGATGTCAAAGAGAAAAATAACTACCAAACTTTTAGGAGACATCTGAAGGCAGCCCTGTTCATGGAAGCTTTTAATGTTTAATAGGTTATTGTATTTTAGTGTTCTGTTGGAAGCCGCCCAGGGTGGCTGGGGAAACCCAGCCAGATGCGCAGGGTATAAATATTATTATTATTATTATTATTATTACTACTTTGTTAAAAAATCACTATAAATAAAAAATCACAATAAAATGCACAACAATTCCCTCTTTCTTTTAGGGTCCGGTGTGCTTTGATGATGTCACCGTTTGTTTCACGGACGAGGAGTGGGCGTTGCTGGATCCTGACCAGAGAGCTCTGCATAAGGAGGTCATGGAGGGGAATCGTGGGATCCTGGACTCCCTTGGTAAGGCTCCCTGCTGGGTCATAATATCTGTTTTGAAATTCCAAGCGTATCTCTATCTGATTAAACACCAATATTTTGATGGAGCTCAACAGGACAACCTACAGCACCTGGAATTCTCACACCCCCATGGAGAGCTATTGTCTGTTTCATCTGCGAATATTGTTCCTCCAGTTACGGCTTTTTCAACCACGATCAGCCTTGTCTGAACTCACCGTGCCGTTTTAAATGTAGGATCTAGAGTGGTTGGGGAGACTGAGGTAGCTTCTGTCAGGTGTGTTTTTTTGTTTTTTTTTTTTGCTTCTGTCCATTTTCAAAAGAGATGACTGACCTTGGAGATGGACTGGATTCCATGAATGGGCCAAACAAAATCCATCCCAGAAAAGGGACAGGCTTTTTGAATCTCAGATTCCCATAAGTATGTAAGTTAATACCAGTCAACAAAGGCAGTGAACTCTGCAGTAAGATCTCACATCTAACTCTCTTCAGCTCATTCTCTTTTTTTTTTAAATAATTTTTTATTAAAGGTTTTTATAACAACAACAAACATATAACAAATACATAAACAGACAAAAACAAAAACAAAACAAAAAACATGTACCATTTCATATCTTAATTTCTTATACCTTTCTTCCCCGACTTCCTCATGCCTCCCTTTTCTGTATTCCAAATTCTTATCAATTACTCAGCAAATCTTCCCTTATTTTAATTTGAATTTAATCTAATCTTCCTTATTCTCCTTGTCTTAACCATTGCTAATAGTAACCATTTACTTTCCAGTCCAACATCATTCTAACTTTCATTAATTTTGTAATATTTCTTTACATAATCCTTAAACTTTTTCCATTCTTCTTGCGCTGCTTCTCTTCCCTGGTTTCGGATTCTGCTCGTCATTTAGAATCATAGAATCATAGAATCATAGAATCATAGAGTTGGAAGAGACCACAAGGGCCATCGAGTCCAACCCCCTGCCAAGCAGGAAACACCATCAGAGCACTCCTGACATATGGTTGTCAAGCCTCTGCTTAAAGACCTCCAAAGAAGGAGACTCCACCACACTCCTTGGCAGCAAATTCCACTGTCGAACAGCTCTTACTGTCAGGAAGTTCTTCCTAATGTTTAGGTGGAATCTTCTTTCTTGTAGTTTGGATCCATTGCTCCGTGTCCGCTTCTCTGGAGCAGCAGAAAACAACCTTTCTCCCTCCTCTATGTGACATCCTTTTATATATTTGAACATGGCTATCATATCACCCCTTAACCTCCTCTTCTCCAGGCTAAACATGCCCAGCTCCCTTAGCCGTTCCTCATAAGGCATCGTTTCCAGGCCTTTGACCATTTTGGTTGCCCTCCTCTGGACACGTTCCAGTTTGTCAATGTCCTTCTTGAACTGTGGTGCCCAGAACTGGACACAGTACTCCAGGTGAGGTCTGACCAGAGCAGAATACAGTGGCACTATTACTTCCCTTGATCTAGATGCTATACTCCTATTGATGCAGCCCAGAATTGCATTGGCTTTTTTAGCTGCCGCGTCACACTGTTGGCTCATGTCAAGTTTGTGGTCAACCAAGACTCCTAGATCCTTTTCACATGTACTGCTCTCAAGCCAGGTGTCACCCATCTTGTATTTGTGCCTCTCATTTTTTTTGCCCAAGTGCAATACTTTACATTTCTCCCTGTTAAAATTCATCTTGTTTGTTTTGGCCCAGTTCTCTAATCTGTCAAGGTCATTTTGAAGTGTGATCCTGTCCTCTGGGGTATTAGCCACCCCTCCCAGTTTGGTGTCATCTGCAAATTTGATCAGGATGCCCTTGAGTCCATCATCCAAGTCGTTGATAAAGATGTTGAATAAGACCGGGCCCAAGACAGAACCCTGTGGCACCCCACTAGTCACTCTTCTCCAGGATGAAGAGGAACCATTGATGAGCACCCTTTGGGTTCGGTCAGTCAGCCAGTTACAAATCCACTGAGTGGTAGCATAGTCAAGACCACATTTTACCAGCTTCTTTACAAGAATATCATGGGGCACCTTGTCAAATGCCTTGCTGAAATCAAGGTAGGCTACATCCACTGCGTTCCCTTCATCTACCAGGCTTGTAATTCTGTCGAAAAACGAGATCAGGTTAGTCTGACATGACTTATTTTTCAGAAATCCATGCTGACTATTGGTGATCACAGCATTCCTTTCTAGGTGCTCACAGACTGTTTGCTTAATGATTTGCTCCAGAATCTTCCCTGGTATTGATGTCAGACTGACTGGGCGGTAATTATTTGGGTCCTCTCTTTTCCCCTTTTTGAAAATAGGGACAACATTTGCCCTCCTCCAGTCTGCCGGGACTTCGCCTGTTCTCCAGGAATTCTCAAAGATGACTGCCAGTGGTTCTGAAATCACATCTGCCAGTTCTTTTAATACTCTTGGATGCAGTTCATCTGGCCCTGGAGACTTGAATACATCTAGACTAGCCAAGTATTCTTGTACTATCTCCTTAGTTATTCTGGGCTGTGTTTCCTCTGCTGAATCATTTGCTCCAAATTCTTCAGGTCGGGCATTGTTTTCTTTATCGGAGAAGACTGAGGCAAAGAAGGCATTGAGGAGTTCAGCCCTTTCTGTGTCCCCTGTTTGCATTTCACCATCTTCTCCTCTGAGTGACCCCACTGTTTCTTTGTTCTTCCTTTTGCTACGAACATACCCATAAAAGCCTTTTTTGTTGCTTTTAACCTCTCTAGCAAGCCTGAGTTCATTCTGTGCTTTAGCTTTTCTGACTTTGTGTCTACATGTGCTGGCTATTTGTTTGAATTCCTCTTTGGTGGTTTCCCCCCTTTTCCAATTTTTGTACACATCCTTTTTTAATCTTAACTCAGTTAAAAGTTCTTTAGATAGCCACCCTGGCTTCTTTAGGCACCTTCCATGTTTCCGTCTCATTGGTATTGCCTGAAGTTGTGCTTTTACTATCTCCCTCTTAACAAACTCCCAGCCATCATGAACTCCCTTTCCTTTTAGTATTACTGTCCATGGGATCTCACCAAGCACTTCCCTAAGTTTTATGAAGTCGGCTTTCTTAAAGTCGAGAAATTGAGTCCTAGTATGCTTGGCTGCTCCTTTCCGCTGTATAGTAAACTTCAGAAGAGCATGATCACTCGCGCCTAATGATCCTTCCACTTCTACCCCACTAACCAGGTCATCAACATTGGTTAGGACCAGATCTAAAATGGCTGTTCCTCTTGTTGCTTCTCCCACTTTCTGGACAATGAAGTTGTCTGCAAGGCCAGTGAGGAATCTGTTTGACCTTATGCTCTTGGCTGAGTTTGACATCCAACAAATATCCGGGTAATTGAAGTCCCCCATTACTACTATCTCCTTTCCTTTTGCATGCTTGGCCATCTGTTCCAGGAAGGCATCATCTATGTCCTCCGTTTGGCTTGGGGATCTATAGTAAACTCCCACAATGAGGTCACTGTTATTCTTCTCTCCCTTAATTTTGACCCAAATGCTCTCACTTTGGCTTTGAGGTTCTAAATCTTGGATCTCTTCACAGGTATACACATCCCTGACATATAACGCCACTCCTCCTCCTTTCTTGTCTGGTCTGTTTCTCTGAAATAGATTGTATCCCTCCATTATTACATTCCAATCGTGGGACTTATCCCACCAGGTTTCAGTGATTCCTATTATGTCATATTTAGTTTGCTGTACCAAGAGCTCAAGCTCATCTTGTTTATTTCCCATACTTTGCGCATTAGTGTACAGACATTGAAGTCCATTAATCATTCCCCCGTGTCTCTTATTTAAGGATTTTTTCCTCCCACCACTAGGTCTGCGTGCTGTTTGCTCCATTCGGTCTATGACATTTGGATGATCATCTTCATCAATTGATAGACTCCTACCTTCAGGAGCACTGTCTCCCTCCCCCACATTAGTCAGTTTAAAGCCCTCCTGATGAGGTTTCTGAGATTTTTTGCAAAAACATTCCTCCCAACCGTTGTGAGGTGCAGCCCATCGCTTGCCAGAAGTCCATCTTCAAGAAACTGCATTCCGTGATCTAAGAATCCAAACCGTTCCTGTTTACACCATTTGCGAAGCCAGTTGTTCACTTCCACTATTTTTCCCTCTCTCCCTGGGCCACGTCGTTCAACTGGGAGGACAGATGAGATGACAATTTGTGCATTTAATTGCTTCAATTTCCTGCCCAGAGCCTCGTAATCTCTTTTGATCTTCTGGAGGCTATTGCTTGCAGTGTCATTGGTTCCCACATGAACCAAGAGGAAGGGGTATTTGTCAGTGGGTTTTATGATTCCTTGCAGTCGTTCAGTTACATCTTGGATCTTAGCCCCGGGGAGACAGCACACTTCCCGAGACATCTTGTCAGGCCCACAGATCACTGCTTCTGTTCCCCTCAGTAGGGAATCCCCTATCACCACTACACGCCTCCTCTTAGGTCTGGTCGGGGTTCTTCCGTGAGCTGTCCGTTCCAAGGTCGCCTGCACATTCCCTGAGGACTGCCTTTGCTGCTCGTCTTCATATACTTGATCGACTGTAATGAGGGAGAGATCCTCAAATGGAGTCTGCTCTTCGTCTTCCATGCTAGGGGAAAGGACCTCAAAGCGATTGCGTATTTCTAAACAATCAGAGCGAACCCTGGGCCTCCTACTTCTTTGAGTCACGTTTCTCCATATATCTGGCTCCTGTGTTGGTGAACTAGCCTCCTTCTCAGGGGAGTCCCCTGTCTCCTCCTTGGTGGAGACGGTGTGCTCTGTTGCTTCCAAGAAGAGCTCCAGCTCTCTAATTCTTTGGAGCGTAGTTACACGTTCCTCCAGTTGCTGGACTTTGTCTTTTAAGAGGGCAATCAACATGCAATTGCTGCAGGTAAAGCTGCCTGCAACCTTTGGCAAGATGGCGAACATTGCGCAGGAATCACAGGCGACTGCAGCTGTTCCCTCACCCTCCATCTTGAGAACGTGTCGTTGAGGGTGACTACAGCGGTCCTCCATCATAAAAAGCGTGAAGACAGGACAAATAAATCCCCCCAAATAAACCTATATCTCCCCCAACAAACGTTTGAGACTAGCTCCCCTAAATCTAAAAGATGGATTAAACTGCGCGCGCCGCTAGGCGCGCGCCGCTGCCCTACAAGCTCTGACAAGCTCCTCCCACAGCTAATCCCCTACCTCAACAGAAGCCCTGCCCCCTCTGACCTTTGCACAGAGAAAGCAGCTAATCAGCCACAAGAAACTCACACAAGAAAACCCTTTTTGTTCCTTCTTCAGCTGCTGCCCTACAAGCTCTGACAAGCTCCTCCCACAGCTAATCCCCTACCTCAACAGAAGCCCTGCCCCCTCTGACCTTTGCACAGAGAAAGCAGCTAATCAGCCACAAGAAACTCACACAAGAAAACCCTTTTTGTTCCTTCTTCAGCTGCTGCCCTACAAGCTCTGACAAGCTCCTCCCACAGCTAATCCCCTACCTCAACAGAAGCCCTGCCCCCTCTGACCTTTGCACAGAGAAAGCAGCTAATCAGCCACAAGAAACTCACACAAGAAAACCCTTTTTGTTCCTTCTTCAGCTGCTGCCCTACAAGCTCTGACAAGCTCCTCCCACAGCTAATCCCCTACCTCAACAGAAGCCCTGCCCCCTCTGACCTTTGCACAGAGAAAGCAGCTAATCAGCCACAAGAAACTCACACAAGAAAACCCTTTTTGTTCCTTCTTCAGCTGCTGCCCTACAAGCTCTGACAAGCTCCTCCCACAGCTAATCCCCTACCTCAACAGAAGCCCTGCCCCCTCTGACCTTTGCACAGAGAAAGCAGCTAATCAGCCACAAGAAACTCACACAAGAAAACCCTTTTTGTTCCTTCTTCAGCTGCTGCCCTACAAGCTCTGACAAGCTCCTCCCACAGCTAATCCCCTACCTCAACAGAAGCCCTGCCCCCTCTGACCTTTGCACAGAGAAAGCAGCTAATCAGCCACAAGAAACTCACACAAGAAAACCCTTTTTGTTCCTTCTTCAGCTGCTGCCCTACAAGCTCTGCCAAACCCATGTAGTCTATCACCTTCGTCTGCCATTCTTCCAGTGTAGGTAATTCTTGCGTCTTCCAGTACTTCGCAATAAGTATTCTAGCTGCTGTTGTGGCGTACAAAAAGAAAGTTATATCCATCTTTAACACCCCCTGTCCGACAATACCCAAGAGAAAGGCCTCTGGTTTCTTAGGGAAAGTATATTTAAATACCTTTTTAAGTTCATTATAGATCATTTCCCAGAATGCCTCTTCAGCTCATTCTCTTTCACAAGCATTCATTAGCATTGTTCTAGAATTACAGAAGGGACGCGGGTGACGCTGTGGGTTAAACCACAGAGCCTAGGACTTGCTGATCAGAAGGTTGGCGGTTCGAATCCCCGTGGCGTTTCCGTGCGCTGCTCTGGTTCGCCAGAAGCAGCTTAGTCCTGCTGGCCACATGACCCGGAAGCTGCACGACGGCTCCCTCGGCCAATAAAGCGAGATGAGCGCCGCAACCCCAGAGTCGGCCACGACTGGACCTAATGGTCAGGGGTCCCTTTACCTTTACCTAGAATTACAGACTCCATCTCTTCCTGAGGCTCTAATTAGCTTCTTTCCTTGTTTGTAGGTAATGATGAATTAGAAATGAAGAACGACGGAGATATCCACACAGAGGAGAAGCCTTATCGATATTTGGAGTGTGAAGAGAGCTCCAGTCAGAGCTCCGATTTCACTTCTCATCAAATAAATCCCACTGGGAAGAAACCCTATCAGTGCTTGGAGTGTGGAACGTGTTTCAGTCAGAGGGCCCATCTCACTTCACATCATCGAATTCACACAGGAGAGAAACCGTATCAATGCTTGGAATGCGGAAAGAGCTTCACTCGGAACGAAAGTCTCACTTGCCATCAGAGAAGTCATACAGGTGAGAAACCCTATAAATGTTTGGAGTGTGGAAAGAGCTTCACTCGGAAGGAAAGTCTCACTTCTCATAAGAGAATCCACAGTGGGGAAAAACCTTACCAGTGCTTGGAATGTGGAAAGAGCTTCCATGCAGGCACAAACTTCCGTCAACATCAGAGAATCCACTGTGGGGAAAAACCATTTCAGTGCCAAGTGTGTGGAAAGAGCTTCATTAGGAAAAAAGATCTCATTTCCCATCAAATAATTCATACAGGTGAGAAATCCTATCATTGCTTGGAGTGCGGAAAGAGCTTCACCTGGAAGAAAAGTTTCATTTCCCATCAAAGAATTCATACTGGGGAGAAACCACACAAGTGCTTGGATTGTGGAAAGAGCTACAGTAAGAGGGCTAATCTCATGACCCACCAGAGAATTCACAGTGGCGAGAAACTGCACCAATGCTTAGAGTGCGGAAGGAGCTTCACCTGGAAGGAGAATCTCACCTCTCATCAAATCATTCATACAGGGGAGAAACCCTTTAAGTGCTTGGAATGTGGGAAGAGCTTCAGTAAGAGAGTCAATTTAACGGCCCATCAAAAAACTCACAGCGGGGAGAAACCTCATCGATGCTTAGAATGTGGAAGGAGTTTTACCTGGAAGAAAAGTCTTACTTCTCATCAGAGAATTCATACAGGTGAGAAGCCCTATCAGTGCCTGGACTGTGGAAAGAGCTTCAGTCAGAGCGCCCATCTCTTGGTCCATCGGAGAATTCATTCAGGGAGGAAACCATATCAGTGCCTGGAATGTGGAAAGACCTTCAGTCAGAGCGCCCATCTCACTGCCCATCAAAGAACTCACCACAAGGCGAAGCCATAGCAACGGTTGTCTTTAGGAAACTTTAATTATCATGCAAGTGAGGCTTGCAACGGCGTTCTTGGTCTTCGGCCACCCAGCAAAGAAGTTGACCTGCCTCTCAAGACCGTTGTGCCTCAAGACATCCGATTGAGAAGCAATTCACGTACTTCCATCTCGAGAGCCACCATTTGCAAATTTGTGGTGCTCCTGACCACCACTGTCATCTTCAGCATAGCCAGGACGATGGTGGTGTCAGCTTCAAGCTCTTCCTGGAGTCTGCTGAACGCACACAGGACGCTTCCTAGGAAAGCCACAGGTTTCACGCTTTCCTCTGCGAGAAGGTTTAGTCAAGAATTCCGTTCCTGCCGTCCTCTGTCTAATAATTGACAGAGGACGGCAGCAATGGAACAGCATGGAAAGAGGTTTAGATGGAACAACACGGCATCAGACACCTTTTCCCACGCCATGTGGACAGAGCCCCAGATCTTGACCAGAGGGACATTTTTGTCAGGGGCTCGCATATATTCCTCAAGTAGGTGACCCTGTTCTCCTTCTGTCCCAGTGTTAACAGAGAGAGTCTGTCACAATGGACGAGGTGTTTATGAAACTGTGCTGGACACTTGCATGGTCTCTTGCCCAAGGCCTTGCCGCTCTCTTCACATAAGGCCTTGCTCACCACATACTGTGGGTTCTAACACTCCCAAGAAGTCTTCTCCTCCAGATTTTGAAACGTGCAACTTTTGTCTATATAACTTTAGCCTATGCGTATCCTGCCTACCGAACTATCACCTGCAGTCCATCCATCCCCAGCTATTACTGAATGTGAAGGTCTCTATTGTAACATTAGAATATGTTACAATATGCTTTGAAGGTTCTTTTATTATTATTATTATTAAAGATTTTCTTGATTTACAAAAGTGTTTGCAATGTCTCTCTCGCGTATTCCTCCCCCCATTTAACATTTTTACAAATCGGTTTCATTTGTTGAGACATTAGGAAGAAAAGGGGGAAAGAGGTGGGGGGGAGATGGGGTGGGGGTGGGGTGGCGATGTTTCTATTTTACTTACTATATGTAGGGTTTGGTCTCAGCGTTGCTTATGCAGGTTTTTTGCTGTTCACTTGTGTTTCTTTGGTGGTGAGAGAGGTTGGGGTGGGCCTAGGGTGGGGTTGTTCATTTGGGGTTGGCTGTGGTGGTCTTTGTTTTCATGTGTGAGTGGGGTGGGTGGGTGTTTTGGATCAGGTTAGCCACATTGATTTGTATGCCGTAGGTGGATATTTGTCATTGTCTTGTTGGGCTGTGTGTGTGATAAAGGGGAGCCATATCGGGGTGAAAGCGTCTTCTTCTGTTTGTCCCTGTGTCAGTTTCAGTTTATTGGTTAATTTTTCTAGTAGGGCTGTTTCCCATACTATTTGGTACCATTGGTCCATGCTTACTCCTGACAGGTCTCTCCAGTGTCTGGCTATGATGCTTCTGGCTGCCGAAAGTAGGTGGGTTATGAGTTCTTTGTGGTGTAAGTGGGCATTATTGTCTTGGAAGATGTTTAGTAAGGCCAGTTCTGGGGTGATTTCTAATACTTGCTTGGTTATTTTACTTATTTCTCACACGGCTTTTGTCCAGAATAGTTGGATTTTGGGGCACTCCCACCACTCTCTGTCTCTTGACATCAAGCAGGAACCTTGCTGTTCTCTTTTTGGTGCCTCCTTAAGCTGTATTTGTTCAAGCAAAACTCATTTTTTGTAATTTCTTAATTTTTTTTGATAATTTTATACATTTTAACATAACCATTTCAAACATTGAAATACAAGGTTCTTTTGAACCTTCGGACCCGCATTTTCCATGTTTAAGGTTATATTTGCTGCATCTTTTACCATTATCCATCTGTTATATAACGATAAGTATCCTACGATTTTAACTCTTTAACTGGAGTATGTGGAGATGGCGAAACTGACGGGGAAGATCCAAAACAAGGAAGATCAAGTATTTGAGTAAATTTGTAATTTATTTAAAGGACCACTGTAAACAAGCAAGACCTTGCACACACAGAGATGTATCTCAACACTGCTAATTTTAACATCTTGGCTGTTTTTATTTTAATTTTGCTGTGGAATTTATTTTTAATTTACAATTTTAACATTTCTAGTAAACCACTGAGATGTTTTCTTACCATCGAGCGGCATGTAAATATTATTATTAAATCCCTCCCATGCATTTTTGTGGAGCCTTTTTATGCATGAAACACTTGCGATAGGGACTCCTTCCCAGCCAAAATGGGGGGGGGGGAATAAGGAGCTCTTGCATAGAAGCATGGAATTGAGAGTTGCAGGAGACCCCAAGAGCCATCTCATCCAACGTCTGCAATTCAAGAACCTCAACTTAAAGCATCCATGACTGATGATGATGATGATGATGATAATAATTTATTATTTATACCCCCCCAACCATCTGGCTGGGTTTCCCAGCCACTCTGGGTGGCTTCAACCGAACATTAAAAACAACACAGCGTCAGACATTAAAAACTTCCCTAAACAGGGCCGCCTTCAGTTGTCTTTTTTAAAAAAAGTTTTTTATTTATACAACAAGAAAAACACACACACACAAATACCAAATTACACACAAATTACAAAAATAACCATAGGCACCTAATTTTCTTAGCAAACAATAAAACATCTATTGGTCTTAACACTAAAGACCCAACCTCCCATCTATTCCATATTTCAAATTCATATTACGTTTTGCCAGTATACGCTTTTATCATAATTAAACTTATTCTCAATAAATCTAATTTCTTATATCTACATGCAAGTATTACTGAAGTTCCTCAAATGCTGCAACAGAATTTAAACTACTATATTTATTTTTCAGATAATCTTTGAAAACCTCCCATTTTGAAACAAATTCCTGTTTTGATTTATTCTTTATTTTTTCTGATAAACCATCTAATTCGGCATATTCTGTCAGCTTTTGGATCCAATCTTGTATAGAGGGGATTTCATTACTCTTCCATTTTGCTGCGTTCAAAACTCTTGCTGCCATCGTCGCATATAAAAAGATACCCTTCCTCTTTTGTGGAATATCCAAATCTGTTATTCCCAGGAGGTAGGCCTCTGGTTTTTTATTGAAAGAGATATTTAGCATTTTTTGCAGTTCTACATGGATACTCTCCCAGAATACCTGTATTTTCCTACATATCCACCACATATGGTAGAATGTTCCTGATTCACCGCATCTCCAACAATTACTTGACACATTTTTATACATTTTTGAAAGTTTCCATCGATGTTGCATTTTTTGAAAGTTCTCTCCAATCGTGCAACAATTTGTGAATTTCCAATTGATCTTCCATAAATTTTCCCATTGGGCCTTTTAAAAGTAAAATAGTTGTTTATTTCCCTGACATCTGAAGGGAGGGTGTTCCACAGGGTGGGTGCCACTACCAAGAAGGCCCTCTGCCTGGTTCCCTGTAACTCAGCTGGAGCTGAGATTCCTGCCTGGCAGGGGGTGGACTGGATGCCCCTCGGGTCCCCTTCCAGACTCTCCTATGCTCACTTGCTATCGGATCTCCTCTCCGTCTCCTCTTTCCCAGGCTCAACATCCCCAGCTCCTTCCTTTGGCTTCTTCTCCCCTCCCAGATGTTCCTCCTCCTGCTTCTGGCCTGGGGAGGGGGCAGCTCAGGGGGGGTCCTCCCAAATGAAGCATCTCCCCATCAGTGGAAACAGTACAATGCACGGGATCTCCTTATTGCCACAGTTTTACAGGCTGCTTTTCTGAGCCTCTCTGCATGTCTGGTGCTTGTGTAAAAGGTGAAGCAGAGCTCCTTGTCCTGGCCTCAGTTCCAGGCTGGGGGGGTTTGGGATTTTTGGGGAGTCGTCTAATTGCCATGGGGGGGGGGAGAAAGTGGCGGGGGGGAGGGGGTTTCTGCAGAGGGTGGGGGTCAGGGATGCTTGAGCTGAGATTCCTGCCTGGCAGGGGGGTGGACTGGATGACCCTCGGGCTCCCTTCCAGCCTCTCCTATGGGAGGGGTCCCCTGCTTCTTGTGGGGGGGTCTCCCAAATGAAGCATCTCGCGGGGGGGGGGGTTCTCCCGGGCTCCTGCCTTGGAGGTTCCGCTCGGCTTGCCAAGGGTTAAAAGCAGCGGAGCCGGATTCCTAGAGAGGACCGGAAGTGGCGTCTTGGGGGGGCGAGGTCCTCCCTGCCAAGGCCCCTCCCCCGCCAGCCCCCCTTCTGCCAGCCGAGGGGCTGCTTGGTCTCCCTCTCTCGGGGTGAGTCTCGCCAGGGGGAGAAGGGGGGGCGGGGGGGGGGCTGGTCAGATCCTGCAGGGGGGGCCAGATCGGGGGGGGGCAAGGGGGGGCCAGGGCTCTGCCCCCTGGGGGAGGGAGGGGCGGGGGGGGGGGAGGCTGCGGATAATAATAATATTTTTTTATTTATACCCCGCCCTTCCTGGTTCAGAAACCGGGCTCGGGGCGGCTAGCAACCAACTTAAAACACTGCGTTTTCATGTTTTAATGTTGTATTTTAATCTTGTTTTTAAGTTGCGTTCCTTCCACTTGCTTTTCTTCCTGGTTGTTCTCCGCCCTGAGCCGGGCCTTGGCCGGGGAGGGCGGGGTAGAAATGAAATTTATTGTTATTATTAATTATAAAAGCGGCATGGAATGCAGTATAAAAAACATGAATAACAATAAAAATCAAGATGAGATGATCCCCCGAGCGAGGAGGCCGGGGGAGAATGAGCTGGGGGATCCCAGAGCCGGGGAGGGAAGGGAAATAAAAGACCAGGCTGAATTCGAATTAAAGGCCAGGCGGACCAGCTCTGTCTTGCAGGCCCGAAGGAAGGAGGTTCAATCCTGTGCGCCCCCCCCCCGCCGCCATGCTGCTTCTCTCGCTCCGCTTCCGCCCCAGGTCTCGCCATGGAGGCAGGAGAGGCCTCCAGGAACAGCAAAAAAACCCCCATTACGTGGCAGTTTTTCTGGCAGAGAAGAGAAATCAGGCGGGGGGGGAGCCCCTCGCCAGTGCAGAGAGTGGGGGGCGAGAGACCCTCCCCCCAGACTCTCTGCCCCAGCTGCAATTCCCAGTTCCCTGGCAATAATTATAATAATTATAATTATTTATAATAATAATTTATTTATAATAATAATAATTATAATAATTTATTTATAATAATAATTATAATATTTTATTTATAATAATATAATATTTTATTTATACCCCACCCATCTGGGTGGGTGTGTAAAGTGTGTGTATGCCTTAATCTAGAATGATTAACTTTGGCAAAATTCTGCATATAAGAAACTTTACTCTCTCTGTTTTTTAAATAATAATAATATTAATATTTTTTATTTATACCCTACCCTCCCCGGCTAGAGCCGGGCTCAGGGCAACTAATGCCAATAAAATTACAGTGGTACTTCAGTTACAGATAGGTAGCCGTGTTGGTCTGCCATAGTCAAAACAAAAAAAAATTTTTCCTTCTAGTAGCACCTTGAAGACCAACTAAGTTAGTTCTTGGTATGAGCTTTCGTGTGCATGCACACTTCTTCAGATACCCTGAAACAGAAGTTGCCAGATCCTTATATATAGTGAGAAGGTGGGGAGGGGTATTACTCAGAAGGGTGGTGGGAATGGGTGGTTGGCAGATAGCTGTGATGAGCCTGTTGACGACTCTTAACGACTGCAATAGGTCTTACAGGAAAAAGCAAGGGGTGAGAAGGTGAAAAATGGCTTTGTCATGTATAATGAGATAAGAATCCAATGTCTTTGTTCAGACCAGGTCTCTCCATGGTTTTAAGTTTGGTAATGAGTTGCAATTCAGCAGCTTCTCTTTCCAGTCTGTTTCTGAAATTCCTTTGTAGTAAAACAGCTACTTTGAGATCTTGTATAGAATGTCCTGGGAGATTGAAGTGTTCTCCTACTGGTTTCTCTGTCGGACATCAAGTCTGGTAGTTGTTCTCTTTGACATCTGGTGGGAGGCCATTCCACAGGGCGGGTGTCACTACCAAGAAGGCCCTCTGCCTGGTTCCTTGTAACCTCACTTCTCACAGCAAGGGAATCGCCAGAAGGCCCTCGGTGCTGGACCTCAGTGTCCGGGTAGAACGATGGGGGTGGAGACGCTCCTTCAGATATACTGGACCGAGGCCGTTTAGGGCTTTAAAGGTCAGCACCAACACTTGGAATTGTGCTCGGAAACGTACTGGGAGCCAATGTAGGTCTTTCAAGACCGGTGTTATGTGGTCTCTGTGGCCGCTCTCAGTCACCAGTCTAGCTGCCGCGTTCTGGATTAGTTGTAGTTTCCGGGTCACCTTCAAAGGTAGCCCCACATAGAGCGCATGGCAGTAGTCCAAGCAGGAGATAACTAGAGCATGCACCACTCTGGAAAGACAATTTGCGGGCAGGGAGAGTCTCATCCTACGTACCAGATGGAGCTGGTAAACAGCTACTCTGGACACAGAACTGACCTGCGCCTCCATGGACAGCTGTGAGTCCAAAATGACTCCCAGGCTGCACACCTGGTCCTTCAGGGGCACAGTTACACGGAGATCATCAACCAGTGCGACCAAGGCGTGAGAGGGAAGGAAGGAGGTGGCCCTTTGCTGTTTTATTTACAAGCCCACCACATATGAAAAAAAATGTTCCTTCTGCCGTTTTACACTTCTGAAACATGCTTGCATTAGCTTTGTACATTTTGGGCAACTTGTTTGGTGTTAAATACCATCTACAAATCAGCTTCAGATAGTTTTCTCTTAAAGTGTAACAAGAAGCACAACTTCTCCCTTGAAGACACTTTTATATTATGTCCCACATCTCATTGCAGCTTTCACCACTTAGTTTCCCATTCCAGAAGTCTTTTATCCATCTTAGAAATCAATCTTCTTATAACCCCCTTTCAAAAACAGAGCTTTACTCACTTCGGGTTGTGCGATTTCAGGTTGCGCACCACTCCAAACCCGGAAATACTGGAACGGGTTACTTCTGGGTTTCAGCACTTGTGCATGTGCAGAAACACTAAATCACACTTTGTGCATGCGCAGAAGCGCCGAATCGTGGCCTGCGCGTGCGCAGATACAGCGCTGTGGGCTGTGGACACTGCGGGTTGCAAACGTGCTTTCTGCACGGATCATGTTCGCAACCTGAGCATCCACTGTAGTCTAGTGATGCTTCATAATATAGTCTTAAATTTGACTGTGCCAATCCACCTTTCTTTAATATCTGTTAATATTTTATACCTAATTCTGGGCTTCTTTCCCTGCCAGGTAAACCTTGAGAGCTCCTTTGTTTGAACCATCCTGCATAAATTATTATCGGGTTTGCCTGGAATAAAAACAACATTTTAGGCAAAAGGTTTGTCTTAATTGCATAAATTATTCCTTGCAGTGAGAGTTTAATTCTCCCCCATCTTTCGAAATCCTTTTTTACTTCATACTACAACATAATTACCATGAAACAAATTTGGCCACTTTCCTTCTGGGAGGGCTAGAAACTTATTTCCCTTCCTTCCTTCCTTCCTTCCTTCCTTCCTTCCTTCCTTCCTTCCTTCCTTCCTTTTTATTATTATTATTTAAAAAAGAGCTCAGAATCTGGGCTGTGGTCTGCTTCAGCCCTGGTTCCCAGGGAATGTTTTCTCCTCCTGACCGTGATTCAATTTTATAACAGAACAATGGATTTGTTTTGTCCGAATTGCTAGCACCTCTGATTTCAACAGACGGAACGTGGCAGAAGACCAAGGGGCTTCTTCTCATCTCTTGGAGACTTCCTAACAGCAGAGATGGATGAGCAAGACTCAGCTGGCCCTGAAGTGGGCAGAAGCCAAGCCGTCCAAACTGAGAGCAGTGGGGGATTCTGGGAAAACTCCATGCAGAAGATCCTGGGAGAGGAGGACACTCTCCGCTCTGATGTGCAGAGCCAGCAGGTCAGTAAGTGCTGCTACCAGGAGGCTGAAGGACCCCGAGAAGTTTGCCACCAGTTCTACCAACTAGACCATCAGTGGCTGAAGCCAGAAAGGCACACAAAAGCAGAGATGGTGGACCTGGTGATTTTGGAGCAGTTCCTGGCTGTCCTTCCACCGGAGATGGAGAGCTGGGTGAGGGAATGTGGAGTAGAGACCAGTTCCCAGGCGGTGGCCCTGGCCGAAGGTTTCCTTCTGAGTCAGGCAGAGGAGAGAAAGCAGGTGAGAGAGACTTTCCTCTGGATGCTCCCAAGGGGCTCCAAACAAGAGGGAGAGTATTCCAAAATGCTCTACCAATGGAAAGCATCCTAAAGTTTTTGCCTCTTCTGTTCTATTTCAAATCCTTCATGTTCTGTTCTGAATCTGTGTTGCTCTTTCAGGGAAAGGATCTGTTAGCAGAAATGGGCCCCGATTCCTTTGAGGCAGAGAGGACTCCGTTGGACACCAGAGAGAGGCCAGTGGGTAAGGAAGAAGGATCTTTTTCTGTGTGTGGTCACATTTTGTTGATTTTGAAACTAATCCTTGGGTTCTTTTCATCCTTTTCGCGGGGGTGGGGTGGAGACATTTAGGGCCAAGAGCCCAGAGGTTTATTTTTACCCGACAAAATGTGAAATGGGTACAAATGCCAAGATGCCCTCTGTAGGTGACACTTTTTCAGAGGCACTTAAGAGATGCACTGCTTCACCCCCCCCCCAAGAGAAGTGTGGAATCATGGCTTCTCACTTGCCCCTTTCTCTCTCTCGCAGGTGAGGGAACGATGTTGGTAAGACCTCTTCTTCCGTCTTTTCATGGTGGCGAAGGGGATGCAGCAGAATTGGAACCAGATCAGGTAATAATAATAATAATAATAATAATAATAATTTATTTATACCCCACCCTCCCCAGCCAGAGCCGGGCTCAGGGCGGCTAACACCAATAAAATCACAATAAAAAGATAATAAGGGGGGGAGGGGAAAAACCCAATTTAAAATACAGGTTAAAATGCAATTTAAAATGCAGCCTTGTTTTAAAGTAGCTGATAAATCAAAACTATAAGGGAAGGGAAACATAAGGGTCAGACCGAGTCCAAATCAAAGGCCAGGTGGAACATCTCTGTCTTGCAGGCCCTGCGGAAAGATGTCAAGTCCCGCAGGGCCCTAGTCTCTTGTGACAGAGCGTTCCACTAAGTCGGGGCCAGTGCTGAAAAGGCCCTGGCCCTAGTTGAGGCCAATCTAACCTCTTTGGGGCTTGGGACTTCTAAAGTGTTGTCATTTGTGGACCTTAAGGTCCTCCATGGGGCATACCAGGAGAGGCGGTCCCGTAGGTAGTAGGTAGGGGGAAGGAGACTTGTGGAGAGGCTGAGGGGCGTCAGGATGCTGTCAGTGGTTCCTGGCTGGTTGCTCAAGAAAGAATAAAGACAAGGGAAAGTTTCTTACAGTCCTTACAGAGAGAGGCTATAGAACCCAGCCTCCTGGATAATGGCATTGTCCCAAGTGTATCTCCCCCTTCCTCATTCTTCACTTCTACGGGTGCTGCCACGTGCCCTCTGTCTTTGAGCTCTTTGCTCTCCTACTTTTAAGGCTCACCAGGTTCTGGGAGATGGAGGGTCTGGAATGCTTCCTAGTGACAACATGTCAGCCAGGTGTTGTTATAATATAATAATTTATTATTTATACCCCGCCCATCTGGCTGAGTTTCCCCAGCTACTCTGGGCGGCTCCCAATCGAGTGTTAAAAACAGTAAAGCATTAAATATTAACAACTTCCCTAAACAGGGCTGCCTTCAGATGTCTTTTAAAAATAAGATAGCTGCTTATTTCCTTCACATCTGAAGGGAGGGTGTTCCACAGGGCAGGTGCCACCACCAAGAAGGCCCTCCGCCTGGTTCCCTGTAACTTGGCTTCTCGCAGGGAGGGAACCGCCAGAAGGCCCTCGGAGCTGGACCTCAGTGTCCGGGCTGAACGATGGGGGTGGAGACTCTCCTTCTCCTGGCTCCCCCATGATTTCCCAACTTGCCCCCTCATCTGCCTCTGGGCTGTGACCTCCCTCAAACCCCTGTTGTGAATCTACACTGTCTTCCTTTTCCTCCTCCCTGGAAGGGTCAGGATGGGGAGGTGGTCCCTGCCCCCTCCCTGACAAGGGGGGTGTGGGATTATGAGGGAGTCCGGTGCGCTTCTGCTGCCACTCAGCTTTCCGGACTTGTAGCAGAGTAAACACAGCGTGCGCTTGTGTGAAAGCATGCAGAAAAGAGAGTCTGTACGCGGCTTCTTCGCTAATCTAAGAAGCTTTGTTTATGTACAGCAGCAATAATAAACCAGCATCTGCAGGAGACGCAGGAATGATGCCTCCCGTCTAGGTCAAAACCGAAAGCAGACACAACACAAAGTGGGCAGGACGCAGACTCTGAGCTGTTTAACCCTGTAAGCTCTGAATCTCATCACAGGGTGGGGTAGCCAGGGTGACTCTCTGCTTCTGTCAAAGCTGCACATAATAATAATAATAATAATAATAATAATAATAATAATAATAATAATAAATTTTTTATTTATATCCCGCCATCCCCAGCCGAAGCCAGGCTCAGAGTGGCTAACAACAATAAAAGTAACACAGCATTGTAAAATCAATTCATTCTAAAATCAATTCAAAATCAAATTAATGGCAACCACTGGGCCAGAGTTCTGTGAGGATTGCCAAAGGAGGCGGTCAGACTGTGCCTTGGCCAAAGGCCTGGTGGAACAGCTCCGTCTTGCAGGCCCTGCGAAAAGATGTCAAGTTCCGCAGGGCCCTGGTCTCTTGCGACAGAGCGTTCCACCAGATCGGGGCCACGGCCGAAAAGGCCCTGGCTCTGGTTGAGGCCAGCCTAACCTTCCTGTGGCCCGGGACCTCCAAGATGTTTTTGTTTGCAGACCGTAATGTCCTTCTTCGGACATATCAGGAGAGGCGGTCCCGTAGGTACAAGGGTCCTAGGCCGTATAGGGCTTTGAAGGTTAAAACCAGCACCTTGAACCTGATCCTGTACTCCACTAGGAGCCAGTGCAGCTGGTATAGCACCAGGTGAATGTGATCCTGCAGTGAGGACCCTGTAAGGGGGGAAAGGGGGCAAATGCCATTGTCAGGCTGGCAGCAGTTGACCAGCAAGAATTATGGACAAACTCCTCCAGCCTCTGCCTCTCACCTTCACAGTCAAGGGAGAACCAGGAAAAATAACCAACCAGCCCCCAGCTGCCAGTTGCCAACTGGCCAATCCTTACCCCAATACAGTGGTAGCTCAGGTTACATATGCTTCAGGTTACAGACGCTTCAGGTTACAAACTCCACTAACCCAGAAATAGTACCTCAGGTTAAGAACTTTGCTTCAGGATGAGAACATAAATTGTGCTCCGGTGGCGCGGCTACAGCGGGAGGCCCCATTAGCTAAAGTGGTGCTTCAGGTTAAAAACAGTTTCAGGTTAAGTACGGACCTCCACTGTGAGGAAATTTAGAAATTTTGGGTAGTAGTACACGAAGAACTAAAGATGTTGAAAATATCAATAACAAAGAAACCAGAGACATATCTCCTTGGATTGATAGATGAAGAGATACCACCAGGGGGGGGGAAGAATTTTTCTATTTGCAAGTACAGCTGCTAGAATAGTGAGTGCTGCTAGGTGGAAGTCACAAACTATAACCACAAAGGAGGAATGGATTTGTAAACTAAATGAATATTTAATTCTGGCAAAATTAACTGCTATAATAAGAAATCAGTCGAATCAGAAATTAAAAAAAGGAGTGGATATGAATGAGTTTTGATGAATGTATGGCAAAATATTGCTGAAAAAAAGATACGCTAATATGCCTAGATTAAAATGTGAAGTACTGGGTGGAAGAAAAATTAGTAAGGAAAGATAATAAGAATATATAGTTGAGAATAATATATATTTGAGAAGGTTGTGGAATTCAAAGATTATTGTAAATTGTATAATATGGAGGAAATCGAGTGGGGGCGGAGGGAAGTGGGAGGAGGGAGAAAAGGATAATATGATGGATTGAGGAAATAGAAATGTAAATGTATGGGGGGATGGGGAGGAAATGGTGTTGGCTTTGGTACATCTCTATTGTAATACAATATGGGGAAACCAATAAATAATTAAAAAAAAAAAAGAACGGACCTCCAGAGCAAATTCAGTTCTTAACCAGAGGTACCACTGTACCACCAATTCTCTGCAAAATGCATTCCCAGTGACATTACGTTAGAAATACTAACACGAGGCAGTTGACAAACCATAGAAAACAGCGGCCACGATTCACCTAACCAGCCCCATCAGTTGCACAGCAGGGCTTTCTGCACTCTCCTCCCCCTCCCTGGGCTCTCAGGTGGTGCACCGGGAGAGTAGAGAAGGGATCTTTCCGTCTCCCAAACGGGAACGCTTGAGCAGACAGAATGATTTGAAGAACACCGTGTGGAGTTCCACCCTTTGCCCAAAGATTAAGACCCATCATTAAAAGGAAGAGAAAACGTCACCTTAAACTCCCGTAATTGAAACAATACAATCCCATCAAAACAAGAGAGCAATTAACAGGCAGAAAACAATGTGTAGCAGATCATCCTTACGCTGCCTAATAGGAGACCTTTTTTCCTTTTCTTTCAGGGTCCAGTGAGCTTTGAAGATGTCGCTGTCCATTTCACAGACGAGGAATGGGAGTTGCTGGACCCTGACCAGAGAGCTCTGCATACGGAGGTCATGGACGAGAATCGTGACATCCTGGACTCTCTCCGTAAGGCTTCCTGCTGGATCATAATATCTGTTTTGAAATTCCATGTGTATCTCTATGTGATAAACCGCCAATATTTTGATGCAGTACAATAAGCATCTGGGATTCTAACATCCACACCATGAACCCTGAAGGGAGGGATTTACTCTGTTTACTCTGTGAATATTCTTCCTCCAGTCATCATCATCATTTTATTTGTATGGTGCCTTTCCACAGTTAAAACAAAGGTCAAGGCGGCTTACAATATGAAAAGATTTGCATAATTACAAATATATCAAAGTAGTCTTGTTGTTGTTTACTCGTTTAGTCGTGTCCGACTCTTCGTGACCCCCTGGACCAGAGCACGCCAGGCCCTCCTGTCTTCCACTGCCTCCCCCAGTTTGGTCAAACTCATGCTGGTCGCTTCGAGAACACTGTCCAACCATCTCGTCCTCTGTCGTCCCCTTCTCCTTGTGCCCTCCATCTTTCCCAACATCAGGGTCTTTTCCAGGGAGTCTTCTCTTCTCATGAGCTGGCCAAAGTCTTGGAGCCTCAGCTTCAGGATCTGTCCTTCCAGTGAGCACTCAGGGCTGATTTCCTCTACTGGGAAAACCATATCTTTGACTATACGGACCTTTGTTGGCAAGGTGATGTCTCTGCATTTTAAGATGCTGTCTAGGTTTGTCATTGCTTTTCTCCTTCTTCTTGGGAGAAAAGCAATGACAAACCTAGACAAAGTAGTCATAGAAATAAATAAAACACATGAAAAACTACACAATGAAACTGAACAATTTAAACATAAAAAGAAAACAATTTTCCCCCAAAATGCCCCAGTCCTTGCTGAGGAGCAGCCGCAGCAGCAGTTTTTATGAGGCCAGGAAGTTATGGCTTTTAAAATAATGACCAGGGGGTCTGAACTAACCTGCTGGATCATAAGATCAGTTTTGAAATTCAGCCCAGATCTCAATATGATGAACCTCCACTATTTGGATGGCGCAGAGCACGACAGCGCCACCTACAGCATCGGGGGTTCTAATACACTCAGTGCTCACCTTGAATGGAGGGCTGTTGACGTTTTAATAATGTTGTTGTTGTTGTTTAGTCGTGTCCGACTCTTCGTGACCCCCTGGACCAGAGCACGCCAGGCACTTCTGTCTTCCACTGCCTCCCGCAGTTTGGTCAGATTCATGCTGGTAGCTTTGAGAACACTGTCCCACTATCTCGTCCTCTGTCGTCCCCTTCTCCTTGTGCCCTCCATCTTTCCCAGCATCAGTGTCTTCTCCAGGGAGTCTTCTCTTCTCATGAGGTGGCCAAAGTCTTGGAGCCTCAGCTTCAGGATCTGTCCTTCCAGTGAGCACTCAGGGCTGATTTCCTTCAGAATGGAGAGGTTGGATTTTCTTGCAGTCTATGGGACTCTCAAGAGTCTCCTCCAGCACCAAAATTCAAAAGCGTCAATTCTTCGGCAATCAGCCTTCTTTATGGTCCAGCTATAATAATAATAATAATGATAATGATAATGATAATAAAAATAAAAATAAATTTATACCCTTCCCATCTGGCTGGGCTTCCCCAGCCACTCTGGGCAGCTTCCAACAAAATATTAAAATACAGTAATGATTCAAACATTAAAAGCTTTCCTAAACAGGGCTGCCTTCAGATGTCTTTTTTATTTTTTAATTATTTTTTATTACATTTCCCACCATCGTAACACAAACCACAAAGCAAATTAATACAAAAAAACAGAAAAGGAAAAAGAGAAGAAGAGAGGGGAGGAAAAGAAAAAAAAGGGGGGAGGGGGGGAAAAGGGGGAGAACAATAAACAAATAGACAATAATAACAAACTTAATTCTTCACAAATCCAACTTTTTAAACATCTTGAATGACTTCCTCAAATCCCTCCCTTCTGAATTTCCTTGTAATTTAAATATTATTTAAATTACAATATCATTATTAAACTAAAACAATTTCCAATTATAGTCATCTTAATTCACTTTTCTTGACATTCTGAATCCCATTTATTTAATTATAACTTAATTTGTCCTAGGCCTATTTGTTTCTTTCAAGTAATTCTAATTTTTTATATTACAATATTTGTTCAAATAGTCCTTGAATTTCCTCCAGTCCTCTTGAAACTCCTCTTCTCTCTGGTCACGAAGAAGCCTTCAGGTGTCTTCTAAAAGTCTGGAAGTTGCTGTTGCTCTTGACATTTTCTCTTCTCCAGTTATGGCTCTTTAAACAAAGATGAGGCTGGTCTGAAGTGCCCGGGCCTTTTAAAATGTAGATTTCAGTGTCATTAGGGAAGTTGAAGTAACTTCTGTCAGGTTTTTTGTTTTTGCTTCTGTTAAGTTTTGGTTGACCAGAGAGACAACTGGCAATGGACTGGATTCCATGGTTGGGCCAAACAAAACCTCTCCCAGAAGAGAGCCGGGCTTTTGGAATCTCAGGTTCCCATATATATATATATATATATATATATATATATATATATATATATACACACACACACACACACACATATATATATATATGTCAGTTAATACCAGTTAACAAAGGCAGTGAAAACTATAGTAAGGCCCCACATCTAGAATTGGGGGCTCAATTTCTTCCTGAGGACCTAATTAGTTTCTCTCTTTGTTTTTGTTTTAAATTTTTCTTGAGTTTTGCTTTACACCCATCCACAGAAAGATTCCATCCACAGTTCAATTTAACTCTAAAAAGAAACAAATACACAAAAATACATAATAACTAAATATCTTTCCCTCCACCAGTTACGGATGATGATTATTCTGAATTATCAAATCTTGTCTTTTGAGTTGACTTCTGTCCACTACCTCAATTTGAGTCATTCTTTTATTTCCTTCCTTAACTGCCTTCTTTAGATGTTGTTTATCTCCTGGTATGAACTTATTTAGGGACGCGGGTGGCGCTGTGGGTAAAACCTCAGCGCCTAGGACTTGCCGATCGTCAGGTCGGCGGTTCGAATCCCCGCGGCGGGGTGCGCTCCCGTTGCTCGGTCCCAGCGCCTGCCAACCTAGCAGTTCGAAAGCACCCCCGGGTGCAAGTAGATAAATAGGGACCGCTTACTAGCGGGAAGGTAAACGGCGTTTCCGTGTGCTGCGCTGGTTCACCAGATGCAGCTTGTCACGCTGGCCACGTGACCCGGAAGTGTCTCCGGACAGCGCTGGCCCCCGGCCTCTTAAGTGAGATGGGCGCACAACCCTAGAGTCGGACACGACTTGCCTGTACGGGCAGGGGTACCTTTACCTTTACCTTTATGAACTTATTTAATTATAATAACTGTTTTGTCCTTTGCAAAAATTAATCAAAGCATAATAAAGGTTTTATTTGAGAACAATGTTTTTCTAGGTAATTTTTATAACACTCCCATTCCTTACTGAACTTTTGGCTTGTTCGGTAACTAATTCTTTGTGATTTTAGCAAGCTCAATATATTCAAATAACTTTATTTGCTACTCTTCCATTTTCTGGCTATGAGCATTCTTGCCGCTGTAGTGGCATATAAAAATAGCCTTCTTTTATCGCTTGGGATATCTGATGATAGTAAACCCAAGAGAAATGCTTCGGGCTTTTTGACAAAAGTTTGTTTGAACATTCTTCGTAAATACTACCCTAAAAGTTCCTAATTTTCTTACATCCCCACCACATTTGTAACGTTGTTCCTTCTATCTGTTTATACCTCCAACATTTATTAGAATTGTTTTGTACAACTTTGCTAGTTTCTAGGTATTAAATACCATCTGTAAAACATCTTCATAATATTTTCTTTTAGTGTGTAGCACGCTGTGAATTTTAAATCCCTGATCCACAAATTTTCCCATGCGTCCATCTGTACTGTATGCCCAAAATCATTTGCCCATTTAATCATGACTTTTTTTAGCTCTTCATCTTTTACTTCCCAATCAAGTAATAATCTATACATTTTAGATAATATGTTTGCTTCTATTTTGTATTAATTATTTTTCTAGCTTTGAATTTTCTGTTATGAATCCATTTTTCTTATCTGATTTGAAAGTTTCATTCAGACACACACACACACACACACACACACACACACACACACAGACCGAGAAGCAAAACGTATTATCCCTTTCCCCGCCCCCCTTCCTGAAAATAACACTTTTAAAAATGAAAAAGAGAGTGGGGGAAATGGTTTATTGTATTAAAGCCCTTAAAACTAAATATTAATAATACCAAAAAATAAAAAAAAGTTTCATTCAATTGGTAATATTGCAGCCAGTCTGTCACATAATGCCTAATTTCTTCAAATTTATTTAACTTCAATTGATTTCCCTCCTCTTCCAATAATTATTTATAGGTTGCCCAATTCTTTTCCTTATGTTTTTCTTTACTGAAATGGCTTCTAGTTATGAAAGCCACCAGAGGGTTTTCTGTTCCAATAGGCCTTTGTATTTATCGCATACTGTGTATGCTTTCCTTATTATACAGTTCAGAAAACCCCTGTAAACCTTCACCTTTCCGTAACATATATAGGCGTGATACCCAAATCTGTTGTCCAGTCCTTCCCAATCCAATAATTCCATCATTTGCAAAATTAACCATTCTTTTAACCAGCATAGACATGGTGCCTCATAATAAATCTTCAAATCTGGCAGGGCAAAACCAACTCTTTCTTTAATATCTATAAGTAACTTGTTTTATTCTGGGCCTTATGTCCTGCCAGATGAAGGTTGATAAGTCTCTCTTCCATTCTTTGAAGCTTCCTGCCCCGCCTATCACTGGGATTGCCTAAAATAGGAACAACATTTTGGGCAGCACATTCATTTTAATTGTGGAGATTCTCCCCGAAAAAGAGAGATTCAGTCTTTTCCATATTAATAATTTTGTTTATCTCTTTCCATGTCCTAATGTAATTATCATTGTATAAATTTATGCTTTTCACACTGATCCAAATTCCTAAATATTTATTCCCCCCCCACACACACACACACAATTGATAGACCAGATGATGCCTCCAGTTGTAATTTGTCTTGCTCCTTTGTATTTTTAGCCAACAATTTAGTTTAGTCTGTATTCAATTTAAATCCTGCTACCTGCTCAAATCCATGGATTCTTACTAGAATTTTTGGTAAACTTTCGAATGGGTCTCCTGTTGTTATTACTAAATCATTTGCATAGGCTTTTAATTTAAAGGCTTTATTTCTTACTCTTATTCCTTTTAACTCTGAATCTTCTCTAATTGTCATTGCCAATATTTCCAGAACTAGGATAAACAGCAGTGGGGTTAATGGGCAACCGTGTCTGGTTCCCTTCTTTATATTGAAGCGGTCAGATATTTCATTGTTTATTATCAATTTTGCTTTCTGATTTTGATAAATTACCTCTGTGCTTCTCCTCATCCCATCACCTTTATGGTTTTTTTCATACATTTCCAAGATATATTGTCAAAAGCTTTCTCTGCATCAACAAACATCAAGATTGTCTGCTTGTCTGGTGTCATTTCTAAGTACTCCAATATATTAATGCTTCTTACCATGATTCTGGTCCTTTTCCTTCTTTTAAGATCTTGTTCTTAACTGCTTTTAACGGTATTGCAAGTGAATCTTCTAATTTTTTTGTAATAGCAAGTCGGCAGTCCATCTGGTCCGGGAGACTTCCCTGGTTTCGCCTTCCTTATCCCTTGATGGGTTTCCATCATTGTTATTGGAGAATTTAAACATTCAATTTTGTCACTTATAATCCTTGGAAATTTACATTCTATTTTTATCACTGTCTTCTTTTTCTGTTTGATATAATTTTTTGAAATAACTTTTTAATTTTTTATTTATTGCTTCTGGGTCATCAATAACCTTCCCTTTTTCTTCCAGTTTCTCTATAATCCATTCTTTTTGTTTCTTTTTTAGTTACCATGCAAGCAGTCTTCCTGGTTTATTGGCGAATTAAGTTTTCTTCTGTTTTAATTATTTAATCTTTTGTTCAGTTTCTTGATTTATGAGTATAGAAAGTTGTGTTTGTAGCATTTTGATATTTTGTTTCACCGTCTCATTTTTTTGTTTTTCAACAGTTCTTTCTCATTAGTGCGAATCTCTTTCTTAATTTGCTCCATTTTCTTTTCTTTAGTTTTCCTCTGAATGCTGTTTTGTTGTATAAAAAAACTCCTCATTACTGCCTTTCCTATATCCCTCACTGTATTTATATCAATTTATTCACTTACACTAATTTCAAAAAATTCTTTTAGGGTGCTTTGCGCTTTTTTCAGTATCCCTTTATCATTCAGGATGTTTTCATTCCTTCTCCATCTTTGTCTTGCTTTCCTTCCACCTCTCAGTCCAAAATAACTGGATTATGGTCTGAGATTAAGTAGAATTTCTGGGGGGTGGGGGTGGGTTGGTTTTCAACATTAGGCTACTAGACACCCATATCACATTACTTCTGCCCGCAGATTTTTTTGGATCTGAATAATGTGTAAATTCTTTCTCTTTGGGGTCTTTGCTCCTCCATATATCCTGTAAATCAAAGTTTTCTACTAATTGAAAAATAGTTATTCGAAGTCTTTCTTATTTGGTTGTTTTTTCTCTAGTCATTTTATCTAACTCTAATGAGGGTACTCCATACAGATCTCTCAGTAATACAGTTTTTTAAAACTACTATAATCTAGCATTTTCTCAAATAATCTAGGGTTCGAATATATTATCACTCCTCTTTTTTTATCCTGTCTCATGAGATAAATGCTGAACCCAGTTTTTTATTAAGACTCTTCTATGTTTTCTGGCAACATGTGTTTCTTGCAAACAAATAATGTCCCTTCCCCCCCCCCCCATTAATATGTGCTCTATTTTGTTTCTTTTCATCTTATTGTTCAATCCATTTACAGTCCAAGAAAAATATTTTACATTCATCATTTAATTGTAATTTATTTCAATACTTCTTTCAATAAACATATCAAAAAATGAATGTAATGAAAAAATTCCAGACATATTCCTAAACAGTAAAACCTTAACCTTAGATTCTCTTCTCTAGTCCTCTTGATCACCTGTTGAGTCTACTCTTTCCTCCCCTTTGTCTTTTTGTTGTAGGTGGTGATGAATTGGAAAGGGAGATTGACGAAATCTACACAGTGGATGAGCCATATACATACATGGAATGTGAAGAGAACTTCAGCCAGAGCTCCTATTCTGCTTCCCAGGACATTGGATTTCTCTATCAATACGACGAATGCATTAATAGCTTCATTTGGCAGGATGGTCTCTCGTCACATGACAGAACGCAAAAGGGGGAGAAACCATATCTGTGCTTGACATGTGGGAAGAGCTTCAGTCGGAAGGACCACCTTGTTTCCCATGAAAAAATTCATACAGGGGTGAGACCTTATCAATGCTTAGAATGTGGGAGGAGCTTCATTCGTAGTTCCGCTCTCACTTCCCATCAGAGAATTCATACTGGGGAGAAACCCTATCAGTGCTTGGAATGTGGGAAAAACTTCAGCTGGAAGGAAAGTCTCACTTCCCATCAAAGAATTCATACGGGCCACAAACCGTACCAGTGCTTGGAATGTGGAAAGAGCTTTCGCCAGAGGGGCGATCTCACTTCCCATCAGAGAATTCATACAGGGCAGAAACCATTTCACTGCCAAGAGTGCGGAAAGAGCTTCACACAGAGCACTAGTCTCATGCTCCATCAAAGAATTCATACAGGGGAGAAACCGTACCAGTGCTTGGAATGTGGAAAGAGCTTCAGTCGGAAGGACCAGCTCACTTCCCATGAGAGAATTCATACAGTGGAGAAGCCCTATCAGTGCTTGGACTGTGGAAAGAACTTCAGTCGGAGGGTGAATCTCACTTCCCATCAGAGAACTCACACAGGGCAGAAACCATTTCCCTGCTTGGAATGTGGAAAGAGCTTTAGTCAGAGGGTGAATCTTGCTTCCCATCAGAGAATTCATACAGGGCAGAAACCATTTCACTGCCAAGAGTGCGGAAAGAGCTTCACACAGAGCACTAGTCTTGTGCTCCATCAAAGAATTCATACAGGGGAGAAACCGTACCAGTGCTTGGAATGTGGAAGATGCTTCCGTCAGAGCACCTGTCTCGCTTCCCATCAGAGAATTCATACAGGGGAGAAACCATTTCCATGTCAAGAGTGCGGAAAGAGCTTCTCACAGAGCACAGGTCTCATTCTCCACCAAATAACTCATACAGGGGAGAAACCGTATGAGTGCTTGGAATGTGGGAAGAGTTTCACTCGGAACAACCAACTCACTGCCCATCAAAGAATTCATACAGGGGAGAAACCGTATGAGTGCTTGGAATGTGGGAAGACCTTCCGTGATAGGAGCAATCTAACTACCCATGAAAGAATTCACAGCGGGGAGAAACCATTTCAATGCCAAATTTGTGGGAAGAGCTTCACACAGAGTACTGGTCTCATGCTGCATCAAAGAATTCATACAGGGCAGAAACCCTATCAGTGCTTGGAATGTGGAAAGAGCTTCAGTCAAAGCACCCATCTTACTTCCCACCAGAGGATTCATACCGGGCAAAAACCGTTTCAGTGCTTGGAATGTGGAAAGAGCTTCAGTCGGAAGGAAAGTCTCAGTTTCCATGAAGCAACTCACATGGGGAGCAGCCAGTTAAATCCTAGTGATGTGGAAACAGCTTCAATATCAGGAGAAGTCTCACTCTCCTTTTAAAAAAATCATACTGGGGAAGGATACCAGTGCTTGAAACGTCTGCTAAGATGGAAAGAAAACAGCAGAAAAACATGCTTGGCCAATCTCAATAAAGGCCTCTCATGATAAGGACTTCCCTCTTCTGGAGTACAATATCAGGCCTGCTGGAGAATGCTTGCAATGTTCCAGTATGTACTATCGGACCCAACGAAGGGATCCAGTATCCTCATTCACTCTATCGTGGGCAGGATGATGAGGTCAACCAAATAACAGAATCTTTGGAAAACTTTCCATACTGGCCTCCAGTATCTATAATCGAGGTCAAGTACCTTACTTCACAGTTAAAAAATAATAAAGCACCCGGCATAGACTATTTGGCCCCAGAACTGTTGAAATCTAACGTCGGCTGGTGGGCCTCCCTGCTGGCAGTAATATTCTCATTTATCGATTCACCCGGGTTATTTC
Organism: Podarcis filfolensis; assembly: GCF_964270895.1. Classification (NCBI taxonomy): domain Eukaryota; kingdom Metazoa; phylum Chordata; class Lepidosauria; order Squamata; family Lacertidae; genus Podarcis; species Podarcis filfolensis. The sequence goes on along the minus strand of NC_139605.1, from coordinate 645,398 downwards.
CTGAAGTCGGGGCCACAGCTGCAGTCACCCCTTTATTCAAAAAGGGCCTTCCATCCGATCCGGCTAGTTATAGACCAATTCGTTTGCTACCTGTAATTAGCAAATTATATGCAAAGCATCTTTACAATAAGATAGTTGATTAGATAACCTGATGGAGCTGTTTTTGCCGAAGAGCAAGCAGGAATTAGATAAGGCAGATCCGCTATAGACCATTGCTTTTAGATAAGTATGTTATAGATAAGTATGTTAAGAAACCAGGTGGTGTGCTATATGCAGCTTTCATTGATCTGAAAGCTGCATTTGATTCAATCTCTTGAGTAAGACTGGGGTAAGTTGAACTCTTCAAGTATAGATAAAAGATCATTGTTATTGATTAAATGTCTGTATAAAAACGCTGTGCTGAAAGTGTGTTGCTCTACAAATGGGCAGCTCATGGCATCCGTACCAGCCACAAAGGCAGTTAAGCTTTGTTAAATTTATATATTTAATTTATATATAAATGATATTGTCCAGAGTTGAACATCTCCAGAGGATCATGCCTCTACATTGGCCACAAAAGCCATTTCTATATTATTATACAGAGATGATGCGGTACTTCTGTCTAGAACAAGAGTAGGCCTAAAAAGATGGATGAGGGCATTCTCAGGATACTGCCAAAGAGAACAGCTGGCTGTGTATTGCAAGAAAACTAAAGTTTCAAGAAATGATAGGGCCCATAGATGGTATGGTATATAGAAGTTGATCAAACAAGTTAAAGTCTTTAAATACCTCTGCCTTGTTTTTCAGTCAATAGGGTCAGGGGGAGCACATCAGAAATGTGCAAAGGAAAAAGTGTCTTGAAGCGCCAAAATTCTGTAATGCTTTTTCCATACAAAAGGTGGCGATCACACACCATCAGCCCTTGAAGTGTTTAAAGCCAAGCCCCTAGAACAGTTACTATATGGGGCTCGGATTTATAGAAGCTGTTCAGTCTAAGTTTCTAAGGCAGTTTTCCCCCCTGTACAATCCTGTGTTCCAAATTCTTCATTGCGCTTGGAAGTAACCCGTTCTGGTACTTCCAGTTTTTGGCGGTCCGCAACCCGAAAAAACGCAACCTGAAGCGTCTGTAACCCAAGGTATGACTGTACAGCCTTCAGCTGTACTTTAGGATCTGTTTCAAAAAATTCCGCTGGGAAAATGGTGGTGTCCCTGTGGAGATGGCAGTATTGAATCAGTAGCTCATGCGCTTCTGGCTTGCATTCTTTGTAAAGATTTGAGGAATGAGGTTATTGCCCCTCTGTTATTGCCCATGACACTGGACGCGGGTGGCGCTGTGGGTAAAAGCCTCAGCGCCTAGGGCTAGCCGATCGAAAGGTCGGCGGTTCGAATCCCCGCGGCGGGGTGCGCTCCCGCTGCTCGGTCCCAGCGCCTGCCAACCTAGCAGTTCGAAAGCACCCCCGGGTGCAAGTAGATAAATAGGGACCGCTTACCAGCAGGAAGGTAAACGGCGTTCCGTGTGCTGCGCTGGCTCGCCAGATGCAGCTTCATCACGCTGGCCACGTGACCCGGAAGTGTCTACGGACAGCGCTGGCCCCCGGCCTCTTAAGTGAGATGGGCGCACAACCCTAGAGTCTGTCAAGACTGGCCCGTACGGGCAAGGGTACCTTTACCTTTACCTATTGCCCATGACGGGTCACTCAACCATCGCTACTGTGTCCTTTCTTCTAGCAGATCAAGATAACCAGGTGACAGCAAAAACTGCAAATTTTTTAGCAGGGGCGATTAGAGTAAGATCTATTACAGTCATGCCTCGGGATAAATATGCTTTAGCTTACGCTCCGCGGTGACCCAGAAGTAACGGAACTTCGCAGCTCACACATGTGCAGACGCTCAAAAAGCAGCAAATCACGACCCGCAGACGCGAGTTGCGTTCACTTCAGGAATGCGAACGGGGCTCCGGAACAGATCCTGTTCGCATCCAGAGGTACCACTGTATTTGATTATTGATGTAAACTTCCAGAATGTATTTTGTATAGTTAAGTTTTTACCCCTATCTCCTGTCCAATGTGTTGTATTTTAGTGCTTGAAATGTGGGAAGGGCTTTATTAAAGGCACAGTAGTCAATGTAGGGGGGAAACCGTTTCAGTGCTTGGAATGTGAAAAGGAGGAGAAGCCTGTGGGCTTCAGTCAGAGGGTCAGTCTCACAGCCTATCAAGGAACTTACAGAGGGGAGAAAGCTTTTTTCTTTCTTTTTTTAGAAAAAGCTTTATATTCTCTCTTGAAAGTTCAGAAGTGCATAATTACAGGTGCACAAAGACACACACAAAAGAAAAACAATACCCATGTAGAAAACAAAACAGAATAACAAAAAAGTATAAATTCCAAAAAAAATAAAATGTTATTGTAGTTAAGCTGCCCTTAATATGGTTCCAGATATCATTGATCCATCGGAAGTCTACATTTATACACAACTTGTTCACGTGTAGCGAGTTTGTACATATCTTCAATCCAGTTGTGGAAGAGAGCCTTGTTTTTATTTTTCCAGTTCATCTATACCTGTCCTTTTGCCATAGTATGGGTGCAGAGAGTGTGTTCGTATTGTCCCTTAGTTAGATTCCATGTTTTGGGGATATAATTGAAAAGGATGTTTTCCTCTGCAAATCTAGGGTTATTCCTTACAGTTGTGTTGATCATCTCTTATTACCTTCTGCCAAAACGTTATCAATGTACGACATTGTTCAAACTTGTGTTTCAGAGAAGCATTATCTCTGTTGTATCTCCAGCACCTAGATGTCTTAGATGGTTCTTTCACAAATAAGTGCAATGGAGCCCAGTAAGTTCTAAATATTATTTTTTCTTTTATGTGCTTTACTTGAGGGCAGAGATAACACAGTTTCACATTATTTTGTCAAGATTGGCATATCCCACTCTGTATTTCATTTCTCCTTTATGAACTATGTATAAAACTGGTTTGCTATAATAAACATTTACACAAGGCAATAGAGGGTCTTCTTTTGTAACATAAATCAACTGATTTCATACCTCTGGGGTCTCTGAGGCTGTAAAAGCTGCTGGTCTGTAAAGAGCCGTTCCCCAAGTGTCTTCTCAGATGACATTGTTTTGTTTATCACAAAACCTCACAGTACTGTTCAAATATTAAGGCCAAATATAGATGTTCTTGCCAAATATCTCAGGATATACTATAGGGACGTGGGTGGTGCTGTGGTCTAAACCACAGAGCCTAGGGCTTGCCAATCAGAAGGTTGGCCCTTCGAATCCCCGTGACGGTGTGAGCTCCCGTTGCTTGCTCCCTGCTCCTGCCAACCTAGTAGTTTGAAAGCACCTCAAAGTGGAAGTAGATAAATAGGTTCCGCTCCGGCGGGAAGGGAAACGGCGTTTCCATGCGCTGCTGTGGTTCGCCAGAAGTGGCTTAGTCATGCTGGCCACATGACCCAGAAAAACTGGACAAACGCCGGCTCCCTCGGCCTATAGAGGGAGATGACTGTGCAACTCCAGAGTCGTCTGTGACTGGACCTAACGGTCAGGGGTACTTTTACCTTTATACTATAAATTGGTCTAAATCAGAGTTAATGGTAATAGGAATTTAAGGGGGGGAGAAGTCAACTGTTCAAACAACACTAATTTCATTATTCTATAGGCAACATTAAATATGTAGGCCCAGCAATCGGTGTTTCCTAAATTAATTTTCAGAGATCTGGAATAATCTGCGAGCAAGGATAGGCACAGAGCTCTTGTCCTTTGACAACCTAGCAGAGAAGTTGACATGGCCTCTCCCACCCACCGTAACCCTGGCAACCTCCCCACCCCTTGGTGGTTTCCATGGCTTGGCTATCAGCACCACCTTTGTCAGGCCCTCTGGGCTGGTTGCCCTAAACGTAATGCAGCTGCGTTTGGTGTCTCCCCTTAATACTCTGAATATTAGCAAATATTAGCAGAATTATCCCATTTGCTAAACTGAGAATTTGGGGGGATCTGCCCTTCCCCCATTCATAACAACACAAGGTACCCCCAATAGGCAAAATAAAATGCCCCCCGCAACCACACTGCCCTGCATTTAGCCAGAAAATGGGGCACCCCTGGCCAGATCCAGTCTTCATCTGCACACATCAGACACGAGGAGGAAGATTAAGCTGGAACTGAGATTCAGAACAACGGCAACGTCTGACACTTTTCCCCAGGCCATGGGGACAGAGGACCAGATCTTGACCAGGGGGACCTTTTTGCCAGTATCTCTCATATATTCCTAAAGCACAAGCCTTTAGAGGTCAAAAGCAGCCCTTTGACCCACAAACTGGTTGGCAGCCAGTGAAGCAGGCCAGGATCGGGGGAATATGTTCAAGCCATCTTCTCCCAGGGAGCGGCCTGGCCTCTGAATTCTGCACCAGCTGAAGTTTCTGCACCGCCTTTGGAGACTGATCTCTGTTACGCCTAGCAGTGGTCTAACCTAAAGGCAGAGACGACAGAGGCCCAGCTCTCCGTGCCCAGATAGGGGCACGTCAGCAAAGTCTAGGCAACACGGTGACCATGTACATACGCAATAAACAATATAGAATTCCTTCAAACCATAACAAGTACAAAATGAAATCTTTAGTCTCAAAGCCTCTGAAAATCTTTAATTGAAGCGAGGTACCAGACATTGTACAATGAAAGACAAATGGGTATTCAGCCAATATGATGTCCAACGCTGAACAGAGATTCCGGATATTGACTCCTGTTTCATAGAATTATTTGTCAGCGTGGTGGGAGGATATAGAATAGCTTCATCATCCCATCTTATTTCAAATGAATGTATGCAAATGAAAGTATCAAATGCTGTGGAACAGTGCTCATGTAATAATGCAGTCACAGATAGGGGCACAGCTGGGCCACCAGCCGAAGCCCATGGACCGCAAAGGATCCAGGACTGGCCCCAAGCCACTGACCAGCTTCTCCGCAAGGCAAGACACGGACGGCTCCATCATCTGTGGAGAGCTGCGTGGCCTCAGATGCCTTACTCAGGGCTTGCTCACACTCACATGCACACTCCCTCCCACCCAGGCCGAAACTGCATAGGGCTCTGGGTGCAGGGTCCTTCCTGGATCCCTCTCCACAAGGTGGGTCAGATGCTTCACCTCCCCGACAGCTCTCTGACGGCTCCTCCATCTGGATGGGGCTTATTGGATGCTCCTTCCTCCCTGACCCCCAGACCCCTCGCCAAGGGGGCAAGCAGCGTCTGGACCCAGATGATGAGCGGAGCTCCTGCAAACTCATCCCCCTCCCTGGCTTGGCCGAGAGGAAGGGGGCAGGACCCTCTGCTCCCTGACTTGGGGGTCACCGCATGCAGCCCTGAGATTCTCCCTTCTCCCAATGCACTCCTCTCTGCCTCTGGGCCCAAGGCGACCTGAAGACAACAACAAGGACATGGGGGGGAGCGACAGGCCGGGGGGAGGGAGGTTTCTGCTGAGGGTGGGGGTCCCTCTGTCAGGGATGCTTGAGCTGAGATTCCTGCCTGGCAGGGGGGTGGAATAGATGACCCTCAGGCTCCCTTCCAGACTCTCCCATGCTCTGCTTGTAGTGAGGGGTCCCCTGCTTCTGGGGGGGGGGTCTCCCAAATGAATAATCTCTGGGGGGGGCATTCCTCTCGGGCTCCTGCCTTAGAGGAGGAGAGAGCTGGGCTCCAGTTATGCTCAGCCTGCCAAGGGTTAAAAGGAACAGAGCTGGATTTCAAATCCAGCAGAGGTTATCTTTTGATCCATAAAGTCAAACAGTTTTGGTGGTGTTGTTTCATGTTCCTTTGTGCAACTTGATTTTCTGAGGTTCCATTTCTATATGGAGTGTAGCTACTTCTGTATCAAAGCATAATATATTTTAAGATGTAATGTTAACGGTAGAAATGTACCATTTCATCCACAGTGAGCTTCACTGCTTGTTGTTGTTTAGTCGTTTAGTCGTGTCCGACTCTTCGTGACCCCATGGACCAGAGCACGCCAGGCACCTCTGTCCTCCACTACCTCCCGCAGTTTGGTCAGACTCATGTTTGTGGCTTCGAGAACACTATCCAGCCATCTCATCCTCTGTCGCCCCCTTCTCCTTGTGCCCTCCATCTTTCCCAGCATCAGTGTCTTCTCCAGGGAGTCTTCTCTTCTCATGAGGTGGCCAAAGTACTGGAGCCTCAGCTTCAGGATCTGTCCTTCCAGTGAGCACTCAGGGCTGATTTCCTTAAGAATGGATGCGTTTGATCTTCTTGCAGTCCATGGGACTCTCAAGAGTCTTCTCCAGCACCATAATTCAAAAGCATCAATTCTTCGGCGATCAGCCTTCTTTATGGTCCAGCTCTCACTTCCATACATCACTACTGGGAAAACCATGGCTTTAACTATACGGACCTTTGTTGGCAAGGTGACGTCTCTACTTCTCAAGATGCTGTCTAGGCCTGTCATTGCCCTTCTCCCAAGAAGCAGGCGTCTTTTAATTTCGTGGCTGCTGTCACCATCTGCAGTGATCATGGAGCCCAAGAAAGTAAAATCTCTCACTGCCTCCATTTCTTCCCCTTCTATTTGCCAGGAGGTGATGGGACCAGTGGCCATGATCTTCGTTTTTTTGATGTTGAGCCTCAGACCATATTTTGCGCTCTCCTCTTTCACCCTCATTAAAAGGTTCTTTAATTCCTCCTCACTTTCTGCCATCAAGGTTGTGTCATCTGCATATCTGAGGTTGTTGATATTTCTTCCGGCAATCTTAATTCCAGCTTGGGATTCATCCAGCTCAGCCTTTCGCATGATGTATTCTGCGTATAAATTAAATAAGCAGGGAGACAAAATACAGCCTTGTCGTACGCCTTTCCCAATTTTGAACCAATCAGTTGTTCCATATCCAGTTCTAACTGTAGCTTCTTGTCCCACGTAGAGATTTCTCAGGAGACAGATGAGGTGATCAGGCACTCCCATTTCTTTAAGAACTTGCCATGGTTTGCTGTGGTCGACACAGTCAAAGGCTTCACTGCTAAAGAATCATAAATTTTGTTTGGGGAATTCAAGGAGGCGGGGAAATCATTAACCTGCTGGCACGAGTTTAATGTTGTTTGGAGACCAGAACTCCCAGGAATTTCATATTAGCTATGTGTTTGTGTGTGTTCAGCAGAATTGTAGGTGAGATTGAATAAAATGCGTCCCAGGAAATTCACTTTGACTTCTTATTCATTGTTTCGAATGTGACTTCACTTACAGATGAGAATGGACCATGTTGATTGCTGAATAATTACACCATCGTCCCCTCATTAATTTGAACAAGCCCTTGAGCATGAATAAAAGAGGCACAGCTCTGATCCAGTAGCCACTCATATCATGCTCTAGGATGCCATTGATATAGGGGGCTTAACGTACGCCTGGTGGAATCGGCGTTGGGAATTCCATTCCACCCTTGCTGCAGATATGTGGGACTGTTTACATGTCACGTGTCTGTTTACATTTGAGCACAGATTGCTGGAGTCCTGTGAGCGGAACATCCGCTCTGTATTGCTTTTGTTTTTCTCTTGGCAAGGAGAGAAGCCATGTTTTCTTTGTCCTGATTTATGTACAATAAACGTAGTCTATTATCCACGCCTCGAACCAGATCTGTTGTGTGTTTACTCTGCTGAGTAACGTGTGCTCATGCAAGCACAGCAGCATGATGCGTGGATGCATGTCAGAGGATGACTGATGGATCTCCACAGCGGCAAGGCTGAGAAGGGAGACCCAAGCCAGCTGGCCTTCTGTCCCACAGTTCCGACAATCAGGACAACCAGCGGGAGACAGTGGCGTAGCAAGGGAAGCGGTGGGGGTGAGCCACCCCGGGTGTCATCATGAGGGGGGTGACAAAATGCTCAACGTTTCCGAGCACAATTCAAAGTGTTGGTGCTGACCTTAAAAGCCCTAAACGGCCTCAGTTCAGTAGACCTGAAGGAGCGTCTCCACCCCCATCGTTCAGCCCGGACACTGAGATCCAGCGCCGAGGGCCTTCTGGCGGTTCCCTCATTGCGAGAAGTGAGGCTACAGGGAACCAGGCAGAGGGCCTTCTCGGTGGCGGCGCCCACCCTGTGGAACACCCTCCCTTCAGATGTGAAGGAAATAAGCAGCTATCCTATCTTTAAAAGACATCTGAAGGCAGCGCTGTTTAAAAGACATCTGAAGGAGCTGCCCAGAGTGGCTGGGGAAACTCAGCCAGATGGGCGGGGTATAAATAATAAATATTTATATATTTATAATAATAATAATAATAATAATAATAATTATTATTATTATTATTATTATTATTATTATTATTATTATTATTGCGCCCACTCCCAGCCCCTGAAAGAAAGCAGCAGCTTTGGGCAAACAAGGCCACCACGATCCTTCCGCCGCCACCAGTTGCTCTGGTGGGAAAGGAGAAGCAGGGCAGGGGCAGTGGGGGTGGAGGCTGAGAGCTGGGGAGAGGTCAGCGCGAGCCCAAACCTCCAGGACACCGACCCTTGAGCCCTTCTCCGCCCCAGGGAGGCCACGTGACGGCTGGCTGTGTCACAAAAAGAGAGTTAGGTTCCTTTTTACCTTTATCAGAGCATTTTCAAGAAAGACAAAATGACACAATTCTCTTCAGATTACAACCCTTTCTTGATTATCAAGTAATAAGCAAAAAGGACTCAATCATTCATCACTCATACATTCCTTTCATACCTGCCAGATGGCTGGACCCACTAAAAGATGGCCAGTCTCTTCCATGGGTCGTCGGACGGCAGGTAGGACAGCATGCAAAGGCCTTGCAGGTTCTTATACAGGCCCAGGTCCCATACGGCTCCATTGTCTTGTATTGAAGGGGGTTGGACTAAGTGACAGCTGTCGTCACGCTTATTCCTCAAATAGACATGAATAGTGGAAAACAGTCTGGTTTCCGCCATGTTTGATTCCTCAAATAGATATGAATAGCATGTTTCAAACAGTCTAGTTTCCACCATATTGTCACTGTCCTTATGAACAGTATGTTTCTTTCCACATGTCTTCTTTAAGAACAGTCATTTGTCTCAACCGTATGTTTGGTTCTCCGGTTATTCTTTATTTCATCCAGACGTGTTGTCATAACATGTCCAAAGATTAGGAAAAGAAGAAAGAAGAAGAAGCAGGATTGGATGAACATTCAAAGAGACTGTAATTTTGGATTGTGACTCGGCTGAGATTTGTTGGAACAGTTTTAATAAGGCTTTACAGAAACTGGACCTAGAAACTGGAGAAATACCAATTTGGATTATTAGACGATCATTATAAGAGTCATATTGAACTGTCTGAGTGGATAAGATTTGAAGGCTGGGCTGGGAAGGGAAATGAAGGGAAAGTGTCATCTTGCTGAAGGGGAGGAAAAAGGCTGGATACCAGATACAGCTGGGTTTATTCTGGAGTGCATATTCTGAATAATGGTTGCTACGGATGATTTTCAGACAGATATGGGAGTTTCCTTTTCATCTCTTTTTGTATTTTTTGTATTAAGATTCCTTTATTTTGAATTTTGGAGGACACACACAGGAAAAGGAGAGTTGGAGATGGGAGGGACCTGCAAGGAACGCAGGGAAGGAAGGATCTCTCTGTTGGGATACTGCCAGGGAGGCAAAGTCCATCTGAGCCCCCAAGCCGGCTGCCGGACAATCCATCGACCTCCTGTAGACAGGCAGTATCAGCAATTAGCGACACGAAGCCTCAGAAATAGATTGCCACATTCTTAGGCTGGTGCACACTCTATCAGCAGAATTCACACAGCGAAAGATGCACAGCAGGAGAGCATTTTTCCAAGTTTATTCAGCGTTGATCAGAACAAAGAAAAAAACATGACTGCCTGTTTCGGTATGCTCAGGCAACAACAGAAACGAAAGCAAAGACACAACAGAAACATCCTGTGAAACAGGAAATACGCAGACTCTGTGACTCACAGCCTGCTCCCTTTTAAGGTGGAACGGAAATATCCTAACACTCTCAGGGTGGGAGACGGGGAGAAGAGGGGGCCACGCAGGGGAGAAGTGGGGGAGCCTGCCTTTCTATGGGTTGATGAATGATATGATATATACGATACAAATGTGAAAAAGGGTATTTTAGTTATTCCCCCCTTTCTCTTTTCTATACTATTGTGTTTTGTTAGAGTTAAATAATTTTTGCTTTTTTATTTTTATTTTTTTGTTTTCCCTCTGTATGAATTCTTTGATGGGAAATGAGACTTTCCTTCTGACTGAAGCTCTTTCCACATTCCAAGCACTGATGTAGTTTCTCCCCTGAATGAATTCCTTGATGGGTCATGAGATGGGTGCTTTTGTGGGATGTGAAACAAAAGAGCAATCAAGTACAGTACTACCTCGGGTTAAGAACTTAATTCATTCTGGAGCTCCATTCTCCCCCCCCCCCAATTTTTTTATTCATTTTATAACACTAATAAACAACACAAACAGAAAAACAAACAATACAAATTATTGTATTGTCCTTATTTTTTCTAAACATTGTTAGGTGGGCTTCCCCAAATCCCCCCTATCTGATTTTCATTTTACCTCATCTTTAGCAGTTACATATATCATAATTTCTAACCATTTTTTTAAAATCACGCTTACTTTAACTATAAAAATCTTCACATTTTATTACTTACAGATAATACTATTCTAAAATACACTATCTTCTACTTCTAACCCTACAGCTTATATCCACTTCCAAAGCCTTTCTAAGATTTAAATATTAACATATTTTTTCAAATATTCCTTCCAATCTTCTTCCACCATCTCTTCTCTCTGGTCTCGGAGTCTCCCAGTCAGTTTGTCAAGTTCCATATAGTCCATCATCTTCATCTGCCGGGTGTGTCCTAATGTAATTTTCAGAGATCTGGAATAATCTGCGAGGAAGGATGGGCACTGAGTTCTTGTCCTTTGGCAACCCAGCAGAGAAGTTGACATGGCCTCTCCCACCCACCGTAACCTCCAATAAAAACCATTATTTCAACCAGCAAAAGGCTGCTGTTTCAAAATAGATCCTTAAATCTCTGTTAATAATTTAAACTTCTGGGTTTTCCCCCCCTGCCAGATAATACAGTCATCTTTAACGCAGAAATTTGGCCCAACAAAGATAGTTTCAACCTTGTCCAGATGTCCAAATCTCTTTTGATATCCTTCCATAACTTTTCATAGTTGTCTTTATACAAATTCAAATTTTTGCAGTCATATTTACACCCAGATATTTCACCTTTTTCACAAACTTCAGCCCTGTGGTTTCCTCTAAATTAAGTTTTTAATGTATCGTTAAATTTTTTTCTAAGACTTTGGTTTTATTCTAATTAATTTAAAACCTGCAACCTGTCCAAACTCTTGAATTATCAACAGTGCTTTGATTGCACTGATCTCAGGGTCCTGTAAAGTCAATACCAAATCATCAGCAAAGGCTTTTAACTTACATTGTTTAGTTCCCACTACTATGCCTTTAACTTCCTCATCCTTCCTTATCCTATTCAGCAGCACCTCTAGGACAGAAATAGAAAGCGGGGGGGGGGAGTGGGCACCCTTGCCTGGTTCCCTTCTCAATCCTAATTTCTTCTGAGACCATGTTGTTAATGATAATTTTTGCTTCCTGCTCAAAGTAAATTGTGTTAATACCATTTAGAAAGTTTTGACCGACCCCCATATAACATAAGTTCTGTTTCATAAAACTCCAATAAACATTATCAAAGGCTTTCTCTGCATCAATAAACGTTAACATTGCTTTAGTATTCTTTTTTACCTCTAATCTTTCCAGCACATCCACTATGTTCCTAATACAGTGGTACCTCGGGTTAAGTAGTTAATTCATTCCAGAGGTCCGTTCTTAACCTGAAACTGTTCTTAACCTGAAGCACCACTTTAGCTAATGGGGCCTCCCGCTGCAGCCACACGATTTCTCTTCTCATCCTGAAGCAAAGTTCTTAACCCAAGGTACTATTTCTGGGTTAGCAGAGTCTGTAACCTGAAGCGTATGTAACCTGAGGTACCACTGTATTATCTTTCTTTTCTTTTTTTTAAGCAGTGCCCTGCAGCGTTGTGATTCTATTTTTTTTATTAGTTTTTATTAGTTTCCAATACAAATATATAATAATTTCATATTCAAATTTTCACAAATTGTCTCTTTTTGGACTTCCTTCAGCTTCTCTGACAATCATCCATATATAAATTTAAGTTACCCATTTCCCAAGTTTGTATTGTCATTAATAAACCCTCTCACCTCTATTCCCTTTTAACAATACTTCTCCAGTTTCACAGTGCTTCTTGAAACCCCACTAGCGTTATCTGCTCATCACAAAAACTTTTCAGATAATCTGTACATTTTCCCCAGTCCTCGATAAACTTTTGGTTTTGAAGATATCTAATCTTCCCAGTCAGTTTGTCCAATTCTGCATAGTCTAACAGCTTCCTTCTCCATTCTTCCATTGTCGGTATTTCCTCGTTTCCATTTCCGGGCCAGTAGAATTCTTGCTGCTGTGACTGCATATTGGAAGAGTTTGCAGTCCTTTCTTTTTATTTCATGTCCTGTAATCCCTAAAAGAAAAGCCTCTGGTTTCTTTATAAATGTATATTTTAACATCTTTTTCAATTCATTATATATCATCTCCCAGAAACTTTTCACTTTCTTACATTCCCACCACATGTGATAAAATGTTCCTTCTTTTTCTTTACATTTCCAACATTTATTACATATCTTAAACATTTTCGCTAACTTTACCGGTGTTATATATCATCTATATACCATTTTCATGACATTTTATTTTAACGTCATACATGCTGTAAATTTTAAGTTTTCCTTCCATACTTTTTCCCAATCTTCAAATTGTATGTTATATCCAAAATCCCTGGCCCACTATATCATTACCGATTTAACTTCTTCATCTTTCGTGTACCATTCCAATAACAACCTATACATTTTGGACAAAATTTTACAATCATTATTTATTATTTCTATTTGAAATTTTGAGTCTTTTTCTTCATAACCACTTTCTTTAATATCTTTTTTAAACATTTCATTTACCTGAAAGTAATGCAACCAATCATAAACATATTCTTTAACTTGTTCATATGGTTTCAATTTCCATTTTCCTCCTTCTTTGATTATCACACCTCCATATGTAATCCATTTACCTCTCATGTTGATTTTCTTTACACACATAACCTCTAATGGGGATAACCAGTGAGGAGTTATTGGTTCTAATAGGTTTTTACACCTAACCCATACTTCAATTAAGGGACCTCGGAAAATGTGGTTCTCAAAACCTTTGTGAATTTTCTTTTTCCCGCACTGTATTATCTTTCATATGCCTCTCAGGTTAAAAACTTGATTGATCTTTATGTATGTGCTTATTCAAAACCTTCAATCTTGTAGCCAAAATGTTTGCAAATATTTTATAATCGACATTCAATAAAGAAATTAGTCAGTAATTCTTTACTTGAGCTCTATCTGTATCTGGTTTGGGTATCAGAGTGATGGATGCCTCTTTCCAGGACTCAGGTGCTTTGTCCCCCTGTAAAATCTTGTTACAAACATCCATCAATGGTTGTATCAGCCAATCCTTAAATATTTTATAATATATGGATGTTAAACCATCTGGTCCTGGTGCTTTGCCTATTTTCATTTGGTCAATTGCCACTTCAACTTCTTGTCTTGTAAACAGTTCATTTAGTAGGTTATTTTTGTCCGCTGGAATTTTATGCAATCCATTTTTGTCCAAAAACTCTTCCATTTTTTCATTTTCTTCTTCTTCTTTTTTTAAAGCTGCTTGTAGTACTTTTGAAAGCATTTTCTAATCTCTGCTGGGTTCTCAATATTCTTGCCATTCTCCATAATATTGATTATTGTACTCTCCTTCTGTCTCTTTTTCAATTGCCAAGCCAATAATTTTCCACATTTATTTGCCGATTCAAAAGTCTTTTGTTTCATCAATTTAACTTTCCATTCAATTTCTTAGTTTACTATTTGTGAATACTGAAATTGTAACACTTTAATTTCCTTTTCAATCTGTTGATTTTTTGGGGTTACATCTCAGTTTTTTCTCTTTCCCCTTCAATTGAGACAGATTTCTTTCCTTTTACTTATTCTGTGCTTTCTTCCTGATAGAATTCTGTTGAATCAGAAAACCTCGCATTACAGCTTTACTTGCATCCCATACGACCCTTGCTTCAATTCCGGGATTCAGGTTCAACTCAAAATAGTCCTTTAGGGTCTTCTGAGCTTTATTTACAATCAAATCATTTCTCAGTAAAGCATCATAACATACATAAAAGGGGATGTTTGGACCAGCCAGTCGGAACTTCCTGTTTCTCCTAGGCTGCCTCTGCATGTGACTAGAGGTGGGCATGACCTCACCTGCCCAGGCAACTAAAGAGCAGGAGTGGTCAGCCATCTCTCTGACCACATTTGATGAAGAAGCAACATCTGCTTAGCGTAAGATGCTCTCTCGGCTTCCAGCCAAGAGAGGACAAAAGGTGTCTTCTTATGGGATAGTTTCTAGGTATATTACTTCTCTAACTTAAGTCTGCCTTCTGGGATCCATTTGTGAACAGAATGTGAGTGAGTAAACTCTTTTTATACTTTTATAGAAGACTGTGCTATGTCTATCTTTTTATGAGGTACTAAAGGGGAATATTGCCAACGAAACGTATTTTAGAGGCTTTAGCGAGCGTGAGCAAACGCATCCGCTGCACAAGTTTAAAAAGGGAAATGTTACTCTGCTAAATTGTAGAACTTGTTAATACAAGTTGGAAAGGATATAATCAAACAATATATCCTCTCCTGCATCCCTGAACATTCCCACAGATTTAACTGAAGCTCTTCCCACATTTGAAGCACTTATAGTTTCTTACTTGTATGAGTTCTTTGATGGGAAGTGAGACTGGAATTGTGACGAAAGCTCTTTCCACACTCATGGCAATGAAAAGGTTTCTCCCCTGTATGAATTCTGTGATGGGAAGTGAGACTGGAGCTATAAGTGAAGCACCTTCCACATTCAAAACACTGATAGGGTTTCTGCCCTGTATGAATTCTTTGATGAGAAGTGAGACTGTGCTTGAGACTGAAGCTCTTTCCACATTCCAAGCACTGATAGGGTTTCTCCCCTGTATTAATTCTTTGATGGGAAGACAGCGCGATACTTTGACTGAAGCTCTTTCCACACTCATGGCAATGAAAAGGTTTCTCCCCTGTATGAATTCTTTGATGAGAAGTGAGATCACCACTCAGACGAAAGCTCTTTCCACATTCCAAGCAGTGATACGGTTTCTCCCCTGTATGAATTCTTTGATGGGAAGTGAGTTTCACCATCTGACTGAAGCTCTTTCCACATTCCAAGCAGTGATACGGTTTCTATGAATTCTGTGATGGGAAGTGAGATGTGCGTTTTGATTAAAGAATCATAGAATCATAGAGTTGGAAGAGACCACAAGGGCCATCGAGTCCAACCCCCTGCCAAGCAGGAAACACCATCAGAGCACTCCTGACATATGGTTGTCAAGCCTCTGCTTAAAGACCTCCAAAGAAGGAGACTCCACCACACTCCTTGGCAGCAAATTCCACTGTCGAACAGCTCTTACTGTCAGGAAGTTCTTCCTAATGTTTAGGTGGAATCTTCTTTCTTGTAGTTTGGATCTATTGCTCCGTGTCCGCTTCTCTGGAGCAGCAGAAAACAACCTTTCTCCCTCCTCTATGTGACATCCTTTTATATATTTGAACATGGCTATCATATCACCCCTTAATCTCCTCTTCTCCAGGCTAAACATGCCATGTTTCCAGGCCTTTGACCATTTTGGTTGCCCTCCTCTGGACACGTTCCAGTTTGTCAGTGTCCTTCTTGAACTGTGGTGCCCAGAACTGGACACAGTACTCCAGGTGAGGTCTGACCAGAGCAGAATACAGTGGCACTATTACTTCCCTTGATCTAGATGCTATACTCCTATTGATGCAGCCCAGAATTGCATTGGCTTTTTTAGCTGCCGCGTCACACTGTTGGCTCATGTCAAGTTTGTGGTCAACCAAGACTCCTAGATCCTTTTCACATGTAGTGCTCTCAAGCCAGGTGTCACCCATCTTGTATTTGTGCCTCTCATTTTTTTTGCCCAAGTGCAATACTTTACTGTGCAATGCTTTAAAGCTCTTTCCACATTCAAAGCACTGATAGGGTTTCTCCCCTGTATGAATTCTTTGATGAGAAGTGAGACTGTGCTTGAGACTGAAGCTCTTTCCACATTCAAAGCACTGATAGGGTTTCTCCCCTGTATGAATTCTTTGATGAGAAGTGAGACTGTGCTTGAGACTGAAGCTCTTTCCACATTCAAAGCACTGATAGGGTTTTTCTCCTGTATGAGTTCTTTGATGGGAAGTGAGATTCTGCCTGTGACTGAAGTTCTTCCCACATTTCAAGCACTGATATGGTTTCTCCCCGGTATGAATTCTTTGATGGGAAGTGAGAGAGCTGCTTTGACTGAAGCTCTTTCCACATTCCAAGCAGTGATACGGTTTCTCCCCTGTATGCATTCTTTGATGGGAAGTGAGATGGGCGCTTTGATTAAAGCTCTTTCCACATTCCAAGCACTGATAGGGTTTCTCCCCCGTATGAATTCTTTGATGGGAAGTGAGTTGGGTGCTCTTACTGAAGCTCTTTCCACATTCAAAGCACTGATAGGGTTTCTCCCCCGTATGAATTCTTTGATGGGAAGTGAGATGATCCTTCCGACTGAAGCTCTTTCCACATTCTCTGCACTGATACAATTTCTCCCTGCTCTGTCCTCTTTTGTGTGCAGTGAGGCTATCCCTCTGAACGAAGATCTTTCTTTGACGGGAGGTGGAACGGGAGCTCTGACGGATGTTCTCTCCTCACTCTGAATGTTTATATGACTTTTCCGCTATGTGGATTCTGTTGACTTCCCCCTTGTTCTTCCCTTCCGATTCATCACCATCTGCAATGAAGAGAGAAACTAATTAGCGCCTCAAAAACAAATGGCGCTCCAGATTATTGAACAACCCCCCCCCCATCTCACTGCAAGACTTGAGAGTACTCTGTTTCAGCCTCAGGAGGACATCCTTGACGTCTAACTTAATGTTATTGTCGATGTGTGGCATCTTCGACCCTCGCAGCATTTGAGCATGCCTGTGACTCTCTTGAAACCAGTGGAACGCAACTGCCAGCATACTGTGACAGGGGCACGGACACAGAATCATGAAACCCACCACCTGACCCCCTCCCCCACCAATGCACTGCCATGTCAGTGTAAGTCATGCTAACTCTGCATCGCTGCCCCGGACCCCAACCCCACACAGAGCGAAGGGGACGTGGTTCACATCCATTATTGAACCAAGTTAATGAATGCCTGTGATAGAGGAAGAACTAAAAATAGTTAGATGTGGGGCCTTTCTATAGTTTTCACTACCAGTGTGGTGTAGTGGTTAAGAGCGGTAGTCTCATAATCTGGGGAACCGGGTTCGTGTCTCCGCTCCTCCACATGCAGCTGCTGGGTGACCTTGGGCCAGTCACACTTCTCTGAAGTCTCTCAGCCCCACTCACCTCACAGAGTGTTTGTTGTGGGGGAGGAAGGGAAAGGAGAATGTTAGCCGCTTTGAGACTCCTTAAAGGGAGTGAAAGGCGGGATATCAAATCCAAACTCTTCTTCTTCTTCTTCTTCTACCTTGGTTGGCTGGTATTTACTGACATATTGCTTGGCTTTTATCTGGGATAGATTTTGTTTGGCTCAATCCTGGAATCCACTACATCTCCAAGGTCAGTCATGTCTTTGGTCAATCAAATGCAAACAGAAGCAAAAACAAGCCTGACAGAAACTCTGAAGCCGGCATTTAAGAAGGCCTGTGTGGTTCAGAGAAGCCTGGTCACTGTTTTAAAAGGCATGAGTTTTAAAAGTTTTAAAAGGTCACTGTTTTAAAAGCAGGACATTCACAGTGGAAACAGTTGATATCCCTCCATTCTGGGTTCACGGTGGAAAGATAATATACTCCCATAGAGACTACCTTACACTGTATTTAAAACCAAAATTGCATTTGGATAGAAACTGTTTTTCAGGCAGCTAGTCCTAGTCTTTATAACCCTGTATCTTCTTCCAGAAGGCAGAAGCTGAAAGAGATCATTTCCGGGGTGCGCACTATCCTGCACTATCTCTGCAGCTTTCTTATGTAGCACCTACTGCAAATGCCTGCAGGGCCATGAGTAGTATGCATGAAAACATCAATGCTAAATTGAGCAGATACCCGGAGGCAGCACAGATTATTGTGGGGGACTTCACTCACACAGATGCGAGGGCAGCACTCCCAAAATCCCATCAGCACATTGAGTGTGCAATAAGGGGAGAAAGTACTCTTGACAAGGTGTATACGAACATTAGACGGGAATATGAGGTCAAGCCCTTGGCGCCCCTTGGTGGTTCAGATCACGTGTCCCTGCTTTTGACACCAGTGTACACACCCCTCAGGAAACAAGGCCAGCTACAAACACGGATGGTTACGGTGTGCCCTGAGGGAGCCTCTCGGCAGTTTCAGGACTGTTTCTAGGAGACCGATTGGAATATGTTCGACCATCAAGATCTAGAAACTTCTACATCAACGGTCTTAGATTTGGCACAGGAAATGCACCAGGGAAAGGTTTGTTAAGTTGTATCCGAATAGGAAGCCCTGGATGACGGGAGAGGTTAGGAGATTCTTGAAGGCCAGAAACTCTGCTTTTAGAACTGGGGACCGGGTACCGTATGGTATAGAAAGAGCGAACTTGAAGAGGGGTATCAGGAAAGCAAAAGTGGCAAGGAACCGTATCATATCTTGTCTGCCACTGGGACTTGACCCTTGCCAGTTTGCGTACAAGGCAAAGAGATCCATGGAGGATGCTGTGGCAATGGCTTTACATGCTGTCCTGACTCATTTGGAGAAGAAAGAGAACTATGCAAGATTGTTATTTGTAGACTTTAGTTCTGCATTTAATACTATTCTTCCGCATAGATTGGTGCCCAAACTATTAGACCTGGGACTTCCACCGTGTTTGTGCAGGTGGATATTAAATTTTCTGTCAAACCGTTCCCAACGGGTCAGGGTGGGTTCCCACGTTTCTGCGGATCTCATGAATATGGGGGTGCCACAGGGGTGCATGTTGAGCCCACTTTTATATACGCTCTATACAGCTGACTGTGCCCCCAAATACCCCAGTAATAAGTGTCAGTATATGGAAACATCGCCGCTGCAGACAGCCAGATTGTTGACATCACATGATGTGCCTATCTGTGGGAAAGAACAATTTCCCAGGAAGTTCACAGGCTGGAAAAGTCATTAAGTTTGCATATGATACATGGCCACTGGTCCCATCACCCCCTGGCAAATAGAAGGGGAATAAATGGAGGCAGTGAGAGATTTTACTTTCTTGGGCTCCATGATCACTGCAGATGGTGACGAAAGCAGCCACGAAATTAAAAGACGCCTGCTCCTTGGGAGAAAGGGGATGGCAAACCTAGACAGCATCTTAAAAAGTAGAGACATCACCTTGCCAACAAAGGTCTGTATAGTTCCCAGTAGTGATGTATGGAAGTGAGAGGTGGACCATATGTTGGGATACTGCCAGGGAGACAAAGTCCATCATGGCCCTACGTCCCCTCCGGACGTCCATCGATCTCCCGTAGACACGCAGTATCAGCAATTAGCGACACGAGCTCCAGAAATAGCTTGCCACATTCTGGAACTGATGCATGCTCTTATCAGCAGATAATGCACAGCGTAAGATGCACGCAGGAGGGCATTTTTCATAAGTTTATTCTGCGTTAGTCAGAACAGAGAAAAACATGACTGCCTGCTTCAGTGTTGAGGCACCAAGAGAGAAAACGAAAGCAATAGAAAACATAAACATCCTGTTAACAGGAAATACGCAGACTCTGTGACTCACAAAAGCCAGCTCCCTTTTAAGGTGGAACGGAAATATCCTAACACCATAAAGAAGGCTGATCGCCGAAGAAATGATGCTTTTGAATTATGGTGCTGGAGGAGACTCTTGAGAGTCCCCTGGACTGCAAGATCAAACGTATCAATTCTTAAGGAAATCAGCCCTGAGTGCTCACTGGGACAGATTCTGAAGCTGAGGCTCCAAGACTCTGGCCACCTCATGAGAAGAGAAGACTCCCTGGAAAAGACCGTGATGTTGGGAAAGATGGAGGACACAAGGAGAAGGGGACAACGAAGGATGAGATGGTTGGACAGTGTTCTCGAAGCTACCAGCATGAGTTTGACCAAACTGAGGGAGGCAGTGGAAGACAGGAGGGCCTGGCGTGCTCTGGTCCGGGGGGTCACGAAGAGGCGGACACGACTAAACAGCTAAACAGCAACAACAACAACATGATACAATGGTGGTTGGTTTAATCACGGCTGGAAGGGGGAGGCGGCCTATAGGAAGGATGTTGAGCAGTTGGGGGAGGGGTGCAGGAAAAACAACTTACTCCTTAGCTGAAAGAAAACAAAAGAGATTATTGTGGACTTTAGGAAATGTAAATTGAATATTCAGCCACTCATTACTGAGGGGAAGTGTGTGGAACGGAGCACTTGGAATCGCCTCCACGGTCCAGGGACTGATCCGCCCTGGCTTCCTCCTCGGAGGTCCCTTCAGAAGGAGAAGGGGTCCCGGGTCTCCATGGGGGAAAGCGTTCCTGAGGCCTGCGTTCGAGGCCAATGCTTTCGCCTTTCAGGCTCCAGCCCACTTTCTCTCTGGTGTTTTTGTGAGCTGCAGAGATGGGATCACATGCAGACATTCCCAAGTTTAATAAGGATCCCTTGAAAAGGCTGAGAAACCTTCTTCTTTTGCCAATGAACTTTGCCTCTGTGTGATTTATTGGGAACCAGATGCATCCACTCCAAAGAAGCTTCTGCAGCGCCTTGGCATTGAAGACCCAGAAAAAGAGACGGAGGGGAATGTGTGGGTCACAAGGTGGGAGTCGTTGGAAAGGAGTCAGTGGGAGAGGCAGAAGGTTGTGTTGAGCAGGCGAGGCAAGAGCAGGAGGAGACAGAAAGAGCCCCATGGACAGACAAGTTTGGGCTGAGCTGGTGTGGTAATAATAATAATAATAATAATAATAATAATAATAATAATAATAATTTATTATTTATTATTTATACCCCGCCCATCTGGCTGGGCTTCGAAAAGAATATTAAAATACTATAATACATCAAACATTAAAAGCTTCCCGAAACAGGGCTGCCTTCAGATGTCTTCTGAAAGTCTGGTAGTTGTTGTTCTCTTTGACATCTGGTGGGAGGGTGTTCCACAGGGAAGGCGCCATTACCGAGAAGGCCCTCTGCCTGGTTCCCTGTAACTTGGCTTCTCACAGTGAGGGAACCGCCAGAAGGCCCTCGGTGCTGGACCTCAGTGTCCGGGTAGAACGATGGGGGTGGAGACGCTCCTTCAGATATGGAATGAGAGGCAGAGAATGCAAAGCAACTACGGAAACGGTGAACAAGGCAAGCTATGATCTCGTTTGAGGAAAGGGAATTAAGATGCCTGCTTCCCCATCCCCAGTGGATTAAAATGTCCAAAGATTAGGAAAAGAAGAAGAGGAAGCAGGATTGGATGAACATTATAAGAGACCATAATTTTGGATTGTGACTTGGCTGAGATTTGTTGGAACAGTTTTTCAAAGGCTTTATAGAAACTGGACCTAGAAGCTGGAGAAATACTAATTTGGATTATTAGACGATCATTATAAGAGTCATATTGCACTGTCTGAGTTGGTTAAGATTTGAAAGCTGGGCTAGGGAGGGAGATGAAGGGAATGTGTCATCTTGGTGAAGAGGAGAAGAAGAGCTTAGATTTGATATCCCGCTTTATCACTACCCGAAGGAGTCTCAAAGCGGCTAACATTCTCCTTTCCCTTCCTCCCCCACAACAAACACTCTGTGAGGTGAGTGGGGCTGAGAGACTTCAGAGAAGTGTGACTGGCCCAAGGTCACCCAGCAGCTGCACGTGGAGGAGCGGAGACGCTAACCCGGTTCCCCAGATTACGAATCTACCGCTCTTAACCACTACACCACTGTATGCTAAATACAGCTGGGTTTATTCTGGAGTGCAAATTATGAATAATTGTTGCTACAGATGATTTTCAGATGGAGATGGGAGTTTTATTCTCGGTGTCTGCCCTGTGGAACACCCTCCCAGCAGATGTCAAAGGAAAAAACAACTACCAGACTCCCCCCCGCCCCCATTCAGCAGCCCAGGAGTGCGGGGCATGGGCGCACAGCCCTCCCCTTGCTCCAAAGCTTCCCGGGGCTGCAGGGGGAAGCCGAGGCTGCCGGCAGGGGAGCGCGGCTCCACCACCACTACCAAAGACCAGTCCAAGAGTGTGCCGCACTCCGGCAATTTGGCTCCAGGGACCACACATTCGCTCCACAGGACGCACAGACATTTCCCCTTACTTTTTAAGAGTAAAAAAGTGCGTCCAATGGTGCGAAAAATACGGTATATGATACAAATGCCATAAACAGTATTTTTAGTTTATATCCCCCCCTTCCTCTTTTCTATACAATTGTATTTTGTAAGGATTCTTTAATATTTTTTCTTTTATTTCTCTTTTTCGGTTTCCCCTCTGTATGAATTCTTTGATGGCGAGTGAGATGGGAGTTATGAGTGAAGCTCTTTCCACATTCCAAGCACTGATAGGGTTTCTCCCCTGTATGAATTCTTTGATGGGAAGTGAGACTGTCCTTCCGGCTGAAGCTCTTTCCACATTCCAAGCACTGATACGGTTTCTGCCCTCTATGAATTCTTTGATGCAAAGTGAGCTTGGCCCCCTCCCCGAAGCTCTTCCCGCATTCAAAGCAGTGAAAGGGTTTTTCTCCTGTATGAGTTCTTTGATGGGAAGTGAGATTATGCCTGAGACTGAAGCTCTTTCCACATTCCAAGCACTGATAGGGTTTCTCTCCTGTATGAATTCTGTGATGGGAAGTGAGATGTGCACTTTGACTGAAGCTTTTTCCACATTCCAAGCACTGATAGGGTTTCTCCCCTGTATGAATTCTGTGATGCAAAGTGAGCTTGGCCCCCTCCCTGAAGCTCTTCCCGCATTTGAAGCACTGATACGGTTTCTCCCCGGTATGAATTCTTCGATGGGAAGTCAGATTGTGCCTGAGACTGAAGCTCTTTCCACATTCCAAGCACTGATAGGGTTTCTCCCCTGTATGAATTCTTCGATGGGAAGTGAGACTGGAGCTATCAGTGAAGCTCCTTCCACATTCCAAGCACTGATAGGGTTTCTCCCCTGTATGAATTCTTTGATGGGAAGTGAGACTATTATTCCGATTGAAGCTCTTTCCACATTCCAAGCACTGATAGGGTTTCTCCCCGGTATGAATTCTTCGATGGGAAGTCAGATTGTGCCTGAGACTGAAGCTCTTTCCACATTCCAAGCACTGATAGGGTTTCTCCCCTGTATGAATTCTGTGATGGGAAGTGAGACTGGAGCTATCAGTGAAGCTCCTTCCACATTCAAAGCACTGATAGGGTTTCTCCCCTGTATGACTTCTTTGATGCAAAGTGAGCTTACCCCCATCCCCAAAGCTCTTCCCGCATTCGAAGCACTGATAGGGTTTTTCTCCGGTATGAATTCTTTGATGGGAAGTGAGATTCTGCCTGTGACTGAAGTTCTTCCCACACTGCAAGCACTGATAGGGTTTCTCCCCGGTATGAATTCTTTGATGCAAAGTGAGATTCCGGTGGTTACCGAAGCTCTTTCCACATTCTCTGCACTGATACAATTTCTCCCTTCTCTGTGTTCCTACGTGTGAAGTGAGGCTATCCCTCTGAACGAAACTCTTTCTTTGATGGGAGGTGTCCTGGGAGCTCTGACCGATGTTCTCTCCACACTCTGAATATTTATATGACTTCTCCGCTATGTGCATTTTGTTGTGTTCCCCCTTGTTCTTCCCTTCTAATTCCTCACCATCTGCAATGAAGAGAGCAGCGAATTAGAGCCTCAGGAAGAAATGGAGCTCCAGATCATTGAACCAAGTTAATGAATGCCTGTGATAGAGGAAGAACTAAAAATAGTTAGATGTGGGGCCTTTCTATAGTTTTCACTACCTTGGTTGGCTGGTATTTACTGACATATTGCTTGGCTTTTATCTGGAATGGATTTTGTTCTGGCTCAATCCTGGAATCCACTCCGTCTCCAAGGTCAGTCATCTCTTTGTTCAATCAAATGCAAACAGAAGCAAAAGGAGCAAGACTGACAGAATTTACATCAACTTCCCTAAAAACTCTGAAGCCGGCATTTAAGAAGGCCTGGGTGGTTCAGACAAGCCTGGTCATTGTTTTAAAAGGCATGACTAGATGCAGAACATTCACAGAGGAAACAGTTGATATCCCTCCATTCTGGGTTCACGGCGGGGGATGTTAGAATCCCAGATGCTGTTGTTCTCCAGCCAAAGAGTTGAAGTTCATCACATACAGGTATGTATGGAACGTCCACGTCTCGTCTGTGAAACAAACAGCAACACCTTCACCTGAACACTCCCCATCAGCTGTTGCCTCAATCTGGTTGGTCTAAATTTAAATTTATACGTAAAGCACTTTCTTCACTTTGAACCCCCCTCCCATGTCCATGAGGAGACTGTATTGTTTTGTTAGCAACAGAAGAGGAAAAGTGACTATAACTCAGTTCAAACCAATTCATGAACCCAGATATATATAGATATATAGCTATTCCTGCAAATTTATTTTGCTATTTCTGATATGCAAATGGCACGCGAAGACTTAGTCTACATATCTGTATCATTTATTAGTCCTATGTTCCTTGTTTTTAAAAGCAAATGAAAAGTTTTTCCAAAAAGAAAAAGACAACACACAGAGGCCCCATCTGCATTCAAACTGCAAAGCAGGATCAGTGAGTTGTCTGACATTGGCAGGGCATTCAGATCACAGAACAGGTTTTAGACCTTTTGAGCTGTGGTGGCCGGGGAGCTGTGACCTATTCCTAGCTCAAATTGCGTGCAGATGACAAAAGGAGCAGGCAGGCAGGCAGGTGGGGGAGGCAGAAAAGGTCTCCCCTTATCCATCTCCATCCGCCTGCCTGCCTCCCCCCACCCCCAAGCTGAGGAAGCCCCAATACCTCTCTGGCTCCATCCCTCCACGTCCCCATCTCCCCTCCCCTGGGACTCACCAGATCTCTCGGAGGTCCCTGGGAGGGAACGCTCAGAGGCTGTGAGGAGGGATGCAGGAGACAGCCGGACCAGGTCAACCGTCCATCTTCCCCCTTCCATCCTTGCTAGGTTTGCAGGATCCGTCTCTTTCATCCTTCCTGAGGAGGCAAGGAACCAAAGCAAGCTGCAGGGTCCTGGGAGAGAGGAAGAAGCAAAGGGAGCCTCAGAGGCCCTGCAGGGATTTTTCTGGCTGGAGGGGAAGCCTCCCAATATGTTGGGGGCCCCATCCTCAGCAAAATCCCTGCTTTATCTCATTTCTGGCCAGAGAACTTTCCCTCTTCACCCTCCATCCATCCACGTCCCCATCTCCCCTCCCCTAGGACTCACCAGATCTCTCGGAGGTTCCTGGGAAGGAGCGCTCAGAAGTTGTGGGGAGGGATGCAGGAGATAACCTGACCAGGTCAACCGTCCATCTTCCCCCTTCCATCCTCACTAGGTTTGCAGAATCCGTCCCTTTTATCTTTCCCGAGGAGTCAAGGAGCCAAAAGAAGCTACAGGGTCCTGGTAGAGAGGAAGAAGCAAAGGGAGCCTCAGAGGCCATGCAGGGATTCTTCTGCCCCTGGAGAAGCACAAATGGGGCGGCCCCTTCCCAACAGAAGCCCATTTCTAAACCTCTCCAGTGATGCCAATAAATCAGGTAGGCTACTTGCATGGCAATTGAAGAAAAAACAAAAAGAGTAATTGAGAAATGAAAAATAATTGAAGATCCTAAAGAAATATGCAAAAAAAATTTCAATTACTATGGGAAATTTTACCATGAAGAAGAAGAAGACGAAGAGGAAATGGAAAGATACATAGCACAAAATAGACTCCCGACAATAGCAGATTGGAAAATAGAACAACTAAATGTACCAACAGCGATGATGGAGGTGCAGCAATCTCAAGAGCAAAGATAGGAAAGTCCCCAGGTACGGATGGATTATCGGTGGCATTTCATAAGAAGTTAGAAGATATATTATCAGAACCAATGAAACAGTACTGAACGGAATTTTAAAGGATGGAAGAATACCAAAATCATGGGAAGAAGCATTTATCACACTGATACCCAAACAAGGAGCAGATCCAACACTACTCAAAAATTATAGACCTATATCATTGTTCAATAATGATTATAAAATATATTGAATGAAATAATACACAGAGATCAGGCTGGCTTCTTACCAAGCAGACACATGCACAATAAAATGAGAAACATAATTGATATTTTCCCCTTCATGGATCACTGCCTGGCCGTGGCAAAGGGGCTTGAATAACTCAGAGACGCTATGAGCTAAGCTGTGCAGGGCCACCCAAGACAGACAGGATATAGTGGAGAGTTTTGACTAAACGTGATCCACCTGGAGCAGGAACCGGCAAGCCACTCCAGTATCCCTGCCAAGAAAACTCCATGGACAAAGACAACAGGCATATAAAAGTTATGATGCTGGAAGATGAGCCCCTCAGGTCAGAAGGCGTCCAACATGCTACTGAGGAAGAGTGGAGGACAAGTACAAGTAGATCCAGAGCTGATGAAGCGGCTGGGCCAAAGCCGAAAGGACGCTCAGTTGTGGATATGCCTGGAAGTGAAAGGAAAGTCCAATGCTGTAAAGAAAAATATTGCATAGGAACCTGGAATGTAAGAACCATGAACCTGGGTAAGTTGGATGTGGTCAAAAATGAGATGGCAAGAATAAATATTGACATCCTGGGCATCAGTGAACTAAAATGGACGGGAATGGGCGAATTCAGTTCGGATGACCATCATATCTACTACTGTGGGCAAGAATCCCGTCAAAGAAATGGAGTGGCCCTCATAGTCAACAAAAGAGTGGCGAAAGCTGTACTGGGATGCAGTCTCAAAAATAATAGAATGATCTCGATACGAATCCAAGGCAGACCTTTTAACGTCACAGTAATCCAAGTTTATGCACCAACTACTGGTGCTGAAGAAACTGAAATTGACCAGTTCTATGAAGACTTACAAAACCTTATAGAAGTGACACCAAAGAAGGATGTTCTTCTCATTATAGGGGATTGGAATGCTAAAGTAGGGAATCAAGAGATAAAAGGAACAACTGGCAAGTTTGGCCTTGGAGATCAAAATGAAGCAGGGCAAAGGCTAGAGTTCTGTCAATAGAACAAGCTGGTCATCATAAACACACTCTTCCAACAACACAAGAGACGACTCTACACATGGACATCACCAGATGGGCAACATCGAAATCAGATTGATTATATTCTCTGCAGCCAAAGATGGAGAAGCTCTATACAGTCAGCAAAAACAAGACCTGGAGCTGACTGTGGCTCAGATCATCAGCTTCTTATAGCAAAATTCAAGCTTAAACTGAAGAAAGTAGGAAAAACCACTGGGCCGGTAAGATACAATCTAAGTCAAATCCCTTATGAATACACAGTGGAAGTGAGGAACAGGTTTAAGGATTTAGATTTGGTGGACAGAGTGCCTGAAGAACTATGGATGGAGGCTCGCAACATTATACAGGAGGCAGCAACGGAAACCATCCCAATGAAAAGGAAATGCAAGAAAGCAAAGTGGCTGTCCAACGAGGCCTTACAAATAGCGGGGGAGAGAAGGCAAGCAAAATGTGAGGGAGATAGTGTAAGATACAGGAGATTGAATGCAGATTTCCAAAAAATAGCAAGGAGAGACAAGAAGGCCTTCTTAAATGAGCAATGCAAAGAAATAGAGGAAAACAACAGAATGGGAAAAACCAGAGATCTGTTCAAGAAAATTGGAGATATGAAAGGAACATTTTGTACAAAGATTACCATAATAAAGGACAAAAGTGGTAAGGACCTAACAGAAGCAGAAGACATCAAGAAGTAGCAAGAATACACAGAGGAATTATACCAGAAAGGTATGGATGTCTCGTACACCCCAGGTAGTGTGGTTGCTGACCTTGAGCCAGACATCCTGGAGAGTGAAGTCAAATGGGCCTTAGAAAGCACTGCAAATAACAAGGCCAGTGGAAGTGATGGTATTCCAGCTGAACTATTTAAAATTTTAAAAGATGCTGCTGTTAAGGTGCTACACTCAATATGCCAGCAAGTTTGGAAAACTCAGCAGTGGCCAGAGGATCGGAGAAGATCAGTCTACATCCCAATCCCAAAGAAGGGCAGTGCCAAAGAACGCTCCAACTACTGCACAATTGCACTCATTTCACACACTAGCAAGGTTATGCTTAAAATTTTACAAGGCAGACTTAAGCAGTATGTGGACCGAGAACTCCCAGAAGTGCAAGCTGGATTTAGAAGAGGTAGAGGAACCAGAGACCAAATTGCAAACATGCGCTGGATTATGGAGAAAGCTAGAGAGTTCCAGAAAGACATCTACTTCTGCTTCATTGACTATGCAAAAGCCTTTGACTGTGTGCCTGATCACCTCATCTGTCTCCTGAGAAATCTCTATGTGGGACAAGAAGCAACAGTTAGAACTGGATATGGAACAATTGATTGGTTCAAAATTGGGAAAGGGGTACGGCAAGGGCTGTATATTGTCTCCCTGCTTATTTAACATATGCAGAATTCATCATGTGAAAGGCTGGACTGGATGAATCCCTAGCCGGAATTAAGATTGCCGGAAGAAACATCAACAACCTCAGATATGCAGATGACACAACCTTGATGGCAGAAAGTGAGGAGGAATTAAAGAACCTTTTAATGAGGGTGAAAGAGGAGAGCGCAAAATATGGTCTGAAGCTCAACATCAAAAAAACGAAGATCATGGCCACTGGTCCCATCACCTCCTGGCAAATAGAAGGGGAAGAAATGGAGGCTGTAGTAAAGTTAGTGTTTGTTTAGAAGCTGTTCCTTGGTCAAGCAACGAGAGTGAGGCCTTGTGGGTAACCAACAAGCCACAAGGACTATGGGAAATAAGTTCTGTCCCTTTAACCTCAGACAAACAGGCTCCCAGGGTATGAGAGGTTTATTATAGGAAAGGAAACCCCTGATTTAATGAAAGCTTTGACACTTGGGTCTGAAGTTATGTGCATTCCCTCAGTGATGTTATCTGTCCTTGATTGCCTGGGAATGTGCATCTGCATAAACTCCACGGAAAGGGAGGAACCCCTTTGATTTAGGCTCGGGGTTCTTAATGGGTCCAGCTGCCAGAAGTTAGATTGATTAGCCCGCAAGCCGGTCATTGGAGAATTTAAAAATAATCAAGAGTTATGATTGGTTCCGGGGGTTCCGACGACACGTGCAAATCGGGGATAAAAGATCTTGGGAATGTCTGAGAAAGCGTGCTCTGCAATCCGCAAATCGCCCCGCTGCTGATGTTCCATCTAAGTAGCCGTCCTTTCGTCCTTTGTGATGGAGAATTGCGAAAGCCTCTGAATGCGGATCATTGAAAGGACTCTAGCTATTCTATCTGTGCTTTAGTTGTGAGTATGTAAGTTAGCTAGATTTTACAATGTTCTTGTTTTTCTTGCTTGTAACTTACTAAAGATGTGCCTGCTATTTTAGCATGTTTTCTTATGTTCTTTTAAAATAAATTTTAAAGAAGAAACTGTTTTGGTTTGTGTGCCTTTCCGGGGGAAAAGCTAATTCCTAGCCTTACGCTTGGTTGCACTCTACCGTAGAATTTCTGTCTGCAAGTCTGTAGATACAACTTGTGGAGTGGGGATAACCAGCAATAACGAGGCACAGCCTTCTCCCTGGGTTGTGGCTCTGGGTTCCCCGGAACAGAGGGAGTGGTGGCAGCCTTACCGGTTCTATTTTGTCCTGTTTCTGTATAATGTAAACGTGCCTGGCAGCCCTGCTCAAGAAACCTGATCTGGCCGGAGAGCAAAGACAGGTGAGGGAGGGGCGAGCGCCTGGGGGCAAGTTTACCACAGAGGCAGTGAGAGATTTTACTTTCTTGGGCTCCAGGATCACTGTAGATGGTGACAGCAGTCACGAAATTAAAAGATGCCTGCTTCTTGGGAGAAAAGCAATGACAAACCTAGACAGCATCTTAAAAAGCAGAGACATCACCTTGCCAACAAAGGTCCGTATAGTTAAAGCCATGGTTTTCCCAGTAGTGAGGTATGGAAGTGAGAGCTGGACCATAAAGAAGGCTGATTGCCGAAGAATGGATGCTTTTGAATTCTGGTGCTGGAGAAGACTCTTGAGAGTCCCAT
The DNA here is from genome assembly GCF_964270895.1 of Podarcis filfolensis. Lineage (NCBI taxonomy): Eukaryota > Metazoa > Chordata > Lepidosauria > Squamata > Lacertidae > Podarcis > Podarcis filfolensis. Next base: position 615,091 of record NC_139605.1, on the reverse strand, counting down.
GGACTGCAAGAAGATCCAACCTATTCATTCTGAAGGAAATCAGCCCTGAGTGCTCACTGGAAGGACAGATCCTGAAGCTGAGGCTCCAATACTTTGGCCACCTCATGAGAAGAGAAGACTCCCTGGAAAAGACCCTGATGTTGGGAAAGATGGAGGGCACAAGGAGAAGGGGACGACAGAGGACGAGATGGTTGGACAGTGTTCTCGAAGCTACCAGCATGAGTTTGACCAAACTGTGGGAGGCAGTGGAAGACAGGAGTGCCTGGCGTGCTCTGGTCCGGGGGGTCACGAAGAGGCGGACACGACTGAACGACAGCTGTATGTGGAAGCAGAGGAGCTGGTGATGCCACATTTTTTAATAATCTTGAGACTGATACACTACTCCCCCATAGATATTCTCTGTGCTTAGACACCATATTCACAAACTTTACGCTCCTCTTGTGACAAGATTCCCAAAGGCGTATGGTAGCTTGAGAGAAGTAGCTTATTTTGAGACAGCACCCATTTCCAATTCTTTTTTATGAAAACCCTCTCCCTAGTTGGTTTGGTTTTGGCTTCTGACAGGACATCAGACCATTTGATAACCTTGCATATCGTTTCATATTGATATAGGGATCTGCTGTGCAGATTCTAGTACAGTTCAATCTTCTTAGTGTTCTGTCTGGACCCAGAGCAAGAGCTACTCTCAAGTAGGTTAAAAAGCTTTTTCAAGTCAACTTTTTAATATTGCACTATTTTTCAATTGTTAACATTTTGCTCTTCTTTGTACTTTTAGACCTCCTTTTGCCATGTGGACGAATCAAACCTCCCTTATTGATCTATTTTTAATGGTAGGGAAAGAGATTTTGTTGCATTATCTGGTGCCACAGACTCTGCTAGATTTTATTCAGAAGGCTTTACAAGTACCTATCAGGATGGTAAGAATTTTATTACAGTCAGGGGGAAAAAGGATTTTATGCGTTCCATGTCCTCTCTTAGTACTACAAGCCACCCAGTGACTGATAATCCCTCTTTGGTCCCATAAGTTTGGGAGTAGCAGTCTTTTATACTTCCTTTAATTTTGAATTTTTCTTTCAGATTAGTTCCTCTACTTGTTTAGCCTGAATTTGGCCTTGAGTCGCTTGAGCTCCTGGTCTCAGTGCCAGAGATGACTTAGCAGTTGAGCTGCCTGGGCCCAAAACCTCTTTCTGCTCATCCTCAGAGCTGCTGAGAGATCCTATAAGGTCAGTAATAGGATCTGGCTCCCGCTGTTTCTTAGCCACCTCCTCATTTTCCTTATTCACGTAAAATGGAGTAATTTTTGCTTGTGCTTTCTTAGAGAAGCTCTCTTTGGAGGAGGGTCTGTGGCCCTTGGGGAGAGAACATAAATTTTGTAACTACTCCGGGTCAACACTGTCTTTCCCCTTAATTCCTCATGAAGTTTCCTTATACCATATGCCTTATACCATTTTCTATAATTCTATTATTTTCCTTGCTATGATTTGCTGAATGGAAACTGAGACAGGTTTTCCAGGTGAAGCTTTTCCCAAACACTCTTCTGTATGACTGGAGGAGGGCAAATGTTGTCCCTATTTTCAAAAAGGGGGAAAGAGAGGACCCAAATAATTACCGCCCAGTCAGTCTGACATCAATACCAGGGAAGATTCTGGAGCAGATCATTAAGCAAACAGTCTGTGAGCACCTAGAAAGGAATGCTGTGATCACCAATAGTCAGCATGGATTTCTGAAAAATAAGTCATGTCAGACTAACCTGATCTCGTTTTTTGACAGAATTACAAGCCTGGTAGATGAAGGGAACGCAGTGGATGTAGCCTACCTTGATTTCAGCAAGGCATTTGACAAGGTGCCCCATGATATTCTTGTAAAGAAGCTGGTAAAATGCAGTCTTGACTGTGCTACCACTCAGTGGATTTGTAACTGGCTGACTGACCGAACCCAAAGGGTGCTCATCAATGGTTCCTCTTCATCCTGGAGAAGAGTGACTAGTGGGGTGCCACAGGGTTCTGTCTTGGGCCCGGTCTTATTCAACATCTTTATCAACGACTTGGATGATGGACTCAAGGGCATCCTGATCAAATTTGCAGATGACACCAAACTGGGAGGGGTGGCTAACACCCCAGAGGACAGGATCACACTTCAAAACGACCTTGACAGATTAGAGAACTGGGCCAAAACAAACAAGATGAATTTTAACAGGGAGAAATGTAAAGTATTGCACTTGGGCAAAAAAAATGAGAGGCACAAATACAAGATGGGTGACACCTGGCTTGAGAGCAGTACATGTGAAAAGGATCTAGGAGTCTTGGTTGACCACAAACTTGACATGAGCCAACAGTGTGATGCGGCAGCTAAAAAAGCCAATGCAATTCTGGGCTGCATCAATAGGAGTATAGCATCTAGATCAAGGGAAGTAATAGTGCCACTGTATTCTGCTCTGGTCAGACCTCACCTGGAGTACTGTGTCCAGTTCTGGGCACCACAGTTCAAGAAGGACACTGACAAACTGGAACGTGTCCAGAGGAGGGCAACCAAAATGGTCAAAGGCCTGGAAACATGGCATCTTTAGCCTGGAGAAGAGGAGGTTAAGGGGTGATATGATAGCCATGTTCAAATATATAAAAGGATGTCACATAGAGGAGGGAGAAAGGTTGTTTTCTGCTGCTCCAGAGAAGCGGACACGGAGCAATGGATCCAAACTACAAGAAAGAAGATTCCACCTAAACATTAGGAAGAACTTCCTGACAGTAAGAGCTGTTCGACAGTGGAATTTACTGCCAAGGAGTGTGGTGGAGTCTCCTTCTTTGGAGGTCTTTAAGCAGAGGCTTGACAACCATATGTCAGGAGTGCTCTGATGGTGTTTCCTGCTTGGCAGGGGGTTGGACTCGATGGCCCTTGTGGTCTCTTCCAACTCTATGATTCTATGATTCTATGATTCTAGGATGCGCAGCAATCCTTTGAAAAACTGAAGAAGGTGTTCGCCTTGGAAGAGCAGCTCCTGCACGTGGATCCGGAGAAGCCCATGAGACTGGAGACGGACGCGTCCGACCGCGCGATTGGAGTGGTACCATCAAGAAGGCTGATCGCCGAAGAATTGATGCTTTTGAATTCTGGTCTGGAGGAGACTCTTGAGAGTCCCACGGACTGCAAGAAGATCCAGCCTCTCCATTCTGAAGGAAATCAGCCATGAGTGCTCACTGGAAGGACAGATAGTGAAGCTGAGGCTCCAAGACTTTGGCCACCTCATGAGAAGAGAAGACTCTCTGGAAAAGACCCTGATGTTGGGAAAGATGGAGGGCACAAGGAGAAGGGGACAAGAAAGGACGAGATGGTGGGACAGTGTTCTTGAAGCTACCAGCATGAGTCTGACCAAACTGCGGGAGGAAATAAAACACCACCTAACAGGGTGGATCCAGTATCACCAAATAAATGAGGTCTTCATAGCTGACAAGAAAAAGGGTTTTGCAATTTCAGTGTTGGATAAAGAATTATTACAAAACAAAATAAACATAATTTCTAAAATGTATGGAATCTTAGTGGAGTGGAAGGATATGGATGAACAGGTAAAGGCGGTAATGATTAAATTGGCTATGGATTTAGGGAAACCTATGTTAGCATATTTCCGTTCCACCTTAAAAGGGAGCAGGATGTTTGTATAACAGCCTGCGTAAGTTCCTGTCTCACAGGATGTTTATGTTGTAAGTTCGTTTCGTTTTAGTCTGTTTTGCCTGAGCAGTCGGAGCAGACGGTCATGATTTCTTTGTTCTGACCAACGCCTAATAAACTGTAAATATGCATGTTCTGCTCTCATGCTGTGCAACTTCTGTTGTGTGAATTCTGCTGATAGAGTGTGCACAAGCCCAAGAATGTGGCTATCTTTTCTTGAGGCTTCGTGTCGCTATAACTGCTAGATACTGCGTGACTAAGGGAGGTCGATGGATCGTCCTGCACCGAGCTGGGGGCTCAGATGGATTCTATCTCCCTGGCAGTATCCCAACAACCTATTCAATTAACATCATGGGAAAAATTATGGAAGGAGAGTTGCAATTTTATGGCTTGTGAGGCAATAAAAGAAAATTTGATAAAATGTTTTATAGATGGTATTTAACACCAACCAAGATATGTAAAATGTATAAAAGAAAATCAAAATTACGTTGGAGGTGTAAGCAAGTAGAGGGGACACTTCTGCATATGTGGTGGCCATGTGATAAAATCAAGGGCTTCTGGGATACGGTGTATGAAGAACTAAAAAAACATTTGAACAAAATTTTACCCCCCTAAACAGAAGCCTTTTTATTGGGAATATTGGATGTAGGTATACCAAAACAAAAAAAGGAAATATTTATTTATGCCACAGTGGCAGCGAGAACATTAATTGCCAAAAACTGGGGAAAATGAAATTATTCCGACAAAAAAAATCTCTCTTTGGAGGAGGGTCCCTGGCACTCGGGGAGAGACCATAAATTTTGTAACTACTCCGGGTCAACACTATCTTTCCCCTGAATTCCTCATGAAGTTTCCTAATACCAGTTATACCATATGCCTTATACCATTTTCTAAAATTCTCTGATTATCCCTGCTGTGTTTTATTTAATGGAAATTGAGACTGGTTTCCTAGTTGAAGCTTTTTCCACATTCTAAACAGTCCCTTGCAGGAAATATTTCATGGAAAATTAGATTCAGCACCTGAATGAAGCTCTTTCTACATTCCAAGCACTGACCTGGTTTCTGACCTGCATGAAGCTTTTTCCAAACACTCCCCTGGATGAAGTATCTCATGGGAATTGTGGGTGGAGCTGCGAAGGAAGATTTCCTCACATTTCAAGCACTTATTTCTTCCCCCGTTAGTTCTTTCATGTGAAGTGAGGCTCTCCTTCTGAACGAAGAGCTTTCCTTGATGGGAAGTGGACTGGGAGCTCCGACTAAAGTTCTCTCCACACTCTGAATATTTATATGGTTTCTCCATTATGTGGATTTTTCTTGTTGTCTCCCTCCTTCTTCCTTTCCAATTCACCACCTACAACCTACAATCTACTGTTATATGGCAGTATTATTATCATTAATAATAATAATAATACTAGCCTGAGGAAGAAATTGAGCCTGAAATGACTGAACAATGCAAATGACTGCTTGTGAAAGAGGAAGAAGGGAAGGGAGTTACTGCCTTTTTTGGCTGGTATTATCTAACTTATTTATGGGAACCGGAGATTCAAAAAGCCTGGCTCTTTCCAGGGATGGATTTAATTTGGCTCAGTCGTGGAATCCGCTCCATCTCCAAGCTCAGTCATTTCTTTGCTCAACCAGAAACAGACAGATGCAGAAAGGGAAAAAGAAAATTAGACAGGATGTCCTTAATATCTCTGAAGCCTACACTGAAGAAGGCCTGGGCAGCTCAGAGCAGCCTTATCCTGGTTTGAAAAGGCAGGACTGGTGGAAGAATATTCCCAGACAGAACAGGAGATACATCTCCTACGGATAGTTTTCCATTCCAGGAGAGTTGTGGGTGAGTTAACATCTCAGATGCTGCAGGTGGCGCTATTGGGCTCCCTCAAAATAGAGGAGGTTTGTCCTACAGAAATCTGTATGGAATTTCAAAGCTGATCTCATGATCCAGCAGGGAGCCTTACCAGAGAGGCCACGATCCCGGGGTTCTCCTCCTTGACTTCCTTCTGCAGAGCTCTCTGGTCAGGATCCAGCAAAGCCCATTCCTCCTCTGTGAAAGGAACAGCTACGTCTTCAAAGCACACTGGACCCTAAGAGAAAAAGGGAGCATAAAGATGATCTTCTACACATGCTCTGTTCTTTTCTGAAACAATTTTGTTGTGTATTTAAATGATGGGTATTAATCTTTGTGTAAGTGGGGGAATTCACATAATAATAGTTTTATTATCTATACGGTACTCATCTTCAGGTAATTCTTTGCAAGCATTCCCATTTTCCAGATGGAAGGACCTCCTCTTCCTTCATCTGGTGGGGTGGACCCTCCCCCTGCCCTCAAGCCAACTTCAAGGGGCACCAGGAGGGGGAGGGGAGGGAATGTTGGTTGGTTGGCATCCATCTGTCTTAGGAGACCATGGAAGAGTGTGTCTTTGGGAGTGAGATCCAGTTGTTGGAAGGTAAGAGCGCCAGCTGTGGGTGTGGAGACCGACAGGGGAGAGACATGTGTTGTTGCATCTGGGACACAGGAAGTGGTCCAGTTGTGCTGCTGCAGATGCAGAAGGGCTTTTCTTCTCCCTGTGCTCCCCCCATGTGGGAATGTTCCCGTCTGGCTGCAGCCTCTGTTCACAAATGTGACTTTTCCCTCCCTCTGAAGGGGGTTTATTTCCTTGTCCCAAAGCCCCCTCCCCAAAAAGGAAGACAGCATCTGGATCCGAAGGAAGAACAGAGCTGCAGACCTCCTGCGAAGTGGCCCCTCCCTGGCTTGGCAGAGAGGACGAGGGAGGACCCTCTGCTCCTTGACTTGGGGGTCTCCCCCCAAAGCATGATATGAATAGGGACCCCCATGCCACCTCCCTGCACCCCTGGAACCCCCTTCTCCCCATTGCACCCTCAGGAGGAAGAGAGAGGAGACTCACAGGAGTCCAGGAGGGGCTTTGCACAGGAGAGAGAAGAAAGCAGCCTCCTCTCTGCTTGCAGTGTGGTGTAGTGGTTAAGAGCGGTAGTCACGTAATCTGGGGAACCGGGTTCGCGTCTCCGCTCCTCCACATGCAGCTGCTGGGTGACCTTGGGCTAGTCACACTTCTTTGAAGTCTCTCAGCCCCACTCACCTCACAGAGTGTTTGTTGTGGGGGAGGAAGGGAAAGGAGATTGTTAGCCGCTTTGAGACTCCTGAAGGGGAGTGAAAGGCGGGATATCAAATCCAAACTCTTCTTCTTCTTCTTCTTGCATGAAGGGATGTGGGAGGGGGGAATTTAGCCATGGAGGACCTTGCCCCCTCCCCCTCCCCTTCCTGTCCTCTCTAGGAATGCAGCTCTGCTCCTTTTAACCCTTGACACCCCCTCCCTCTCCCTGCAGTTTTCCTGCTTATGTGCCTGGGCTCAGGCAGTTCTCCTCCCTCCATCTGTGCCAAGGACTCTGCCCCAAGGAGCCCACATCCGATCCAGACTAACCGCAAGGGAGACGGGGGTTCCCCATTACTATTCTGCCACATAACCTTGGATCCACACTTTGAAGCAGCTACATATTGTTAAACTTTAGAAATTCATAAGAAGTCACATCGTTGTTTCAATCTTCTCGTTTCGAACCCAGGGAAGTGAGGCATAAGGGGAGGGGTGAGTGAGCCCACCATAATCCTCGAGGTGTACAGGGCCTTCCCAAGGAGTCCTGACGGGTGAGATCCTGCCCCAAGAGTGGCAGACAGATAACCATCTCAATCATAATGCCCACCAACCCCATAGTGGGATGAAGCCCAGACAAGACCAAGGGGTGTATTTGACTTGACTCAGGGAACCCAGAACTGTCCATGCTTTCCTTTGCACTGTGATGGAGTATGTGTGAAAGGCTATATTTGATGGACGGGGCCAAGCCTGGAGCTCAGGTTCTACCTGAGACCACACCTTTTCTGTGACAGATCTATGATGCCTTGAGGATGCTTCTGGAAATGTATTGTGGGAAACCCTAATCCCCTAATCCCAGAGGGGACCAGCAGGGAAGTACTGGAGCCAGGGAGGGGGTGAAGGGGAGAGGCTCCATGGGGGCCCAGACTCTGAGAGGGAGTCAGTCTTGCAGGGGAGTCAGCAAGAGAAGGGAGAGGGGGGTCAGAAGAAGGGTCATCTAGTCCCACCCCCCGCAAGGCAGGAAGGCTTGATGGAGCGGAGTCTGGTCTGCTCTCCAGAGGGCTCTTTCCTTGACGCCCTCAGGGATGGGGTCCAGTCTTTGTCCAGCAAGGGGGGTGAGCAGCCCCCAAACTAGGAAGCACCCCATGGCTCTGCTTGCCTGCGCAGCACCCACCCCCGCCTGCTCCTTGGTCCCCGGAGACAGGGCACCCCTCCAGGGGTCCGAGAGAGAAAGGTTTGCCGACCTGCCCCCCCCCGAGCCCCCTCCCTCCTTCCCCCCCCCCGCATTGCCCAGGGCAGCCAGCTCAGCCTCTCTTTCCCCGGAGGGGCCCCAGGCCTGGCCCTGCAGCCCAGAGAGGCTTCCCGGGGGGCCCATTTCCAGGGGGCAGCAGGACCCTCTGCTCCCAGACTTGGGGGTCTCCCCCTGCAGCCCTGGGACCCCCTTCTCCCCCAGGCACCCCAAGGGGGGGGAGAGAGAGAGAGGAGACTCACCGGACTCTTCCCAGGAGGGAAACCGAGGCAGCACGTGGAGGAGACAAGAGAGGCCGGAAGGGGCGCGGAGGGAGAGGACTCTGCTCTGGAGGACCCGCCCCCTGCCGTCTCTGCTTCCTGTCCTCTCTAGGACTCCAGTTCTGCTCGATTTAACCCTTCGCAAGCTGAGCTCAGAGAGCTGGCCGCTCCCCCCTCTCAGTCCGCCCCCCACCCCCAGGGGGTCCCCTCAGCCCTCCTTCTTGGGGGTCTCCCTCCGCCCCCCACCCCCAGGGGGTCCCCTCAGCCCTCCTTCTTGGGGGTCTCCCTCCGCCCCCCCTCTCAGTCCGCCCCCCACCCCCAGGGGGTCCCCTCAGCCCTCCTTCTTGGGGGTCTCCCTCCGCTCCCCCTCTCAGTTCGCCCCCCACACCCAGGGGGTCCCCTCAGCCCTCCTTCTTGGGGGTCTCCCTCCGCTCCCCCCTCTCCCTCAGACACCCGGGGGGTCCCCTCAGCCCTCCTTCTTGGGGTCTCCCTCCGCTCCCCCCTCTCAGTCCGCCCCCCACCCCCAGGGGGTCCCCTCAGCCCTCCTTCTTGGGGGTCTCCCTCCGCCCCCCACCCCCAGGGGGTCCCCTCAGCCCTCCTTCTTGGGGGTCTCCCTCCGCCCCCCCTCTCAGTCCGCCCCCCACACCCAGGGGGTCCCCTCAGCCCTCCTTCTTGGGGGTCTCCCTCCGCTCCCCCTCTCAGTTCGCCCCCCACACCCAGGGGGTCCCCTCAGCCCTCCTTCTTGGGGGTCTCCCTCCGCCCCCCACCCCCAGGGGGTCCCCTCAGCCCTCCTTCTTGGGGGTCTCCCTCCGCTCCCCCCTCTCAGTCCGCCCCCCACACCCAGGGGGTCCCCTCAGCCCTCCTTCCTGGGGGTCTCCCTTCCCTCCCCCCAGCTTCTCCCCTTGAACTCCCGCCTGACTCCTCTTCCTCTCCTCCCCACCTTCCCCTCCAAGCTCCCCCCTCAGACCATCCCTCAGAAAAGCCTCCTCGCATTTTCCCGCCAAAAGGGCTGGCTCCGCCCCCCACTGGCTTAGCAGCCAATCAGAGCGAGGCTACAGGAAATTTCTGAGGGACTAAGTCCGTTGACTGGCCTGGCTCTGCTGTCCATCACAGGCCCAACCAAGGGGGCATCTGGCAGCTGCCCTATATCTCTAGAGATCATCTACGCCTGTCAATTTCCTATAAATCCATTTTAGGGTTTGAGATCATTTGAAATAACTGTGCTGGGTGCCAGAGCCCCACGAGGCCCAGGGGAGCCCCCAGCAAAGTTATGATGAGGGCCAAGAGGCCTGGCTCCGGGTTCAACCACACACCCACACCCAATTTAAATTGAGAATACTTGAATAATAAAAAGGGAAAGAAAAAGTGAATAGAGAACAAAGAAATAAAAAGGGGGAAGGTATATTACAATATATCACTATATATGCAAACAACTACAGTTCCATACATGCTTCTCTGGTATATAGGTACAGTGCTTTTTTTCTAAAAATTGTTCAGGGTTACTCTCATTTTGACTCAAGAAAATTACCATTTTATAGTTCCAAATGGGAAAAATAAATACAGTAAATGTACAAAAGAAATCATCTCAAGAACTCAGGAGTCCTATTGTTGTGGATTAATTTAATTTATTTATGCTTATTATGGATATATTGTTTTCCAACCTCAACATTTCCGCTTTTCAGAGGTACAAAACTGCTTGATTCTTTTAGTTTATTAACTGGCATTTAAATCCCATTAAATAGACAAAACAAATCCTCCTTAGAGGGCATCTTGTTTTCCCTGAGATTCCTGCATCACAGGGGTTGGACTAGATGACCCTCGGGGGTCCCTTCCAATTCTGTGATTTTGCAAGTTGAACTGAACTGGCTGACACAGAACGGTGGAGTTGGGAACCCCAAGGGTCATCCACTCCAACCCCCAGCGATGTAGGTAGGGGGGTCCAGCAGTGGAGAGACAAGGCTTGTCATCCCCCCCAGACACTGGTTCACCTCCCCCCGCTTTGTTCCCCTGGCAGACCCCTCTGGGGCCCTGTGGGGGGGTCAGGCCTCGGCCACCCCCCCGCCCTGGCTGAGTCCGGATGCCAGCGAGGCTGAATCCTCCTGCGAGATCAACACTTACGCGCTGCAAGAGTCCCACTTTGTCCCCTGGGTGGAGGGGGCTGCCCCCGCGCCCTGGAGAGGGGCAAGTGGCTCATCGCCAGCATCCAGGCCCCCGACGCCGAGTTCGGGGTCAGCAGCGTCCTGCACACCGAGGAGGCCCCGCCTTGGAAGCAGCAGGATGGGGTCAGCAGCGTCACCACCACCGCAGGTACCACCTGGTGAACGGGAGCAGCGCGGCGTAGCGGTTAGAGCCCTGCGCCAGCAGCCTGGGAGGGAGGGACCGAGCGCTATTCGGTGCTTCTCAGGCAGGCCTACCTGGCAGGGTCAGCGCGGGGGAAGGGGAGGGAGGCCGCCTTGAGCCCCTGGGAGGAGAAGGTGGGGCAGAAAGGCCATGATTTAAATGAGGAATGTCCAGTGACATCGGTTCCACCCTCCTGGGGGTCAGGGGGTAGGGGGCACCATGGGGCAAGCGGAAAGCGGAAATCTCTGGATCAAATGCATCTGCTGGGTTGACTACTTGAGGTAAACCAGGCGTGGCGTTTGATTGGCAGAGGCGCCGCCGCTCGGCCTCTTCCTCCTGTCGCCGGGAGTCTCTGTTAGGATATTTCCGTTCCACCTTAAAAGGAAGCAGGATGTTTGTGTCACAGTCTGCGTATTTCCTCAGCTTCGTGGGGCGTTCCGGCTGTGCGGCAGGTTCTTAAATGGCTGGGCCTGATCCGGCCCAGGTCCCGTAGTTTGCCGACCCCTGATTCAGAATCTATTAAGACCATGCAAATATTAACAGTGAAAACAATTGAGAAACCTCCCCACTACCACCTGACGCCTTTGATTGGCGGAACTGGCACTGGCCAATTGACTCCCCTTTCCCACAGTTGCCAGTACAAGAAGCTCAGCCGGGAGAGCCTGAGACTCTTGATTTCAAGGTTGTGGGTTCAAGATTCCTGCCTTGCAGGGCGTTGGACTAGATGGCCCTCGGGGTCCCTCCTGGCTCCAAGGCTCTTTGGAACTCCCTGCCTCTTGATACCAACCAGGCGCCTTGGCCAGACTCTCTTTGGTCGCCTGCTAAAAACATCCCTGCCCAGCGGCTCAGAAATGTTGATTTCCGTTTCAGCTTTCTGCATGCTTTCAAGTATTCCTGTCCATTTCCCTGGGTTTTCTGGTCATTCACCTTTCCCTGCTTCATTTTCCTCCTCGTCAAGTTCTTTCAATTCCTCATTTTTCTATTCTTTTAAAAACATATTTCTGTGCCACTCACTGAGAGGCAGTGTGGTGCAGTGGTGAGAGGGCCAGACTAGGCCCTGGCAGAGAGATCTGGGTTTGAATCCCCAGTCCCTGGCCATGATGAAGCTCTCAGGGGGGCCGGGGGGGGCAGGATCCAGTCTGCCTACTTCGCAGGGTTGTTGTGGAGCAATTCCTGCAATTGCAACCCCCAGGCAGCTAATGTTTCCTCTCCAAATCGGGTCAGAATCTCACGGATTTCTCTTCTTTCTGCAGTAACGGACTTTGGGCAACCCAGCTCCCGGCTTGATTTGTTGCCTGTCTCCGGATCCCGTTGAAAGGGTGAAGTGGATAATAGGCCCCCGGACTCCTGGGTCCCTCCTCTTTCGCTGCCCAGTCTTGCCCCACCGGTCCCTTGTTGGAAGCCCCTTCCCCTTCTTTTTTGGGGTCAGGGGTCTGCTTGGCTTCGCATCCTGCAGATTCACAGCTCTTATTTTAAGGAGGGGGCCAGATCTGTGCATAGCAAAAGCCCCCCTTTCTGACAGTCCCTGCCCCTCCTCACTTCCATGCTGTGAAATGATAGAAGTGTAGAATTGGGAGGGGTCCCTGAGGGTCATCTAGTCCAACCCCCCGCAAGGCAGGAATTGCATCAAAAGCAACCCTTACCTCCTGGGCTGCAGACTCTGCACATGCTCTGGGAGACTCTTGAGGGGGGCCTGTGTTGTCTTTGGGATTGTGGGAGAGAACCTTTTTGGAGTAGGGGAGACTGACTTGAGCAAAATCAGCATATCCCTCCCACCCCAAAATAAATAAATCAGAATGTGGGTCATTGGGTGTCCCTTTACCTCCCCCTCCGGGGCATTTGAAGTGGTACAGTCCAGACCCAGGTTTATCCCCTCTAGAGACCTGGGTGCAAAAGGAGCCTGTTTCCCCACAACGTCCCTGCAGAGACGGCCATGCAGAGCAGCTTTCGTTCCCCTCTCTCTCGATACGAACAAGGACATCAGTCCCCACGCGGGGGGCGGGTCCGCAGCTTCTTTTCAAGAAAACCTCCTGCCGTGCTGGTTTAGCTCAGCGCGCAGGGACTGACCGAGCGGGTGGCAGGATCCGCGGGCCACATTTACAAGCCTGGAGGGCCAGATCCGGCCCATGGACCGTAGTTGGAAGATGCCTGGTCAAAAGCCTCCTCCGTTTTTGGACAGCCAGGAAGTGAGTGGCCCCTGCAGCTTCACCTGCTGGAAAGGGGGCGACATGCAAGAGGCCAACCTGGCAGGGTTGTTGTGGAAGGAGGAGCTCCTGGGAGGAAAGGAGGTGCGAGGGAAGTGCCATTCTGTCAGTAAAGTGCCTCCGTCTCTCATTCCAGGTGTTTGTGTGACGCACAACCGTATTTTTCCGTGTACAAGATGAGCTTTTTTGACCCCAAAATGAGGTTCAAAATTTACACAGGTAGTCATGGGGCCGGGAGGGGAATGCCAAAAATCGCTCGCCCACCAGCAAGCAAGATCGGGATTGGCAGATATATGTAAATATACAGCCAGCAAAAGGGGATTCGGGGCAACAGCGGAAACGATTAACCACGCAACCTACGATCTCGTATGAGGGAGACTCTGAGGAAAGGGGATTAAGATCCCTGCTTCCCCATCCCCAGTGGATTAAAATGTCCAAAGATTAGGAAAAGAAGAAAGAAGAGGAAGCAGGATTGGATGAACATTCAAAGAGACCGTAATTTTGGATTGTGACTTGGCTGAGATTTGTTGGAACAGTTTTAATAAGGCTTTACAGAAACTGGACCTAGAAACTGGAGAAATACCAATTTGGATTATTAGACGATCATTATAAGAGTCATATTGAACTGTCTGAGTGGATAAGATTTGAAGGCTGGGCTAAGGAGGGAGATGTAGGATGTAGGAAAAGTCATCTTGCTGAAGGGGAGGAAAAAGGCTGGATACTAAATGCAGCTGGGATTATTCTGGAGGGCATATTCTGAACAATTGCTGCTACAGATGATTTTCAGACGGATATGGGAGTTTCCTTTTCCTCTCTTTTTGTATTTTTTATATTAAGATTCCTTTATTTTGAATTTAGGAGGACCCACACAGGAAAAGGAGAGTTGGAGGTGGGAGGGACCTGCAAGGAACGCAGGGAAGGAAGGATCTCACAGGCTGGGAGACGGGGAGAAGAGGGGGTCACGCAGGGGAGAGGTGGGGGTGGCCTGTCTATGGGCTGAGGAATGATATGATATATATATGATGATCTCGTCCTCTGTCGTCCCCTTCTCCTTGTGCCCTCCATCTTTCCCAACACCAGGGTCTTTCCCAGGGAGTCTTCTCATGAGGTGGCCAAAGTATTGGAGTCTCAGCTTCACGATCTGTCCTTCCAGTGAGCACCCAGGGCTGATTTCCTTAAGAATGGATACGTTTGACCTTCTTGCAGTCCATGGGACTCTCAAGAGTCTCCTCCAGCACCAGAATTCAAAAGCATAAATTCTTCGGCGATCAGCCTTCTTGATGGTCCAGCTCTCACTTCCATACATCACAACTGGGAAAACCAGAGCTTTAACTATACGGACCTTTGTTGGCAAGGTGATGTATCTGCTTTTTAAGATGCTGTCTAGGTTTGTCATTGCTTTTCTCCCAAGAAGGAGGCGTCTTTTAATTTTGTGACTGCTGTCATGATATATATGATACAAATGTGATAAAGGGTTTTCTTAGTTATTCTTCCCCCTTTCTCTTTTCTATATAATTGTGTTTTGTAAGCGTTGTTTAATAATTTTAGCTTTATTATTTTTCTTTTTTGGTTTTCTCTCTGTATGAATTTTTTGATGGGAAGTGAGGCGACCGTTCCGAGTGAAGCTCTTCCCACATTCCAAGCACTGATAGGGTTTCTCCCCTGTGTGAATTCTGTGATGGGAAGTGAGCTCAGGCCCCAGCCTGAAACTCTTTCCACATTCGAAGCAATGATAGGGTTTCTCTCCTGTATGAGTTCTTTGATGGGTTTTGAGATTCGAGCTTTTACTGAAGCTGTTCCCACATTCCAAGCACTGATAGGGTTTCTTCCCGGTATGAATTCTTTGATGAGAAGTGAGACTGTTTCTGACACTAAAGCTCTTCCCACATTCCAGGCAATGATAGGGTTTCTCCCCTGTATGGACTCTTCTATGCAAAGCAAGATCACCTTTCTGACGAAAGCTCTTTCCACATTCCAAGCATTGATGGGGTTCCCCCCCTGTATGAATTCTTTGATGAGAAGAGAGTGTCTTACTGTGACTGAAGCTCTTTCCACACTCATGGCATTGAAAAAGTTTCTCCCCTGTATGAATTCTGTGATGGGAGGTGAGATGGTTTGCCTGACTGAAGCACTTTCCACATTCCAAGCACTGATAGGGTTTCTCCCCTGTATGAATTCTTTGATGAGAAGAGAATGTGGCACTGTGACTGAAGCTCTTTCCACATTCCAAGCACTGATAGGGTTTCTCCCCTGTATGAATTCTTTGATGAGAAGAGAATGTGGCACTGTGACTGAAGCTCTTTCCACATTCCAAGCACTGATAGGGTTTCTCCCCTGTATGAATTCTTTGATGGGAAGTAAGATCGTGCCTGAGACTGAAGCTCTTTCCACATTCCAAGCACTGATACGGTTTCTCCCCTGTATGAATTCTTTGATGAGAAGAGAATGTGGCACTGTGACTGAAGCTCTTTCCACATTCCAAGCACTGATAGGGTTTCTCCCCTGTATGAATTCTGTGATGGGAAGTAAGATCGTGCCTGAGACTGAAGCTCTTTCCACATTCCAAGCACTGATACGGTTTCTCCCCTGTATGAATTCTTTGATGAGAAGTGAGAGTCTTACTGTGACTGAAGCTCTTTCCACACTCGTGGCATTGAAAAGGTTTCTCCCCTGTATGAATTCTTTGATGAGAAGTGAGATGGGTTCCCTGACTGAAGCACTTTCCACATTCGAAGCACTGATACGGTTTCTCCCCTGTATGAATTCTGTGATGGGTTTTGAGATTCGAGCTTTTACTGAAGCTGTTCCCACATTCCAAGCACTGATAGGGTTTCTTCCCGGTATGAATTCTTTGATGAGAAGTGAGACTGTTTCTGACACTAAAGCTCTTCCCACATTCCAGGCAATGATAGGGTTTCTCCCCTGTATGGACTCTTCTATGCAAAGCAAGATCACCTTTCTGACGAAAGCTCTTTCCACATTCCAAGCATTGATGGGGTTCCCCCCCTGTATGAATTCTTTGATGAGAAGAGAGTGTCTTACTGTGACTGAAGCTCTTTCCACACTCATGGCATTGAAAAAGTTTCTCCCCTGTATGAATTCTGTGATGGGAGGTGAGATGGTTTACCTGACTGAAGCACTTTCCACATTCCAAGCACTGATAGGGTTTCTCCCCTGTATGAATTCTTTGATGGGAAGTAAGATCGTGCCTGAGACTGAAGCTCTTTCCACATTCCAAGCACTGATACGGTTTCTCCCCTGTATGAATTCTTTGATGAGAAGAGAATGTGGCACTGTGACTGAAGCTCTTTCCACATTCCAAGCACTGATAGGGTTTCTCCCCTGTATGAATTCTGTGATGGGAAGTAAGATCGTGCCTGAGACTGAAGCTCTTTCCACATTCCAAGCACTGATACGGTTTCTCCCCTGTATGAATTCTTTGATGAGAAGTGAGAGTCTTACTGTGACTGAAGCTCTTTCCACACTCGTGGCATTGAAAAGGTTTCTCCCCTGTATGAATTCTTTGATGTGAAGTGAGATGGGTTCCCTGACTGAAGCACTTTCCACATTCGAAGCACTGATACGGTTTCTCCCCTGTATGAATTCTGTGATGGGAAGTGAGGTGATCCTTCCGATTGAAGCTCTTTCCACATTCTCTGCACTGATACAATTTCTCCCTACTTTGTGGTCTTTCGTGTGAAGTGAGGGTATTCCTTCGAATGAAGCTCTTTCTTTGACGGGAGGTGTCCTGGGAGCTTTGACGGACGTTCTCTCCACACTCTGAATATTTATATGACTTCTCCGCTATGTGGATTCTGTTGTGGTCCCCCTTGTTCTTCCCTTCTAATTCATCACTATCTGCAATGAAGAGAGAAGCTAATTAGAGCCTCAGGAAGAAATGGAGCTAAAGTTTATTCAACAACGTTAATGAATGCTTGTGATAGAGGAAGAACTGAAGAGAATTAGATGTGACGCGTCCTATTGTTTTCACTGTTTTTGTTTGCTGGTATTAACTGAAATATTGCTTGGCTTTTATCTGGGATGGATATTTTTCCGGCTGAGTTCTGGAATTCACTCCATCTCCAATCAAAACTGATATTATGATCCAACAGGGAGCCTTACCGAGTGAGTCCACGATCCCACGATTCTCCTCCTTGACTTCTTTATGCTGAGCTGTCCGGTCAGGATCCAGCAACATCCACGCCTTGTCTGTGAAACAAACAGCAACATCGTCACCTGAACACTCCCCAATTAGAAGTTATCTCAATCTGGTTGGTCTAAATTCAAATTTATACGTAAATCTCTTTCTTCATGTTGATCCGCCCTCCCATGTTTATGACGAGACCAACTCTGTCTTGTTTCCTTGGTAACAGAAGAGGAAAAATGACTATTACTCACTTAATCTGAGCACTTAAATGGCCGCAAGAGCTCCTATTATAGATATTCCAGCAAATTTATTCTGTTATTTTTTAGATATACAAATGTCATGAAAACACTCAGCCTACATATTTGTATCATTTATTATTCCTATGTTCCTCATTTTTAAATGCAAATAAAAGTTATACAAAAAGAAAAAGGCAGCACACGGAGGCCCCACTTGCATTCAGTTTGCAAAGCAGAATCAGGTTCCTTTAAAGAGTCGTGGCTTCTAGTGCTGCGCGACGGATCAGTGAGTTGTCTGGCACTGGTAAGGCATCCAGATCACAGAACTGGTTTTAGACATTTTGAGCTGCCAATACATCGCTTTGGGCGGGGAGCTGTGATGTATTCCTAGCTCAAATTGCCTGCAGATGACAAAGGTGCAGGCAGGCAGGCAGGCAGGCAGGTGGGGGAGCCCGAAAAGGTGCTCCCCTTCTCCATCTCCATCCGCCTGCCTGCCTCCCCCCACCCCCTAGCTGAGGAAGCCCCAATTCCTCTCCGGCTTCATCCCTCTACGTCCCCATCTCCACTCTCCTGGAACTCACCAGATCTCTCGGAGGTCCCTGGGAGGGAGTGCTCAGAGGTTGTGGGGAGGGATGCAGGAGACAACCTGACCAGGTCAACCGTCCATCTTCCCCCTTCCATCCTCGCTAGCTTTGCAGTATCCGTCTCTTTCATCCTTCCTGAGGAGTCAAGGAGCCAAAAGAAGCTGCAGGGTCCTGGGAGAGAGGAAGAAGCAAAGGGAGCTTCAGAGGCCCTGCAGGGATTCTCCTGCCCTAGATATTCTCCTGCCCCTGGAGAAGCACAAATGGGGCAGCCCCTTCCCAACAGAAGCCCCATTTTTCCTTTCGTGTATTCAATAATTTTTATGCCTTTTCCATTACTAAAATCCAATATAAACCACATTTTATCAACCTCAAATTACAATTACAATTCAAATAAATTATGAAGTCCATTGTACATTTTATGTGGCCTCCTCCCAGCAGGAGATAATTTTGTTTCATCCTGCTTCTGAAGTCTGTCTTAATCCAATTCCATTCTGTCTTGATCTTAATCCTTTCTCAGCAACTAGAGAGTTTTTGACTTCCTTTTGTTCTTAGACATTTAATGAATTTTATTTTTGCAAGAGGACTTCTGTACCCCATATATTTCCTGTATGTCAAGGGTCGCCAAATTCCAGGAGACTGCGATCTACTCACAGAATTAAAAACTGGGAGTGATCTACCCCCGTTTTATTGGGGTTCAGGTCAAAGTTGTTCAGCTTTCTTTAGAGAGGGGAAATGCTCTGTTTTAGTGGGGTTCCTTTTGGGGAGGGGGATTAGCCGCTGACCAAAATATTGCTGTAGAAGCAGCTAAAACTACGTCTTCCATTCAAGAGCAAAGGACAAAACGCAGAGAGGGAGAGGAGGCGGGGCCAGGTGCTCTTAGGCAAAAGCAAAGGAAAAGGAGCCCGCGATCGACCTGTGGGACATCCCTGCTGTATGTGATCTTCATTTTTTCCATGTTGATTCCTCATTCCTCCTGTTCTCCATCATGTCCTGCACACCATCGCAGCTTCTGCTCTTTTGCTCTTTCTTTCCTTTGTTACCAGAAAATGAGGCTGTAATTTCAACTGCGTCACATGCCATCTTGTCTCCTTTTTTTGTTATTGTTTGAGTCTAGATAGAGAGTAATCTGGTGTCCCACCAAAGCTCTGGCAAGCTTCTCCTTCTGTCCAACTCTCTCAAGAACGATCTGGCGTCCTGCCAAACCTTAGCTGATCATCAAAGCTCAAACTCCATTTCCTTCCATAGCAATACAGTGAAAGCTCAAGACTTTAAATACATTTCAATTTTGTCACATAGTTCTCTTTTTCGTTGTAATCCATAAATATAATCCCATTCTCTTTTTTCTCCTCTTGCTTTTTATCAGTTTGTTTGCATTCAGGGTGTGTGTGTTTGTGTGTATGTGTGTTGCCGAATCATTTATGTTGCAAACATGATATATATATATAAAGAAAAGGTAAAGGCTCCCCCCTCCCCAACAACATACATTTTTCATCGAAGGAAGTCTTCTTCCCAGTTCAAATTGTTTCGGCTTTGTATCTCTTTCAATTTAGCAGTTTATGATCTTGTTCCTTCTGTTCCAGCACACGTCTGTATATTAGTCCTAATTTCATTCTAATCAACAGAAGTACCTCTGCTTCTCAATGGCTGCATAGGAAGGTTACCGATAGGCAAAGTGCTTTTGCACTCAGCGCTTCCCTGCGTCTCGGATTCCATGCTGGAGCGAGAGCCAGGTATCGAGACAATCTGCAAGTGAAGCTCACTCGGCCCGGGCTCTGGGGGGAGCTTGCAAGGACAATTATGCTCAAATCATCCTTGTTTATTCTTTGCTAACAATCTCTGCTCTTGTGGGAGCAGCATCCATTAAGGCAGGCAGGAACCAGAAGCCCCATTTCTAAACAATTCCAAAAAAAATTTTTTCCTTCCAGTAGCACCTTAAAGACCAACTAAGTTAGTTCTTGGTATGAGCTTTCGTGTGCATGCACACTTCTTCAGATACTGAAACAGAAGTTGCCAGATCCTTCTATATAGTGAGAAGGTGGGGAGGGGTATTACTCAGAAGGGTGGTGGGAATGGGTGATTGGCAGATAGCTGTGATGATCATCACAGCTATCATCATCACAGCTATCTGCCAATCACCCATTCCCACCACCCTTCTGAGTAATACCCCTCCCCACCTTCTCACTATATAGAAGGATCTGGCAACTTCTGTTTCAGTGTATCTGAAGAAGTGTGCATGCACACGAAAGCTCATACCAAGAACTAACTTAGTTGGTCTTTAAGGTGCTACTGGAAGGAAAAAAAAATTTTTTGACTATGGCAGACCAACACGGCTACCTATCTGTAACTTAAACAATTCCAGTGATTCCAATTTCAGCTCTTTGCTCCTCACCCCACTTCGTAAGACTGCCATGGTCTGCACAGTAGTGACCAGAGAGTAGATACCATTGGACTCAGTGGGGCTTACTTATGAGTAAATCTGCAGAGGGATGCTCTGCATATTCCCCCTTCTCTTATATCCAGACAAACACTGATCCATGTGTCTGGAGAGTCTTTAGAGCAGACTCATTCCCTCCCTTCCCCCTCTGTCTGTTCTGCTTACCTGGAGGGGGGCGGTTTCCCCCTCTAGCCCCCATGCATCCATTTCCCCTTCTTCACCCCCTGCCACCTAGCAGACTTCTCCCTGCCTCAGACTGTGATGCTGGAGGTGGGGAGAGGAAGAAGCAAAGGGAGTCTCAGAGGCCCTGCAGGGATTTTCCTGCCCTAAATAAGTTTACTATACAGCGGAAAGGAGCAGCCAAGCATACTAGGGCACAATTTCTCGACTTTAAGAAAGCCGACTTCATAAAACTTAGGGAAATGCTGGGTGAGATCCCATGGACAGTAATACTAAAAGGAAAGGGAGTTCATGATGGCTGGGAGTTTGTTAAGAGGGAGATAGTAAAAGCACAACTTCAGGCAATACCAATGAGACGGAAACATGGAAGGTGCCTAAAGAAGCCAGGGTGGCTATCTAAAGAACTTTTAACTGAGTTAAGATTAAAAAAGGATGTGTACAAAAAATGGAAAAGGGGGGAAACCACCAAAGAGGAATTCAAACAAATAGCCAGCACGTGTAGACACAAAGTCAGAAAAGCTAAAGCACAGAATGAACTCAGGCTTGCTAGAGAGGTTAAAAGCAACAAAAAAGGCTTTTATGGGTATGTTCGTAGCAAAAGGAAGAAGAAAGAAACAGTGGGGTCACTCAGAGGAGAAGATGGTGAAATGCAAACAGGGGACACAGAAAGGGCTGAACTCCTCAATGCCTTCTTTGCCTCAGTCTTCTCCGATAAAGAAAACAATGCCCGACCTGAAGAATTTGGAGCAAATGATTCAGCAGAGGAAACACAGCCCAGAATAACTAAGGAGATAGTACAAGAATACTTGGCTAGTCTAGATGTATTCAAGTCTCCAGGGCCAGATGAACTGCATCCAAGAGTATTAAAAGAACTGGCAGATGTGATCTCAGAACCACTGCCAGTCATCTTTGAGAATTCCTGGAGAACAGGCGAAGTCCCGGCAGACTGGAGGAGGGCAAATGTTGTCCCTATTTTCAAAAAGGGGAAAAGAGAGGACCCAAATAATTACCGCCCAGTCAGTCTGACATCAATACCAGGGAAGATTCTGGAGCAGATCATTAAGCAAACAGTCTGTGAGCACCTAGAAAGGAATGCTGTGATCACCAATAGTCAGCATGGATTTCTGAAAAATAAGTCATGTCAGACGAACCTGATCTCGTTTTTTGACAGAATTACAAGCCTGGTAGATGAAGGAAACGCAGTGGATGTAGCCTACCTTGATTTCAGCAAGGCATTTGACAAGGTGCCCCATGATATTCTTGTAAAGAAGCTGGTAAAATGCGGTCTTGACTATGCTACCACTCAGTGGATTTGTAACTGGCTGACTGACCGAACCCAAAGGGTGCTCATCAATGGTTCCTCTTCATCCTGGAGAAGAGTGACTAGTGGGGTGCCACAGGGTTCTGTCTTGGGCCCGGTCTTATTCAACATCTTTATCAACGACTTGGATGATGGACTCAAGGGCATCCTGATCAAATTTGCAGATGACACCAAACTGGGAGGGGTGGCTAACACCCCAGAGGACAGGATCACACTTCAAAACGACCTTGACAGATTAGAGAACTGGGCCAAAACAAACAAGATGAATTTTAACAGGGAGAAACGTAAAGTATTGCACTTGGGCAAAAAAAATGAGAGGCACAAATACAAGATGGGTGACACCTGGCTTGAGAGCAGTACATGTGAAAAGGATCTAGGAGTCTTGGTTGACCACAAACTTGACATGAGCCAACAGTGTGACGCGGCAGCTAAAAAAGCCAATGCAATTCTGGGCTGCATCAATAGGAGTATAGCATCTAGATCAAGGGAAGTAATAGTGCCACTGTATTCTGCTCTGGTCAGACCTCACCTGGAGTACTGTGTCCAGTTCTGGGCACCACAGTTCAAGAAGGACACTGACAAACTGGAACGTGTCCAGAGGAGGGCAACCAAAATGGTCAAAGGCCTGGAAACGATGCCTTATGAGGAACGGCTAAGGGAGCTGGGCATGTTTAGCCTGGAGAAGAGGAGGTTAAGGGGTGATATGATAGCCATGTTCAAATATATAAAAGGATGTCACATAGAGGAGGGAGAAAGGTTGTTTTCTGCTGCTCCAGAGAAGCGGACATGGAGCAATGGATCCAAACTACAAGAAAGAAGATTCCACCTAAACATTAGGAAGAACTTCCTGACAGTAAGAGCTGTTTGACAGTGGAATTTGCTGCCAAGGAGTGTGGTGGAGTCTCCTTCTTTGGAGGTCTTTAAGCAGAGGCTTGACAACCATATGTCAGGAGTGCTCTGATGGTGTTTCCTGCTTGGCAGGGGGTTGGACTCGATGGCCCTTGTGGTCTCTTCCAACTCTATGATTCTATGATTCTATGAAATATTCTACAAATGGGGCACCCCTTCCTAACAGTAGCCCCATTTCTAAACATCTCCAGTGGTTCCAGTTTCACCTGGACTTATGGGTTTATGGACAGGTCTTGGTGTCCAAACCAGACACCATCCTGTCCCCAAGCCTGAAAACTGCAACATCAGAGCATGGAAAATAGACGAGTAGCTATTACCTGTAGGTGCCCCCATGCTAGGTGCTTTGTATGGAGATCCCTGTTGACGCTCTTTGAGCTCTCAACAGTGGCGTAGCTTGGGGGGTGCAGGGGGGGCCAGCTGCACCGGGCGCAACATCTGGGGGTTAGGGTTAGGGGGCGCAAATCCACGGGTTAGGGGGCGCAAATTACTTGCCTTGCCCCGGGTGCTGACAACCCACGCTACGCCACTGGCTCTCAATAAGGTCATTCCCCTGATTCCTCAAGTGCAAGGACCCAGGGCTGTCTGAGTTAGGGGGTTCCTTGGGGTCCAGGTCAGCTGGCTAGTCAGGATTGTCACCTGCAGAATCTTTGTCAACTAAAGCAGGAAAGTCTGCCTTGGATCGAGGACTTTCTGGAGGTGTTGCTGAATGTGGAAGCAGAGGAGCTGGTGATGCCACATTTGGGAATAATCTTAAGACTGATACACCGCTCCTCCTTAGATATTCTCTGTGTTTATACACCATATTCACAAACTTTACGCTCCTCTTGTGACAAGATTCCCAAAGGCTTAGGGTAGCTTGAGAGAAGTAGCTTATTTTGGGACAGCACCCATTTCCAATTCTTGTTTATGAAAACCCTCTCCCTAGTTGGTTTGGTTTTGGCTTCTGACAGGACATCAGACCATTTGATAATCTTGCATATCGTTTCATATTGATTTAGGGATCTGGCGTGTAGATTCTAGTACAGTTCAAGCTTCTTAGTGTTCTGTCTGGACCCAGAGCAAGAGCTACTCTCAAGCAGGTTAAAAAGCTTTTTAAAGTCAACTTTTTAATATTGCACTATTTTTTAAATTTTTAACATTTTTGCTCTTCTTTGTACTTATAGACCTCCTTTTGCCATGTGGACGAATCAAACCTCCCTTATTGATCTATTTTTAATGGTAGGGAAAGAGATTTTGTTGCATTATCTGGTGCCACAGACTCTGCTAGATTTTATTCAGAAGGCTTTACAAGTACCTATCAGGATGGTAAGAATTTTATTACAGTCAGCCAAAAAGGATTTTATGCGTTCCATGTCCTCTCTTAGTACTACAAGCCACCCAGTGACTGATAATCCCTCTTTGGTCCCATAAGTTTGGGAGTAGCAGTCTTTTATACTTGCTTTAATTTTGAATTTTTCTTTCAGATTAGTTCCTCTACTTGTTTAGCCTGAATTTGGCCTTGAGTTGCTTGAGCTCCTGGTCTCAGTGCCAGAGATGACTTAGCAGTTGAGCTGCCTGGGCCCAAAACCTCTTTCTGCTCATCCTCAGAGCTGCTGAGAGATCCTATAAGGTCAGTAATAGGATCTGGCTCCTGCTGTTTCTTAGCCACCTCCTCATTTTCCTTATTCATGTAAAATGGAGTAATTTTTGCTTGTGCTTTCTTAGAGAAGCTCTCTTTGGAGGAGGGCACTTGGGGAGAGAACATTAATTTTGTAACTACTCTGGGTCAACACTGTCTTTCCCCTTAATTCCTCATCAAGTTTCCTGATATCATTAATAATAATAACAATACTAGCCTGAGGAAGAAATTGAGGCTGAAATGAACAATGCAAATGAATACTTGTGAAAGAGGAAGAAGGGAAGGGAGTTACTGCCTTTTTTGCTGATATTATCTAACTTTTTTATGGGAACCGGAGATTCAAAAAGCCTGGCTCGTTCCAGGGATGGATTTAATTTGGCTCAGTCATGGAATCTGCTCCATCTCCAAGCTCAGTCATTTCTTTGCTCAACCAAAAACAGACAGATGGAGAACGGGAAAAAGAGAATTAGACAGGATGTACCTCCACATCCTTGAAATCGCTGAAGCCTACATGGAAGAAGGCCTGGGAAGCTCAGAGCAGCCTCATCCTGGTTGGAAAAGGCAGGACTGGTGGAAGAATATTCCCAGACAGAACAGGAGATACATCTCCTATTGAGAGTTGTGGGTGTGTTAACATCTCAGATGCTGCAGGTGGCGCTATTGGGCTCCCTCAAAATAGAGGAGGTTTGTCCTACAGAGATCTGTATGGAATTTCAAAACTGATCTCATGATCCAGCAGGGAGCCTTACCTGAGAGGCCACGATCCCGGGGTTCTCCTCCTTGACTTCCTTCTGCAGAGCTCTCTGGTCAGGATCCAGCAAAGCCCAGTCCTCCTCTGTGAAAGGAACAGCTACGTCTTCAAAGCACACTGGACCCTAAGAGAAAAAGGGAGCACAAAGATGATCTTCTAAACATTGCTCTGTTCTTTTCTGTAACAATTTTGTTGTGTATTTAAATGATGGATATTAATCTTTGTGTAAGTGGGGGATTCACAAAATAGTAATTTTATTATCTACGCAGCACTCATCTTCAAGTAAATCTTTGCAAGCATTCCCATTTTCCAGATGGAAGGACCTCCTCTTCCTTCATCTGGTGGGGTGGACCCTCCCCCTGCCCTCAAGCCAACTTCAAGGGACACCAGGAGGGGGAGGGGAGGGAATGTTGGTTGGTTGGCATCCATCTGTCTTAGGAGACCATGGAAGAGTGTGTCTTTGGGAGTGAGATCCAGTTGTTGGAAGGTAACAGCGCCAGCTGTGGGTGTGGAGACCGACAGGGGAGAGACATGTGTTGTTGCATCTGGGACACAGGAAGTGGTCCAGTTGTGCTGCTGCAGATGCAGATGCAGACGGGCTTTTCTTCTCCCTGTGCTCCCCCCACGTGGGAATGTTCCCCTCTGGCTGCAGCCTCAGTTCACAAAAGTGACTTATCTCCAAACCTGAAGGGGGTTTCTTTGCCTGCCCAGTTTTCCTTGACCCAAAGCCCCCTCCCCCCAAAATGAAGGCAGCATCTGGATCCCAAGGAAGAACAGAGCTGCATATTTCCTGCGAACTGGCCCCCTCCCTGGCTTGGCAGAGAGGACAAGGGAGGACCCTCTGCTCCCTGACTTGGGGGTCTCCTCCCACCAGGCATGATCTGAGCAGGGACCCCCATGCCCCCTCCCTGCCCCCTGGGACCCCCTTCTCCCCACTGCACCCTCAGGGGAAGAGAGAGGAGACTCACCCGAGTCCAGGAGGGGCTTTTGCAAAGGAGAGAGAAGAAAGCAGCCTCCTCTCTGCCTGCAGGAACGGATGGGGGAGGGAGGGGCTTCTGCTCTGGAGGACCTTGCCCCCTCCCCCTGCACTTCCTGTCCTCTCTAGGAATCCCGCTCTGCTCCTTTTAACCCTTGGCAAGCCGAGTCCTCCCCTCCCTCTCCCTGCCTTCAGTTTTCCTGCTTCTGCGCCTGCGCTCTAGGGGCTGCCCCCCTTCCCTCCCTCTGCCCCAAGGAGCCCACATCCAACCAGACTAACTGCAAGGGAGACGGGGGGGGGGTCCATGGGGGGTTAGCTTGGCTCTCCCCCTCCCCCAGCATAGAGGCTCCTGGATCCCGAGGAAAGGCTGGGAGGGAGAAGAGGCGAAGGCTGCCTAGTGGCGGGAGGTGCCTTGGGCTCAGAAATGGCTCCCTCCAGACACCCCCCCCAAAACACCCTCCAGCTCGGGGGGGGGAGGGGGGCTTCCCAGCCAGGAGACCCCTCCCCTCCCGAAAATACGGGTTTTTCTGCTTCTGCAGCCGCTTCTCATCCCAGGAAGAGAGACGGAGGAGGAAGAGTCCCAGGCGAGGAAGGAAACGCACACGCAACCGGGGGGGGGGGCAGGAGGGGGGCGCATGAAAAAGAAAGGGGAAGCATCTTTAGATGCGGCCACGATAGCCAACTATCGCCCAGTCTCAAATCTTCCATTCTTGGGCAAGGTGATTGAGCGAGTGGTTGCCGAACAACTCCAGGCACGCCTGGAGGAAGCGGACCATTTGGATCCCTTCCAGTCGGGATTCAGGCCTCACCATGGGACTGAAACTGCCTTGGTCGCACTGGTTGATGATCTCCGGCGGGCTAGGGACAAAGGTGAGAGCTGTTTCCTAGTTCTGCTGGATCTCTCAGCGGCGTTTGATACCATCGACCATAACATCCTTCTGGACCGTCTTGAGGGGCTGGGAGCTGGGGGTACTGTCATACAGTGGTTCCGCTCCTTCCTCCTGGGCCGTGTTCAGAAAGTGGGGGATGAGTGTTCAGACCCCTGGGCTCTCACTTGTGGGGTGCCTCAGGGTTCTGTCCTCTCCCCCAGGCTTTTCAACATTTACATGCAGCCGCTGGGAGAGATCATCCAGGGGTTGGGCTGGGTGTTCATCAGTATGCGGATGATACCCAGCTCTACCTCTCTTTTAAATCAGAACCAGTGAGGGCGGTGAAGGTCCTGTGTGAGTGCCTGGAAGCGGTTGGAGGATGGATGGCGGCTAACAGATTGAGGTTGAATCCTGACAAGACAGAAGTACTGTTTTTGGGGGACTGGAGGCGGGCAGGTGTGGAGGATTCCCTGGTCCTGAATGGGGTAACTGTGCCCCTGAAGGACCAGGTGCGCAGCCTGGGAGTCATTTTGGACTCACAGCTGTCCATGGAGGCACAGGTCAAATCTGTGTCCAGGGCAGCTGTTTACCAGCTCCATCTGGTACGTAGGCTGAGACCCTATCTGCCTACGGACTGTCTCGCCAGAGTGGTTCATGCTCTGGTTATCTCCCGCTTGGACTACTGCAATGCACTCTATGTGGGGCTACCTTTGAAGGCGACTCGGAAACTACAACTAATCCAGAATGCGGCAGCTAGACTGGTGACTGGGGGCAGCCGCCGAGACCATATAACACCGGTCTTGAAAGACCTACATTGGCTCCCAGTACGTTTCCGAGCACAATTCAAAGTGTTGGTGCTGACCTTTAAAGCCCTAAACGGCCTCGGTCCAGTATACCTGAAGGAGCGTCTCCACCCCCATTATTCTGCCCGGACGCTGAGGTCCAGCGCCGAGGGCCTTCTGGCGGTTCCCTCATTGCAAGAAGCAAAGCTACAGGGAACCAGGCAGAGGGCCTTCTCGGTAGTGGCGCCCGCCCTGTGAAACGCCCTTCCAGCAGATGTCAAAGCGATAAACAACTACCTGACATTCAGAAGACATCTTAAGGCAGCCCTGTTCAGGGAAGTTTTTAACGTGTGACATTTTACTGTATTTTTGCTTTCTATGGAAGCCGCCCAGAGTGGCTGGGGAGGCCCAGCCAGATGGGCGGGGTATAAATAATAAATTATTATTATTATTATTATAAGACCAGGATGGTGGAGAGAGGGTACCAGACTCCAGTTCAAAGCCATAGGGACCCCTGCCATCCTTTCCCCGTGTTTCCTGCCAGAAAACCAGTTCCTACTGGGCTCCCAGAATCACATGGAGGCAGGAGGCCCCATTTCCCACCCCAGAGCAGGGCTGGACCAATCAGAAGCCTCTCCATTGGACAGCTGGCCAATCCCCTTTCAGATTCCCTGGGCCTCCTCCTCTCCTTCGCCCGGTTTCCTGAGGGAGTTTTCCCTCTGAGTTTCCCTCTTGGCTGCTCCCCCTCCCAGCTTCTCCTTCATTTCTTGTCCTCTTTCCCCCCATTGTTTGGGGGCAGCTGGATTTCCCCCCCCCATGGCCAGGCAGGCCCAGGAGGAGCGCATGGAGGCGGCAGGGCCAGGAGAAGGGGTTTCCCGCCCTTTTCCGAAATAGGAGGGAATGCCATTTTGTTTTTTTCCGGAGCCCCAGCCGCTCCCTGAGACGCCATGGCTCCCCTGTGGGCCTCGGGGGTCCCACGCTCTCGGGGTCTCTCCTCCCGGCTGAAGGAGGGCGGCACCTTTGGTCCTCAGCCGCCTTCCTGCCATGATGGCTTGGCCTCCGCAGGGCAGCCTCTCTCCCCGCCATGTTGGCCCCACGGAGGAGGCCTCCCCATTGGGAGACGCCAGGCAAGCGGCCTTGGGGGATCCGCCGTTTCTGCGAAGGGGGCCAGGAGGGAAAGGCCCTCTCTGTCTCAGAGGCCCAAGAAGGAGAAGAATAACAGTAGTAGTAATAGTAGTAGTAATAGTAATAAGAAGGGCTTTATCCCCTGAAAGGTGGAGGGTTCCCTCAGGGGAGTTTGACCCCCGGAGCAGCATCCTTGGTCACCCCAAGAGTCAGCGCAAGCAGAAGGGCACCACCTGCAGGCCATGGGGAAAAGGGGGACTCTTCCCCAGACAAGTCTGGAGACTCCCCTGCTGGCCCCTCGGGGTCCCAGGAGCCCTTTCTGGATGGCCCTCACTTGCCCCACAAATGGGCCAAGACATCTGTTCCTCCCCCTCAGGCAGCAGTTGAACAGGAGAGGTCGCTTCCACTGCTGATCCCTGCGGGTCTCTGGAGGCAGTGGGGGAACTCTAGGGAACTGGCTGAACTGGGGTCCTCCCAGTCCAGCCCAGACAAGAAAGAGAGGGAGCTGTTCTCTGCTGAGGGTATCCTGCCTTTCTTTCAAGGCTTCCTGGGGGCTGCCATGGCCAGAGGAGGAGAGAGGCCCCCCACCCTGAATCCCCTGCAGGGCCCTGGGGGCAGGCAGATCTCTTGCTCTTGCCATGGCAAAACGTGTCTCAGTTTCCTTCCCCAAGGCCTTGGAGCAACCTTGGGGAGCGGAAGGAGGGACCCCAAATGGAGCTCAGGCTCCTGGCAAATGGGGAAAGGAACATGAAATGGCGCTTTCCAGATGAGTCTCAATACAATACGATAATCTTTATTGCCATTGTCCCATACAGAACGAAATTGAAAAAATGTACACCAGACATTCAAAAACCAACAAGTCTGCTATCCCAACCTGGTTAGCCCCCTAAAAACTCTGATACCCCATAATTAAATACAATATACTCCCAAAGAGTACCTTACACTGCATTTAAAACCAAAATCGCATTTGTATAGAAAATGTTTTTCAGGCGGCTAGTCCTAGTCTTTATAACCCTGTACCTTCTTCCAGAAGGCAGAAGCTGAAAGAGATCATTTCCGGGGTGCGCACTATCCTGCAGCTTTCTTATGTAGCACCTTCTGCAAATGCCTGCAGGGCCATGAGTAGTATGCATGAAAACATCAATGCTAAATTGAGCAGATACCCGGAGGCAGCGCGGATTATTGTGGGGGACTTCACTCACACAGATGTGAGGGCAGTACTCCCAAAATCCCATCAGCCCACTGAGTGTGGATTAAGGGGAGAAAGTACTCTTGACAAGGTGTATATGACCATTGGACAGGAATATGAGGCGCCCCTCGGTGGTTCAGATCATGTGTCCCTGCTTCTGACACCAGTGTACACACCCCTCAGGAAACAAGGCCAGCTACAAACACGGATGGTTACGGTGTGGCCTGAGGGAGCCTCTCAGCAGTTGCAGGACTGTTTCCAGGAGACCGATTGGAATATGTTCCACCATCAAGATCTAGAAACTTCTACATCAACGGTCTTAGATTCGGCACAGGAAATTCACCAGGGAAAGGTATGTTAAGTTGTATAAGCCCTGGATGACGGGAGAGGTTAGGAGATTCTTGAAGGCCAGAAACTCTGCTTTTAGAACTGGGTACCGGGTACCGTATGGTATAGAAAGAGCGAACTTGAAGAGGGGTATCAGGAAAGCAAAAGCAGAGGAGAAATTGAGGACCATCTGAGAAAACATGATACTAGATAAATGTGGCAGGGAGTTCAACATCTGACTGGTTATAAATCAAGAAATACATCAGTGGTAGAGAGTACTGCTTCCTTGGTGGGAGAGATGAAGACCTTCTTTGCCCAATTTGAGGTGACACCAACAGTGGCTCCAACAGGGATGGCAGAGCTATTGGCCTCACTACCTGCAGGAAATGCTGTCGGGGTGGAAGAAGGAGGCGAATATGAAAGGAGGTAAACACGAGGAAGGCTATGGGCCCGGATGGGGTGGCTGGCAGGGTGCTAAGAGATTGTTCGGACCAACTGGCAGGAATCTTTATGAAGATTTTTAACCAGTCTCTGGCCCAAGCAGCCATTCCACCCTGTCTGAAATCCGCTCCCATCATTCTGGGCACCACAGTTCAAGAAGGACACTGACAAACTGGAACGTGTCCAGAGGAGGGCAACCAAAATGGTCAAAGGCCTGGAAACGATGCCTTATGAGGAACGGCTAAGGGAGCTGGGCATGTTTAGCCTGGAGAAGAGGAGGTTAAGGGGTGATATGATGGCCATGTTCAAATATATAAAAGGATGTCATATAGAGGAGAGAGAAAGGTTGTTTTCTGCTGCTCCAGAGAAGCGGGCACGGAGCAATGGATCCAAACTACAAGAAAGAAGATTCCACCTAAACATTAGGAAGAAGTAAGAGCTGTTTGACAGTGGAATTTGCTGCCAAGGAATGTGGTGGAGTCTCCTTCTTTGGAGGTCTTTAAGCAGAGGCTTGACAACCATATGTCAGGAGTGCTCTGATGGTGTTTCTTGCTTGGCAGGGGGTTGGACTCGATGACCCTTGTGGTCTCTTCCGACTCTCTGATTCTCTACCCCTGCCAAAAAACCCAAAGATAGTCTGAATGATTTTTGCCCTGTGGCATTGACACCCATTATAATGAAATGTTTTGAAAAAGGCAAAGAGATCCACGGAGGATGCTGTGGCAATGGCTTTACATGCTGTCCTGACTCATTTGGAGAAGAAAGGGAACTATGCGAGATTGTTATTTGTAGACTTTAGTTCTGCATTTAATACTATTCTTCCGCATAGATTGGTGCCCAAACTATTAGACCTGGGACTTCCACCATGTTTGTGCAGGTGGATATTAAATTTTCTATCAAACCGTTCCCAACGGGTCAGGATGGGTTCCCACGTCTCTGCGGATCTCATGAACTCCGGAAACGGTGAACAACACAAGCTATGATCTCGTTTGAGGAAAGGGAATTAAGATGCCTGCTTCCCCATCCCCAGTGGATTAAAATGTCCAAAGATTAGGAAAAGAAGAAAGAAGAGGAAGCAGGATTGGATGAACATTATAAGAGACCATAATTTTGGATTGTGACTTGGCTGAGATTTGTTGGAACAGTTTTTCAAAGGCTTTATAGAAACTGGACCTAGAAGCTGGAGAAATACTAATTTGGATTATTAGACGATCATTATAAGAATCATATTGCACTGTCTGAGTGGTTAAGATTTGAAAGCTGGGCTAGGGAGGGAGATGAAGGGAATGTGTCATCTTGGTGAAGAGGAGAAGAAGAAGAAGAGTTTGGATTTGATATCCCGCTTTATCACTACCCGAAGGAGTCTCAAAGCGGCCAACATTCTCCTTTCCCTTCCTCCCCCACAACAAACACTCTGTGAGGTGAGTGGGGCTGAGAGACTTCAGAGAAGTGTGACTGGCCCAAGGTCACCCAGCAGCTGCAGGTGGAGGAGCGGAGACACGAACCCGGTTCCCCAGATTACGAATCTACCGCTCTTAACCACTACACCACTGTATGCTAAATACAGCTGGGTTTATTCTGGAGTGCAAATTATGAATAATTGTTGCTACAGATGATTTTCAGACAGAGATGGGAGTTTTCTTTTCAGTGCCTGCCCTGTGGAACACCCTCCCAGCAGATGCCAAAGGAAAAAACAACTACCAGACTTTAAGAAGACATCTGAAGGCAGCCCTGTTTAGGGAAGCTTTTAATATTTGATGCATTACTGTATTTTAATATTTTGTTGGAAGCTGCCGAGTGACTGGGGAAACCCAGCCAGATGGGAAGGGTATCATCTATTTTTTGTCTGTGTTTTTTATATTTTTAATATTTTATATTAAGATTCCTTTATTTTGAATTTAGGAGGACACACATAGGAAGAGGAGAGTTGGAGGTGCAAGGGACCTGCAAGGAAAGCAGGGAAGGAAGGATCTCTCAGGGTGGGATACGGGGAGAAGAGTGTCGGAATCTTTAGCCATATCAGTCAGAGGAATTGGCCACTCTCCAGGTGCCCGGCTTGGATTCCTTGTTGATCTCCCCCGTCTCGGCTCCCGGCAAGACAAGGCCAGATCTCTATCGGCCGATCCTTCTCACGAACGTGAGAAGAACACAACCACTCCTCCCCTCTTCCCTGCCATCCCCAGGGAGGGGAAAGAGACAGACAGAAATGTCTTTACATGCCTTTATTTCTGTCTTTCCAGCAGTGCAGAGAAAACATGTCTGCACTCCTCAGCAGCAACAGCAGAGAGTGAATAACTCCTCCCATGTACTTCCAGTACAGGGTCATGTGACACTCTGAGCTAACATCCGGTGCTCAGTGCACATAATAGACTGTCCCTTGTTCCCACGGTACAGTCCCAAAACATCAACATCCTGTTTGGCTTTCCAGCCATCTGGAGCACTCAGCAGCATTGCTCCTTTTTCGTAACAACCTCCCCCAAAAGAATCAATGCGTGTTGCGGCAAGCAAAGCGTGATCCAGAGAAGAAAACAAACAGTTGTTATACACATAACACTCCCCTGTTGTTTCAGTTCCACCCTTGGAACTACCCACCACTGGTTTCCCCAGTGTACCTCTCTGGTTGTCTGGCTTCCAAGGAATGAGTGCATCTGCATTACCTTGGCTAGCAACTCTCTGTTGCGTCTCTGACTTAGACACAGCTCCAACCTGTACCCGGTTGTTTACAACAGCAACACATGCAACAGCTAAGTTAGCAAACTCTTCTGAGTACCTTTTGGGTGGTTCACCCTTTGTGACTCTCTCAGACCTGCGCAAGAGGTGCTGATCCTCTCTGCTCACTGGTTCAGTCTCAGGACTCTTAGGAGAACCAGTTCCAATAGTAAACAGTGGTTCATCCTTCATCAGTGAAGGTCTATCCATTGTGTGAGATTTCCTCTCAATGACTGTGACAACTGAGCTCTCTGAGCTATCACTGTCGCTCTCAGTACCACTGTAATCTGTAAAATCATCATCATCATCTGAATCGTCCTCTGTGGGAAATGTGTGTACTATCACTCTCTCCTGTTCAGGAGCACTTTCTAGAAATTTTGTGAGAATCACCTGACCAGATTCAGACAAAATTACTCTGTAGAGACCCTTTTCATATCCCACAAAAATGCCTCTGGCATTCTCTACTCCACCTGGAGCTTCTGTCCTCACATGAGACCCAAAAACCTTGAAATGGGCAACAGAAGGTTTTCTGTGGAACAGTTTCTCGAAAGGAGAACTTCCCAACTCTTTTGAAACCTTTCTCACCCACGCATAACTAAACGACATGAGTGACTCCGCCCAGAACTCATGTGGCAGATGTGAACTAAGCAATTGCGCATTCATCCCCTTTTGCAATTCTTTG
This sequence comes from Podarcis filfolensis, assembly GCF_964270895.1. Lineage (NCBI taxonomy): Eukaryota > Metazoa > Chordata > Lepidosauria > Squamata > Lacertidae > Podarcis > Podarcis filfolensis. Next base: position 580,985 of record NC_139605.1, on the reverse strand, counting down.
TTCACCCGTACACAGACACCCCTGTTCCACGCTTCCGCTGAAACAGCAACCTTGTGTCTTATCCCTTTCTTCTGCAGGAACCTCTGGAAATCCTGTAAAAGAAAAAATTGCTTCTCATCTGTGAAAAGACAATAAATGTTTGCATCATGCATATCTTTAACCTTGTCACAAAACTCCTGAAACCTTTCCAAGGCTTCCTGTGGCCTCTGTAACATATAAATCCAGACAAAGTTAGAGAAATTATCCACACACACAAGATAAAATATTGCATTGCCTCTAGATGGTTCTAGAGGACCAATCACATCAGCATACACCCGCTGAAACGCTCTGTCGACCCTGGCCACCTTCCTGGCGCTTGTTTTGGTCACACCTGCAAGAGAAATCAAGTTAGACTCTGAATTACATTCCATGTAATCACTTTGCTCAAAAGTCAACAAATACAGTCCATCTTTCTCTCTGGCAGAAAGATACAACTCTCCATCTTTGAAGATCTTGCAGCTCTCAGCATCATAGGACAGTTTCAGTCCTTTCTTTGCAATCTGCGAAACACTCAGCAGATTGAACTTCAATTCAGGAACCAAGTAAACATTGTGTATAGCCAGGTTCAGACTCTTAAGATACACAGTTCCAATCCCGGTAGCCTCCAGCTCCTGACCGTTGGCTTGTTTCACAGCGAAGCTTTGCTTCTTAAACGTTGAAAAGAGTTCTCTGCTTGGAGACATATGAAAATTACAGCCCGTATCGATCACAAACGAATTTCCAACATCTGGCGTGGTTCCTTTCGTCATCAGGGCCTTTGCAGGTTTCACCGAAGACTTGGTATGACCTTTGCCTGCTGCCTCAGGCTTTGCTGAGCGGCCCTTCGCTCCTTTCGGCTGGCGTGGCTTCTTGCAGTTCCGCTGAAGATGCCCAGCCTGTCCACAATTGTAACATCGGACAACGTTCAAAGCTACAGCATCCTCTCCAGTAGCAACATCAGTGGGGGAATTAGAACTCCGTTCTTCCCTCCCCCTGTCCTTCACCTCCAGTGCAGCAAGCCTGTCGTGTTCATTCAAAACAACGGCAGACACCCTCTCCGCGGTTAAATCTTGCGCCGGAAGGGAACCAAGCTGACTGGCAACCGTTTTGTAAGTCCGATTTAAGCTGTTTATCATCATGAAGCAAAACACTTCCTCCTGTAGACGGAAATTGCGTTCCACCATCTGTTGGCGCAGATATGTCATTTCCGTCAGGTGCGCTTGAACATCTCCATCAGGCGCAAGCCTCAGATTGGTCAGCTTCTCAAAATACAACAACGCTGAAGAACCAGCATCTCTCTGATGTGTTCTACGCAGCGTTTCCCAAATCTCACGCGCGTATTTCAAATCCTGAATATGCACAAGTTGATCATCCGAGACACACAGAATTATAGCCGTCCTGGACTTCACATTCTGTGATTCCCAACCTCGCGTTGGTGCTGCAGGGATGGGATTCTCAATCACCCCAAAAATCCTCTGATTCTGCAGCAGGGCCTTCATCTTTACAGACCAAGATGAATAATTGTCATTAGTCAGGGGAGGCGGGTAATGCAAGGCTCCCCCCTTCTTGGCATCCATTTTGAATCCAAGTCTCAGCTCTCTTTCTCGAGCTAGTAAAATCCAAAAGTCTCTTTTGAGCTGTTTTTCTGCCTTTCCGGCAGGCAATCAGCAAGCTGTCTCAAAGTCAAAACAATCTTTGAGTTCCCAGGCTCTGACTGAGCCAGCCCCACGTGTCAGTAACTTTCCACTGTACTGACCGTCGTTGCTTAGCAACTGTGCATACCTCTTCTTCTTATCTAGCCACAAGAATTTCTGGTATGCAAGCCTTTGCTCTCAGAGCTGTTTTTCCAAACGCAGCTCATGTGAACCAGAGAATATTCAATCTGCATTCACACTTTTAGCCCGATATTCAGCATACCTTTTTGGGGCTCCGATGCTTGGAAAACACCCCCTCTTGGTGTCCAGCCGTCTGTTCAGCTTCTGGCTGCAATGCAGACGTTATCTTCTTTCCTTGGTGCAGAGGATGGCACACGATCCATCAACCTCTCACCTCTCATGCTGATTCCCATGGATCAGATAACCAGCAGCGTCTGCTACCATATGTCGGAATCTTTAGCCATATCAGTCAGAGGAATTGGCCACTCTCCAGGTGCCCGGCTTGGATTCCTTGTTGATCTCCCCCGTCTCGGCTCCCGGCAAGACAAGGCCAGATCTCTATCGGCCGATCCTTCTCACGAACGTGAGAAGAACACAACCACTCCTCCCCTCTTCCCTGCCATCCCCAGGGAGGGGAAAGAGACAGACAGAAATGTCTTTACATGCCTTTATTTCTGTCTTTCCAGCAGTGCAGAGAAAACATGTCTGCACTCCTCAGCAGCAACAGCAGAGAGTGAATAACTCCTCCCATGTACTTCCAGTACAGGGTCATGTGACACTCTGAGCTAACATCCGGTGCTCAGTGCACATAATAGACTGTCCCTTGTTCCCACGGTACAGTCCCAAAACATCAACATCCTGTTTGGCTTTCCAGCCATCTGGAGCACTCAGCAGCATTGCTCCTTTTTCGTAACAAAGAGGGGGTCACGCAGGGGAGAAGTGGGGAAGCCTGCCTTTCTATGGGTTGACGAATGATATGATATGTATGATACAAATGGCATAAACAGTATTTTAGTTTATATCCCCCCTTTCTCTTTTCTATACAATTGTATTTTGTAAGGATTGTTTAATATTTTTTGTTTTATTTCTCTTTTTTGGTTTCCCCTCTGTATGAATTCTTTGATGGCAAGTGAGATGGGAGCTATGAGTGAAGCTCTTTCCACCTTCCATGCACTGATAGGGTTTCTCCCCTGTATGAGTTCTTTGATGCAAAGTGAGCTTTGTCCCCTCCCGGAAGTTCTTCCCACATTCGAAGCACTGATAGGGTTTTTCTCCTGTATGAATTCTTAGATGGGAAGTGAGATTGGTGCTTTGATTAAAGTTCTTCCCACATTTCAAGCACTGATATGGTTTCTCCCCGGTATGAATTCTTTGATGGGAAGTGAGAGAACTGCTTTGACTGAAGCTCTTTCCACATTCCAAACACTGATAGGGTTTCTCCCCTGTATGAATTCTTTGATGTGAAGTGAGATTGGTGCTTTGATTAAAGCTCTTTCCACATACCAAGCACTGATAGGGTTTCTCCCCGGTATGAATTATTTGATGGGAAGTGAGCTTGGCCCCCTCCCTGAAGCTCTTCCCGCATTCGAAGCACTGATAGGGTTTCTCTCCTGTATGAATTATTTGATGGGAAGTGAGGCTGGCCCCCTCCCCGAAGCTCTTCCCACATTCCAAGCATTGATAGGGTTTCTCCCCTGTATGAATTCTGCGATGGGAAGTGAGGCTGGCTCCCTCCCTGAAGCTCTTCCCACATTCCAAGCATTGATAGGGTTTCTCCCCTGTATGAATTCTGCGATGGGAAGTGAGGCTGGCCCCCTCCCCGAAGCTCTTCCCACATTCCAAGCATTGATAGGGTTTCTCTCCTGTATGAATTCTGTGATGGGAAGTGAGGCTGGCCCCCTTCCTGAAGCTCTTCCCACATTCCAAGCATTGATAGGGTTTCTCCCCTGTATGAATTCTGCGATGGGAAGTGAGAGAGCTGCTTTGATTAAAGCTCTTTCCACATTCCAAGCACTGATAGGGTTTTTCTCCTGTATGAATTCTGCGATGGGAAGTGAGACTGGAGCTATCAGTGAAGCTCTTTCCACATTGCAAGCACTGATAGGGTTTCTCCCCTGTATGAGTTCTTTGATGCGAAGTGAGATTCACCTTCTGGCTGAAGCTCTTTCCACATTCCAAGCAATGATACGGTTTCTGCCCTATATGAATTCTTTGATGCAAAGTGAGCTTGGCCCCCTCCCTGAAGCTCTTCCCACATTCGAAGCACTGATAGGGTTTTTCTCCTGTATGAATTCTGCTATGGGAAGTGAGACTGGAGCTATCAGTGAAGCTCTTTCCACATTGCAAGCACTGATAGGGTTTCTCCCCTGTATGAGTTCTTTGATGCGAAGTGAGATTCACCTTCTGACTGAAGCTCCTTCCACATTCCAAGCAATGATACGGTTTCTGCCCTCTATGAATTCTTTGATGCAAAGTGAGGCTGGCCCCCTTCCTGAAGCTCTTCCCGCATTCGAAGCACTGATAGGGTTTCTCCCCGGTATGAATTCTTTGATGGGAAGTGAAATGTGTGCTTTGATTAAAGCTTTTTCCACATTCTCTGCACTGATACAATTTCTTCCTGCTCTGTCCTCTTTTGTGTGCAGTGAGGCTATCCCTCTGAACGAAGCTCTTTCTTTGATGGGAGGTGTCCTGGGAGCTCTGACGGATGTTCTCTCCACACTCTGAATGTTTATATGACTTCTCCGCTATGTGGATTCTGTTGTGCTCCCCCTTGTTCTTCCCTTCCAGTTCATCTCCATCTGCAACGAAGAGAGAAGCTAATTAGAGCCTCAGGAAGAAATGGAGCTCCAGATCATTGAACCAAGTTAATGAATGCTTGTGATAGAGGAAGAACTAAAAATAGTTAGATGTGGGGCTTCTCTCTAGTTTTCACTGCCTTTTTTGGCCGGTATTTACTGACATATTGCTTGGCTTTTATCTGGAATGGATTTTGTTCTTGCTCAATCCTGGAATCCACTCCATCTCCAAGGTCAGTCATCTCTTTGGTCAATCAAATGCAAACAGAAGCAAAAACAACACGCCTGACTGAATTTACATCAACTTCCCTAAAAACTCTGAAGCCGGCATTTAAGAAGGCCTGGGTGGTTCAGAGAAGCCTGGTCACTGTTTTAAAAGGCATGGCTAGACGCAGAACATTCACAGAGGAAACAGTTGATATCCCTCCATTCTGGGTTCACCGTCTGGATGTTAGAATCCCAAATGGCATGCAAAGACTTAGTCTTCATATTTGTATCATTTATTAGTCCTATGATCCTTGTTTTTAAAAGCAAATAAGAAGTTATTCCAAAAAGGAAAAGACAACACACAGAGGCCCCATCTGCATTCAAACTGCAAAGCAGGATCAGTGAGTTTTCTGACATTGGCAGGGCATTCAGATCACAGAACTGGTTTTAGACATTTAGAGCTGCCAATTCATCGCGTCGGGCGGGGAGCTGTGATCTATTCCTGGCTCAAATTGCCTGTAGATGACAAAGGCGCAGGCAGGCAGGCAGGTGGGGGAGCCCAAAAAGGTGCTCCCCTTCTCCATCTCCATCCGCCTGCCTTCCCACCCCTCCCCAATTCCTCTCTGGCTCCATCCATCCAGGTCCCCATCTCCCCTCCCATGGGACTCACCAGATCTCTCAGAGCTCCTTGGGAGGGAACGCTCAGAGGTTGAGAGGAGGGACGCAGGAGACAACCTGACCAGGTCATCCGTCCATCTTCCCCCTTCCATTCTCACTAGGTTTGCAGAATCCGTCCCTTTTATCTTTCCTGAGGAGACAAGGAGCCAGAACGAGCTGGAGGGTCCTGGGAGAGAGGAAGAAGGAAAGGCAGCCTCAGAGGCCCTGCAGGGATTCTCCTGCCCCTGGAGAAGCACAAATGGGGCAGCCCCTTCCCAACAGAAGCCCCATTTCTATACCTCTCCAGTGGTTCAAAAAAATCAGGTAGGCTACTTGCATGGCAATTAAAGAAAAAATAAGAAGAGAGAGTAATAGAGAAATGAAAAATAATTGAAGATCCTAAAGAAATATGCGAAGAAAAAATAAATTACTATAGGAAGTTTTACCGTGCAAAAGAAGAAGAAGGAAATGGAAAGATACTTAGCACAAAACAGACTCCCGACAATAGCAGATTGGAAAATAGAACAACTAAATGTACCAACAGCGATGATGGAGGTGCAGCAATCAATCTCAAAAGCAAAGATAGGAAGTCCCCAGGTACGGATGGATTATCGGCGGCATTTTATAAGAAGTTAGAAGATATATTATCAGAACCAATGAAACAGTACTAAACGGAATTTTAAAAGAAGGAAGAATACCAAAATCATGGGAAGAAGCATTTATCACACTGATACCCAAACAAGGAGCAGATCCAACACTAATCAAAAATTATAGACCTAAATCATTGTTCAATAACGATTATAAAATATTTGCTAACATCCTAGCCAACAGATTAAAAAAAAGTATTGAATGAAATAATACACAGAGATCAGGCTGGCTTCTTACCAGGCAGATACATGAACAATAAAATGAGAAACATAATTGATATTTTAGAATATTTAGAAGCAAGAGCAGATAAAAAAGCCATTTTGATGCTGATAGACACGGAAAAGGTTTTTGACAACATCTCTTGGAGCTCCATGAAAAAAACTACAGAAAAAACAGGACTTGGAGAAAATATTCTTAGGGGTGTTGAGGCAAAATATTGAAATCAGAGAGCCAAATTGATACTAAATAGTGAAATAAGAGAAGTAAAATAAGTAAGGGGATCAGACAAGGCTGCCCCCTTTCGCCTCTACTTTTTATTACGGTACTAGAATTCTTAGCAATGACAACAAGAAGTGACCAAGGCATAAAAGGTCTAACAATGGGGAAGAAACAAAAAATTTTTTTTCCTGCCAGTAGCACCTTAAAGACCAACTAAGTTAGTTCTTGGTATGAGCTTTCGTGTGCATGCACACTTCTTCAGATACTTCTTCGTGTGCATGCACACGAAAGCTCATACCAAGAACTAACTTAGTTGGTCTTTAAGGTGCTACTGGCAGGAAAAAAATTTTTTTGTTTTGACTATGGCAGACCAACACGGCTACCTATCTGTAAATGGGGAAGAAGTCGCACAAGATGAAGGCCTTTGCAGACAATTTAATTCTAACTACTGAAAATCTGGAGGAAAGCATACCAGAAATAATAGGGAAAATCCTTGAATTTGGAAATGGCAGGATTTAAATTAAATAAAAATAAGACTAGTATGCTAGCAAAAAATATGTCAACACAGGAAAAAGAAGAACTAAAGAAAATATCAGGATTGGAAACAGTAAATAAAACTAAGTATTTGGGAATCTGGCTGACAAATGAAAACACCAATCTATTTAAAGACAATTATATTAAAACATGGAAAGAAATCAATTTTGAATCATATAATAAGAAAACTGATATATAGAGTATAGGAAAAACATAAAGTGGTCTTGGAACCTAAAACCCCCTGGTGGATTTCACCTCAGGAAGCAATAACTGGGGGAAAGAAAAGTATGGAATTGAACTGGGCCACTTTCACTGCCTTGTTGTGACGAAGGGGCTTGAATAACTCAGAGAAGCTATGAGCTAAGCTGTGCAGGGCCACCCAAGACGGACAGGTCATAGTGGAGAGTTTTCACCAAATGTGATCCACCTGGAGGAGGAACCGGCAAGCCACTCCAGTATCCCTGCCAAGAAAACTCCATGGACAAAGACAAGAGGCATATAAAAGTTATGATGCTGGAAGATGAGCCACTCAGGTTGGAAGGCGTCCAACATGCTACTGGGGAAGAGCGGAGGACAAGTACAAGTAGATTCAGAGCTGATGAAGCGGCTGGGCCAAAGCCGAAAGGACACTCAGTTGCGGATATGCCTGGAAGCGAAAGGAAAGTCCAATGCTGTAAAGAAAAATATTGCATAGGAACCTGGAATGTAAGAACATGAACCTTGGTAAGTTGGATGTGGTCAAAAATGAGATGGCAAGAATAAATATTGACATCCTGGGCATCAGTGAACTAAAATGGACGGGAATGGGCGAATTCAGTTCAGATGACCATCACATCTACTACTGTGGGCAAGAATCCCGTCAAAGAAATGGAGTGGCCCTCATAGTCAACAAAAGAGTGGCGAAAGCTGTACTGGGATGCAATCTCAAAAATGATGGAATGATCTCGATACGAATCCAAGGCAGACCTTTTAACATCACAATAATCCAAGTTTATGCACCAACCACTGGTGCCGAAGAAACTGAAATTGACCAATTCTATGAAGACTTACAACACCTTATAAAAGTGACACCAAAGAAGGATGTTCTTCTCATTATAACGAAGCAGGGCAAAGGCTAATAGAGTTCTGCCAAGAGAACAAGCTGGTCATCACAAACACTCTTTTCCAACAACACAAGAGACAACTCTACACATGGACATCACCAGATGGGCAGCATCAAAATCAGATCAATTATATTCTCTGCAGCCAAAGATGGAGAAGCTCTATACAGTCAGCAAAAACAAGACCTGGAGCTGACTGTGGCTCAGATCATCAGCTTCTTATAGCAAAATTCAAGCTTAAACTGAAGAAAGTAGGAAAAACCACTGGGCCGGCAAGATACAATCTAAGTCAAATCCCTTATGAATACACAGTGGAAGTGAGGAACAGGATTTAGATTTGGTGGACAGAGTGCCTGAAGAACTATGGATGGAGGCTCGTGACATTATACAGGAGGCAGCAACGAAAACCATCCCAATGAAAAGGAAATGCAAGAAAGCAAAGTGGCTGTCCAACGAAGCCTTACAAATAGCGGGGGAGAGAAGGCAAGCAAAATGCGAGGGAGATAGTGAAAGATACAGGAAATTGAATGCAGATTTCCAAAGAATTTGGAGTTCTTGTTGGAAATACACTAAAAAGGATATACCAAGAGCTCAGGCCACAAGTTTAAATATAAGGAATAATTCCTACTCGAGAGTTGAAAAGAAAAACGTGTATATTCTGCTAAGAATAACAATTTGAAGCTGATAGTAAATTTAAACACAACGTGTAGGTACGATAGTTTTAAGTAAATTTAAACACAACGTGTAAGTACGATAGTTTTAAGGTAAAACGGTCAAGTACAGGAATAATGTAGTTTCCAATATGCAGTGATATAGTATAGAGGTACATAAAATACCAGTACACAACAATTATTTTGTACAAGTCTCAATGGCAGTCAAAAGGAGTCCATATTATATAGAATCAGAATAAGGAATAAGGAATCAAATAGGGCCGAAAAGGAGTATCCGGGGTGTGAATCAGATGTACGACTCAGTAGTGGTGACCAGGACAGGGCCCTGTTTCGGAGTAAACGCCTTCTTCAGCTGGTAATATCAAATAATATGTCAAAATAAATCAGGTTCTTCAATACCATAGAGCATAAATATAATAAAGTATATAAATTCTAAAGTGTATTAACACATATCATGATATTTGGTTCCATACCTCGGTTTTTTGAGGACTATAAATCTGTTGGAAGTCTGTATCATTTAATTCTTTTATGTTTCTTTTTCGACATGCGTCTAGAGATAAGGATTTACAAGAGTTATTATTTCCAGTCAAATTGTTTGTGAGAAACGGACATCAAAAGAGTGTTTTCTCACCTTAGATAATGGAATGCTCCCAAGTTTTCTTGCGTTTTTCTGAGCGTTTTCCATTAGGGGGTGAGATAATTGTCTTATATGTGTGTCTGTGGAGGAGGAGGATAGACTCTCCCTTCTTAAAGGTGTAAACAGAGAAGGGATTTAAAGTCCAAGGTCATCTATAGTGGTTTTTAAAGGAAAGAATTGTAGTCTTGATGTTCATTCAAGCCCTTAGGGAACATCGTTTCAAACAAATGAATATATCGTGCTTCCTGTTGTAACAATAGTCTATCAATATTTCTCCTGGTATATAAATCTACTTTAGGTTTCCAGATAATGAAGAAAACAAAATCATCCTCCGTATGTTTTTGCTGTATATAATGTTCCACCACTGGGGCTTCTAGCACTCTGTTACGGTTACAATTACAAACAGAATTTAGGAATTATTCGGACAATATAAAAATTGAGAAACTGAGGAAGTTTGAACGCGATCGTAGGGACTACGAATCAGATCACGTTTTTCCATGGATGCAGAAATCCATGAACACTAGTACTCAATCACTTCAGAAGTGTGCATGCACACGAAAGCTCATACCAAGAACTAACTTAGTTGGTCTTTAAGGTGCTACTGGAAGGAAAAAAAAAATTTTGTTTTGACTATGGCAGACCAACACGGCTACCTATCTGTAACATCTCCTATTGAGTTTTCCATTCCAGGAGAGTTGTGGGTGTGTTAACATCTCAGATGCTGCAGGTGGCGCTATTGGGCTCCCTCAAAATAGAGGAGGTTTGTCCTACAGAGATCTGTATGGAATTTCAAAACTGATCTTATGATCCAGCAGGGAGCCTTACCTGAGAGGCCACGATCCCGGGGTTCTCCTCCTTGACTTCCTTCTGCAGAGCTCTCTGGTCAGGATCCAGCAAAGCCCAGTCCTCCTCTGTGAAAGGAACAGCTACGTCTTCAAAGCACACTGGACCCTAAGAGAAAAAGGGAGCACAAAGATGATATTTTTCTAAACATTGCTCTGTTCTTTTCTGCAGCAATTTTGTTGTGTATTTTAATGATGGGTATTAATCTTTGTGTAAGTGGGGGATTCACAAAATAGTAATTTTATTATCTACGCAGCACTCATCTTCAGGTAAATCTCCTCTCCCTTCATCTGGTGGGGTGGACCCTCCCCCTGCCCTCAAGCCAACTTCAAGGGGCACCAGGAGGGGGAGGGGAGGGAATGTTGGTTGGTTGGCATCCGTCTGTCTTAGGAGACCATGGAAGAGTGTGTCTTTGGGAGTGAGATCCAGTTGTTGGAAGGTAAGAGCGCCAGCTGTGGGTGTGGAGACCGACAGGGGAGAGACATGTGTTGTTGCATCTGGGACACAGGAAGTGGTCCGGTTGTGCTGCTGCAGATGCAGACGGGCTTTTCTTCTCCCTGTGCTCCCCCCATGTGGGAATATTCCCGTCTGGCTGCAGCCTCTGTTCACAAATGTGACTTTTCCCTCCCTCTGAAGGGGGTTTATTTTCTTGACCCAAAGCCCCCTCCCCCCAAAATGAAGGCAGCGCCTGGATCCCAAGGAAGAACAGAGCTGCATATTTCCTGCGAACTGGCCCCCTCCCTGGCTTGGCAGAGAGGACCCTCTGCTCCCCGACTTGGGGGTCTACCCCCACCAGGCATGATCTGCCCCCTCCCTGCCCCCTGGGACCCCCTTCTCCCCATTGCACCCTCAGGAGGAAGAGAGAGGAGACTCACCCGAGTCCAGGAGGGGCTTTTGCACAGGAGAAAGAAGAAAGCAGGAAGGGAGGGAGGGAGGGGGAGGGAGGACCTTCAGCCCCTCCTCTTCCCGTCCTCTCTAGGAATCCCGCTCTGCTCCTCTTAACCCTTGCCAAGCCCAGCCCTCCCTCTCCCCTCTGCCCCCCCCCCTCGGAGCCCGACTCCGCGCCAGGGAGGCGGGGCTTCCCCAGGAGTCTCCTGCAAGGGAAAGAGGAATCCCAGATCCCCCCAAGGGAGACCCTTCCAAGTCCGGCTTCCCTCCAGCTCCCCATCTTCCCTGGGGCAGCCCGGAATTGGGGAGGCCAAGCTGGGGTCCGGAGACGCCTCCTTCCCTTGGACTTGGAGGCTGGCAGGCCCAGATTGGCTTCTTCCGGGCTCTGGAGTCAGACTTGGGGGGCCCTTTCCCCCCTCCCAGTCCGCCCCCCACCCCCAGGGGGTCCCCTCAGCCCTCCTTCTCGGGGGTCCCCCTCCGCCCCCCACACCCAGGGGGTCCCCTCAGCCCTCCTTCTTGGGGGTCTCCCTCCGCTCCCCCCTCTCAGTCCGCCCCCCACACCCAGGGGGTCCCCTCAGCCCTCCTTCTTGGGGGTCTCCCTCCGCCCCCCACACCCAGGGGGTCCCCTCAGCCCTCCTTCTTGGGGGTCTCCCTCCGCCCCCCACCCCCAGGGGGTCCCCTCAGCCCTCCTTCTTGGGGGTCTCCCTCCGCCCCCCCTCTCAGTCCGCCCCCCACACCCAGGGGGTCCCCTCAGCCCTCCTTCTTGGGGGTCTCCCTCCGCTCCCCCTCTCAGTTCGCCCCCCACACCCAGGGGGTCCCCTCAGCCCTCCTTCTTGGGGGTCTCCCTCCGCTCCCCCCTCTCCCTCAGACACCCGGGGGGTCCCCTCAGCCCTCCTTCTTGGGGTCTCCCTCCGCTCCCCCCTCTCAGTCCGCCCCCCACCCCCAGGGGGTCCCCTCAGCCCTCCTTCTTGGGGGTCTCCCTCCGCCCCCCACCCCCAGGGGGTCCCCTCAGCCCTCCTTCTTGGGGGTCTCCCTCCGCCCCCCCTCTCAGTCCGCCCCCCACACCCAGGGGGTCCCCTCAGCCCTCCTTCTTGGGGGTCTCCCTCCGCTCCCCCTCTCAGTTCGCCCCCCACACCCAGGGGGTCCCCTCAGCCCTCCTTCTTGGGGGTCTCCCTCCGCCCCCCACCCCCAGGGGGTCCCCTCAGCCCTCCTTCTTGGGGGTCTCCCTCCGCTCCCCCCTCTCAGTCCGCCCCCCACACCCAGGGGGTCCCCTCAGCCCTCCTTCCTGGGGGTCTCCCTTCCCTCCCCCCAGCTTCTCCCCTTGAACTCCCGCCTGACTCCTCTTCCTCTCCTCCCCACCTTCCCCTCCAAGCTCCCCCCTCAGACCATCCCTCAGAAAAGGCGCCTTGCCTTTTCCCGCCAAAAGGGCAGGCTCCGCCCCCCGCTGGCTTGGCAGCCAATCAGAGCGAGGCTCCAGGAAATTTCTGAGGGACTAAGTCCGCTGACTGGCCTGGCTCTGCTGTCCATCACAGGCCCAACCAAGGGGGCATCCGGCAGCTGCCCTATATCTCTAGAGATCATCTACGCCTGTCAATTTCCTATAAATCCATTTTAGGGTTTGAGATCATTTGAAATAACTGTGCCGGGTGCCGGAGCCCCAAGAGGCCCAGGGGAGCCCCCAGCAAAGTTATGATGAGGGCCAAGAGGCCTGGCTCCGGGTTCAACCACACAATTTAAATTGAGAATACTTCAACAATAAAAAGGGAAATAAAAAGTGAATAGAGAACAAAGAAATAAAAAGGGGGAAGGTATATTCCAATATATCACTATATATGCAAACAACTACAGTTCCGTACATGCTTCTCTGGTATATAGGTACAGTGCTTTTTTTCTAAAAATTGTTCACTCTCATTTTGACTCAAGAAAATTACCATTTTATAGTTCCAATTGGGAAAAATAAATACAGTAAATGTACAAAAGAAATCATCTCAAGAACTCAGGAGTCCTATTGTTGTGGATTAATTTAATTTATTTATGCTTATTATGGATATATTGTTTTCCAACCTCAACATTTCCACTATTCAGAGGTACAAAACTGCTTGATTCTTTTAGCTTATTAACTGGCATTTAAATCCCATTAAATAGACAAAACAAATCCTCCTTAGAGGGCATCTTGTTTTCCCTGAGATTCCTGCATCGCAGGGGGTTGGACTAGATGACCCTCGGGGGTCCCTTCCAATTCTGTGATTCTGCGAGTTGAACTGAACTGGCTGACACAGAACGGTGGAGTTGGGAACTCCAAAGGTCATCCACTCCAACCCCCTGTGCTGTAGGTTGGGGGGTCCGGCAGTGGAGAGACAAGGCTTGTCATCCCCCCCAGACACTGGTTCACCTCCCCCCGCTTTGTTCCCCTGGCAGACCCCTCTGGGGCCCTGTGGGGGGGTCAGGCCTCGGCCACCCCCCCGCCCTGGCTGAGTTGGGATGCCAGCGAGGCTGAATCCTCCTGCGAGATCAACGCTTACGCGCCGCAAGAGTCCCACGTCGCCTGGGCGGAGGGGCTGGCGGGCGGAGGGGGCTGCCCCCGCGCCCTGGAGAGGGGCAAGTGGCTCATCGCCAGCATCCAGGCCCCCGACGCCGAGTTCGGGGTCAGCAGCGTCCTGCACACCGAGGAGGCCCCGCCTTGGAAGCAGCAGGATGGGGTCAGCAGCGTCACCACCACCGCAGGTACCACCTGGCGAGCGGAAGGGGAGCAGCGCGGCCTAGCGGTTAGAGAGAAGGCAGGGCAGAAAGCCCATGATATAATAATAGTAATAATAGTAATAATAATAATAATAATAATAATAATTTATTATTTATTATTTATACCCCGCCCATCTGGCTGAGTTTCCCCAGCCACTCTGTGCTAAAAACAGTACAGCTTTATATTAAATATTAAAAACTTCCCTAAACAGGGCTGCCTTCAGATGTCTTTTAAAGATAGGACAGCTGCTTATTTCCTTCACATCTGAAGGGAGGGTGTTTCACAGGGCGGGCGCCACCACCGACAAGGCCCTCTGCCTGGTTCCCTGTAGCCTCACTTCTCACAGCGAGGAAACCGCCAGAAGGCCCTCGGCGCTGGATCTCAGTGTCCGGGCTGAACGATGGGGGTGGAGACGCTCCTTCAGATATACTGGGCTGAGGCCATTTAGGGCTTTCAAGGTCAGCACCAACACTTTGAATTGTGCTCGGAAACGTACTGGGAGCCAATGCAGATCTCTCAGAACCAGTGTTATGTGGTCCCAGCGGCTGCTCCCAGTCATCAGTCTAGCTGCCGCATTCTGGATTAGTTGTAGTTTCTGGGTCACCTTCAAAGGTAGCCCCACGTAGAGCATGTTGCAGTAGTCCAAGCGGGAGATAACTAGAGCATGCACCACTCTGGCAAGGCAGTCTGCAGGCAGGGAGGGTCTCATCCTGTGTACCAGAAAGAGCCGGTAGACAGCTGCCCTGGACACAGAATTGACCTGCGCTTCCATGGACAGCTGTGAGTCCAAAATGACTCCCAGGCTGCGCACCTGGTCCTTCAAGGGCACAGTTATCCCATTCAGGACCAGGGAGTCCCTCACACCAGCCGGTCCCCTGTCCCCCAAAAGCAGTACTTCTATCTTGCCAGGATTCAGCCTCAATCTGTTAGCCGCCATCCATCCTCCAACCGCCTCCAGGCACTCACGCAGGACCTTCACCGCCTTCACTGGTTCTGATTTAAAGAAGACGTAGAGGTAGATTTAAATGAGGAATGGCCAATGTCATCCGTTCCACCCTCCTGGGGGGCAGGGGGTAGGGGGCACCGTGGGGCAAGCGGAAAGCGGAAATCTCTGGATCAAATGCATCTGCTGGGTTGACTACTTCGTTTGATTGGCAGAGGTGCCGCCGCTCGGCCTCTTCCTCCCATCGCCAGGAGTCTGAGTTTTGTGAGGGGTTCCGGCTGTGAGGCAGGTTCTTAAATGGCTGGGCCTGATCCGGCCCCTGATTCAGTTTGCCGACCCCTGATTCAGAATCTATTAAGACCATGGCAATATTGACAGTAAAAACAATTGAGAAACCTCCCCACTACTACCTGACACCTTTGATTGGCGGAACTGGCACTGGCCAATTGACTCCCCTTTCCCACATTTGCCAGTACAAGAAGCTCAGCCGGGAGAGCCTGAGACTCTTGATTTCAGGGTTCTGTGTTCAAGATTCCTGCCTTGCAGGGGGTTGGACTAGATGACCCTCAGGGTCCCTCCTGGCTCCAAGGCTCTTTGGAACTCCCTGCCTCTTGATACCAACCAGGCGCCTTGGCCAGACTCTCTTTGGTCGCCTGCTAAAAACATCCCTGCCCAGCGGCTCAGAAATGTTGATTTCCGTTTTAGCTTTCTGCATGCTTTCAAGTATTCCTGTCCATTTCCCTGGGTTTTCTGGTCATTCACCTTTCCCTGCTTCATTTTCCTCCTTTTCAGCTTCTGAAGAAAAACCCAAATCGGAGAAGCCCAAATCCGAGGTCAGTGCCCAAGATGCTCCCAAGACTGCCAAGTTCTCTCGATTCCTCATTTTTCTATTCTTTAAAAAAAATATCTCTGTGCCACCCACTGAGAGGCAGTGCGGTGCAGTGGTGAGAGGGCCAGACTAGGCCCTGGCAGAGAGATCTGGGTTCGAATCCCCAGTCCCTGGCCATGATGAAGCTCACAGGGGGGCCGGGGGGGCAGGATCCAGTCTGCCTACTTCGCAGGGTTCTTGTGGAGCAATTCCTGCAATTGCAACCCCCAGGCAGCTAATGTTTCCTTTCCAAATCGGGTCAGAATCTCACGGATTTCTCTTCCGTTGAAAGAGCAAAGTGGATCGTAGGCCCCCGGACTCCTGGGTCCCTCCTCTTTTGCTGCCCATTCTTGCCCCTCTGGTCCCTTGTTGGAAGCCCCCTTCCCCTTCCTTTTTGGGGTCAGGGGTCTGCTTGGCTTCGCATCCTGCAGATTCACAGCTGTGATTTTAAGGAGGGGGCCAGATCTGTGGATAGCAAAAGCCCCCCTTTCTAACAGTCCCTGCCCCTCCTCACTTGTGCGCTGTGAAATTATTTAAGTGTAGAATTGGGAGGGGGCCCTGAGGGTCATCTGGTCGAACCCCCCGCAGGACAGGAATCGCAACAAAAGCATCTCTGAACTCTGACTCTGCACATGCTCTGGGAGACTCTTGAGGGGGGCCTGTGTTGTCTTTGGGATTGTGGGAGAGAACCTTTTTGGAGTAGGGGAGACTGACTTGAGCAAAATCAGCATATCCCTCCCACCCCAAAATAAATAAATCAGAATGTGGGTCATTGGGTGTCCCTTTACCTCCCCCTCCGGGGCATTTGAAGTGGTACAGTCCAGACCCAGGTTTATCCCCTCTAGAGACCTGGGTGCAAAAGGAGCCTGTTTCCCCACAACGTCCCTGCAGAGACGGCCAGGCAGAGCAGCTTTCGTTCCCCTCAGCCCTCTCTCTCGATACGAACAAGGACATCAGTCCCCACGCGGGGGGCGGGTCCGCAGCTTCTTTTCAAGAAAACCTCCTGCCGTGCTGGTTTAGCTCAGCGCGCGGGGACTGACCGAGCGGGTGGCAGGATCCGCGGGCCACATTTACAAGCCTGGTGGGCCAGATCCGGCCCGTGGACCATAGTTTGAAGATGCCTGGTCAAAAGCCTCCTCCATTTTTGGAGGGCCAGGAAGTGAGTGGCCCCTGCAGCTTCGCCTGCTGGAAAGGGGGCGACATGCAAGAGGCCAGCCTGGCAGGGTTGTTGTGGAAGGAAGAGTTCCTGGGAGGAAAGGAGGTGCGAGGGAAGTGCCATTCTGTCAGTAAAGTGCCTCCGTCCCTCACTCCTCCTCCAAACGAGAACCAGGGGTGTGTATATATATCTAGGTAGGTAGGTAGGTAGGTAGGTAGGTAGATGATAGAGATAGATAGATATGGGAGCCAAACAGTACAAATTGAAAGCATTTGCTGATGACTTGGTATTGACTTTACAGGAGCCAGAATCAAGCACTAAAAGAGTATAAGAATTAATTCAAGAATTTGGACAGGTAGCAGGCTTTAAGTTGAATAAGACGAAAACTAAAGTTTTAGAGAAAAATTTAACTGAGATTGAGAGAGATAAGTTTCAGAAGGAGACAGGATTGACATTGGTCAAGAAAGTGAAATATTTAGGGGTTAACATGACTGCTAAGAATGTGAATCTATTTAAGGATAATTATGAAAAATGTTGGACTGAAGTGAAAAAGGATTTAGAAATATGGTCAAATTTGAAGCTATCGTTGTTAGGCCGAATTGCTGTGATAAAAATGAATGTACTGCCAAGAATGCTGTTTTTGTTTCAAACATTGCAAATTTTGGACAAAATGGACTGTTTCAAGAAGTGTCAGAGAGATATCTCTAGATTTGTCTGGCAGGGCAAGAAACCTCGAATAAAATTTAAGATATTAACTGATGCTAAGGAAAGAGGCGGATTTGCCCTGCCAGACCTTAAACTTTATTATGAATCAGCCGCATTTTGTTGGCTGAGAGAATGGATGCTTCTTGAAAACACGGATGTGGTGGATTTGGAAGGCTTTGACAATGTATTTGGTTGGCATGCATATCTGTGGTATGATAAGGTTAAAGCACACAAAGCGTTCAAAAACCATATTGTCAGAAAAGCACTGTTTAATGTTTGGAGAAGATATAAGGACTTGTTAGAAAATAAAACCCCAAGATGGTTGTCACCAATGGAAGCAAAGGCTCAGAAAAAACTCAATATGGAGGCCAAATGACCGAAGTATTGGGAAATTTTGGAACAAGAGGGTGACAGATTAAAATTGCAGAGCTTTGAAAAATTAAAAAACAGAGTACGAGAGTACGAGATTGGAACCATTATTATCAAATAATGGAGGCATATAATTTGAACAAAAAATTAGGTTTCCAGGTAGAAAAATCAAAATTGGAAACAGAATTGTTAGACCCTAAAGTTAAGAATTTGTCAAGAATGTATAACTTGCTGTTGAAATGGAATACTCAAGATGAAACGGTGATTAAATGGGCACAAGATGTTGGACATAATATTATGATGGCTGACTGGGAACAGTTATGGACCACTGGTATGAAGTTTACGGCATGTAATGCCTTAAAAAAGAATTTAATGAAAATGATCTATAGGTGGTACATAACACCAGTCAAGCTTGCAAAAATATATCATTTGCCCGATAATAAATGTTGGAAATGTAATGAAACTGAAGGCACATTCTTTCACCTTTGGTGGACATGCCCAAAGATTAAGGCATTCTGGGAGATGATCTATAATGAAATGAAAAAGGTATTTAAATATACCTTCCTGAAGAAACCAGAGGCCTTTCTCCTGGGCATGGTCGGCCAATTGGTGCCAAGGAAAGATAGGATTTTTTTTTATGTACGCCACAACAGCAGCAAGAATACTTATCGCAAAGTACTGGAAGACACAAGATCTACCTACCAGGGAAGAATGGCAGATGAAGCTGATGGACTACATGGAACTGGCGGAAATGACTGGCAGAATCCAGGGAGAAGAGTCGGTGGAAGAAGATTGGAAAAAATTTAAAGTATATTTACAAAAACATTGCAAAATTAATGAATGTTAGAAGGATGCTGGAATGAAGTTATATGGTTTTAGCAGAAATGTAATAAAGAATTAAGTAAAAGCTGATTGATAATGGGTTAAAATGAAAAACTTAAGGTTAGACCGTTAAGATAAATTATAGAACAAAAATTGAGAAAGATGGAAAGAATTTGCTGAAACAATTAATTGAACTAGAATACAAAAAAGGGAGGTGCGAGGAGGTCGATGAAACAAGTAAAATGAAACGTAAAGTTATGGAATATTAGATGTTTGTTTTAGTGTTTTAGTGTTATTGTTTTTTTCACTGTATTGTTGTATTTTTTTATGCTTTTCTTTTTATGTATTGTAATGTATGTCTTGTTAAAAAAATTTGTTGTTTTTCTTTTTCCTTTTGTAATTTTTAAACTTATAATAAATATCATTTTAAAAAAAGATAGAGATAGATAGATAGATGGATGATAGATAGATAGATTGATTGATAGAGCCCTAAACGGCCTCGGCCCAGTATATCTGAAGGAGCGTCTCCACCCCCATTCTTCTGCCCGGACACTGAGGTCCAGCGCCGAGGGCCTTCTGGCGGTTCCCTCACTGCAAGAAGCCAAGTTACAGGGAACCAGGCAGAGGGCCTTCTCGGTAGTGGCGCCCTCCCTGTGGAACGCCCTCCCACCAGATGCCAAAGAGATCAACAACTACCAGACTTTTAGAAGACATCTGAAGGGAAGTTCAGGGAAGTTTTTAATGTTTGATGTATTACAGTATTTTAATATTTTTTTGGAAGCCGCCCAGAGTGGCTGGGGAAGCCCAACCAGATGGGCGGGGTATAGATAATAAATTATTACTATTACTATTATTATTATAGAGATGTATGTGTGTATAACAGACAGGCACAAAATTTGGCCACCGGCCCTTCCTCCCGCTCCAAACATAGAAGGACCGGTTGCCCTGACCCAACATGGCCTCTGCTCTTTCTGGCCTCCTTGGCAGCATCAACTCCGGAACGGCCCTCCTCGCGCGGTGATTGGAGGGGTGAAGTCAACTTACACTTGGACTTGGAGGCTGTCAGGGCCTGAAGCGCAGCAGGACAGGCCCAGCTTTTCTCCAGCTCCGCTTGCCCAAAAGCAGCTGCTCCCCTTCAGGCCGATGTTCCCCTTTCTAGAAATGGGGGCCTAATGCTTCCCTCGCTTTCTGCTCCCTTCCCTGAGTACTTTCACCATTCCATGCTTTGGACGCAGCCCCGCTTCCCAGGCGGAACAGCAGGCTTAAGGGCACCAGGAATATGTACCCTTTATGAACTCCAGAGGGGAGCTTCTCGCTCCTCCTGTGACAAGATTCCCAAAGGCTGAGGGTAGCTTGAGAGAACTAGTCTCTTTTGAGACAGCACCAATTTCCATTTCTTGCTTATCAAAACCCACAAACGCTCTGCTAGGATTCTTCCAGAAGGTTCTACAAGTATCTATCAGGATGGTAAGAATTTTATTACAGTGAGCCAGAAAGGATGTTATGTGTTCCATGTCCTCTGTTAGTACTACAAGCCACCCAGTGACTGATAATCCCTCATTTCTCCGAAAAGGTTGGGAGAAGGAGTCTTCTATCCTTGCTTTAGCATTTCCTGAGGATACACCTGAAATTTGCTTTCACATTAGTTCGTCTACTTGTTTAGCCTGAAAAGGGGAGAGACATGTGTTGTTGCATCTGGGACAGAGGAAGTGGTCTGGAGATGCGGAAGGGCTTTTCTTCTCCCTGTCCCCCCCCCCCCATGTGGGAATGTTCTCGTCTGTCTACATCCTCTGTTCACAAAGGTGACATTTCCCTCCCTCTGAAGGGGGTTTATTTCCTTGACCCAAAGCCCCCTCCCCCAAAAGGAAGGCAGCATCTGGATCCCAAAGAAGAACAGCTGCAGTCCTCCTGTGGCCTTATGAGGCTTTGCCCTCGGGTGGGAAATATATTGCGCCCGGGAAAGGGAAAATGGGAGTCAACAGACACTCAAGGAATAGTTTGGGAGAAAAAGCTTTATTTCTACCATCCATGAACTGGTAGAAGGAGCAAGTGTGATAACTCACAAACAAGCACGAGTTCACAGCCATTTGCACAGAGCATCTATTCCCCTTCCAGTTCCCTCCCCTTTCTCCTCCTTTGGAAAAGTTCTGCCCCATGTCTCCTGAGCATGAACAGAAAGTTCCTGTCTTGGGACTATTTTGGACTGTTCCCAGGAAAAGGGGGTGAGAAACCAAAGGGGGTTTCAGAGTGTTCAGATATGTTTCATTCTCCTGTTCTGGCATAGTTCCCAGAAAGAAACTTGCAATCTGCTTTTAACAAGGCTTTGAGAAGCAAAGGACTCTGTTCTCCACCTTCGTCTCAGTCTTTTTGTTACAGCAAGAGCAATATGCTTAGCTAATGCTTTTAGCCTTAGAGAGAGAAAAAAGCTTTGAGAGTGCAGTTTGAGAGTGCCTGAGGCGAGGCTTGGAGGCCTGGCGGGGGGGGGGGGGAATTCACAAAGAGTTTTAGGGTTTTTAGGGTAACCTGGCTGTCTTTCTTCACTCCTGCGAACTGGCCCCTCCCTGGCTTGGCAGAGAGGACAAAGGAGGACCCTCTGCTCCCTGACTTGGGGGTCTCTCCCCATCAGGCATGATCTGAGCAGGGACCCCCATGCCCCCTCCCTGCACCCCGGGTAGTGGCATAACAAGGTCAGGGGGTACCTGGTGTGGAAAAGTTTTTGTCACCTCCCCAATATTGATTTTTTTTTTTGCCTACAAAAATGTTTTGACTTTATTTCAAATTTTCTTACAAAGGATTGTGGATTCTGGGCCTCTGATAACAAGTAGGCCACTGTGGACAGTTACTTAAATCTACAGGATGTATTGTGTTTTGGCTTGTGTTGTTCTATTTATATTTATTGTTTATTTATTTATTAAAATTAAAAAACCTGTAAAGTTGTTTACCAATACAAAAAACAAAGAAACAGCAACACCACAGCAGTAAAATCAAAATTAACAAGCCTACTTTAAAATAGAGAAAAGCTAAAATACTAAAAGAGATTAAAATTACTTCAGCGTCCTAAGCATCTGGGTATGCTTGCCTAAACAAGAATGCCTTTAGCAGGTGCCTGAAAAGAGTCTAGCAAAGGCATGTGCTTTATTGCAAGAGGCGGGGAGTTCCAAAGGGCAGGTGCTGCCACACTAAACAACGCAGTGCTGGAAAGGGGGTGAAAGGCAAGCGGCCAGCCTCGCAGGGTTGTGGAAGGAGGAGCTCCTGGGAGGAAAGGAGGTGCCGTGGAAATGCCATTCTAGAAGTAAAGAGCCTCCGTCTCTCACTCTTCCTCCAAACGAGAGCCAGGTGTGTGTGTGTGTGTGTGTAAACATCTAGAGTGAGGGGGGAAAGTATTTGATCCCCCGCTTAATTTGGGTTTTTTGCCCTCTGACGAAGAAATGCGTAGTCCACAATATTAATGGTAGGTTTATTGTAGCTGTGAGAGACAGAATAACAACTGAGAAACCCAGAAGACAAAAGTCAAAGATTGATGAGGTTTATTTTTTTGTTCTTGTTCCTACTTTTCTCTCTTTTATTTATTCCCAATATCATACCAATCTTAATCCTTTATCTTATCTTGACAGCCACTGGTATGCAACTTTCATCATATTTAACAGATCTATATGTAAATTAACATGCAAGATGAAATTTTTGTTCTTCTTGTTGTCCCTCAATTTTTTTCGGTGCAGTCCCTCCTCAGAAGGCCCTATTTCGTTCCACCCTCTTACCTTCCAGGACTCTGGGCTGTCTTCCAGCTTTCCTTTGTTTAATTAAAATTAAGACATGTAATGTATTTTAATGGACTGATATTTTCCCAAACTGAAGAACCTTCTGTAAGAGACCACACTGTGCGATAGATTTCACAGTTAATAATTGTTCGGTTCCTCTACAATCCAAGCTTGCTCCCCCTGAGCCCTAAGGGAAGATTACAAGGATCAAAGATTCACCTTCACTTTTATAAATCCATATATGACAAAAGTTCATGCAAGCAGATGGACTTTCACTGTATTCCTATGGAAGGAAATGGAGTTTGAGCTTTGATGATTGGCTAAGGCTTTGGCAGGACGCCAGATCGTTCTTGAGAGAGTTGGAGAAGCTGGAGTTTTGCCAGAGCTTTGGCGGGACGCCAGATTACTCTCTATCTAGACTCATACAATAACAAAAAAGGGAGAGAAGATGGCGTGTGTTGAAATACAGTCTCTGGTAAGACTGTATTTCAACAAAGTCTCTTCATATCTTCAAACAAGCTAATACCTTGCCAATAATAATTAAAGCCCTCCACAAAGGACCACACCATTAAACATCAAATTCTCAAGTTTTTTTTAATATAGTTTCACTTGCATTCCATTTAATTAATTGAATCTTTCTCCATGAGGCTTGCCAAATCATGAAGTAGCTGGCAGTACTGCAGTGTTTCATTCTTTCATTGCACAGTGTGACACTGTGCCTTTAATTGCCTAATTACCTAATGTATTGTTGTGTGAGAACGGGAGCGATTTCTATATCTCCTCCTCCTCCCCTCTGGTCCTTGCATCTGGCTTTGCTGAAGGATACGGCTGCGTGAGTCAGCTCGTCGCTCTGTGGACTTCTTATTTTCTTGATGCTGCATTCCAACCAGAGTCTGCTTCTGCAGATTCACCTTGTTTAATTGCATGACTGGGTTCCAGTGTCCTGGGAAAGCAGCCAAACGCCATAGGCCATCACACCGGAAGTCTTCTCCAAAGTCTTTTTTATATTTTCTCTCTGGTAGTAAGAGCTGACAGTGAAAAGGAACTCTCTCTGAAGGGGTTGGATCTTCATTGGGGGGTTTTAAGAAGAAGTTGGATGGCCATCTGTCATGGATGCTTGAAATGAGATTTCTGGAGGGGGTTGGACTAGATTCTGAATCTATAATTCTATACTTCACCCTGGTGGAAGATCTTAAATTGACTTTTTAACAAGTGAAATTTTATACACATTCCGTGTGCTGATATGCTTTCAACCCCGTATGAATTATTTGGTGGGCCATGAATGAATCTTTTCCCACATTCCAAACACTAAGACGTTTTCTCTCTTGTATGGATTCTCTGATGGGAAGTGAGATTGGTGCTTTGACTGAAGCTCTTTCCACATTCCAAGCAGTGATAGGGTTTCTCCCCTGTATGAATTCTTTGATGGGAAGTGAGCTTGGGGCCCTCCCGGAAGCTTTTCCCACATTCGAAGCACTGATAGGGTTTCTCCCCTGTATGAATTCTTTGATGGGAAGTGAGACTATCCTTCCGACTGAAGCCCTTTCCACATTCGAAGCACTGATAGGGTTTTTCCCCTGTATGAATTCTTTGATGAGAAGTGAGATTCCCCTCCTGACTGAAGCGCTTCCCACATTCTGAGCACTGATAGGGTTTCTCCCCTGTATGAATTCTGTGATGGGAAGAGAGTGTGGCACTTTGACTGAAGCTCTTTCCGCATTCCAAGCACTGATAGGGTTTCTCACCTGTATGAATTCTTTGATGGGAAGTGAGCTTGTGGCCCTCACGGAAGCTTTTCCCACATTCCAAGCACATATAGGGTTTCTCCCCTGTATGAATTCTTTGATGGGAAGTCAGATCACCACTCTTACGAAAGCTCTTTCCACATTCCAAGCACTGATAGGGTTTTTCCCCTGTGTGAACTCTTTGATGGGAAGTCAGATCACCACTCAGACGAAAGCTCTTTCCACATTCCAAGCAGTGATAAGGTTTCTCCCCTGTATGAATTCTTTGATGGGAAGTGAGCTTGGGGCCCTCCCGGAAGCTTTTCCCACATTCGAAGCACTGATAGGGTTTCTCCCCTGTATGAATTCTTTGATGGGTAGTAAGACTTTCCTTCCGACTGAAGCCCTTTCCACAATCCAAGCACTGATAGGGTTTCTCCCCTGTATGAATTCTTCGATGAAATGTGAGATTCACCCACTTACTGAAGCTCTTTCCACATTCCAAGCACTGAAAGGGTTTCTCCCCTGTATGAATTCTTTGATGGGAAGTGAGATCACCACTCAGACGAAAGCTCTTTCCACATTCCAAGCACTGATAGGGTTTCTCCCCTGTATGAATTCTTTGATGAGAAGTGAGATTAGCCTCCTGACTGAAGCGCTTCCCACATTCCAAGCACTGATAGGGTTTCTCCCCTGTATGAATTCTTTGATGGGAAGTGAGGTGACCCTTTCGATTGAAGCTCTTTCCACATTCCAAGCACTGATACAGTTTGTCCCCTGTATGAATTCTTTGATGTGAAGCGAGATTATGGCGGTGACTAAAGTTCTTCCCACATTCCAAGCACTGATACGGTTTCTCCCCTGTATGAACTCTTTGATGGGAAGTGAGATTCCCCCTGTGACTGAAGCTCTTTCCACATTCCAAGCAATTATATGGTTTCTCCCCTGTATGAACTCTTTGATGCAAAGTGAGATTACCCTTTTGATTGAAGCTCTTTCCACACTCCAAGCACTGATACAATTTCTCCCTACCCTGTGTTCTTTCGTGTGAAGTGAGGGTATTCCTTCGAATGAAGCTTTTTGTTTGATGGGAGGTGGACTGGGAACTCTGACGGATCTTCTCTCCACACTCTGAATATTTATATGACTTCTCCGCTATGTGGATTCTCTTGTGGATCCCCTTGTTCTTCCCTTCTGATTCATCACCATCTGCAATGAAGAGAGAAGCTAATTAGAGTCTCAGGAGGAAATGAGAGTTCCAGATTATTGAACAATGCTAATGAATGCTTGTGACAGAGGAAGAACTGAAGAGAATGAGATGTGTGGCCGTCCAATAGTTTTCACTGTTTTTGTTTCCTGGTATTACCTGAGATATTGCTTGGCTTTTATCTGGGATGGATATTTTTGTGGCTCAATCATGGAATCCACTCCATCTCCAATCACAACATGTTATGATCCAACAGGGATCCTTACTGAGATCGTCCATGATCCCACGATTCTCCTCCTTGACTTCTCCTTTACCTCCCCTGTGTGAGTGCCTGAGGGCCCTGCTCTTGCCACTTACCACCTGGTCTGGGGCGGGGCCTGAAGCCTCAAAAGGACTGCTCTGCTGCCCAGGAGGACTCTCCTGTGTGAGTGTCTGAGGGCCCTGCTCCTTCCTGCCACTTACCACCTGGCCCGTGGCAGGGCCTGAAGCCTCATAAGGACTGCTGTGCTCTGCTGCCCAGGAGGATTCTCCTGTGTGAGTGTCTGGGGGCCCTGCTCTTGCCACTCAACATCTGGCCCAAGGTGGGACCTGACAGGCCTCACAAGGAGGGTTGCTGTTGCTGCTGCTGCTGCCCAGGAGGACTCGGGGGGGCGCAGAGATCTTTTAAAAATGTTTTTGAAAATTCTTTTGAATTTTTTGTATGTGGGGGGTGGTGGTGGGGTGGGGTGGATGTTTGGTTGGGCCTGGGAATTTGTTTGATTTCGGTGTTTTTGTAATTTTTACAGTTTTTTGTTTGTATTGTTTTTAAAAGGTTTTATTTTGTTCGTAAGGGGAGGGGTCAGGGCTGCCGGGGAGTGGGTCCCAGCCAACAAAATGGCTGGAGCATGTTCCACAGGGGGGGATGCACTGGGACAACCGATCTCGGTGATCACGGGTAGGAGGAGGAGTTACACTAAGACCAGACCATGTCGTTACAGAGGAGCCAGGTTTAGTCGTTGTTTGAGGACTATCCCTGCCTCCGGGTCTGGTCCTGACCGGATGGGGAGCGTGGGGAGCCCTGCAGGAGTTCCCCGCAGGGCTCCCCATGCTGCGGATAGCAGCCTGCCGCCCGGCGGGCAGTGTGACCTGAAGCAGAGTGGCCCTCTCGCCGGACAGACATCCGCAGCGTGGGGAGCCCTGCAGGAGTTCCCCGCAAGGCTCCCCAAGCTGCGGATAGCAGCCTGCCGCCTGGCGGGCGGGCGGGGCACCCTGAAGCAGAGCGGCCCTCGCACCGGGCAGACATCGGCCAGCCCCACAAGCTCGGGGGACAGCAGGGAGGTGCAGCGCCGCCATCCCGCTGTTCCTCGACCTCGTTCGGTTTCCCAGACCTGCTTGGGGGGGGGGAATAAAGGGAATTTCCCCCCCTTTATTTCCCCCAAAAAAAACTAGGTGCGTCCTATAGGACGGAGCGTCCTATGGGACGAAAAATACGGCAATACATGGAGGCCTCATCTGCGTTCAATCTGCAAAGCAGGATCAGGTTCCTTTAAAGACTCGTGGCTTCTAGTGCTGCGCGATGGATCAGTGTTGGACATTGGTAGGGCATTCAGATCACAGAACTGGTTTTAGACAGTTTGAGCTGCCAATACATCGCATTGGCCGGGGAGCTGTGATCTATTCCTAGCTCAAATTGCCTGCAGATGACAAAGGAGGAGGCAGGCAGGCAGGTGGGGGAGGCAGAAAAGGTGCTCCCCCTTCTCCATCTCCATCCGCCTGCCTGCCTCCCCCCACCCCTAGCTGAACAAACCCCAATTCCTCTCCGGCTTCATCCCTCCACGTCCCCATCTCCACTCTCCTGGGACTCACCAGATCTCTCGGAGGTCCCTGGGAGGGAGTGCTCAGAGGTTGTGGGGAGGGATGCAGGAGACAACCTGACCAGGTCATCCGTCCATCTTCCCTCTTCCATCTCCTCTAGCTTGACAGGATCCGTCTCACTCATCCTTCCTGAAGAGTCAAGGAGCCAAAAGAAGCTGCAGGGTCCTGGGAGAGAGGAAGAAGCAAAGGGAGCCTCAGAGGCCCAGCAGGGATTCTCCTGCCCTAGATATTCTCCTGCCCCTGGAGAAGCACAAATGGGGCAGCCCCTTCCCAACAGAAGCCCCATTTCTAAACCTCTCCAGTGGTTTCAATTTCCTCTGTTTGCTCCTCACCCCACTTCGTAAGGCTGACACGTTCTGCACAGTAATGACCTGAGAGCAGATCCCATTGTACTCAGTGGGGCTTATGGACACAACTTGGTGCCAAAACCAGTCACCTTCCTGTCCCTAAGCCTGAAAACTGCAACCCCAGAGCATGGGCAGAAAATAGCAGAGTAGCTATTACAGTGGTACCTCAGGTTAAGTACTTAATTCGTTCTAGAGGTCCGTACTTAACCTGAAACTGTTCTTAACCTGAAGCACCACTTTAGCTAATGGGGCCTCCTGCTGCCACTGTGCCGATGGAGCACAATTTCTGTTCTCACCCTGAAGCAAAGTTCTTAACCTGAAGCACTATTTCTGGGTTCACGGAGTCTGTAACCTGAAGCGTATGGAACCCGAGGTACCACAGTACATGTACTGTAGGTGCCTGCATGCTGGGTTCTTTGTATGCAGAGCCCAGTTCACAATCTTTGAGCTCTCTCATTGCAAGCCAGGCAGGTGTTGTGGCCATATTTGCCTCTTGCATGGGGACCAAATCTTTGGGGAAGTTTTTCATCTCCAATTGGTAGGAAAGAGGGTTCATTAACCTGCTGGTGGGGGGAGGTGGCTTTTCAGCCCATAAATTCAACTCATGCTGGAATATCTGGTGGACTGGATCTGGAGCACAAAGGGTCAAGTTCTACTTGCATCAGCCCTTGTGTTCCTTCTTCAAACTCATTAGGCAGAAACGTCAGAGGTCAAATCTGGAGAATATTTCATTCTGGGCTACTTATGGCAGAGCACAGAAGACATGCAATCAATTCTTTTCAGTTCTGTCAAGTAGGTCCTTCCCTAGATTTCTCAAGTGCAAGGACCCAGGGCTGTCTGAGTTATGGGGTTCCTTGGGGTCCAGGTCAGCTGGCTAGTCAGGATTGTCACCTGCAGAGTATATGTCAACTAAAGGACAATAGTCCGCCTTGGATTGAGGACTTTTTGGAGGTGTTGCTGAATGTCGAAGCAGAGGAGCTGGTGATGCCACATTTTGGAATAATCTTGAGACTGATACACCACTCCTCCATAGATATTCTCTGTGCTTAGGCACCATCTTCACAAACTTTACGCTCCTCTTGTGACAAGATTTCCAAAGGCTTAGGGTAGCTTGAGAGAAGTAGCTTATTTTGAGACAGCACCCATTTCCAATTCTTTTTTATGAAAACCCGCTCCCTAGTTGGTTTGGTTTTGGCTCTTGACAGGACATCAGACCATTTGATAACCTTGCATATCGTTTCATATTGATATAGGGATCTGCTGTGCAGATTCTAGTACAGTACAAGCTTCTTAGTGTTCTGTCTGGACCCAGAGCAAGAGATACTCTCAAGTAGGTTAAAAAGCTTTTTCAAGTCAACTTTTTAATATTGCACTATTTTTCAATTTTTAACATTTTGCTCTTCTTTGTACTTTTAGACCTCCTTTTGCCATGTGGACGAATCAAACCTCCCTTATTGATCTATTTTTAATGGTAGGGAAAGAGATTTTGTTGCATTATCTGGTGCCACAGACTCTGCTAGATTTTATTCAGAAGGGTTTACAAGTACCTATCAGGATGGTAAGAATTTTATTAGTCAGCCAAAAAGGATTTTAAGCGTTCCATGTCCTCTCTTAGTACTACAAGCCGCCCAGTGACTGATAATCCCTCTTTGGTCCCAGAAGTTTGGGAGTAGCAGTCTTTTATACTTGCTTTAATTTTGAATTTTTCTTTCAGATTAGTTCCTCTACTTGTTTAGCCTGAATTTGGCCTTGAGTCCCTTGAGCTCCTGGTCTCAGTGCCAGAGATGACTTAGCAGTTGAGCTGCCTGGGCCCAAAACCTCTTTCTGCTCATCCTCAGAGCTGCTGAGAGATCCTATAAGGTCAGTAATAGGATCTGGCTCCCGCTGTTTCTTAGCCACCTCCTCATTTTCCTTATTCATGTAAAATGGAGTAATTTTTGCTTGTCCTTTCTTAGAGAAGCTCTCTTTGGAGGAGGGTCTGTGGCACTTGGGGAGAGAACATAAATTTTGTAACTACTCTGGGTCAACACTGTCTTTCCCCTTAATTCCTCATCAAGCTTCCTGATATCATTAATAATAATAATAATACTAGCCTGAGGAAGAAATTGAGGCTGAAATGAATGAACAATGCAAATGAATACTTGTGAAAGAGGAAGAAGGGAAGGGAGTTACTGTCTTTTTTGCTGATATTATCTTTTTTATGGGAACCGGAGATTCGAAAAGCCTGGCTCGTTCCAGGGATGGATTTAATTTGGCTCAGTCATGGAATCTGCTCCATCTCCAAGCTCAGTCATTTCTTTGCTCAACCAAAAACAGACAGATGGAGAAAGGGAAAAAGAGAATTAGACAGGATGTACCTCCACGTCCCTGAGATCTCTGAAGCCTACATGGAAGAAGGCCTGGGAAGCTCAGAGCAGCCTTATCCTGGTTTAAAAAGGCAGGACTGGTGGAAGAATATTCCCAGACAGAACAGGAGATACATCTCCTATGGAGAGTTTTCCATTCCACGAGAGTTGTGGGTGTGTTAACATCTCAGATGCTGCAGGTGGCGCTATTGGGCTCCCTCAAAATAGAGGTTTATCCTACAAAGATCTGTATGGAATTTCAAAACTGATCTCATGATCCAGCAGGGAGCCTTACCAGAGAGGCCACGATCCCGGGGTTCTCCTCCTTGACTTCCTTCTGCAGAGCTCTCTGCTCAGGATCCAGCAAAGCCCAGTCCTCCTCTGTGAAAGGAACAGCTACGTCTTCAAAGCACACTGGACCCTAAGAGAAAAAGGGAGAAGAAAGATGATCTTCTACACATGCTCTGTTTTTTTCTGAAACAATTTTGTTGTGTATTTAAATGATGGGTATTAATCTTTGTGTAAGTGGGGGAATTCACATAATAATAGTTTTATTATCTATATGGTACTCATCTTCAGGTAAATCTTTGCAAGCATTCCCATTTTCCAGATGGAAGGACCTCCTCTCCCTTCATCTGGTGGGGTGGACCCTCCCCATGCCCTCAAGCCAACTTCAAGGGGCACCAGGAGGGGGAGGGGAGGGGAAGCCCCATTGTGCATTGTGAGGGGAGGGAATGGTTGGTTGGTTGGCATCCGTCTGTCTTAGGAGACCATGGAAGAGTGTGTCTTTGGGAGTGAGATCCAGTTGTTGGAAGGTGTTACGGAAAAATTCCGGGTGCGAGTCTGCTCAGCCTCCCGGCTCGTCGGACTAAGTCCGCGGGTCCTAGCGGAAAAATGAGCTCAGCCGGACGCAGGAGCAAGATGCGGAGATCCAAAGTTTATTGCGCAACAGGTTCAAGGCAAGATTGAACAGCGAGAGAGGGGTGACATGAACTTTTAAAAGTTCCCTCCAAGTCCCAGAATACAGTGCAATAAACGTCATGAATACATTATGGGAAGGTTGGGTTTCACAGCTTACATCATGAATATATTACGGAAAGGTGGGGTTACACACATTAGCATTTCAGGGAAGGGAGGGGGCAGTGTGCAGAGTGAGAGATATGCATAGATAAGCACTTCCTGAGTACCGGTGGTGATAGAACAATAGTCCAGATATGCATCGTCTGCCACCTGGCATTGCCCGGAGGAAGGGCTTGGCAGAACGATCTGACAGGATTAGGGTCTTCCTGAGTACGTGACTTGTCGCTTAGGAGATTATGGAGGGAAGTAGGGTATCGTAGAGTCCTGAGGGAGCTGAGTTGATTGACACCAGAACGAAGGAAATCGGTGCTGTGGTTGATTTTATATGAATTTTAGAAGTTTTAGCTTATTTTAAGTTCATTCTCATATTGCTAATCAAAGTCGGAAGTGAATGGATACATTGTTGCAGCTCTTGATACATTCAGGGGTTCAGGAGTTTCGATTCCATTGTCCTCCTAGCAGGGGAGCTGTCAACAACTTGTCAAGAGGTTAAATGAGGCGTGCAAGGCTAGCTGAGCTACCTCTGCACGGCGAATGCACGGTTCTGATTGGCCAAAGCGCGGCCATTATAGTCAATGGGAGATGCATTTTGACACGGTCTACCCACGTTAGAAATGGAGCAAGAGGGAAGCGTAGAAAGATGGTGGGCTTATTTCGCCCGTATAAGGAGAGGGAAAGAGAAGTCCTTTATTTACAGGACTAGGGTGTAGAGGGTGCAGTGTGGTGCTTGTGCGACAGTGTGGGGGTTTTGAGGGGTTAGGGAGCCGTCGAGGTCACCGCCTCGGGTCCACTGGAGCTGGTGGAGGGACCGGGAATGGTACCCCCCCCCCTTTCCCGTATCAGAAGGTAACAGCGCCAGCCGTGGGTGTGGAGACCGACAGGGGAGAGACATGTGTTGTTGCATCTGGGACACAGGAAGTGGTCCAGTTGTGCTGCTGCAGATGCAGACGGGCTTTTCTTCTCCCTGTGCTCCCCCCACGTGGGAATGTTCCCGTCTGGCTGCAGCCTCAGTTCACAAAAGTGTCTTATCTCCAAACCTGAAGGGGGTTTCTTTGCCTGCCCAGTTTTCCTTGACCCAAAGCCCCCTCCCCCCAAAATGAAGACAGCATCTGGATCCCAAGGAAGAACAGAGATGCATATTTCCTGCGAACTGGCCCCCTCCCTGGCTTGGCAGAGAGGACGAGGGAGGACCCTCTGCTCCCTGACTTGGGGGTCTCCTCCCACCAGGCATGATCTGAGCAGGGACCCCCATGCCCCCTCCCTGCCCCCCTGGGACTCCCTTCTCCCCATTGCACCCTCAGGGGGAGGAGAGAGAAGACTCACCCGAGTCCAGGAGGGGCTTTTGCAAAGGAGAAAGAAGAAAGCAGCCTCCTCTCTCCCTGCAGGAACGGATGGGGGAGGGAGGGGCTTCTGCTCTGGAGGACCTTGCCCCCTCCCCTTCACTTCCTGTCCTCTCTAGGAATCCCGCTCCGCTCCTTTTAACCCTTGGCAAGCCGAGTCCTCCCCTCCCTCTCCCTGCCTTCAGTTTTCCTGCTTCTGCGTCTGCGCTCTAGGGGCTGCCCCCCTTCCCTCCCTCTGCCCCAAGGAGCCCACATCCAACCAGACTAACTGCAAGGGAGACGGGGGGGGGTCCATGGGGGGTTAGCTTGGCTCTCCCCAGCATAGAGGCTCCTGGATCCCGAGGAAAGGCTGGGAGGGAGAAGAGGCGAAGGCTGCCTAGTGGCGGGAGGTGCCTTGGGCTCAGAAATGGCTCCCTCCAGACACCCCCCCAAGGAACACCCTCCAGCTCAGGGGGGGGGGAGGGGGGCTTCCCAGCCGGGAGACCCCTCCCCTCCCGAAAATACGGGTTTTTCTGCTTCTGCAGCCGCTTCTCATCCCAGGAAGAGAGACGGAGGAGGAAGAGTCCCAGGCGAGGAAGGAAACGCACACGCGACCGGGGGGGGGGCAGGAGGGGGGCGCATGAAAAAGAAAGGGGAAGCATCTTTAGATGCGGCCACAATGGCCAACTATCGCCCAGTCTCAAATCTTCCATTCTTGGGCAAGGTGATTGAGCGAGAGGTTGCCGAACAACTCCAGGCACGCCTGGAAGAAGCGGATCATTTGGATCCCTTCCAGTCGGGATTCAGGCCTCACCATGGGACTGAAACTGCCTTGGTCGCACTGGTTGATGATCTCCGGCGGGCTAGGGACAAAGGTGAGAGCTGTTTCCTAGTTCTGCTGGATCTCTCAGCGGCGTTTGATACCATCGACCATAACATCCTTCTGGACCGTCTTCAGGGGCTGGGAGCTGGGGGCACTGTCATACAGTGTTCTGCTCCTTCCTCCTGGGCCGTGTTCAGAAAGTGGTGGTGGCGGATGAGTGTTCAGACCCCTGGGCTCTCACTTGTGGGGTGCCTCAGGGTTCTGTCCTCTCCCCCATGCTTTTCAACATTTACATGCAGCCGCTGGGAGAGATCATCAGGGGGTTTGGGCTGGGTATTCATCAGTATGTGGATGATACCCAGCTCTACCTCTCTTTTAAATCAGAACCAGTGAGGGCGGTGAAGGTCCTGTGTGAGTGCCTGGAGGCGGTTGGAGGATGGATGGCGGCTAACAGATGGAGGTTGAATCCTGACAAGACAGAAGTATTGTTTTTGGGGGACAGGAGGCGGGCAGGTGTGGAGGATTCCCTGGTCCTGAATGGGGTAACTGTGCCCCTGAAGGACCAGGTGCGCAGCCTGGGAGTCATTTTGGACTCACAGCTGTCCATGGAGGCACAGGTCAAATCTGTGTCCAGGGCAGCTGTTTACCAGCTCCATCTGGTACGTAGGCTGAGACCCTATCTGCCTACGGACTGTCTCGCCAGAGTGGTTCATGCTCTGGTTATCTCCCGCTTGGACTACTGCAATGCACTCTACGTGGGGCTACCTTTGAAGGCGACTCAGAAACTACAACTAATCCAGAATGCGGCAGCTAGACTGGTGACTGGGGGCGGCCGCCGAGACCATATAACACCGGTCTTGAAAGACCTACATTGGCTCCCAGTACGTTTCCGAGCACAATTCAAAGTGTTGGTGCTGACCTTTAAAGCCCTAAACGGCCTCGGTCCAGTATACCTGAAGGAGCGTCTCCACCCCCATTATTCTGCCCGGACGCTGAGGTCCAGCTCCGAGGGCCTTCTGGCGGTTCCCTCATTGCGAGAAGCAAAGCTACAGGGAACCAGGCAGAGGGCCTTCTCGGTAGTGGCGCCCGCCCTGTGGAACGCCCTTCCAGCAGATGTCAAAGCAATAAACAACTACCTGACATTCAGAAGACATCTTAAGGCAGCCCTGTTCAGGGAAGTTTTTAACGTGTGACATTTTACTGTATTTTTGCTTTCTATGGAAGCCGCCCAGAGTGGCTGGGGAGGCCCAGCCAGATGGGCGGGGTATAAATAATAAATTATTATTATTATTATAAGACCAGGATGGTGGAGAGAGGGTACCAGACTCCAGTTCAGAGCAAGAGGGACCCCTGCCATGCTTTCCCCGTGTTTCCTGGCAGAAAACCAGTTTATCCTGGGCTCCCAGAACCACATGGAGGCAGGAGACCCCATTTCCCACCCCAGAACAGGGCTGGACCAATAAGAAGCCTCTCCATTGGGCAGCTGGCCAATCCCCTTTCAGATTCCCTGGGCCTCCTCCTCTCCTTCGCCCGGTTTCCTGAGGGAGTTTTCCCTCTGAGTTTCCTTCATGGCTGTTCCCCCTCCCAGCTTCTCCTTCATTTCTTGTCCTCTTTCCCCCCATTGTGTGGGGGCAGCTGGATTCCCCCCCCCCCATGGCCAGGCAGGCCCAGGAGGAGCCCATGGAGGCAGCAGGGCCAAGAGATGGTGTTTTTCCGAAATAGGCGGGAACGCCATTTTGTTTCTTCCCGGAGGCCCCAGCCGCTCCCAGAGACGCCATGGCTCCCTTGTGGGCCTCGGGGGTCCCAGGCTCTCGGGGTCTCTCCTCCCGGATGAAGGAGGGCGGCACCTTTGGTCCTCAGCCGCCTTCCTGCCATGATGGCTTGGCCTCCGCAGGGCAGCCTCTCTCCTCGCCATGTTGGCCTCTCCGTTGGGAGACGCCAGGCAAGCGGCCTTGGGGGATCTGCCAAGGGGCCAGGAGGGAAAGGCCCTCTCTGTCTCAGAGGCCCAAGGAGGAGAATAATAATAGTAATAGTAATAAGAGTTTTGTCCCCTCAGAGGTGGAGGGTTCCCTCAGGGGAGTTTGACCCCCAGACCAGCATCCTTGGTCACCCCAAGAGTCAGCATTAGAAGGGCTTCCCCAGACGAGGCTGGAGACTCCCCTTCTGGCCCCTCGGGGCCCCAGGAGCCCTTTCTGGATGGCCCTCACTTGCTCCCCAGATGGGCCAAGAAATCTGTTCCTCCCCCTCAGGCGGTAGTTAAACAGAAGTTGCCCCCACTCCGGATCCCTGCGGAACTGGGGTCCTCCCAGTCCAGCCCAGACAAGAAAGAGAGGGAGCTCTCAGAAGAGGAAGCCATTGCGGAGAAGAACCGGACTTGGCTGTTCTCTGCTGAGGGTCTCCTGCCTTTCTTCCAATTCTTCCTGGGGGCTGCCATGGCCAGAGAAAGACACAGCCCCCCCCCCCGAATTCCCTGCAGGGCCCTGGGGAGCAAGCAGAGCCTGCCTCAGTTTCCTTCCCCAAGGCCTTGGAGGAACCTTGGGGTGCGGAAGGAGGAACCCCAAAGGGAGCTCAGAGTCCTGGCAAGTGGGGAAAGGAACATGATATAGCACTTTCCAGATGAGTCTCGATACAATACAATATTCTTTATTGTCATTGTCCCATACAGAACAACGAAATTGAAAAAATCTACATCAGACATTGAAAAACCAACAAGCCTGCTATCCCAGCTATCCCAACCTGGTTAGCCCCCTAAAAACTCTGATACCCCATAATTAAATACAATATACTCCCAAAGAGTACCTTACACTGCATTTAAAACCAAAATCGCATTTGTATAGAAACTGTTTTTCAGGCGGCTAGTCCTAGTCTTTATAACCCTGTACCTTCTTCCAGAAGGCAGAAGCTGAAAGAGATCATTTCCGGGGTGCGCACTATCCTGCACTATCTCTGCAGCTTTCTTATCTAGCACCTTCTGCAAATGCCTGCAGGGCCATGAGTAGTATGCATGAAAACATCAATGCTAAATTGAGCAGATACCCGGAGGCAGCGCGGATTATTGTGGGGGACTTCACTCACACAGATGTGAGGGCAGCACTCCCAAAATCCCATCAGCACATTGAGTGTGCAATAAGGGGAGAAAGTACTTTTGACAAAGTGTATACGAACATTAGACGGGCATATGAGGCGCCCCTTGGTGGTTCAGATCATGTGTCCCTGCTTCTGACACCAGTGTACACACCCCTCAGGAAACAAGGCCAGCTACAAACACGGATGGTTACGGTGTGGCCTGAGGGAGCCTCTCAGCAGTTGCAGGACTGTTTCCAGGAGACCGACTGGAATATGTTCGACCATCAAGATCTAGAAACTTCTACATCAACGGTCTTAGATTCGGCACAGGAAATGCACCAGGGAAAGGTATGTTAAGTTGTATCCGAATAGGAAGCCCTGGATGACGGGAAAGGTTAGGAGATTCTTGAAGGCCAGAAACTCTGCTTTTAGAACTGGGGACTGGGTACCGTATGGTATAGAAAGAGCGAACTTGAAGAGGGGTATCAGGGTATAGAGGAAAAATCGAGGACCATCTAAGAAATGACACTAGACAAATGTGGCAGGGAGTTCAACATCTGACTGGTTATAAATCGAGAAATACATCAGTGGTGGAGAGTACTGCTTCCTTGGTGGGAGAGTTGAAGACCTTCTTTGCCCAATTTGAGGTGACACCAACAGTGGCTCCAACAGGGATGGCAGAGCTATTGGCCTCACTACCTGCAGGAAATGCTGTCAGGGTGGAAGAGGGAGAAGCGAGGCGAATATTAAAGGAGGTAAACACGAGGAAGGCTATGGGCCCGGATGGGGTGGCTGGCAGGGTGCTAGGAGATTGTTCGGACCAACTGGCAGGATGGGTTCCCACGTCTCTGCGGATCTCATGAACTCCTGAAACTGTGAACAAGGCAAGCTATGATCTCGTTTGAGGAAAGGGAACTAAAATGCCTGCTTCCCCATCCCCAGTGGATTAAAATGTCCAAAGGTTAGGAAAAGAAGAAAGAAGAGGAAGCAGGATTGGATGAACATTATAAGAGACCATAATTTTGGATTGTGACTTGGCTGAGATTTGTTGGAACAGTTTTTCAAAGGCTTTATAGAAACTGGAACTAGAAACTGGAGAAATACTAATTTGGATTATTAGACGATCATTATAAGAGTCATATTGCACTGTCTGAGTGGTTAAGATTTGAAAGCTGGGCTAGGGAGGGAGATGAAGGGAATGTGTCATCTTGGTGAAGAGGAGAAGAAGAAGAAGAGTTTGGATTTGATATCTCGCTTTATCACTACCCGAAGGAGTCTCAAAGCGGCCAACATTCTCCTTTCCCTTCCTCCCCCACAACAAACACTCTGTGAGGTGAGTGGGGCTGAGAGACTTCAGAGAAGCGTGACTGGCCCAAGGTCACCCAGCAGCTGCATGTGGAGGAGCGGAGACACGAACCCAGTTCCCCAGATTACGAATCTACCGCTCTTAACCACTACACCACTGTATGCTAAATACAGCTGGGTTTATTCTGGAGGGAAAATTATGAATAATTGTTGCTACAGATTATTTTCAGATGGAAATGGGAGTTTTCTTTTCGGTGCCTGCCCTGTGGAACACCCTCCCAGCAGATGTCAAAGGAAAAAACAACTACCAGACTTTAAGAAGACATCTGAAGGCAGCCCTGTTTAGGGAAGCTTTTAATATTTGATGCATTACTGTATTTTAATATTTTGTTGGAAGCTGCCGAGTGACTGGGGAAACCCAGCCAGATGGGAAGGGTATCAATAAATCATCATCATCATCTATTTTTTGTATTTTATATTAAGATTCCTTTATTTTGAATTTAGGAGGACACAGATAGGAAGAGGAGAGTTGGAGGTGCGAGGGACCTGCAAGGAATGCAGGGAAGGAAGGATCTCTCAGGGTGGGATACGGAGAGAAGAGGGGGTCACGCAGGGGAGAAGTGGGGGAGTCTGTCTTTCTATGGGTTGATGAATGATATGATATGTATGATACAAATGGCATAAACAGTATTTTAGTTTATATCCCCCCTTTCTATTTTCTATACAATTGTATTTTGTAAGGATTGTTTAATATTTTTTGTTTTATTTCTCTTTTTTGGTTTCCCCTCTGTATGAATTCTTTGATGGCGAGTGAGATGGGAGCTATGAGTGAAGCTCTTTCCACATTCCAAGCACTGATAGGGTTTCTCCCCTGTATGAATTCTTTGATGCAAAGTGAGGCTGGCCCCCTCCCTGAAGCTCTTCCCGCATTCGAAGCACTGATAGGGTTTCTCTCCTGTATGAATTCTGTGATGGGAAGTGAGGCTGGCCGCCTGACCGAAGCTCTTCCCACATTCCAAGCATTGATAGGGTTTCTCCCCGGTATGAATTCTTTGATGGGAAGTGAGATTGGTGCTATGATTAAAGCTCTTTCCACATTCCAAGCACTGATAGGGTTTTTCTCCTGTATGAATTCTGCGATGGGAAGTGAGATTGGAGCTATCAGTGAAGCTCTTCCCACATTCAAAGCACTGATAGGGTTTCTCTCCTGTATGAATTCTGTGATGGGAAGTGAGAGTCTGCCTGAGACTGAAGCTCTTTCCACATTCCAGACAATGATAGGGTTTCTCCCCTGTATGAATTCTTTGATGGGAAGTGAGATGTGCGCTTTGATTAAAGCTCTTTCCGCATTCCAAGCACTGATAGGGTTTTTCTCCTGTATGCGTTCTTTGATGGGAAGTGAGATTGTGCCTGAGACTGAAGCTCTTTCCGCATTCCAAGCACTGATAGGGTTTTTCTCCTGTATGCGTTCTTTGATGGGAAGTGAGATTGTGCCTGAGACTGAAGCTCTTCCCACATTCCAAGCACTGATAGGGTTTCTCCCCGGTATGAATTCTTTGATGGGAAGTGAAATGTGCACTTTGATTAAAGCTCTTTCCACATTCTCTGCACTGATACAATTTCTCCCTGCTCTGTACTCTTTTGTGTGCAGTGAGACTATCCCTCTGAACGAAGCTCTTTCTTTGACGGGAGGTGTCCTGGGAGCTCTGACGGATGTTCTCTCCACACTCTGAATGTTTATATGACTTCTCCGCTATGTGGATTCTGTTGTGCTCCCCCTTGTTCTTCCCTTCCAGTTCATCTCCATTAGCAACGAAGAGAGAAGCGAATTAGAGCCTCAGGAAGAAATGGAGCTCCAGATCATTGAACCAAGTTAATGAATGCTTGTGATAGAGGAAGAACTAAAAATAGTTAGATGTGGGGCTTCTCTCTAGTTTTCACTGCCTTTTTTGGCCGGTATTTACTGACATATTGCTTGGCTTTTATCTGGAATGGATTTTGTTCTTGCTCAATCCTGGAATCCACTCCATCTCCAAGGTCAGTCATCTCTTTGAACTCAGGCTTGCTAGAGAGGTTAAAAGCAACAAAAAAGGCTTTTATGGGTATGTTCGTAGCAAAAGGAAGAACAAAGAAACAGTGGGGTCACTCAGAGGAGAAGATGGTGAAATGCAAACAGGGGACACAGAAAGGGCTGAACTCCTCAATGCCTTCTTTGCCTCAGTCTTCTCCGATAAAGAAAACAATGCCCGACCTGAAGAATTTGGAGCAAATGATTCAGCAGAGGAAACACAGCCCAGAATAACTAAGGAGATAGTACAAGAATACTTGGCTAGTCTAGATGTATTCAAGTCTCCAGGGCCAGATGAACTGCATCCAAGAGTATTAAAAGAACTGGCAGATGTGATTTCAGAACCACTGGCAGTCATCTTTGAGAATTCCTGGAGAACAGGCGAAGTCCCGGCAGACTGGAGGAGGGCAAATGTTGTCCCTATTTTCAAAAAGGGGAAAAGAGAGGACCCAAATAATTACCGCCCAGTCAGTCTGACATCAATACCAGGGAAGATTCTGGAGCAGATCATTAAGCAAACAGTCTGTGAGCACCTAGAAAGGAATGCTGTGATCACCAATAGTCAGCATGGATTTCTGAAAAATAAGTCATGTCAGACTAACCTGATCTCGTTTTTTGACAGAATTACAAGCCTGGTAGATGAAGGGAACGCAGTGGATGTAGCCTACCTTGATTTCAGCAAGGCATTTGACAAGGTGCCCCATGATATTCTTGTAAAGAAGCTGGTAAAATGCGGTCTTGACTATGCTACCACTCAGTGGATTTGTAACTGGCTGACTGACCGAACCCAAAGGGTGCTCATCAATGGTTCCTCTTCATCCTGGAGAAGAGTGACTAGTGGGGTGCCACAGGGTTCTGTCTTGGGCCCGGTCTTATTCAACATCTTTATCAACGACTTGGATGATGGACTCAAGGGCATCCTGATCAAATTTGCAGATGACACCAAACTGGGAGGGGTGGCTAACACCCCAGAGGACAGGATCACACTTCAAAATGACCTTGACAGATTAGAGAACTGGGCCAAAACAAACAAGATGAATTTTAACAGGGAGAAATGTAAAGTATTGCACTTGGGCAAAAAAAATGAGATGCACAAATACAAGATGGCTGACACCTGGCTTGAGAGCAGTACATGTGAAAAGGATCTAGGAGTCTTGGTTGACCACAAACTTCACATGAGCCAACAGTGTGACATGGCAGCTAAAAAAGCCAATGCAATTCTGGGCTGCATCAATAGGAGTATAGCATCTAGATCAAGGGAAGTAATAGTGCCACTGTATTCTGCTCTGGTCAGACCTCACCTGGAGTACTGTGTCCAGTTCTGGGCACCACAGTTCAAGAAGGACATTGACAAACTGGAACGTGTCCAGAGGAGGGCAACCAAAATGGTCAAAGGCCTGGAAACGATGCCTTATAAGGAACGGCTAAGGGAGCTGGGCATGTTTAGCCTGGAGAAGAGGAGGTTAAGGGGTGATATGATAGCCATGTTCAAATATATAAAAGGATGTCACATAGAGGAGGGCGAAAGGTTGTTTTCTGCTGCTCCAGAGAAGCGGACACGGAGCAATGGATCCAAACTACAAGAAAGAAGATTCCACCTAAACATTAGGAAGAACTTCCTCACAGTAAGAGCTGTTCAACAGTGGAATTTGCTGCCAAGGAGTGTGGTGGAGTCTCCTTCTTTGGAGGTCTTTAAGCAGAGGCTTGACAACCATATGTCAGGAGTGCTCTGATGGTGTTTCCTGCTTGGCAGGGGGTTGGACTCGATGGCCCTTGTGGTCTCTTCCAACTCTATGATTCTATGATTCTATGATTCTATGATTCTTTGGTCAATCAAATGCAAACAGAAGCAAAAACAACACGCCTGACTGAATTTACATCAACTTCCCTAAAAACTCTGAAGCCGGCATTTAAGAAGGCCTGGGTGGTTCAGAGAAGCCTGGTCACTGTTTTAAAAGGCATGGCTAGACGCAGAACATTCACAGAGGAAACAGTTGATATCCCTCCATTCTGGGTTCATGGTGGGGGATGTTAGAATCCCAGACGCTGTTGGTCTCCAGCCAAAGAGTTGAAGTTCATCACATACAGGTATGTATGGAACGTCCACGTCTCGTCTGTGAAACAAACAGCAACACCTTCACCTGAACACTCCCCATCAGCTGCTGCCTCAATCTAGTCAGTTTAAATTTAAATTTGTATGTAAATCACTTTATTCACTTTGAACTCCCCTCCCATGTCCATGAGGAGACCAACTCTGTATTTTTTCATTAGCAACAGAAGAGGAAAAGTGACTATAACTCAGTTCAAACCAATTCATGAACCCAGAACTCATACACCGACCACTAATGATGAACCATATCTTACTAGATATTCCTGCAAATTTATTCTGCTATTTTTGATATGCAAATGGCATGCAAAGACTTAGTCTTCATATTTGTATCATTTATTAGTCCTATGATC
This sequence comes from Podarcis filfolensis, assembly GCF_964270895.1. Lineage (NCBI taxonomy): Eukaryota > Metazoa > Chordata > Lepidosauria > Squamata > Lacertidae > Podarcis > Podarcis filfolensis. The sequence goes on along the minus strand of NC_139605.1, from coordinate 538,935 downwards.
CTTGTTTTTAAAAGCAAATAAGAAGTTATTCCAAAAAGGAAAAGACAACACACAGAGGCCCCATCTGCATTCAAACTGCAAAGCAGGATCAGTGAGTTTTCTGACATTGGCAGGGCATTCAGATCACAGAACTGGTTTTAGACATTTAGAGTTGCCAATTCATCACGTCGGGCGGGGAGCTGTGATCTATTCCTGGCTCAAATTGCCTGCAGATGACAAAGGCGCAGGCAGGCAGGCAGGCAGGTGGGGGAGCCCAAAAAGGTGCTCCCCTTCTCCATCTCCATCCGCCTGCCTCCCCACCCCACCCCAATTCCTCTCTGGCTCCATCCATCCAGGTCCCCATCTCCCCTCCCATGGGACTCACCAGATCTCTCAGAGCTCCTTGGGAGGGAACGCTCAGAGGTTGAGAGGAGGGACGCAGGAGACAACCTGACCAGGTCATCCGTCCATCTTCCCCCTTCCATTCTCACTAGGTTTGCAGAATCCGTCCCTTTTATCTTTCCTGAGGAGACAAGGAGCCAGAACGAGCTGGAGGGTCCTGGGAGAGAGGAAGAAGGAAAGGCAGCCTCAGAGGCCCTGCAGGGATTCTCCTGCCCCTGGAGAAGCACAAATGGGGCGGCCCCTTCCCAACAGAAGCCCCATTTCTATACCTCTCCAGTGGTTCCAAAAAATCAGGTAGGCTACTTGCATGGCAATTAAAGAAAAAATAAGAAGAGAGAGTAATAGAGAAATGAAAAATAATTGAAGATCCTAAAGAAATATGCAAAGAAAAATTAAATTACTATAGGAAGTTTTACCGTGCAAAAGAAGAAGACCAAGAGGAAATGGAAAGATACTTAGCACAAAATAGACTCCCGACAATAGCAGATTGGAAAATAGAACAACTAAATTTACCAACAGCGATGATGGAGGTGCAGCAATCTCAAAAGCAAAGATAGGAAGTCCCCAGGTACGGATGGATTATCGGCGGCATTTTATAAGAAGTTAGAAGATATATTATCAGAACCAATGAAACAGTACTAAACGGAATTTTAAAAGAAGGAAGAATACAAAAATCATGGGAAGAAGCATTTATCACACTGCTACCCAAAGAAGGAGCAGATCCAACACTAATCAAAAATTATAGACCTATATCATTGTTCAATAATGATTATAAAATATATTGAATGAAATAATACACAGAGATCAGGCTGGCTTCTTACCAGGCAAACACATGAACAATAAAATGAGAAACATAATTGATATTTTAGAATACTTAGAAGCAAGATCAGATAAAATAGCCATTTTGTTGCTGATAGACATGGAGAAGGTCTTCGACAACATCTCTTGGAGCTTCATTGTCAGGGAACTGCCATCAGTACTGGAGGGAGAGAGCAAAAGCCAGAGGGATTCCGGAGAGCGTCCAGGGATCGGGAGAAGCAGCCCATCTTCTGGGGAAGAGAATCAGCGTAGCACCAGTGGAGAAGGGGGGCAGATGGGAGAAGCGGCGAGGCGGTCCCATGACTCCTTGCCTGGGACCAGCGGGGAGAGTAGGGGTCCTCTGTTGCCCACGCCCTCCTTGCACAGAAGGCTTCTGCGCAGAGAGAGTAGGAGGAAACTAGGCGTCAAAGAGCTTCTTTGCTGGAAGAAGTTTAAGAAACGCCCACTGACAGATTCTGCCAGCGATTGAGTCAGCCACGGGTAAGTGGCTGTCCGGACAGAAAAGGTTCACTTAGGCAACCCAGCCAGGTGTTTGCACCCAGCCAGGGAGATAAGCACCAGCTTACGCATGAGCAACCCCTAGAACCATTACAGCAATCTGTCAGTCCCTGACATTGCTTGTGCGCAGCCCCGGAGAGGCCTCACGATGAGCCAAACAGGGCCGGCTGGAGAGACAGAGCAAGAAGCCATGGTGCGAGGTCTGGTCGAGAGGATCCAAGACCTGGAGGCACATGTCGCTACCCTGTCAGCGCGGCTGGAGGAGAGGCGGGCTCAGGATGCACAGGTCAGAGCCACCCCGATAGGGAGGAAGGTCCCAAGACTACAATGCTTTCTGAACGGAAATTCAATACGCTTTGGAATTGCAGAAAAATGACCTTGCTGATGATGGGGAGAGGGTGGCTTACATTGTTGGACATCTGCAGGATGGGGCGCGCGAATGGATCAGGCCCTTAATGGCAACGGGGAACGATGCATTGAAAGATCTTAAGAAATTCTACCAGGCAATGGACGCGATGTTCTCCAGCGAGGTTGAGCAAAGCGTGACACGGAGGGAGCTGATGGGGTGCAAGCAGGGGAGCCTGTCCGTCAGAAACTACTGGTCGCGTTTTGCGATGTTAGTCGACAAGCTCGGGTGGGATCTGGACTCTGAACCAGTACAAATGCTGTTTGAAGCGGGCTTGGACCCCGAAGTGAAAGACGAGTTGTCCAGAGCGCCCCGCCCGCGGTCGATGGATGAACTCACAAAGACTGTGCTTGCGATCGGTGTACGCCAGGAAGCGCGGGCTCAGGAGAAGCGGGAGATAAGGTTGGAACGTTTCCATGGCAACCACATTCCTGAGATGCCGAGGGAGCCTTCCCAGGTGGCGGAGCCGATGGAAATTAATGGGGCGCGCGCGCGCGCGAAGTTTCAAACGCTAGTGAAGGCCGGAAAAGGAAGGGGAAGGAGTGGAAAACTACCAAGAAGTGTTTCCTCTGTCAGCGGCCAGGACATTTTGCAAAGGTCTGTCCTCAACGAAAGGCCTGGCAAGGCATGATGGGGGCTGCAGGCCACGACGAGAAGGGGGAGGAAGGGCCGGTGCAGGGAAACGACAAAGCCTGGCTGTCAACCAGCAGGGGCAGCAGCCAGGCCAGCGACCAATAGAAGTGCCCCAGCCTGACCCTCCCAAGGCAGCTATAGCCATAGAAGTGGTGCTAGAACTCCCAAATGGGCACCCAGTCAAAGTGGAGGGGCTGCTGGATTCTGGCAGCTTTTGTAATTTCTTCAGCAGAGACTTCGCTCTGGAGCACCAGCTCCACCTGTTGCCACTAGATTTTCCCTTGCAGGTGACCACCATCGATGGCAGGGAACTACTGGGAGGGGAAGTGACACACCAGACACCACCAATGCGGATGAGTGTTTCCAGGCACACGGAAACCATTGCTTTTCACGTGGCCACGCTGGCAGGACCCCCAATAATACTGGGAATGAGCTGGCTGGCAATACATGACCCAGTAGTGTCATGGCATCAGCAGTCGGTCACCTTTGGGTCAGCTTACTGCTTAGAACACTGTCTGGGAGGGAAGGAACCCAAGGATGACCGTGGCCAGGGTGGCTGGGGTGGCCCTGGAGGAAAAAGGGCAGCTGCCACCACAATATGGTGATTTGAAGGAGGTCTTCAGCGAGAGGGAGGCAGACCGACTGCCCCCCCACAGGCCATTTGACTGCCAAATCAACCTGCTTCCAGGGGCTCAGTTACCGGTGGGTAAGCTGTATGCCATGTCCGACTGGGAGATGCAGGAGTTGCGACAGTTTATTGACAAGAACCTGAAGAGAGGTTTCATAAGAGAATCCAAGGCGGTGGGGGGCAATCCAGTGTTCTTTGTGGACAAAAAAGAGACTAATCAGCCCAGACTAGTCGTGGATTACAGGGCCGTAAACCTGGTGTCAGAACCCGTGACTTTCCCAATGCCCAGGATTGACGATATTTTGACACGTGTGAGGCAGGGGAAGATTTTTACCAAGCTGGACCTCAGGGGCCCATACAATCTGATTAGGATAAGGGAGGGGGACGAATGGAAAACGACCATGTTCACCCCCTGGGGGCTTTTGAGTACTTAGTCATGCCATTTGGATTACAATCGGGGTCCGCCTGCTTTCAAGCCTTCATGCACCATGTGTTGGGGCCCCTGCTGTACAAGAATTGCGTAGCCTTTTTGGAGGACGTCTTAATCTATTCGGACAATGAAAAACAACACATCAGAGATGTCAGGGAGGTGCTACAGAGATTGAAGAAGCATCAGTTGTGGGTCAAGCTGGAAAAATGCCAATTCCATGCCAGGGAGGTCGAGTTCCTGGGGTACAGTGTTAGGATATTTCCGTTCCACCTTAAAAGGGAGCAGGCTATGTGAGTCACAGAGTCTGCACATTTCCTGTTCACAGGATGTTTATGTTTTCTGTTGCTTTCGTTTTCTCTCTGTGTGTCGGAGACACTGAAGCAGGCAGTCATGTTTTTTTGTTCTGATCAACGCTGAATAAAACTTGTAAATAATGCTCTCCTGAGTGCGACTTTTGCTGTGCATTATCTGCTGATAGAGTGTGCATGAGCTCTGGAATGTGGATGCTAGTTCTGGAAGCTTGTGTCACTAATTGCTGATACTGCGTGTCTACGGGAGATCGATGGACGTCCGGAGACGACGTGGAGTCATGATGGACTTTATCTCCCTGGCAGTATCCCAACAACAGGTTTCGGGCCCAGATTCACAGCACTTACAGGAGAGTAAGACTGCGACAGACTGCTGAGGTATGTGTGGGAAAGCGAAAGCAAATAAGGCTTTTCTGTTTGCCGTGGCAAGAGTCTCTGATGTCCGGCTGGCCTAATTGGCCTGGGAGCCGAGCCAAGCAGGCTTCGTGATTTATGGGTGCCAAGATAAGGAGTCTCTGAAGTGAAAAAGACTCACGGCTCACGTAAAGAGCTGGAATGGAGTTTTTCCAAGCCTCTGAAGCTGCTGAGTGCCCAAAGTTAAACAGGCACAATTATGAGACCTGGGCAAAATGGTGTGAGAGTTTGCTGCGACAGTTTGGAGTGTGGCATACTGTGAGTGAAGCCCCTCCAGTTCCTCTGACAGAGAGATGGAAGGCTCAGAATTCGAAAGCTGTAGCTGTAATAGTCTTGTCTGTCTCTCTGGAGGAAATTGCTACGCTAGCTGGCAACACGACTGCACGTCAGATGTGGAATGCTTTGAAAGTAGCTCATCTGCCAGTCATCCCAGCCCAGAGTTTGACTGCATCGGAGGTCCTGGCTGTTTCCCAGAATGCGAGTGAATGCAGGGATGCTGAGGGCACCGGTTGCAAGCTGCCGAGGGCACTGGTTGCAAACTTTGCAGAGGCCGGAAGGCCAGAAGTAAACAGAGACAGATGCCTGCAGATGGCCAGAAGCAGAGGGAGGATGAAGAGCCCACGCCAGTGGAAAACAAGGCTTTGTTTGCTGGCAGAGCTTCACCAAAGGCTAAAGGCAAGTCTGATGGCCAGGAGCAGGGGGGCAAGCTGCAAAAGCCCACGCCGGTGGAAAAAAAGGTTTTGCTTGCTGCAAAGGCTGCTCCAAAGGCCAAGGCCAGGTTTATTATTGATTCGGGATGCACCCGCCATGTGACGAAGGACCGACATCTCTTTATCTCCTTCAAACCTCAAGATGGAGAGATCCACCTGGCTGATGGAAGGACGTTGCAAATTGCAGGAGTAGGGACTGTGAAACTTGCAAGTCTGCACACTACCATCAGAGATGTACTTTTTGTTCCAGGTGCTGCGGACAATTTGCTTAGTGTCCCACAGCTGATTGGGCGTGGCTTTGAGGTTTCCTTCAAGAGGAGCGGCTGTGTCATCAGGAAAGGCAAAGAGGACATTTTGCATGCAAAGTTTATGGATGGCTTATTCTGTATAACTTATGATGACAATGCTATTATGTCTAATGTTGATTCTTGTTGTGTTGCACAAACTAACAAGGTTCTTCATGCAGGATGTATTCATGATCAACATCGAAGATTTTGTCACATGTCTTGGCAGGCGCTGGCCAAGATGCCTGGGTTGGTTGAGGGTCTGAACATCAAACCCTGTAAGTTTCACATGAAGTGTGTATCTTGTGCAGAGAACAAAGTGAAGGTTGCTCCAAAAGGCAAGGAGTCTAGCAGGCAGGCTACCAGCTAGTTCACGCAGACCTGGTTGGTCCACTTGCGCCCTCTTTGGGTGGAGCAAGGTACTTCATGGTTCTAATTGATTCTTTTTCTAGGTACATTCATGTGTTTATGCTTGAGCAGAAATCGCAAGCGTTGCCTAGGTTCAAGGCATTCTGTGCTTGGTTGGAGAATGTTCACAGTAAACGTATCGGCTGTTTGTTTATTGATCGAGGCGGGGAGTTCACTTCTCAGCAGTTTGAAGCTTTCCTGACTGAGAAGGGAATCCAGCATGACTTGTCAACGCCTAGATCGCCATGGATGAATGGACTTGCGGAGCGAGCAAATCAGACTTTGCTTCAAGGCCTGAAAACCTTGTTGCATGATGCCAACCTCCCTGAGAAGTTTTGGGGGGAAGCTCTGTCGACGTTTGTTTATTCCTATAATCGCAGACTGTCATCACCTATTGGTTGTACTCCCTACGAAAAGATGTTTGGTAAGAAACCGAACGTCAAGCACATGAGAATCTTTGGTTCCGACATGTGGGTACACACCCCACAGAGCAACAAGCTTGGGAAGCGTGGGGCACATGGTTTGTTCATGGGGTACGAAAAAGGTGCATACAGAGTATGGATGACTAACTCTAAGTCCATTAAGTTCACAAAGAGTGTTGAGTACAATCCTAAGTGGGGGGAAAATGTGGGAATTTTCCAGAGTTACCCAGAGGAAGATGAAAGTGATGTGAAAAAAGCAGATAATGTTGAGGAAGCTGAGGAAGCTGAAGATGATGATCAGAGTTCGGATTCCAGTTCAGTAGGCGGCGCTGCTGCTGGTGTCAGTGACAGTGATGACACAGCAGACTACAAGAGCGCAAAGGCCTCAGTCAGACCATCTGATGCGTCTGACAATGAACTGGAAGAACCACTGTTCACCATTGGTCACTTTTCTCCTAAGAAGGAGATGAGTCCAGAAGACTTGTGTCTAGTTCGCAGGTCTGAAAGGGCGACCAAAGGCAGACCTCCAAAGAGATTTGCTGATGAGTTTGCTAAGACGGCAACTGCTGTTCTTAGTAGCTCAGAGAAGGTTTGGGAACCTTCAAGCTTCAAAGAGGTTCAGGAGTTAACCTCTAAAGATGCTGAGCTTTGGCTTAATGCCATGAAGGCTGAAGTTGATTCCTTGAATAGGAACCAAACTTGGGAACTGGTACCGGTAGTCCCAGGGATGAGACTGGTTGGCAGCAAATGGGTCTTCAAGGCCAAGACAGACCAGAATGGCAAGGTTGTCAGACACAAAGCCAGATTGGTTGCCAGAGGTTTTTCACAGGTACCAGGACAGGATTACCACGAGACCTACTCGCCCACCGTCAAATATGAGAGCATTCGGCTGATGCTCAAAATCGCTGCAGAGGAGAAACTGCATGTTTCCCATCATGACATTAATACAGCTTTTTTGTACGGAATTTTGGGGGAGGAGCTGTACATGCTTCCACCTGATGGAATGCAGATACAGAAGGGAATGGTCTGTAAACTGCGGAAATCCTTATATGGTCTCAAGCAGAGTGCCAGGTGTTGGAACACAAAACTCACTGAGACATTGCTTTCTCTAGGTTTTCACCAGGGCAAAGCTGATCCGTGTGTGTTTGTCAAGAAGGAGGGGTAAAACAAACTGTATTGTTTATGTTTTGTTGATGATCTTCTGATGTTTTGGAAGAATCAGGCTTTTTACCAAAGCACCCTAGCTCAGCTGAAGGAGCACTTTGACATGAAGGATCTTGGTGAGGTATCCAACTATCTTTCTCTGCAGGTGGAGAGGGACCAAGCAGGTAATTTTCTGGTACACCACACACAGAAAATTGCTGATGTATTAACCAGGTTGAATTTGGTTGATGCAAACCCAGCAGACACACCGATGGTGACAGGTTACCAGGTAGATAGTACTGCTGAAGCGTTTTCTGACACTACGCTGTACAGGTGCATTCTAGGCAAGTTGAATTTCATTGCTAGATGTTCAAGACCTGACATAGCTGTAAGCACTAACCTGCTTAGCAGACATGCTAACAATCCTACTGTTCAGGATTGGAAAGCTCTGAAGCGCATAGCCCGCTATTTGAAAGGGACTATGCATTACAGGCTGAGGTTCACCAGTCAGAAGACTGGAGGTCTTGAAATCTATGCAGATGCTAGTTTTGGAAGTGACACCATGGATGGTACAAGCACTTCTGGAGTATGCTACATGTACAACCACTGTTTGTTTGACTGGCTGTGCAAAAAGCAGACGACAGTTAGCCTAAGTTCCTGTGAAGCAGAACTCAATGCTCTGTCATTTTCACTCATGGATTGTGAATGGTTGATGCAACTGTTTAAGGACATCGGAGTTTCTGTGAAATGTCCTATACAAGTGTATCAAGACAATAGATCCTGTTTGGCTTTGCTGAACTCAGAGAGTTGCAAGCAAAGAACCAAGTACTTGCAGATTAAGCTACATCGTGCAAGAGAGTGTATTCAGAAAGGACTCATTCAGGTGTCCTACATGCCAGGAAATGAAATTCCTGCTGATCTGTTGTCTAAGGTTGTTAACAGAGAACAACTTAAGGTTTATGTACAGAGGTTGCAATTGGGTTGAACCACAGGTACTACAGGTTACACGGAAAGGGGGAGGATGTTAGGATATTTCCGTTCCACCTTAAAAGGGAGCAGGCTATGTGAGTCACAGAGTCTGCGCATTTCCTGTTCACAGGATGTTTATGTTTTCTGTTGCTTTCGTTTTCTCTCTCTGTGTCGGAGACACTGAAGCAGGCAGTCATGTTTTTTTGTTCTGATCAACGCTGAATAAAACTTGTAAATAATGCTCTCCTGAGTGCGACTTTTGCTGTGCATTATCTGCTGATAGAGTGTGCATGAGCTCTGGAATGTGGATGCTAGTTCTGGAAGCTCGTGTCGCTAATTGCTGATACTGTGTGTCTACGGGAGATCGATGGATGTCCGGAGACGACGTGGAGTCATGATGGACTTTATCTCCCTGGCAGTATCCCAACATACAGGTTGTCAGACAAAGGACTGACCATGGATCCGGGCAAGGTGAAGGCAGTGCTGAAATGGAAGGCCCCCCAAAACAGAAAGGATGTGCAGAGGTTCCTAGGCTTCAGCAACTTCTACAGGAAGTTCATAAAGAACTTCGCTCACCTGACAGCGCCCATAACGGATTGTCTTAGTAGCAAAAAGAAGTTCGCATGGACAGAGGATGCGCAGCAATCCTTTGAAAAACTGAAGAAGGCGTTCGCCTCGGTAGAGCAGCTGCTGCACGTGGATCCGGAGAAGCCCATGAGACTGGAGACGGACACGTCCGACCGCGCGATTGGAGCGGTACTTTTGCAACCCGGGTCCAAGGAGAACTGGAGACCGTGTGCCTTTTTCTCCAGGAAGCTGAGCAAGTTGGAGCAAAACTACACGGTGTATGACCGAGAACTGCTTGCCATCTATGTGGCATTTCCTCAATGGAGACATCTCTTGATAGGGGCGCGGCACAAGATCCAGGTCCGAACTGACCACAAGAACTTGGAATACTGGCGGACCACGCGAGTGCTCAACCAGAGACAGATCAGATGGTCCCAGGAGTTCGCCAAGTTTTTCTTCGAGATACGATACGTGCCGGGAGTGGAAAACGTAAGGGCAGATGCACTCTCCAGGAAACCGGAGTACATGGAAGGGGAGGGGCCACCAGAGACCAGGCACGTGTTCCCCGAGGACTGGTGGGTGTGTGGAGGTGCATGGGTTGGGAAACGAGAACTGGCAGGGCTCACCAGAGACGATGAGTTTGCTCAGACAAAAATCAGGGAGCTCAGGGACAGAAAGGAAGACAATGGAGGGTTTGAGGAAAAGGAAGGGCTACTGTCCTATAAGGGGGCGCTGTATGTACCAGGGGAGACTTTGAGGGGGAAGGTACTTACGACAGCTCCATGACAACCCAACAGCTGGGAACTTTGGACAGCACAAGACCATGCTACTTGTCACCAGTGGTGTAGCGTGGGGGGTGCAGGGGGGGCCGGCCGCACCGGGCGCAACATCTGGGGGTTAGGGTTAGGGGACGCAAATCCACGGGTTAGGGGGCGCAAATTACTTGCCTTGCCCCGGGTGCTGACAACCCACGCTACGCCACTGCTTGTCACCAGGCAGTTCTGGTGGCCAAAGGTGAGGGAAGACGTACGAGAATATGTACGAGGGTGCGACCAATGCCAGAGGGCAAAGGGGGAAAGGACTGCTCCCGCTGAGCTACTGGAACCCTTACCTACACCGGAAAGGCCCTGGTAGGTGGTGTCCATTGATTTTATGACAGATCTGCCCAAGTCAAGGGGAAAGACAGCGGTCATGGTAGTGGTCGATCTACTGACTAAAATGTGCCATTTCGTAGCTTGCTCGCATGCAGCAACGGCAGAGGAGACAGCCAGGCTGTTTGTGGACCACATTTTTAGACTGCATGGGGCCCCATTGAGGGTAATCTCAGATCGCGGGAAACAATTTACCTCCCGGTTCTGGCGGAGACTCATGAGCTTGCTACAGGTCGAGGTGAGCTTCTCGACGGCGAGGCACCCAGAAACCAACGGGCAGGCCGAAAGAGCAAACGGTATACTCCAGCAGTACCTACGCTGCTATGTCAGCGAAAGGCAGAACGATTGGGTAGAGAAATTAGCTTTGGCTGAATTTGCGTACAATAATGCCGAACGTGTCCACGGGAATGAGCCCTTTCATGGCCAATTACGGGTGTCACCCCAGGGCCTTCCCGGGGCGGGGGGAGGAAGGATGGAGTGTACCTGCGGCTGAGCAATTTGTGGAGGAAATGGAGGCCTTACACCAGCAACTCAGGCTGAACTTGGAGCAGGCCAAGGAAGTTTACAAGAGGCAGGCAGACAGGCACCATCTGGAAGGGGAGGCCATACAGGTGGGAGACCGGGTGTGGTTGTCATCCCAAGGGTTGCCCCTAAAGGGGGGGTGCAAGAAGTTGCAGCCTAGGCGGCTGGGGCCTTTTGAGGTAATACAGCAGGTTAACCCAGTGGCATTTAAACTCAAGTTGCCTCACAGCATGAAGATACATCCGGTGTTCCATAGGCCCCTACTTTCGCCTTACAGGGAGGGGCGGGAATTCCCGGGACGAGAGGGAGGGGTTCCCACCCACCTGCAGGTAGAGGAGAGGGAACACTGCAACGAAGCTACGGAAATACTCGATTCAAGGTGGCGAGGTCGCCAGGTAGAGTACTTAGTAGCCTGGGAGGGGGAACCTAGGTCTGAAAACACCTGGGTCCCTGCAGAATCAATCACTGACGGGTATCTGGTGGAAGAGTTTCATGGTTTGTTCCCGAGTAAGCCCAAACCATTAGCTAGATTCTGGGAGGAAGAATTTGGACCCACAGACGACAAAGGGGACTACATTGTGGGTTTTCCAGCCTCCGAAGAGGAGGGAGGGGAGGTGTCCGAGGGAGAAGAATCAGACTGGGAGGTTCAACCAGCGGGAAGAGATCCAAGCGGATGGGAGGCTGGTTTTGAATCCTCAGAAGAGGATGACAGTTCTTTCAGGGGATTCCCCGCATCGTCGGTCGAGGAGAGAGAGGAGGATGTATCGGAAGATCGCGCCAGGGGTGGGGGTGGGGGTCCTGAGGAGGAGGTGGATGTCAGGGAACTGCCATCAGTGCTGGAGGGAGAGAGCAAAAGCCAGAGGGATTCCAGAGAGCGTCCAGGGATCGGGAGAAGCAGCCCATCTTCTGGGGAAGAGAATCAGCGTAGCACAAGTGGAGAAGGGGGGCAGATGGGGGAAGCGGCGAGGCAGTCTCATGACTCCTTGCCTGGGACCAGCGGGGAGAGTAGGGGTCCTCCGTTGCCCATGCCCTCCTTGCACAGAAGGCTTCCGCACAGAGAGAGTAGGAGGAGACTAGGCGTCAAAGAGCTTCTTTGCTGAAAGAAGTTTAAGAAACGCCCACTGACGGATTCTGCCAGCGATTGAGTCAGCCACGGGTAAGTGGCTGTCCGGACAGAAAAGGTTCACTTAGGCAACCCAGCCAGGTGTTTGCACCTAGCCAGGGAGATAAGCACCGGCTTACGCATGAGCAACCCCTAGAACCATTATATTCATGAAAAAAAATACAGAAAAAACAGGACTTGGAGAAAATATTATTAGGGGTGTTGAGGCAATATATTGAAATCAGAGAGCCAAATTGATACTAAATAGTGAAATAAGAGAAGTAAAATAAGTAAGGGGACCAGGCCAGGCTGCCCCCTTTCGCCTCTACTTTTTATTACGGTACTAGAAATCTTAGCAATGACAACAAGGAGTGACCAAGGCATAAAAGGTCTAACAATGGGGAAGAAGTCGCACAAGATGAAGGCCTTTGCAGACAATTTAATTCTAACTACTGAAAATCTGGAAGAAAGCATACCAGAAATAATAGGGAAAATCCTTAAATTTGGAAATGGCAGGATTTAAATTAAATAAAAATAAGACTAGTATGCTAGCAAAAAATATGTCAACACAGGAAAAAGAAGAACTAAAGAAAATATCAGGATTGGAAACAGTAAATAAAACTAAGTATTTGGGAATCTGGCTGACAAATGAAAACACCAATCTATTTAAAGAAAATTATATTAAAACATGGAAAGAAATCAATTTAGAATCATATAATAAGAAAATTGATATATAGAGTATAGGAAAAACATAAAAGTGGTCTTAGAACCTAAAACCCCATGGTGGATTTCACCTCAGGAAGCAATAACTGGGGGAAAGAAAAATATGGAATTGAACTTTCACTGCCTTGTTGTGACGAAGGGGCTTGAATAACTCAGAGAAGCTATGAGCTAAGCTGTGCAGGGCCACCCAAGATGGACAGGTCATAGTGGAGAGTTTTGACTAAACGTGATCCACCTGGAGGAGGAACCGGCAAGCCACTCCAGTATCCCTGCCAAGAAAACTCCATGGACAAAGACAACAGGCATATAAAAGTTATGACGCTGGAAGACGAGCCCCTCAGGTTGGAAGGCGTCCAACATGCTACTGAGGAAGAGTGGAGGACAAGGACAAGTAGATTCAGAGCTGATGAAGCGGCTGGGCCAAAGCCCAAAGGTAAGCTGGATGTGGTCAAAATGAGATGGCAAGAATAAATATTAACATCCTAGGCATCAGTGAACTAAAATGGACAGGGATGGGCGAATTCAGTTCAGATGACCATCATAACTACTACTGTGGGCAAGAATCCCGTAAAAGAAATGGAGTGGCCCTCGTAGTCAAGAAAAGAGTGGCAAAAGCTGTACTGGGATGCAATCTCAAAAATGATAGAATGATCTTGATACGAATCCAAGGCAGACCTACAAGAAATAGAATACAGATTTCCAAAGAATAGCAAGGAGAGACAAGAGGGCCTTCTTAAACGAGCAATGCAAAGAAATAGAGGAAAACAATAGAATGGGGGAAAACAGAGATCTGTTCAATAAAATTGGAGATATGAAAGGAACATTTTGTACAAAGATTACCATAATAAAGGACCAAAGTGGTAAGGACCTAACAGAAGCAGAAGACATCAAGAAGAGGGGGCAAGAATACACAGAGGAATTATACCAGAATGGTATGGATGTCTCGTACACCCCAGGTAGTGTGGTTGCTGACCTTGAGCCAGACATCCTGGAGAGTGAAGTTAAATGGGCCTTAGAAAGCACTGCTAATAACAAGGCCAGTGGAAGTGATGGTATTCCAGCTGAACTATTTAAAATTTTAAAAGATGATGCTGTTAAGGTGCAACACTCAATATGCCAACAAGTTTGGAAAACTCAGCAGTGGCCAGAGGATTAGAGAAGATCAGCCTACATCCCAATCCCAAAGAAGAGCAGTGCCAAAGAATGCTCCAACTACCGCACAATTGCACTCATTTCACATGCTAGCAAGGTTATGCTTAAAATTCTGCAAGGAAGGCTCAAGCAGTATGTGGACCGAGAACTCCCAGAAGTGCAAGCTGGATTTAGAAGAGGCAGAGGAACCAGAGACCAAATTGCAAACATGCGCTGGATTATGGAGAAAGCTAGAGAGTTCCAGAAAGACATCTACTTCTGCTTCATTGACTATGCAAAAGCCTTTGACTGTGTCAACCACAGCAAACTATGGCAAGTTCTTCAAGAAATGGGAGTGCCTGATCATCTCATCTGTCTCCTGAGAAATCTCTATGTGGGACAAGAAGCTACAGTCAGAACTGGATATGGAACAACTGATTGGTTCAAAATTGGGAAAGGAGTACGACAAGGCTGTATATTGTCTCCCTGCTTATTTAACTTATATGCAGAATTCATCATGCGAAAAGCTGGGCTGGATGAATCCCAAACTGGAATTAAGATTGCCGGAAGAAATATCAACAACCTCAGATACGCAGATAACACAACTTTGATGGCAGAAAGTGAGGAGGAATTAAAGAACCTTTTATTAAGGGTGAAAGAGGAGAGCACAAAATATGGTCTGAAGCTCAGCATCAAAAAAACGAAGCTCATGGCCACTGGTCCCATCACCTCCTGGCAAATAGAAGGGGAAGAAATGGAGGCAGTGAGAGATTTTACTTTCTTGGGCTCCACGATCACTGCAGATGGTGACAGCAGTCACGAAATTAAAAGACGCCTGCTTCTTTAGAGAAAAGCAGTGACAAACCTAGACAGCATCTTAAAAAGCAGAGATATCACCTTGCCAACAAAGGTCCGTATAGTCAAAGCTATGGTTTTCCAAGTAGAATCATAGAATCATAGAATCATAGAGTTGGAAGAGACCACAAGGGCCATCGAGTCCAACCCCCTGCCAAGCAGGAAACACCATCAGAGCACTCCTGACATATGGTTGTCAAGCCTCTGCTTAAAGACCTCCAAAGAAGGAGACTCCACCACACTCCTTGGCAGCAAATTCCACTGTCAAACAGCTCTTACTGTCAGGAAGTTCTTCCTAATGTTTAGGTGGAATCTTCTTTCTTGTAGTTTGGATCCATTGCTCCGTGTCCGCTTCTCTGGAGCAGCAGAAAACAACCTTTCTCCCTCCTCTATGTAACATCCTTTTATATATTTGAACATGGCTATCATATCACCCCTTAACCTCCTCTTCTCCAGGCTAAACATGCCCAGCTCCCTTAGCCGTTCCTCATAAGGCATCGTTTCCAGGCCTTTGACCATTTTGGTTGCCCTCCTCTGGACACGTTCCAGTTTGTCAGTGTCCTTCTTGAACTGTGGTGCCCAGAACTGGACACAGTACTCCAGGTGAGGTCTGACCAGAGCAGAATACAGTGGCACTATTACTTCCCTTGATCTAGATGCTATACTCCTATTGATGCAGCCCAGAATTGCATTGGCTTTTTTAGCTGCCGCGTCACACTGTTGGCTCATGTCAAGTTTGTGGTCAACCAAGACTCCTAGATCCTTTTCACATGTACTGCTCTCAAGCCAGGTGTCACCCATCTTGTATTTGTGCCTCTCATTTTTTTTGCCCAAGTGCAATACTTTACATTTCTCCCTGTTAAAATTCATCTTGTTTGTTTTGGCCCAGTTCTCTAATCTGTCAAGGTCATTTTGAAGTGTGATCCTGTCCTCTGGGGTGTTAGCCACCCCTCCCAGTTTGGTGTCATCTGCAAATTTGATCAGGATGCCCTTGAGTCCATCATCCAAGTCGTTGATAAAGATGTTGAATAAGACCGGGCCCAAGACAGAACCCTGTGGCACCCCACTAGTCACTCTTCTCCAGGATGAAGAGGAACCATTGATGAGCACCCTTTGGGTTCGGTCAGTCAGCCAGTTACAAATCCACTGAGTGGTAGCATAGTCAAGACCGCATTTTACCAGCTTCTTTACAAGAATATCATGGGGCACCTTGTCAAATGCCTTGCTGAAATCAAGGTAGGCTACATCCACTGCGTTCCCTTCATCTACCAGGCTTGTAATTCTGTCAAAAAACGAGATCAGGTTCGTCTGACATGACTTATTTTTCAGAAATCCATGCTGACTATTGGTGATCACAGCATTCCTTTCTAGGTGCTCACAGACTGTTTGCTTAATGATCTGCTCCAGAATCTTCCCTGGTATTGATGTCAGACTGAGTGGGCGGTAATTATTTGGGTCCTCTCTTTTCCCCTTTTTGAAAATAGGGACAACATTTGCCCTCCTCCAGTCTGCCGGGACTTCGCCTGTTCTCCAGGAATTCTCAAAGATGACTGCCAGTGGTTCTGAGATCACATCTGCCAGTTCTTTTAATACTCTTGGATGCAGTTCATCTGGCCCTGGAGACTTGAATACATCTAGACTAGCCAAGTATTCTTGTACTATCTCCTTAGTTATTCTGGGCTGTGTTTCCTCTGCTGAATCATTTGCTCCAAATTCTTCAGGTCGGGCATTGTTTTCTTTATCGGAGAAGACTGAGGCAAAGAAGGCATTGAGGAGTTCAGCCCTTTCTGTGTCCCCTGTTTGCATTTCACCATCTTCTCCTCTGAGTGACCCCACTGTTTCTTTGTTCTTCCTTTTGCTACGAACATACCCATAAAAGCCTTTTTTGTTGCTTTTAACCTCTCTAGCAAGCCTGAGTTCATTCTGTGCTTTAGCTTTTCTGACTTTGTGTCTACACGTGCTGGCTATTTGTTTGAATTCCTCTTTGGTGGTTTCCCCCCTTTTCCATTTTTTGTACACATCCTTTTTTAATCTTAACTCAGTTAAAAGTTCTTTAGATAGCCACCCTGGCTTCTTTAGGCACCTTCCATGTTTCCGTCTCATTGGTATTGCCTGAAGTTGTGCTTTTACTATCTCCCTCTTAACAAACTCCCAGCCATCATGAACTCCCTTTCCTTTTAGTATTACTGTCCATGGGATCTCACCCAGCACTTCCCTAAGTTTTATGAAGTCGGCTTTCTTAAAGTCGAGAAATTGTGTCCTAGTATGCTTGGCTGCTCCTTTCCGCTGTATAGTAAACTTCAGAAGAGCATGATCACTCGCGCCTAATGATCCTTCCACTTCTACCCCACTAACCAGGTCATCAACATTGGTTAGGACCAGATCTAAAATGGCTGTTCCTCTTGTTGCTTCTCCCACTTTCTGGACAATGAAGTTGTCTGCAAGGCCAGTGAGGAATCTGTTTGACCTTATGCTCTTGGCTGAGTTTGACATCCAACAACTATCCGGGTAATTGAAGTCCCCCATTACTACTATCTCCCTTCCTTTTGCATGCTTGGCCATCTGTTCCAGGAAGGCATCATCTATGTCCTCCGTTTGGCTTGGGGATCTATAGTAAACTCCCACAATGAGGTCACTGTTATTCTTCTCTCCCTTAATTTTGACCCAAATGCTCTCACTTTGGCTTTGAGGTTCTAAATCTTGGATCTCTTCACAGGTATACACATCCCTGACATATAACGCCACTCCTCCTCCTTTCTTGTCTGGTCTGTTTCTCTGAAATAGATTGTATCCCTCCATTATTACATTCCAATCGTGGGACTTATCCCACCAGGTTTCAGTGATTCCTATTATGTCATATTTAGTTTGCTGCAACAAGAGCTCAAGCTCATCTTGTTTATTTCCCATGCTTTGCGCATTAGTGTACAGACATTAAAGTCCATTAATCATTTCCCCGTGTCTCTTATTTAAGGATTTTTTCCTCCCACCACTAGGTCTGCGTGCTGTTTCCTCCATTCGGTCTATGACATTTGGATGATCATCTTCATCAATTGATAGACTCCTACCTTCAGGACCACTGTCTCCCTCCCCCACATTAGTCAGTTTAAAGCCCTCCTGATGAGGTTTCTGAGATTTTTTGCAAAAACATTCCTCCCAACCGTTGTGAGGTGCAGCCCATCGCTTGCCAGAAGTCCATCTTCAAGAAACTGCATTCCGTGATCTAAGAATCCAAACCGTTCCTGTTTACACCATTTGCGAAGCCAGTTGTTCACTTCCACTATTTTTCCCTCTCTCCCTGGGCCACGTCGTTCAACTGGGAGGACAGATGAGATGACAATTTGTGCATTTAATTGCTTCAATTTCCTGCCCAGAGCCTCGTAGTCTCTTTTGATCTTCTGGAGGCTATTGCTTGCAGTGTCATTGGTTCCCACATGAACCAAGAGGAAGGGGTATTTGTCAGTGGGTTTTATGATTCCTTGCAGTCGTTCAGTTACATCTTGGATCTTAGCCCCGGGGAGACAGCACACTTCCCGAGACATCTTGTCAGGCCCACAGATAACTGCTTCTGTTCCCCTCAGTAGGGAATCCCCTATCACCACTACACACCTCCTCTTAGGTCTGGTCGGGGTTCTTCCGTGAGCTGTCCGTTCCAAGGTCGCCTGCACATTCCCTGAGGACTGACTTTGCTGCTCGTCTTCATATACCTGATCGACTGTAATGAGGGAGAGATCCTCAAATGGAGTCTGCTCTTCGTCTTCCATGCTAGGGGAGAGGACCTCAAAGCGATTGTGTATTTCTAAACAATCAGAGCAAACCCTGGGCCTCCTACTTCTTTGAGTCACGTTTCTCCATATATCTGGCTCCTGTGTTGGTGAACTAGCCTCCTTCTCAGGGGAGTCCCCTGTCTCCTCCTTGGTGGAGACGGTGTGCTCTGTTGCTTCCAAAAAGAGCTCCAGCTCTCTAATTCTTTGGAGCGTAGCTACACGTTCCTCCAGTTGCTGGACTTTGTCTTTTAAGAGGGCAATCAACATGCAATTGCTGCAGGTAAAGCTGCCTGCAACCTTTGGCAAGATGGCAAACATTGCGCAGGAACCACAGGCGACTGCAGCTGTTCCCTCACCCTCCATCTTGAGAACGTGTCGTTGGGGCTGACTACAGCGGTCCTCCATGATAAAAAGCGTGAAGACAGGACAAATAAATCCCCCCCAAAAAACCTAGGTCTCCCCCAACAAACGTTTAAGACTAGCTCCCCTAAATCTAAAAGATGGATCAAACTGCGCGCACCGCTAGGCGCGCGCCGCTGCCCTACAAGCTCTGATAAGCTCCTCCCACAGCTAATCACCTACTTCAACAGAAGCCCTGCCCCCTCTGACCTTTGCACAGGGAGAGCAGCTAATCAGCCACAAGAAACACACACACAAGAAAACCCTTTTTCCTCCTTCTTCAGCTGCTGCCCTACAAGCTCTGATGTACATCAAGTAGTGATGTATGGAAATGAGAGCTGGACCATCAAGAAGGCTGATCGCCGAAGAATTGATGCTTTTGAATTCTGGTCTGGAGGAGACTCTTGAGAGTCCCATGGACTGCAAGAAGATCCAGCCTCTCCATTCTGAAGGAAATCAGCCATGAGTGCTCACTGGAAGGACAGATAGTGAAGCTGAGGCTCCAAGACTTTGGCCACCTCACGAGAAGAGAAGACTCCCTGGAAAAGACCCTGATGTTGGGAAAGATGGAGGGCACAAGGAGAAGGGGACGAGAGAGGACGAGATGGTGGGACAGTGTTCTTGAAGCTACCAGCATGAGTCTGACCAAACTGCGGGAGGAAATAAAACACCACCTAACAGGGTGGATCCAGTATCACCAAATAAATGAGGTCTTCATAGCTGACAAGAAAAAGGGTTTTGCAATTTCAGTATTGGATAAAGAATTATTACAAAACAAAATAAACATAATTTCTAAAATGTATGTAATCTTAGTAAAGGATATGGATGAACAGGTAAAGGCGGTAATGATCAAATTGGCTATGGATTTAGGGAAACCTATTCAATTAACATCATGGGAAAAATTATGGAAGGAGAGTTGAATTTTTATGGCTTGTGAGGCAATAAGAGAAAATTTGATAAAACGTTTTATAGATGGTATTTAACACCAACCAAGATATTTAAAATGTATAAAAGAAAATCAAAATTACGTTGGAGGTGTAAGCAAGTGGAGGAGACACTTCTGCATATGTGGTGGCCATGTGATAAAATCAAGGGCTTCTGGGATACGGTGTATGAAGAACTAAAAAAACATTTGAACAAAATTTTACCCCCCTAAACAGAAGCCTTTTTATTGGGAATATTGGATGTAGGTATACCAAAACAAAAAAAGGAAATATTTCTTTACGCCACAGTGGCAGCGAGAACATTAATTGCCAAAAACTGGGGAAAATGAAATTATTCCGACAAAAAAAGCTTTCTTTGGAGGAGGGTCCCTGGCACTCAGGGAGAGACCGTAAATTTTATAACTACTCCGGGTCAACGCTATCTTTCCCCTTAATTCCTCATGAAGTTTCCTAATACCAGTTATACCATATGCCTTATACCATTTTCTAAAATTCTCTGATTATCCCTGCTGTGTTTTATTTAATGGAAATTGAGACTGGTTTCCTAGGTGAAGCTTTTTCCACATTCTAAACAGTCCCCTGTAGGAAATATTTCATGGAAAATTAGATTCAGCACCTGAATGAAGCTCTTTCCACATTCCAAGCACTGATCTGGTTTCTGACCTGCATGAAGCTTTTCCCAAACACTCCCCTGGATGAAGTATCTCATGGGAATTGTGGGTGGAGCTGCGAAGGAAGCTTTCCTCACATTTCAAGCACTAATTTCTTCCCCCCGTTAGTTCTTTCATGTGAAGTGAGGCTCTCCTTCTGAATGAAGAGCTTTCCTTGATGGGAAGTGGACTGGGAGCTCCGACTAAAGTTCTCTCCACACTCTTAATATTTATATGGTTTATCCAATTTTGTGGATTTTTCTTGTTGTCTCCTTCCTTCCTTTCCAATTCACCACCTACAATCTACTGTTATATGGCAGTATTATTATCATTAATAATAATAATAATAATACTAGCCTGAAATGACTGAACAATGCAAATGACTGCTTGTGAAAGAGGAAGAAGGGAAGGGAGTTACTGCCTTTTTTGGCTGATATTATCTAACTTATTTATGGGAACCGGACATTCAAAAAGCCTGGCTCTTTCCAGGGATGGATGTAATTTGGCTCAGTCATGGAATCCGCTCCATCTCCAAGCTCAGTCATTTCTTTGCTCAACCAGAAACAGAGAGATGCAGAAAGGGAAACAGAAAATTAGACAGGATGTACCTCCATGTCCTTAATATCTCTGAAGCCTACATTGAAGAAGGCCTGGGCAGCTCAGAGCAGCCTCCTCATGGTTTGAAAAGGCAGGACTGGTGGAAGAATATTCCCAGACAGAACAGGAGATACATCTCCTATGGATAGTTTTCCCTTGCAGGAGAGTTGTGGGTGAGTTAACATCTCAGATGCTGTAGGTGGCGCTACTGGGCTCCCTCAAAATAGAGGAGGTTTGTGGATCATAAAATCACAGAACAGGAGGTTGAAGGTGCCATTCAGAACATGCAGTTGGGCAAATCTCCAGGAGCAGATGGTCTAACCTCCAAATATTATAGATCATTGAAAGACTGGTTAATCCAGCCACTAAAGGAGGTTTGTAATGAAATTTTAGAGGGGAAAAAGGCACCAGAGTCGTGGAAGGAAGCTTATATTACACTCATACCGAAAACTGAGTCTGAAAAGACGCAACTTAAGAACTACCGCCCCATATCCCTGCTTAATGTGGATTACAAAATATTTGCTGACATTTTGGCTAATAGATTAAAAAAAGTATTAGTGCAAGAGATTCATAAGGACCAAGCTGGCTTTCTCCCAGGCAGACATCTGTCTGACAATACGAGGAATATAATTAACATTTTGGAGAAGTTGCAAGTGAACATTAATACCAAAGCAGTTTTAATTTTTATAGATGCGGAGAAAGCCTTTGATAATATTTCTTGGAGTTTTATGAAGAAAAATCTTCAGGGGATGGGGGTTGGTCAAGGGTTCGAAAATGGTATAAGTGCAATTTATTCAGAACAAAAGGCTAAGCTAATAGTCAATAATGTGATGACAGAGGAATTCAAGATAGAGAAAGGGACACGACAAGGTTGCCCAATTTCCCCATTGCTTTTTATTTCGGTCCTGTAGGTTTTATTAAATATGATTAGAAGGGACCGTCTGATTAAAGGTATTCAGGTCGGAGCCAAACAATACAAATTGAAAGCTTTTGCAGATGACCTAGTTTTAACGTTACAGGAGCCAGAATCTAGTACGAAAAGAGTATTAGAACTGATTCAAGAATTTGGTCATGTGGCAGGATTTAAGCTGAACAAGTCAAAAACTAAAGTTCTTGAGAAAAATTTAACACTGATTGAGAAAGAGAGGTTTCAGAAGGAGACAGGTTTAACATTAGTTAAGAAAGTAAAATACCTGGGGGTTAATATGACTGCTAAGAACTTAAACTTATTTAAAGATAACTATGAGAAATGCTGGACAGAAGTGAAAAAAGACCTAGAAATATGGTCAAATTTGAAGCTTTCCTTGTTGGGCCAAATTGCAGCTATAAAGATGAATGTATTGCCAAAAATGTTATTTTTGTTTCAATCATTGCAAATTTTGGACAAGATGGACTGTTTCAAGAAGTGGCAGAGAGATATTTCTAGATTTGTCTGGCAGGGCAAGAAGCCCAGAATAAAATTTAAAATATTAACTGACGCAAAGGAAAGAGGCGGATTTGCCCTGCCAGACCTTAAACTTTACTATGAATCAGCAGCATTCTGCTGGTTGAAAGATTGGCTGCTTCTTGAGAACACAGACATTTTGGACTTAGAAGGTTTTAATAATGTTTTTGGGTGGCATGCATATTTGTGGTACGGCAAGGTTAAAGCACATAAAGCATTTAAAAACCATATTGTCAGAAAAGCATTGTTTAATGTTTGGATAAGATACAAAGACTTACTGGAAAATAAAACCCCAAGGTGGTTGTCACCAATGGAAGCAAAGGCTCAGAAAAAGCTCAATATGGAGGCCAAATGGCCGAAATATTGGGAAATATTGGAACAAGAAGGAGAGAAATTGAAATTGCAGAGTTTTGAGAAATTAAAAGACAAAGTGCGAGACTGGCTTCATTACTGTCAAATAAGAGAGGCCTATAATTTGGACAAAAAAATTGGCTTCCAGGTGGAAAAATCAAAATTGGAAACTGAACTGTTAGATCCCAAAACTAAGACACTTTCAAGAATGTATAACTTGCTGTTAAAATG
Organism: Podarcis filfolensis; assembly: GCF_964270895.1. Classification (NCBI taxonomy): domain Eukaryota; kingdom Metazoa; phylum Chordata; class Lepidosauria; order Squamata; family Lacertidae; genus Podarcis; species Podarcis filfolensis. The sequence goes on along the minus strand of NC_139605.1, from coordinate 516,051 downwards.
GAATACGCAGGATGAAACGGTTAAATCTGCAATGATTAAATGGGCACAAGATATTGGTTATAACATTATGTTTGCTGACTGGGAACAGTTGTGGACCACCGGTATGAAATTTACGGCATGTAATGCCTTAAGAGAGAATATTATGAAAATGATATATAGGTGGTACATGACACAAGTCAAGCTTGCAAAAATCTATCATTTGCCCGATAATAAATGTTGGAAATGTAAAGAAAATGAAGGTACATTCTTTCACCTTTGGTGGACATGCCCAAAGATTAAGGCTTTCTGGGAGGTGATATATAATGAAATGAAAAAGGTATTTAAATATACCTTCCTGAAGAAACCAGAGGCCTTTCTCCTGGGCATAGTCGGCCAATTGGTACCAAAGAAGGATAGAACTTTCTTTATGTATGCAACAACAGCAGCAAGAATACTTAGTGCAAAGTATTGGAAGACACATGATTTACCCACCCTGGAAGAGTGGCAGATGAAGGTGGTGGACTATATGGAATTGGCGGAAATGACTGGCAGAATCCGAGACTTGGGAGAAGAGTTGGTGGAGGAAGACTGGAAGAAATTTATCTTCAGAAATATTGTAAAATTAATGAATGTTAAAATGATGTTTGGATTGGAAATAAGTGGCATTAGCAACAAAAGTTAATAAGAATATGCAAAAATGAATTGATAAATGGATGTAAATATAGAGTTATAATATGTTAAGATATAGAGTTAAGACAAATGAAAGAGAGTAAGGATTTGCTGATTTGATTATTTAAATGAGAATACAAAATGGGGAGGTGTGAGGGAGTCAAGGAAACAAGTTAAATGAGTTTAAAGTTACAAAAACTTTGCTTTTAATTCTTTTTGTATCTATTTGTTTTTTGAATTCTGTATTTTTATTTTTTCTTTCTTTTATGTATCTTTTTGTATCCTTTTTTATTATACGACTTTTTGTTTTATTTTTGAAAACTTATGTTTTTGTAAAACTTCAATAAATATCTTATAAAAAAAACCAAAATAGAGGAGGTTTTCTCCTTCAGAGATCTGTATGGAATTTCAAAACTGATTTCATGATCCAAAAGGGAGTCTTACCTGAGAGGCCACGATCCCACGATTCTGATCCTTGACTTCCTTCTGCAGAGCTCTCTGGTCAGGATCCAGCAAAGCCCAGTCCTCCTCTGTGAAAGGAACAGCTACGCCTTCAAAGCACACTGGACCCTAAGAGAAAAAGGGAGCACAAAGATGATATTTTTCTACACATTGCTCTGTTCTTTTCTGTAACAATTTTGTTGTGTATTTAAATGATGGGTACAGTGGTACCTCGGGTTACAGATGCTTCAGGTTACAGACTCCGCTAACCCAGACATAGTACCTCGGGTTAAGAACTTTGCTTCAGGATTAGAACAGAAATTGCATGGTGGTGGTAGCGGAGGCCCCATTTTCTAAAGTGGTATCTCAGGTTAAGAACAGCTTCAGGTTAAAAATGGACCTCCAGAATAAATTAAGTTCTTAAGCCGAGGTACCACTGTATTAATCTTTGTGTAAATGGGGGAATTCCACAAAATAATATTTTCTTATCTATATGGTACTCATCTTCAGGTAAATCTTTGCAAGCATTCCCATTTTCCAGATGGAAGGACCTCCTCTCCCTTCATCTGGTGGGGTGGACCCTCCCCCTGCCCTCAAGCCAACTTCAAGGGGCACCAGGAGGGGGAGGGGAGGGGAAGCCCCATTGTGCATTGTGAGGGGAGAGAATGGTTGGTTGGTTGGCATCCATCTGTCTTAGGAGACCATGGAAGAGTGTGTCTTTGGGAGTGAGATCCAGTTGTTGGAAGGTAACAGCGCCAGCTGTGGGTGCGGAGAGCGACAGGGGAGAGACATGTGTTGTTGCATCTGGGACACAGGAAGTGGTGCTGCAGATGCAGACGGGCTTTTCTTCTCCCTGTGCTCCCCCCACGTGGGAATGTTCCTGTCTGGCTGCAGCCTCTGTTCACAAATGTGACTTTTCCCTCCCTCTGAAGGGGGTTTATTTTCTTGACCCAAAGCCCCCTCCCCCCAAAATGAAGGCAGCATCTGGATCCCAAGGAAGAACAGAGATGCATATTTCCTGCGATCTCCCCCCCTCCCTGGCTTGGCAGAGAGGACGAGGGAGGACCCTCTGCTCCCCGACTTGGGGGTCTCCTCCCACCAGGCATGATCTGAGCAGGGACCCCTATGCCCCCTCCCTGCCCCCTGGGACCCCCTTCTCCCCACTGCACCCTCAGGGGAAGAGAGAGGAGACTCACCCGAGTCCAGGAGGGGCTTTTGCAAAGGAGAGCGAAGAAAGCAGCCTCCTCTCTCCCTGCAGGAACGGATGGGGGAGGGAGGGGCTCCTGCTCTGGAGGACCTTGCCCCCTCCCCTTCACTTCCTGTCCTCTCTAGGAATCCAGCTCCGCTCCTTTTAACCCTTGGCAAGCCGAGTCCTCCCCTCCCTCTCCCTGCCTTCAGTTTTCCTGCTTCTGCGTCTGCGCTCTAGGGGCTGCCCCCTTCCCTCCCTCTGCCCCAAGGACCCCCCTTCCAACCAGACTAACTGCAAGGGAGACGGGGGGGGGGGTCCATGGGGGGTTACCTTGGCTCTCCCCCTCCCCCAGCATCGAGGCTCCTGGATCCCGAGGAAAGGCTGGGAGGGAGAAGAGGCGAAGGCTGCCTAGTGGCGGGAGGTGCCTTGGGCTCAGAAATGGCTCCCTCAAGACACCCCCCCAAGGAACACCCTCCAGCTCGGGGGGGGGAGGGGGGCTTCCCAGCCAGGAGACCCCTCCCCTCCCGAAAATACGGGTTTTTCTGCTTCTGCAGCCGCTTCTCATCCCAGGAAGACAGACGGAGGAGGAAGAGTCCCAGGCGAGGAAGGAAACGCACACGCGACGGGGGGGGGGGGCAGGAGGGGGGCGCATGAAAAAGAAAGGGGAAGCATCTTTAGATGCGGCCACGATAGCCAACTATCGCCCAGTCTCAAATCTTCCATTCTTGGGCAAGGTGATTGAGCGAGTGGTTGCCGAACAACTCCAGGCACGCCTGGAGGAAGCGGACCATTTGGATCCCTTCCAGTCGGGATTCAGGCCTCACCATGGGACTGAAACTGCCTTGGTCGCACTGGTTGATGATCTCCGGCGGGCTAGGGACAAAGGTGAGAGCTGTTTCCTAGTTCTGCTGGATCTCTCAGCGGCGTTTGATACCATCGACCATAACATCCTTCTGGACTGTCTTTGGGAGCTGGGGGCACTGTCATACAGTGGTTCCGCTCCTTCCTCCTGGGCCGTGTTCAGAAAGTGGTGGTGGGGGATGAGTGTTCAGACCCCTGGGCTCTCACTTGTGGGGTGCCTCAGGGTTCTGTCCTCTCCCCCAGGCTTTTCAACATTTACATGCAGCCGCTGGGAGAGATCATCAGGAGGTTTGGGCTGGGTGTTCATCAGTATGCGGATGATACCCAGCTCTACCTCTTTTTTAAATCAGAACCAGTGAGGGCGGTGAAGGTCCTGCGTGAGTGCCTGGAGGCGGTTGGAGGATGGATGGCGGCTAACAGATGGAGGTTGAATCCTGACAAGACAGAAGTATTGTTTTGGGGGGACAGGAGGCGGGCAGGTGTGGAGGATTTCCTGGTCCTGAATGGGGTAACTGTGCCCCTGAAGGACCAGGTGCGCAGCCTGGGAGTCATTTTGGACTCACAGCTGTCCATGGAGGCACAGGTCAATTCTGTGTCCAGGGCAGCTGTTTACCAGCTCCATCTGGTACGTAGGCTGAGACCCTATCTGCCTACGGACTGTCTCGCCAGAGTGGTTCATGCTCTGGTTATCTCCCGCTTGGACTACTGCAATGCACTCTACATGGGGCTACCTTTGAAGGCGACTCGGAAACTACAACTAATCCAGAATGCGGCAGCTAGACTGGTGACTGGGGGCGGTCGCCGAGACCATATAACACCGGTCTTGAAAGACCTACATTGGCTCCCAGTACGTTTCCGAGCACAATTCAAAGTGTTGGTGCTGACCTTTAAAGCCCTAAACGGCCTCGGTCCAGTATACCTGAAGGAGCGTCTCCACCCCCATTATTCTGCCCGGACGCTGAGGTCCAGCGCCGAGGGCCTTCTGGCGGTTCCCTCATTGCGAGAAGCAAAGCTACAGGGAACCAGGCAGAGGGCCTTCTCGGTAGTGGCGCCCGCCCTGTGGAACGCCCTTCCAGCAGATGTCAAAGCGATAAACAACTACCTGACATTCAGAAGACATCTTAAGGCAGCCCTGTTCAGGGAAGTTTTTAACGTGTGACATTTTACTGTATTTTTGCTTTCTATGGAAGCTGCCCAGAGTGGCTGGGGAGGCCCAGCCAGATGGGCGGGGTATAAATAATAAATTATTATTATTATTATAAGACCAGGATGGTGGAGAGAGGGTACCAGACTCCAGTTCAGAGCAAGAGGGACCCCTGCCATCCTTTCCCCGTGTTTCCTGCCAGAAAACCAGTTTCTCCTGGGCTCCCAGAACCACATGGAGGCAGGAGACCCCATTTCCCACCCCAGAGCAGGGCTGGACCAATCAGAAGCCTCTGCATTGGACAGCTGGCCAATCCCCTTTCAGATTCCCCTGGGCCTCCTCCTCTCCTTCGCCCGGTTTCCTGAGGGAGTTTTCCCTCTGAGTTTCCCTCATGGCTGCTCCCCCTCCCAGCTTCTCCTTCATTTCTTTTCCTCTTTCCCCCCATTGTTTGGGGGCAGCTGGATTCCCACCCCCCATGGCCAGGCAGGCCCAGGAGGAGCCCATGGAAGCGGCAGGGCCAAGAGAAGGGGTTTCCCGCCCTTTTCCAAAATAGGAGGGAACGCCATTTTGTTTCTTCCCGGAGGCCCCAGCCGCTCCCAGAGACGCCATGGCTCCCTTGTGGGCCTCGGGGGTCCCACGCTCTCGGGGTCTCTCCTCCCGGATGAAGGAGGGCGGCACCTTTGGTCCTCAGCCGCCTTCCTGCCATGATGGCTTGGCCTCCGCAGGGCAGCCTCTCTCCTCGCCATGTTGCCCCACGGAGGAGGCCTCCCCATTGGGAGACGCCAGGCAAGCTGACTTGGGAGATCCGCCGTTTCTGCGAAGGGGGCCAGGAGGGAAAGGTCCTCTCTGTCTCAGAGGCCCAAGAAGGAGAAGAATAACAGTAGTAGTAATAGTAGTAGTAGTAGTAATAAGAAGGGCTTTATCCCCTGAAAGGTGGAGGGTTCCCTCAGGGGAGTTTGACCCCCGGAGCAGCATCCTTGGTCACCCCAAGAGTCAGCGCAAGCAGAAGGGCTCCACCTGCAGGCCATGGGGAAAGGGGGGGCTCTTCCCCAGACAAGACTGGAGACTCCCCTTCTGGCCCCAGGAGCCCTTTCTGGATGGCCCTCACTTGCCCCACAAATGGGCCAAGACATCTGTTCCTCCCCCTCAGGCAGCAGTTGAACAGGAGAGGTCGCTCCCACTGCTGATCCCTGCGGGTCTCTGGAGGCAGTGGGGGGACTCTAGGGAACTGGCTGAACTGGGGTCCTCCCAGTCCAGCCCAGACAAGAAAGAGAGGGAGCTGTTCTCTGCTGAGGGTCTCCTGCCTTTCTTTCAAGGCTTCCTGGGGGCTGCCATGGCCAGAGGAGGAGAGAGGCCCCCCACCCTGAATCCCCTGCAGGGCCCTGGGGGCAGGCAGATCTCTTGCTCTTGCCATGGCAAAACGTGTCTCAGTTTCCTTCCCCAAGGCCTTGGAGGAACCTTGGGGTGCGGAAGGAGGGACCCCAAATGGAGCTCAGACTCCTGGCAAGTGGGGAAAGGAACATGAAATGGCGCTTTCCAGATGAGTCTCAATACAATACGATAATCTTTATTGTCATTGTCCCATACAGAACGAAATTGAAAAAATGTACACCAGACATTCAAAAACCAACAAGTCTGCTATCCCAACCTGGTTAGCCCCCTAAAAACTCTGATACCCCATAATTAAATACAATATACTCCCAAAGAGTACCTTACACTGCATTTAAAACCAAAATCGCATTTGTATAGAAACTGTTTTTCAGGCGGCTAGTCCTAGTCTTTATAACCCTGTACCTTCTTCCAGAAGGCAGAAGCTGAAAGAGATCATTTCCGGGGTGCGCACTATCCTGCAGCTTTCTTATGTAGCACCAACTGCAAATGCCTGCAGGGCCATGAGTAGTATGCATGAAAACATCAATGCTAAATTGAGCAGATACCCGGAGGCAGTGCGGATTATTCTGGGGGACTTCACTCACACAGATGTGAGGGCAGCACTCCCAAAATCCCATCAGCCCACTGAGTGTGGATTAAGGGGAGAAAGTACTCTTGACAAGGTGTATACGAACATTGGACGGGCATATGAGGCGCACCTCGGTGGTTCAGATAATGTGTCCCTGCTTCTGACACCAGTGTACACACCCCTCGGGAAACAAGGCCAGCTACAAACACGGATGGTTACGGTGTGGCCTGAGGGAGCCTCTCAGCAGTTGCAGGACTGTTTCCAGGAGACCGATTGGAATATGTTCGACCATCAAGATCTAGAAACTTCTACATCAACGGTCTTAGATTCGGCACAGGAAATTCACCAGGGAAAGGTATGTTAAGTTGTATAAGCCCTGGATGACGGGAGAGGTTAGGAGATTCTTGAAGGCCAGAAACTCTGCTTTTAGAACTGGGGACCGGGTACCGTATGGTATAGAAAGAGCGAACTTGAAGTGGGGTATCAGGAAAGCAAAAGTGAAGTACAGAGGAAAAATTGAGGACCATCTGAGAAATCATGATACTAGATAAATGTGGCAGGGAGTTCAACATCTGACTGGTTATAAATCAAGAAATACATCAGTGGTAGAGAGTACTGCTTCCTTGGTGGGAGAGTTGAAGACCTTCTTTGCCCAATTTAAGGTGACACCAACAGTGGCTCCAACAGGGATGGCAGAGCTATTGGCCTCACTACCTGCAGGATATGCTGTCGGGGTGGAAGAAGGAGGTGAATATGAAAGGAGGTAAACACGAGGAAGGCTATGGGCCTGGATGGGGTGGCTGGCAGGGTGCTAAGAGATTGTTTGGACCAACAGGAATCTTTATGAAGATTTTTAACCAGTCTCTGGCCCAAGCAGCCATTCCACCCTGTCTGAAATCCGCTCCCATCATTCTGGGCACCACAGTTCAAGAAGGACACTGACAAACTGGAATGTGTCCAGAGGGCGGCAACCAAAATGGTCAAAGGCCTGGAAACGATGCCTTATGAGGAACGGCTAAGGGAGCTGGGCATGTTTAGCCTGGAGAAGAGGAGGTTAAGGGGTGATATGATAGCCATGTTCAAATATATAAAAGGATGTCATATAGAGGAGGGAGAAAGGTTGTTTTCTGCTGCTCCAGAGAAGCGGACACGGAGCAATGGATCCAAACTACAAGAAATAAGATTCCACCTAAACATTAGGAAGAAGTAAGAGCAGTGGAATTTGCTGCCAAGGAGTGTGGTGGAGTCTCCTTTTTTGGAGGTCTTTAAACAGAGGCTTGACAACCATATGTCAGGAGTGCTCTGATGGTGTTTCTTGCTTGGCAGGGGGTTGGACTCGATGACCCTTGTGGTCTCTTCCGACTCTCTGATTCTCTACCCCTGCCAAAAAACCCAAAGATAGTCTGAATGATTTTTGCCCTGTGGCATTGACACCCATTATAATGAAATGTTTTGAAAAAGGCAAAGAGATCCACGGAAGATGCTGTGGCAATGGCTTTACATGCTGTCCTGACTCATTTGGAGAAGAAAGGGAACTATGCGAGATTGTTATTTGTAGACTTTAGTTCTGCATTTAATACTATTCTTCCGCATAGATTGGTGCCCAAACTATTAGACCTGGGACTTCCACCATGTTTGTGCAGGTGGATATTAAATTTTCTATCAAACCGTTCCCAACGGGTCAGGATGGATTCCCACGTCTCTGCGGATCTCATGAACTCCGGAAACGGTGAACAACACAAGCTATGATCTCGTTTGAGGAAAGGGAATTAAGATGCCTGCTTCCCCATCCCCAGTGGATTAAAATGGCCAAAGATTAGGAAAAGAAGAAAGAAGAGGAAGCAGGATTGGATGAACATTCAAAGAGACCATAATTTTGGATTGTGACTTGGCTGAGATTTGTTGGAACAGTTTTTAAAAGGCTTTATAGAAACTGGACCTAGAAGCTGGAGAAATACTAATTTGGATTATTAGACGATCATTATAAGAGTCATATTGCACTGTCTGAGTGGTTAAGATTTGAAAGCTGGGCTAGGGAGGGAGATGAAGGGAATGTGTCATCTTGGTGAAGAGGAGAAGAAGAAGAAGAGGAGGAGTTTGGATTTGATTTCCCATTTATCACTACCCGAAGGAGTCTCAAAGCGGCCAACATTCTCCTTTCCCTTCCTCCCCCACAACAAACACTCTGTGAGGTGAGTGGGGCTGAGAGACTTCAGAGAAGTGTGACTGGCCCAAGGTCACCCAGCAGCTGCATGTGGAGGAGCGGAGACACGAACCCGGTTCCCCAGATTACGAATCTGCCGCTCTTAACCACTACACCACTGTATGCTAAATACAGCTGGGTTTATTCTGGAGTGCAAATTATGAATAATTGTTGCTACAGATGATTTTCAGACAGAGATGGGAGTTTTCTTTTCGGTGCCTGCTCTGTGGAACACCCTCCCAGCAGATGTCAAAGGAAAAAACAACCACCAGACTTTAAGAAGACATCTGAAGGCAGCCCTGTTTAGGGAAGCTTTTAATATTTGATGCATTACTGTATTTTAATATTTTGTTGGAAGCTGCCGAGTGACTGGGGAAACCCAGCCAGATGGGAAGGGTATCATCTATTTTTTTTGTGTGTTTTTTATATTTTTAATATTTTATATTAAGATTCCTTTATTTTGAATTTAGGAGGACACTCATAGGAAGAGGAGAGTTGGAGGTGCGAGGGACCTGCAAGGAGCGCAGGGAAGGAAGGATCTCTCAGGGTGGGATACGGGGAGAAGAGGGGGTCACGCAGGGGAGAAGTGGGGGAGCCTGCCTTTCTATGGGTTGACAAATGATATGATATATATGATACAAATGGCATAAACAGTATTTTTAGTTTATATCCCCCCTTTCTCTTTTCTATACAATTGTATTTTGTAAGGATTGTTTAATATTTTTTGTTTTATTTCTCTTTTTTGGTTTCCCCTCTGTATGAATTCTTTGATGGCAAGTGAGATGGGAGCTATGAGTGAAGCTCTTTCCACCTTCCATGCACTGATAGGGTTTCTCCCCTGTATGAGTTCTTTGATGCAAAGTGAGCTTTGTCCCCTCCCGGAAGTTCTTCCCGCATTCGAAGCACTGATAGGGTTTTTCTCCTGTATGAATTCTTTGATGGGAAGTGAGACTATCCTTCCGACTGAAGCTCTTTCCACATTCCAAACACTGATAGGGTTTCTCCCCTGTATGAATTCTTTGATGTGAAGTGAGATTGGTGCTTTGATTAAAGCTCTTTCCACATACCAAGCACTGATAGGGTTTCTCCCCGGTATGAATTCTTTGATGGGAAGTGAGGCTGGCCCCCTCCCTGAAGCTCTTCCCGCATTCAAAGCATTGATAGGGTTTCTCCCCTGTATGAATTCTGCGATGGGAAGTGAGAGAGCTGCTTTGATTAAAGCTCTTTCCACATTCCAAGCACTGATAGGGTTTTTCTCCTGTATGAATTCTGCGATGGGAAGTGAGACTGGAGCTATCAGTGAAGCTCTTTCCACATTGCAAGCACTGATAGGGTTTCTCCCCTGTATGAGTTCTTTGATGCGAAGTGAGATTCACCTTCTGACTGAAGCTCTTTCCACATTCCAAGCAGTGATACGGTTTCTGCCCTCTATGAATTCTTTGATGCAAAGTGAGCTTGGCCCCCTCCCTGAAGCTCTTCCCACATTCGAAGCACTGATAGGGTTTTTCTCCTGTATGAATTCTGCTATGGGAAGTGAGACTGGAGCTATCAGTGAAGCTCTTTCCACATTGCAAGCACTGATAGGGTTTCTCCCCTGTATGAGTTCTTTGATGGGAAGTGAGACTATCCTTCCGATTGAAGCTCTTTCCACATTCCAAGCAGTGATACGGTTTCTGCCCTCTATGAATTCTTTGATGCAAAGTGAGGCTGCCCCCCTCCCTGAAGCTATTCCCGCATTCGAAGCACTGATAGGGTTTCTCCCCTGTATGAATTCTGCGATGGGAAGTGAGATGGTGCCTGAGACTGAAGCTCTTTCCGCATTCCAGACAATGATAGGGTTTGTCCCCGGTATGAATTCTTTGATGGGAAGTGAGATGTGCGCTTTGATTAAAGCTCTTCCCACATTCCAAGCACTGATAGGGTTTCTCCCCTGTATGAATTCTGCGATGGGAAGTGAGATTGTGCCTGAGACTGAAGCTCTTTCCGCATTCCAAGCACTGATAGGGTTTTTCTCCTGTATGCGTTCTTTGATGGGAAGTGAGATGGTGCCTGAGACTGAAGCTCTTCCCACATTCCAAGCACTGATAGGGTTTCTCCCCGGTATGAATTCTTTGATGGGAAGTGAAATGTGTGCTTTGATTAAAGCTCTTTCCACATTCTCTGCACTGATACAATTTCTCCCTGCTCTGTCCTCTTTTGTGTGCAGTGAGACTATCCCTCTGAATGAAGCTCTTTCTTTGATGGGAGGTGTCCTGGGAGCTCTGACGGATGTTCTCTCCACACACTGAATGTTTATATGACTTCTCCGCTATGTGGATTCTGTTGTGCTCCCCCTTGTTCTTCCCTTCCAGTTCATCTCCATCTGCAACGAAGAGAGAAGCGAATTAGAGCCTCAGGAAGAAATGGAGCTCCAGATCATTGAACCAAGTTAATGAATGCTTGTGATAGAGGAAGAACTAAAAATAGTTAGATGTGGGGCTTCTCTCTAGTTTTCACTGCCTTTTTTGGCCGGTATTTACTGACATATTGCTTGGCTTTTATCTGGAATGGATTTTGTTCTTGCTCAATCCTGGAATCCACTCCGTCTCCAAGGTCAGTCATCTCTTTGGTCAATCAAATGCAAACAGAAGCAAAAACAACACGCCTGACTGAATTTACATCAACTTCCCTAAAAACTCTGAAGCCGGCATTTAAGAAGGCCTGGGTGGTTCAGAGAAGCCTGGTCACTGTTTTAAAAGGCATGGCTAGACGCAGAACATTCACAGAGGAAACAGTTGATATCCCTCCATTCTGGGTTCACCGTCTGGATGTTAGAATCCCAGACGCTGTTGGTCTCCAGCCAAAGAGTTGAAGTTCATCACATACAGGTATGTATGGAACGTCCACGTCTCGTCTGTGAAACAAACAGCAACACCTTCACCTGAACACTCCCCATCAGTTGTTGCCTCAATCTGGTCGGTCTAAATTTAAATTTATATGTAAATCACTTTCTTCACTTTGAACTGCCCTCCCATGTCCATGAGGAGACCAACTCTGTATTTTTTCATTAGCAACAGAAGAGGAAACGTGACTATAACTCAGTTCAAACCAATTCATGAACCCAGAACTCATACACCGACCACTAATGATGAACCATATCTTACTAGATATTCCTGCAAATTTATTCTGCTATTTTTGATATGCAAATGGCATGCAAAGACTTAGTCTTCATATTTGTATCATTTATTAGTCCTATGATCCTTGTTTTTAAAAGCAAATAAGAAGTTATTCCAAAAAGGAAAAGACAACACACAGAGGCCCCATCTGCATTCAAACTGCAAAGCAGGATCAGTGAGTTTTCTGACATTGGCAGGGCATTCAGATCACAGAACTGGTTTTAGACATTTAGAGCTGCCAATTCATCACGTCGGGCGGGGAGCTGTGATCTATTCCTGGCTCAAATTGCCTGCAGATGACAAAGGCGCAGGCAGGCAGGCAGGTGGGGGAGCCCAAAAAGGTGCTCTCCTTCTCCATCTCCATCCGCCTGCCTCCCCACCCCACCCCAATTCCTCTCTGGCTCCATCCATCCAGGTCCCCATCTCCCCTCCCATGGGACTCACCAGATCTCTCAGAGGTCCTTGGGAGGGAACGCTCAGAGGTTGAGAGGAGGGACGCAGGAGACAACCTGACCAGGTCATCCGTCCATCTTCCCCCTTCCATTCTCACTAGGTTTGCAGAATCCATCCCTTTTATCTTTCCTGAGGAGACAAGGAGCCAGAACGAGCTGGAGGGTCCTGGGAGAGAGGAAGAAGGAAAGGCAGCCTCAGAGGCCCTGCAGGGATTCTCCTGCCCCTGGAGAAGCACAAATGGGGCGGCCCCTTCCCAACAGAAGCCGCATTTCTATACCTCTCCAGTGGTTCAAAAAAATCAGGTAGGCTACTTGCATGGCAATTAAAGAAAAAATAAGAAGAGAGAGTAATAGAGAAATGAAAAATAATTGAAGATCCTAAAGAAATATGCAAAGAAAAATTACCGTATTTTTCGCTCGATAACACGCACCTGACCATAACACGCACATCGTTTTTAGAGGAGGAAAACAAGGGAAAAAACATTCTGAATGAAACAGTGGATGTATCATTTTTGTGCTTCATGCTGTGGCCACAGACATGTGATCTGATGGTGAATTTGGGGTGACCCAATGCAAAAATCCTGAGAATCCCTGTGGATCCATGCTTTGTAACCACGTTTTTGCACCATTGCAGCCCCAGGCAACAGTGGGTGTGTGATTTGGGGGGGGCAGGCTGTAGCCATGGACATGCTATGTGCTCTGATGGTGAATTTGGGGTGACCCAATGCAAAGATCCTGAGGATCCATGTTTTGTAACCACGTTTTTGCACCATTGCAGCCCCAGGCAACAGTGCGTGTGTGATTTTTGGGGGGCGGGCTGTAGGCATGGACATGCTATGTGATCTGATGGTGAATTTGGGGTGACCCAATGCAAAGATCCTGAGGATCCATGTGGATCCATGCTTTTTAACCACATTTTAAGTGGGGAAGGAAGGAAAAATACAGAATGGACAAGGAGCACGAGAGGGGTGTGCAGAGAAGCAGCTGGCTAAGAATGCAGGAGAGGGGTATAACGGGAGGGAGGAAAGGAAGGCAAAAGTTTTCCCTCACCTACCCACCCAAGCCAGCCAGCTCTCTCTCTCTCTCTCTCTCTCTCTCCCTCCCTCCTGCATGTTTTCAGCAGCACCGGAGCACAGAGACGACACTCTGCTTGCCTGGAGGGGAGGGGCTTTCCCTGCTCTTTGTTCCGTTTGAGCAAACACAGCAAGGAAACAGAGGAGGGTGGGCAGTAAGACCCTGAGGCAGAATGCAGGAAAGCAGCCACTTCCTCTTTTCAGGTTTCCCTTCTCCGAGACGCGCGATTTGATTTTTGCCTGATTTTTTTTGCCATTTGGCTCCAGGGACCACACATTCGCTCAATAACACGCACAGACATTTCCCCTTCCTTTTTAGGAGAAAAAATCTGCGTGTTATAGAGGGAAAAATACGGTAAATTACTATAAGAAGTTTTACCGTGCAGAAGAAGACCAAGAGGAGGAAATGGAAAGACACATAGCACAAAATAGACTCCCGCCAATAGCAGATTGGAAAATAGAACAACTAAATGTACCAACAGCGATGATGGAGGTGCAGCAATCAATCTCAAAAGCAAAGATAGGAAGTCCCCAGGTACGGATGGATTATCGGCGGCATTTTATAAGAAGTTAGAAGATATATTATCAGAACCAATGAAACAGTACTAAACGGAATTTTAAAAGAAGGAAGAATACCAAAATCATGGGAAGAAGCATTTATCACACTGATACCCAAACAAGGAGCAGATCCAACACTAATCAAAAATTATAGACCTAAATCATTGTTCAATAACGATTATAAAATATTTGCTAACATCCTAGCCAACAGATTAAAAAAAAGTATTGAATGAAATAATACAAAGAGATCAGGCTGGCTTCTTACCAGGCAGATACATGAACAATAAAATGAGAAACATAATTGATATTTTAGAATATTTAGAAGCAAGAGCAGATAAAAAAGCCATTTTGATGCTGATAGACACGGAAAAGGTTTTTGACAACATCTCTTGGAGCTCCATGAAAAAAACTACAGAAAAAACAGGACTTGGAGAAAATATTCTTAGGGGTGTTGAGGCAAAATATTGAAATCAGAGAGCCAAATTGATACTAAATAGTGAAATAAGAGAAGTAAAATAAGTAAGGGGATCAGACAAGGCTGCCCCCTTTCGCCTCTACTTTTTATTACGGTACTAGAATTCTTAGCAATGACAACAAGAAGTGACCAAGGCATAAAAGGTCTAACAATGGGGAAGAAACAAAAAAATTTTTTTCCTGCCAGTAGCACCTTAAAGACCAACTAAGTTAGTTCTTGGTATGAGCTTTCGTGTGCATGCACACGAAGAAGTATCTGAAGAAGTGTGCATGCACACGAAAGCTCATACCAAGAACTAACTTAGTTGGTCTTTAAGGTGCTACTGGCAGGAAAAAAATTTTTTTGTTTTGACTATGGCAGACCAACAGGGCTACCTATCTGTAAATGGGGAAGAAGTCGCACAAGATGAAGGCCTTTGCAGACAATTTAATTCTAACTACTGAAAATCTGGAGGAAAGCATACCAGAAATAATAGGGAAAATCCTTGAATTTGGAAATGGCAGGATTTAAATTAAATAAAAATAAGACTAGTATGCTAGCAAAAAATATGTCAACACAGGAAAAAGAAGGACTAAAGAAAATATCAGGATTGGAAACAGTAAATAAAACTAAGTATTTGGGAATCTGGCTGACAAATGAAAACACCAATCTATTTAAAGACAATTATATTAAAACATGGAAAGAAATCAATTTTGAATCATATAATAAGAAAACTGATATATAGAGTATAGGAAAAACATAAAGTGGTCTTGGAACCTAAAACCCCCTGGTGGATTTCACCTCAGGAAGCAATAACTGGGGGAAAGAAAAGTATGGAATTGAACTGGGCCACTTTCACTGCCTTGTTGTGACGAAGGGGCTTGAATAACTCAGAGAAGCTATGAGCTAAGCTGTGCAGGGCCACCCAAGACGGACAGGATATAGTGGAGAGTTTTGACCAAACGTGATCCACCTGGAGCAGGAACCGGCAAGCCACTCCAGTATCCCTGCCAAGAAAACTCCATGGACAAAGGCAACAGGCATATAAAAGTTATGACGCTGGAAGACGAGCCCCTCAGGTCAGAAGGCGTCCAACCTGCTACTGAGGAAGAGCGGAGGACAAGGACAAATAGATTCAGAGCTGATGAAGCGGCTGGGCCAAAGCCGAAAGGACGCTCAGTTGCGGATATGCCTGGAAGCGAAAGGAAAGTCCAATGCTGTAAAGAAAAATATTGCATAGGAACCTGGAATGTAAAAAACATGAACCTTGGTAAGTTGGATGTGGTCAAAAATGAAATGGCAAGAATAAATATTGACATCCTGGGCATCAGTGAACTAAAATGGACGGGAATGGGCGAATTCAGTTCGGATGACCATCACATCTACTACTGTGGGCAAGAATCCCGTAAAAGAAATGGAGTGGCCCTCATAGTCAACAAAAGAGTGGCGAGAGCTGTGCTGGATGCAACCTCAAAAATGATAGAATGATCTCGATACGAATCCAAGGCAGACCTTTTAACATCACAGTAATCCAAGTTTATGCAACAACCACTGGTGCTGAAGAAACTGAAATTGAGCAATTCTATGAAGACTTACCCCTTCTTGGATCACTGCCTTGCTGTGGCGAAGGGGCTTGAATAACTCAGAGAAGCTATGAACTATGCCGAGCAGGGCACCCAAGATGAACAGGTCATAGTGGAGAGTTTTCACCAAATGTGATCCACCTGGAGGAGGAACCGGCAAGCCACTCCAGTATCCCTGCCAAGAAAACTCCATGGACAAAGACAAGAGGCATATAAAAGTTATGATGCTGGAAGATGAGCCACTCAGGTTGGAAGGCGTCCAACATGCTACTGGGGAAGAGCGGAGGACAAGGACAAGTAGATTCAGAGCTGATGAAGCAGCTGGGCCAAAGCCGAAAGGACGCTCAGTTGCGGATATGCCTGGAAGCGAAAGGAAAGTCCAATGCTGTAAAGAAAAATATTGCATAGGAACCTGGAATGTAAGAACATGAACCTTGGTAAGTTGGATGTGGTCAAAAATGAGATGGCAAGAATAAATATTGACATCCTGGGCATCAGTGAACTAAAATGGACGGGAATGGGCGAATTCAGTTCAGATGACCATCACATCTACTACTGTGGGCAAGAATCCCGTCAAAGAAATGGAGTGGCCCTCATAGTCAACAAAAGAGTGGCGAAAGCTGTACTGGGATGCAATCTCAAAAATGATGGAATGATCTCGATACGAATCCAAGGCAGACCTTTTAACATCACAATAATCCAAGTTTATGCACCAACCACTGGTGCCGAAGAAACTGAAATTGACCAATTCTATGAAGACTTACAACACCTTATAAAAGTGACACCAAAGAAGGATGTTCTTCTCATTATAACGAAGCAGGGCAAAGGCTAATAGAGTTCTGCCAAGAGAACAAGCTGGTCATCACAAACACTCTTTTCCAACAACACAAGAGACAACTCTACACATGGACATCACCAGATGGGCAACATCGAAATCAGATCAATTATATTCTCTGCAGCCAAAGATGGAGAAGCTCTATACAGTCAGCAAAAACAAGACCTGGAGCTGACTGTGGCTCAGATCATCAGCTTCTTATAGCAAAATTCAAGCTTAAACTGAAGAAAGTAGGAAAAACCACTGGGCCGGCAAGATACAATCTAAGTCAAATCCCTTATGAATACACAGTGGAAGTGAGGAACAGGATTAAGGATTTAGATTTGGTGGACAGAGTGCCTGAAGAACTATGGATGGAGGCTCGTAACATTATACAGGAGGCAGCAACGGAAACCATCCCAATGAAAAGGAAATGCAAGAAAGCAAAGTGGCTGTCCAACGAAGCCTTACAAATAGCGGGGGAGAGAAGGCAAGCAAAATGCGAGGGAGATAGTGAAAGATACAGGAAATTGAATGCAGATTTCCAAAGAATTTGGAGTTCTTGTTGGAAATACACTAAAAAGGATATACCAAGAGCTCAGGCCACAAGTTTAAATATAAGGAATAATTCCTACTCGAGAGTTGAAAAGAAAAACGTGTATATTCTGCTAAGAATAACAATTTGAAGCTGATAGTAAATTTAAACACAACGTGTAGGTACGATAGTTTTAAGTAAATTTAAACACAACGTGTAAGTACGATAGTTTTAAGGTAAAACGTTTAAGTACAGGAATAATGTAGTTTCCAATATGCAGTGATATAGTATAGAGGTACATAAAATACCAGTACACAACAATTATTTTGTACAAGTCTCAATGGCAGTCAAAAGGAGTCCATATTATATAGAATCAGAATAAGGAATAAGGAATCAAATAGGGCCGAAAAGGAGTATCCGGGGTGTGAATCAGATGTACGACTCAGTAGTGGTGACCAGGACAGGGCCCTGTTTCGGAGTAAACGCCTTCTTCAGCTGGTAATATCAAATAATATGTCAAAATAAATCAGGTTCACCAATACCATAGAGCATAAATATAATAAAGTATATAAATTCTAAAGTGTATTAACACATATCATGATATTTGGTTCCATACCTCGGTTTTTTGAGGACTATAAATCTGTTGGAAGTCTGTATCATTTAATTCTTTTATGTTTCTTTTTCGACATGCGTCTAGAGATAAGGATTTACAAGAGTTATTATTTCCAGTCAAATTGTTTGTGAGAAACGGACATCAAAAGAGTGTTTTCTCACCTTAGATAATGGAATGCTCCCAAGTTTTCTTGCGTTTTTCTGAGCGTTTTCCATTAGGGGGTGAGATAATTGTCTTATATGTGTGTCTGTGGAGGAGGAGGATGATAGACTCTCCCTTCTTAAAGGTGTAAACAGAGAAGGGATTTAAAGTCCAAGGTCATCTATAGTGGTTTTTAAAGGAAAGAATTGTAGTCTTGATGTTCATTCAAGCCCTTAGGGAACATTGTTTCAAACAAATGAATATATCGTGCTTCCTGTTGTAACAATAGTCTATCAATATTTCTCCTGGTATATAAATCTACTTTAGGTTTCCAGATAATGAAGAAAACAAAATCATCCTCCGTATGTTTTTGCTGTATATAATGTTCCACCACTGGGGCTTCTAGCACTCTGTTACGGTTACAATTACAAACAGAATTTAGGAATTATTCGGACAATATAAAAATTGAGAAACTGAGGAAGTTTGAACGCGATCGTAGGGACTACGAATCAGATCACGTTTTTCCATGGATGCAGAAATCCATGAACACTAGTACTCAATCACTTCAGAAGTGTGCATGCACACGAAAGCTCATACCAAGAACTAACTTAGTTGGTCTTTAAGGTGCTACTGGAAGGAAAAAAATTTTTTTGTTTTGACTATGGCAGACCAACACGGCTACCTATCTGTAACATCTCCTATTGAGTTTTCCATTCCAGGAGAGTTGTGGGTGTGTTAACATCTCAGATGCTGCAGGTGGCGCTATTGGGCTCCCTCAAAATAGAGGAGGTTTGTCCTACAGAGATCTGTATGGAATTTCAAAACTGATCCCATGATCCAGCAGGGAGCCTTACCTGAGAGGCCATGATCCCGGGGTTCTCCTCCTTGACTTCCTTCTGCAGAGCTCTCTGCTCAGGATCCAGCAAAGCCCAGTCCTCCTCTGTGAAAGGAACAGCTACGTCTTCAAAGCATACTGGACCCTAAGAGAAAAAGGGAGCACAAAGATGATCTTCTAAACATTGCTCTGTTCTTTTCTGAAACCATTTTGTTGTGTATTTAAATGATGGGTATTAATCTCTGTGTAGGTGGGGGATTCACAGAATAGTAATTTTATTATCTATATGGCACTCATTTTCAAGTAATTCTTTGCAAGCATTCCCATTTTCCAGATGGAAGGACCTCCTCTCCCTTCATCTGGTGGGGTGGACCCTCCCCCTGCCCTCAAGCCAACTTCAAGGGGCACCAGGAGGGGGAGGGGAGGGAATGTTGGTTGGCTGGCATCCATCTGTCTTAGGAGACCATGGAAGAGTGTGTCTTTGGGAGTGAGATCCAGTTGTTGGAAGGTAACAGCGCCAGCCGTGGGTGTGGAGAGCGACAGGGGAGAGACATGTGTTGTTGCATCTGGGACACAGGAAGTGGTCCAGTTGTGCTACTGCAGATGCAGACGGGCTTTTCTTCTCCCTGTGCTCCCCCCATGTGGGAATGTTCCTGTCTGGCTGCAGCCTCTGTTCACAAATGTGAATTTTCCCTCCCTCTGAAGGGGGTTTCTTTGCCTGCCCAGTTTTCCTTGTCCCAAAGCCCCCTCCCCAAAAAGGAAGGCAGCATCTGGATCCCAAGGAAGAACAGAGCTGCATATTTCCTGCGAACTGGCCCCCTCCCTGGCTTGGCAGAGAGGACGAGGGAGGACCCTCTGCTCCCCGACTTGGGGGTCTCCTCCCACCAGGCATGATCTGAGCAGGGACCCCTATGCCCCCTCCCTGCCCCCCTGGGACCCCCTTCTCCCCATTGCACCCTCAGGGGAAGAGAGAGGAGACTCGCCCGAGTCCAGGAGGGGCTTTTGCAAAGGAGAGCGAAGAAAGCAGGAAGGGAGGGAGGGAGGGGGAGGGAGGACCTTCAGCCCCTCCTCTTCCCGTCCTCTCTAGGAATCCCGCTCTGCTCCTCTTAACCCTTGCCAAGCCCAGCCCTCCCTCTCCCCTCGGAGACGGGGCTTCCCCAGGAGTCTCCTGCAAGGGAAAGAGGAATCCCAGGTCCAAGTCCGGCGCCCGCAGCTCCAGAGTCTTCCCTCCAGCTCCCCATCTTCCCTGGGGCAGCCCGGAATTGGGGAGGCCAAGCTGGGGTCCGGAGACGCCTCCTTCCCTTGGACTTGGAGGCTGGCAGGCCCAGCTTGGCTTCTTCCGGGCTCTGGAGTCAGACTTGGGGGGCCCTTTCCCCCCTCTCAGTCCGCCCCCCACACCCAGGGGGTCCCCTCCGCCCTCCTTCTTGGGGGTCTCCCTCCGCTCCCCCCTCTCAGTCCGCCCCCCACCCCCAGGGGGTCCCCTCAGCCCTCCTTCTTGGGGTCTCCCTCCGCTCCCCCCCTCAGTCCGCCCCCACACAGGGGTCCCCTCAGCCCTCCTTCTTGGGGGTCTCCCTCTGCTCCCCCTCTCAGTCCGCCCCCCACACCCAGGGGGTCCCCTCAGCCCTCCTTCTTGGGGGTCTCCCTCCGCTCCCCCCCTCAGACACCCAGGAGGTCCCCTCAGCCCTCCTTCTTGGGGGTCTCCCTCTGCTCCCCCTCTCAGTCCGCCCCCCACACCCAGGGGGTCCCCTCAGCCCTCCTTCTTGGGGGTCTCCCTCCGCCCCCCCTCTCAGTCCGCCCCCCACACCCAGGGGGTCCCCTCAGCCCTCCTTCTTGGGGGTCTCCCTCCGCTCCCCCCTCTCAGTCCGCCCCCACACCCAGGGGGTCCCCTCAGCCCTCCTTCTTGGGGGTCTCCCTCCGCCCCCCCTCTCAGTCCGCCCCCCACACCCAGGGGGTCCCCTCAGCCCTCCTTCTTGGGGTCTCCCTCCGCTCCCTCTCCCTCAGACACCCGGGGGGTCCCCTCAGCCCTCCTTCTTGGGGGTCTCCCTCCGCTCCCCCCTCTCAGTCCGCCCCCCACACCCAGGGGGTCCCCTCACCCCTCCTTCTTGGGGGTCTCCCTTCCCTCCCCCCAGCTTCTCCCCTTGAACTCCCGCCTGACTCCTCTTCCTCTCCTCCCCACCTTCCCCTCCAACTCCCCCCTCAGACCATCCCTCAGAAAAACCGCCTTGCATTTTCCCGCCAAAAGGGCTGGCTCCGCCCCCCGCTGGCTTGGCAGCCAATCAGAGTGAGACTCCAGGAAATTTCTGAGGGAGTTAATCCGCTGACTGGCCTGGCTCTGCTGTCCATCACAGGCCCAAACAAGGGGGGCATCCGGCAGCTGCCATATATCTATAGATCACCTACCTATCAATTATCCATCTATCTGTTTTAAATTGTTAGGGTTTGAAATTCTTTAGCATAACTGTGCCGGGTGCCAGAGCCCCGCGAGGCCTAATGAATAGTAGTAATAAATGGAAAAGTCTGGGAAGGGGCAAGAGCCCCTCTCTGCCCCCCTCAAGGCTCCTCTCAGGTTCATCAAGGGTCAAAGGCCTCCTCCATTTTTGGAGGGCCAGGAAGTGAGTGGCCCCTGCAGCTTCGCCTGCTGGAAAGGGGGCGACATGCAAGAGGCCAGCCTGGCAGGGTTGTTGTGGAAGGAGGAGCTCCTGGGAGGAAAGGAGGTGCGAGGGAAGTGCCATTCTGTCAGTAAAGTGCCTCCGTCTCTCACTCCTCCTCCAAACCAGAACCAGGGGTGTGTATATATATCTAGGTAGGTAGGTAGGTAGGTGATAGATAGGTATGTATGTGTGTATAACAGACAGGCACAAAATTGCCCTAATCCAAGATGGCCCTTCCTCCCGCTCCAAACATAGAAGGACCGGTTGCCCTGACCCAGCATGGCCTCTGCTCTTTCTGGCCTCCGTGGCAGCCTCAACTCTGGGACGGCCCTCCTCGCGCGGTGAATGGAAGGGCGAAGTCAACTTACACTTGGAGGCTGTCAGGGCCAGGAAGTGCCTCTGTCTCTCACTCCTCCAAACGAGAACCAGGGGTGTGTATATATATCTGGGTATGTTGGTAGGTAGGTAGATGATAGATATGTATGTGTATATAACAGAATTTTACTAGTTACAGATAGGTAGCCGTGTTGGTCTGCCATAGTCAAAACAAAAAAAAATTTTTTCCTTCCAGTAGAATTTTACTAGTGAGCCAAAAAGGATTTTATGTGTTCCATGTCCTCTGTTAGTAGTAGTACAAGGCACCCAATGACTGATAATCCCTCCTCATTTGTCCGAAAAGGTTGGGAGGAGTCTTTTATCCTTGCTTTAGCATTTCCTGAGGGTAGTTCTGAAATTTGCTTTCACATTAGTTTGTCTACTTGTTTAGCCTGAATAGGGGAGAGACATGTGTTGTTGCATCTGGGACACAGGAAGTGGTCCGGCTTTGCAGATGCAGATGCAGACGGGCTTTTCTTCTCCCTGTCCCCCCCCCCCATGTGGGAATGTTCTCGTCTGTCTACATCCTCTGTTCACAAAGGTGACTTTTCCCTCCCTCTGAAGGGGGTTTATTTCCTTGACCCAAAGCCCCCTCCCCCAAAAGGAAGGCAGCATCTGGATCCCAAGGAAGAACAGCTGCAGTCCTCCTGTGGCCTTATGAGGCTTTGCCCTCGGGTGGGAAAAATATTGCGCCCGGGAAAGGGAAAATGGGAGTCAACAGACACTCAAGGAATAGTTTCGGAAAAAAAGCTTTATTTCTACCATCCATGAACTGGTAGAAGGAGCAAGTGTGATAACTCACAAACAAGCACGAGTTCACAGCCATTTGCACAGAGCATCTATTCCCCTTCCAGTTCCCTCCCCTTTCTCCTCCTTCGGAAAAGTTCTGCCCCATGTCTCCTGAGCATGAACAGAAAGCTCCTGTCTTGGGACTATTTTGGACTGTTCCCAGGAAAAGGGGGTGAGAAACCAAAGGGGGTTTCAGAGTGTTCAGATATGTTTCATTCTCCTGTTCTGGCATAGTTCCCAGAAAGAAACTTGCAATCTGGTTTTAACAAGGCCACTGGCCTTAGAAACAAAAAGGCTTTGAGAAGCAAAGGACTCTGTTCTCCACCTTCATTTCAGTCTTTTTGTTACAGCAAGAGCAATATGCTTAGCTAATGCTTTTAGCCTTAGAGGGGGAAAAAAGCTTTGAGAGTGCAGTTTGAGAGTGCCTGAGGCGAGGCTTGGAGGCCTGGCGGGGGGGGGGGACTCACAGACAGTTTTAGGGTTTTTAGGTTAACCTGACTGTCTTTCTTCACTCCTGCGAACTGGCCCCTCCCTGGCTTGGCAGAGAGGACAAGGGAGGACCCTCTTCTCCCTGACTTGGGGATCTCTCCCCCCCCCACGCATGATCTGAACAGGGACCCCCATGCCCCCTCCCTGCACCCCGGGTAGTGGCATAACAAGGTCAGGGGGTACCTGGTGTGGAAAAGTTTTTGTCACCTCCCCAATATTGATTTTTTTTTTGCCTGCAAAAATGTTTTGACTTTATTTCATATTTTCTTACAAAGGAATGTGGATTCTGGGCCTCTGATAACAAGTAGGCCACTGTGGACAGATGCTTAAATCTGCAGGATGCATTGTTTTTTGGCTTGTGTTGTTTTATTTCCATTTATTGTTTATTTCATTAAAAAAATTATTTTAAAAACCTGCAAAGCTGTTTACCAATACAAAAAACAAAACACCACCACAGCAGTAAAATCAAGAAAAATTAACAACCCTACTTTAAAACATAGAAAAGCTAAAATATTAAAAGAGATTAAAATTACTTCAGCTTCCTAAGCATCTGGGTATGCTTGCCTAAACAAGAATGCTTTTAGCCGCTGCCTGAAAAGAGTCTAGCAAAGGCACGTGCTTTATTGCAAGAGGCGGGGAGTTCCAAAGGGCAGGTGCTGCCACACTAAACCACGCAGTGCTGGAAAGGGGGTGAAAGGCAAGCGGCCAGCCTCGCAGGGTTGTGGAAGGAGGAGCTCCTGGGAGGAAAGGAGGTGCCGTGGAAATGCCATTCTAGAAGTAAAGAGCTTCCGTCTCTCACTCCTCCTCCAAACGAGAGCCAGGTGTGTGTGTGTAACAACATATACAGTGAGGGGGGTTTCTGGGGGTTTTCCTGTTGTTATTCTCTCTTGCACAGCTACAATAAACCTACGATTAAAATTTTGATCTGGTCATTTCTTCGTCAGAGGGCAAACGGCAAATTTAGCAGGGGATCAAATACTTCCCCCCCTCACTGTAGATAGATGATAGACAGATGTATATATGTATGTGTGTATAACAGACAGGCACAGAATTGCCCTCATTCAAGATGGCCGCGGGTCCTTCCTCCTGCTCCAAACATGGGAGGACCGGCTGCCCTGACCCAACATGGCCTCTCCCCTTTCTCCACAGCGGCTTCCCCTCGCGAGGCGATTGGGCGAGGGGGAGCGAGCACCCGGAAGTGGGTGGATTGAGCCAGCTGCCTGGTTACCCATGTGGGTTTGGGAGAGAGCAGTAGCCATGGAGGGAGGGAGGGGAGCCGAACAGGGGGCGCAGGAGGAGGCAGGAGACCCTTGCAAGGGGTGGGGCTGGGTCGTCTTTGGGGAGCATTTAGGATTCATTTGCAATGTTGCAGGTTCCATCAGGGCAGCTCCGGGGTTTCCATAACTTGCTGGCTTGGCGTTTTGCTACTTTCCTTGATAGTCTGACCCCACACATACAAACCTCCCTCTTTCTCTCCCCCCCACCCAAAAAAATAAGTCCTCCAGAGATACTGGGAGGGCAAAGCCCCCCAAGCCGAAACAGAAGAGTGGTGCTTGTTATCCCAAGAAGCCCCTGCAGAATGCACCCCTGGAATGGGTCCTGGCAGGAAGAAGTGGATATCGGGTATGAGGGAGGTGGGGGGGGAGTAGGTCTGCATTGCAGGAGGGGCTAGATGTCCCTTGGGGGTCCCTTCCAATTCAGCCAGTCTGAAGTCTTGGAAAGGGGCTGAATCTTTGGGGAGTGGAGATACAACTTGCCCCCAACCTCCCCAATTCCACATCCGCCTGGTTCGCTGTTGGGCGTTTGCTGCAATCCCTGCCTTGCAGGGGGTTGGACTAGATGGCCCCTGGGGGCCCTTCTGACGCTGTGATTCTGTGATTTCTTCCGGAAAGTGGACCCGTTTCCTGCTCCAGCCTCCATCCATTGTTCTCTAATTTGACCTCCACCCCTATTATTCTGCCTTCCCCATCCCTGAATATTTGTTTGAAATCTAATTTGGGGTTAATATACAAAACCACTTCCCTTTTCTTGGCTTTTTCTATATGTTTCCTGCAAATATATAATGTCCAATTTTTGTTTTAGTAAGATTTATGTTATTTGGTATCTTTTGGTTTTATTCTTAAGTCCATTTATGTTCCACAAGAGCACTTTCAGATCCATCCCAATGTCCTCTTTTTTAGTCCCTTTACTCCTCTCCCTCTCCCTCCTCCTCCTTCTGCTTGTCATGTTTTCCTCTAATTCTCGACTTCCGGGTTAGTGCGAACGGCTAATGGCGGATTCCCTCCGAGCTTCGGAGGGAATCGGCTCCACAGGAGCTGGGTCTTGCCGCTGCGGCGACGCGGGGACCCTCAGAAATCACAGGCGCTGAAGCCTGTGAACCTGGTGACTCGGCGGGCACCATTTGCGCCCCCCCCGACCTGCGAAGGAGCCTTTTTAAAGGCTTCGGAACGGGGGACGGGGTGAGCGGCGCGGTGCTGAAAGTCGACTGCTCCTCCTGTGGAGTGAAGCCGCGTGCCATGGTCGGAGAGCGCTGACTTCTTCTTGTGGACAATTGGACTCTAAAAGTAACAACCCGTGAGTAATACGGAAATTGGACTTGTACAGGAAATTTTTTTTTTAATTTGGCACGATCGCGGAAGGCGCAAACAGGAAGTCCGCCTCCCCGTCTTGTAAAAAATTTAAAGCAAGGACTAGTTAACTAAGGTCGAGAGAATTTCTTTTTCTTTATTGGATAAAAGATATTAATTTCACGATTTGGCAGTATAAGTATAAGTAATTTTACTGGAGGATAAGAGCTAATTTTGAGAGCTGAAGTGCCACCCACCCCCCGGACCCGGGAGTGATTCGCGAGAGAGCCTGTTGAGGAGATATAGAAGAGTTTGACAGCTGTCAAAATTAGCTGTCAAGAAGGAAATAGAGAACTTTGTTTCTGCTGTCTCTGCTGGATATATTTGTTGCAATTTGGTTATATTTTGTTGAAAACAAGGAAGAACTGATACAAACTAACTTGATTTTTGGATTTGAACTGGAAAGAATATTAAGTTACCAAAATCCCTCTAGAGGGGGATTTGGGACATTACAAGAATGGCTGGAGGAGGGAAAATTCAGGCTGGGTTCGACAGAGTTTTTTTTCTCTTGGGAAAGTTACAAGGCCAAATTGATGTTTTGGCTACAAATGTTGCAACTCTGAACTTAACAGTAAATAACATTACTGAATTTGATAAGGATTTGACTCAGGAAGCCCATGCAGCTGGACAAAAAGAGAAACTTGAGAATTTTGAGAGTGTGGAGAAGGAGACATATGTTGTTCCTGAGGAAAAGGAAGGAGGAGCTGTAATTTTGCAGATGACAAAGGAGAGCCAGAGGCCTGACATGATGGCTACAAAGGAAAATAAGAAATCGAACCAGAGGCCTGACATGAGGGTTACAAAGGAAAATAAGTACTGGATGATGAAAATCTGGTTTGAATTGGAGATTGAAGAATGGAAAGATCTCCTTATGTGGAGATCTGAAGACCTATGGATTACAAATTTGATTAAGGTGGAAGCTGGAGCTTTCGGGACAATTGGACTTAAAAGGAGTAAGAAACAAGATTCGGGCTCCACTTTTAAGTATGGAGGTCCGGCTGGAAGAAACATGGACCTTATTGGGACAGAGCTTCTCCGAGATCTGGTGTTTAATACTAAGGACTATCAAAAAAACCGGCATAGAGGAACTGAGAGAGAATTAAGAGCCTCGGACGTGAGGTCTCCAGGCTGATAGTAGATTAAGACTGATGGACATTTGCTGGGGATCGAAACCGGGAAAGGGGGTGGTGGGGTCTGGGAATCCAAAGGGTGTACAATTATAATCTGTTTTTTATTTTGTTTTGTTATTAGTATGAAAATTGGGGAATTCGTGGAAGGGAATTTGGGTCGACTTTAGAAAAAGGTTTTAAGAATGAGCACTGAGGTACAAATATTGATGTTTATAAGTTAAAATTGGTTTTTCTAAAATGAATTAAATATAAAGGTTAAAAATTGGGGATAAGAACCTGTTGAACTAACAATTTGAATTGGAATATAAGAAGGGGAGGTGTGGGGAAGTCAGGGAAATATGTTATTGAAAATATGGATTTGTAAATTTTATGTGTTTTTAATTTTTTTCTTTTTTCTTTTTTGATTTTTCATATTAATGTGGAAAATTTTAATAAATATTTAATAAAAAAATAATTCTCAAAAGTTTATTATTATTATTAACTTTTCATTAATACTTCTCCAATTGATACAATACCAAATCTTGTCACATTATAATACAAAAAATAAAACCATGTTCTGGCTGGCCAGGAGAATTTTTTTGTTTGTTTCTTGTTCCTACTTTTCTCTCTCTTATTTCCAATATCATACCGATTTTAATGCTTCATTTTATCTTGACAGCCGCTGGTATGCAACTTTCATCATATTTAACAGATCTATATGTAAATTTACATGCAAGATGAACATTTTGCTCTTCTTGTTTTTCGGTGCAGTCCCTCCTCAGAAGGCCCTATTTCGTTCCACCGTCTTACCTTCCAGGACTCTGGGCTGTCTTCCAGCTTTCCTTTGTTAAAATTAAGACACATGTAATGTATTTTAATGAACTGATATTTTCCCAAACCGAAGAATCTTCTGTAAGAGACCACACCGTGGGATATATTTCACAGTTAATAATTGTTCGGTTCCTCTACAATCCAAGCTTGCTCCCCCTGGGCCCTAAGATCAAAGATTCATCTTCACTTTATAAATCCACATACGACAAAAGTCCATGCAAGCAGATATGGTTTCCTGTGTGAAATATTCCCCAGTTGTAATGTGTCGGTTGTCTTCAGCCCCCTTTGAGAGGGACCCTTTTTTTTCTAATGTGCCTTCCTTTGCGCCGTTTTAGCATCCCCAGCCAAAAACATATTTAATCATGTATTTGAACAAAGTCTCTCCATATCTTCAAACAAGCTGATACCTTGCCAATAATAATTAGAGCCCTCCACAAAGGACTGCGCCATTAAACATCAAATTCTCTAGTTTTTTATAAAGTTTCACTTGCATTCCATTTCATTAATTGACTCTTTCTCCATGAGGCTTGCCATATCATGAAGTAGCTGTCAGTACTGCAGTGTTTCATTCTTTCATTGCACAGTGTGACATTGTGCCTTTAATTGCCTAATTACCTAATGTATTGTTGTGTGAGAACGGGAGCGATTTCTATATCTCCTCCTCCTCCCCTCTGGTCCTTGCATCTGGCTTTGCTGAAGGATACGGCTGCGTGAGTCAGCTCGTCGCTCTGTTGACTTATTATCTTTTTGATGCTGCATTCCAACCAGAGTCTGCTTCTGCTGTACTCTGCTACTACGGGCGAAGTTCCTCACCATTCGGACAAGTGAGGGAGGGCGTTGGCCCAACAGTAGCAAGGATGAAAAAAGATGAAAAGAGACGCTCACCTCACATCTTCTGTAGCAGAGTGACAAAAGTCCTTTCAAAGTCCGAATTCAAATCTTTGTTGAAAAACAGGAATGCTCCCGCTCATGGCGTTGGCATTGGAGAGTGTCCAATTCATGCAATGCTAAACACCCAGCGCCCCTGCCTCCACTGTAGCGAGCGGCAGATATCAGACGACGTGCGGGTGAAGGCACGTGCGCCCCATCCCTGCGGGGTTCAACAGGGATAATTACCTCCAGATTCATCTTGTTTAATTGCACGACTGGGGTCCGGTGTCCTGGGAAAGCAGCCAAACGCCATAGGCCATCACACCGGAAGTCTTCTCCAAAGTCTTTTTTATATTTTCTCTCTGATAGTAAGAGCTGACAGTGAAAAGGAACTCTCTCAGAAAGGGGTGGACCTTCATTGGGGGGTTTTAAGAAGAAGTTGGATGGCCATCTGTCATGGGTGCTTGAAATGAGATTTCTGGAGGGGGTTGGACTAGTTTCTGAATCTATAATTCTATACTTCACCCTGGTGTGAGATCTTAAATTGACTTTTGAACAAGTGAAATTTTATACACATACCATGTGCTGATATGCTTTCAACCCTGTATTAAATATTTGTGGGTCATGAATTAATCTTTTTCCACATGCCAAACACTAAACCATTTTCTCTCTTGTATGGATTCTTTGATGGGAAGTGAGACTGGTGCTACGGCTGAAGCTTTTCCCACATTCGAAGCACTGATAGGGTTTCTCCCCTGTATGAATTCTTTGATGAGAAGTGAGACTGGTGCTTTGACTGTGTTGGGTTGAAATAACGACAGACAGGTAGCGAGTGTCATCTGGGAGGCATCTCTCGAGCAAGTCTCGGGGAGTCCCTTTTATTGAATATTACAGCATTGCCACATATGTGCTTATTGCTGATTGGTCAACACAAGTACAAAGCAAAGATTACATTAATCACCAATGGATTACAGGCTGGGAAAGGGTGCACAGAATTACACAGGCATGAAGACCTCCTAATTAAACTTTTACTAGTGATTGATATAGCATTCATCCGTAGATGTGGTCAACTATGCATTAAGAACAAGTCAGGTACGTTACGGTGTTTCATGAACTCAATATGGACTGAACATTCTGGGGTGGTGAGGGAGTGTCTTAGTACTGTTTGTGCAGTATTGTGTGCAGGAGCGAAACTTAAGAGCAAGACTTTCCCAAACATGTCACAGTCGTGTATAGGATTATTGCATCCAGCATCCCAGCATCTCCCCCTTTCTTTATTTATTTAATGGTGAGTGGGACAAAAGTACTTCGGGATACGTGGTTTGCCAGCGCATGCCCAAAATAATTCTGCCCACCGATGTTGTTACTGAATTCAGGGTGAATGGGACAAAAAATACCTCGGGATACGTGGTTTGCCAGCGCATGCCCGAGATAATTCTGCCCACATCTCCCCTAATGTTTACTGTTGGTGCTGCCATTTCGTAAAGTAGGCAGCAATAATTTTATTGGGTGGCTGAGGAGGAGAAAAACACTGGGACCAAAGGCGTATGAGACCAGGGATGCACTGGATGAAACAACATAGCAAAATTAATATACATATTATGATAATAGCATATTGAAAAAGATTGCGAAGCCAATTCATATTTGGTAACCAGCCGGTGAGCCACTGGGTAAACGAATCCCAGAGGCCAGAAAGTCCAACGTCCTGTTTGATGTGATGTGTGAGATTTTGCAAATGAGAAATTTGTGCTTGAATAGCTTTGGAATTGTCCGTAATATTAAAACAGCACATGCCATCCATTTGTTCACAACCATAATGATGAAGCATTAGCAAATAATCTATTGCAGCGCGATTCTGTAAGAGTCCGTGACGCAATTCACTCTGTTCTTTACTCAAAAGGTGAAGAGCTTGTGAAGTAGAATTCAAGGCTTTTGCTGCGGAGCAAGCTAAAGAGTTAATATTCCTGCTATTCCGTACAGCCAATCCGGGGACTCCTAAAAGAGAGACGGCTAGAGAAATATATTCAGATCTGCTAGGGAGAGAAACAGAATCATCACAATCATTAGTCAATTCCACAGAGCGTCGATATCGAGAGTGGGATAAATGATGCTTCTTGGGTAATATGATAGACAAACGGCTTAAGCAGCAAGGTGTGCCATGGCTAATATTTGCTGGAATATAATTGAATGTGTAGCCTGGACACGACCAGAACCAGCCTTCAGGCAGCTCTGTATATTTATATACATAGGAAATATTTACATAATCAGAGCAGTTGAAATTATCCTTGCCCATTGTCACACAGTTGGGCTTTGTGCAATTGACCATACGGGCGCAAGTGATATTAAAAGAGGCCACGTATGGGGTCAACAAATCAATGGCTAGAGATGGGCGTCTGCGCACTTGGTTACCCCAGTTATGGTAACCAGAATAACCAAGGGTGCGGAGAGAATCATTTTGGGGTAAGGATGAATAAAACCAGGTATCATTTTGCAAATCGAGAGGGTCATGGCAAACAGGGATAAGGCAAGACCCAAGGATTTCACCTATTGATACCTGCTGAGTTAGGCAAAAGGATGAAACATTGAGGGTTTTTGCAAAAGATTCCCACACATTTATTGGTGTGGAATCACCACTATTAGGAGCGGAAGCAGAAAGGGGCAAAAACAAAACACTGAAAATGAGCACTATCATGGAATTTATATTAAGGCACGAAATGAGGCACAGAAGCAAATCTCCATTTCCCACTTTTCTTTTCTTTTTTTGACGAAGATGGGGGTATTATCCGCCAGGGTCTCTGCATTGTTTGGCAAAATGACCTGGGCGCTTGCAGTTGAAGCAATTGCCTGTCGGCTTATTGCCAGCTTGGATGGCACCGGCAAGCAAGGACATCACATGACTCTGGCTTCCAATTTCTGCACAAGTTTGAATCATATCAGCCAGGTCATATTTAGGGCGATGTATAACTGACTGCAATGCCTTTTTGCAGTCGGTGTTTGCATTTTCAAAAGCCAATTTTTTCATCAATTCATTTTGGGCTGTAGGGTCATCTATCTGCCTGGTGATTGATTCTTTCAATCTATCTATAAATTGATGGTAAGGCTCCGAATGCTGTTGCTTAATATTAACAAAGGAGCTCAGTGGTTGCCCTGAGACAGGGACTTTCCGAAAGGCGCGTTGCACACAGGTCGTGGTGCGACTAAAATGCAAAGGTGTTAATTGCGCCTGTGCTGGTATATTATCATACGGACCAGCACCAAAGAGTTGATTGGCTGTATGCTGCGGATCAGCCAGGGCTGCTGCATTATGTTTAAATTCACTTTCAAAAACTACATATTGCGCTGGAGATAAAAGCATGCACATCAAATCTTTCCAATCTTGGGGTAGCATTGTGTAACCGCTTGCTATCCCCTCCAGCATCCCTATCACATAGGAGGATTTTAAACCAGAATCAGTAATGGCTCTCCTTAGTTCCCTCATGACAGAATAAGGAAGTGCCTCGTACAACACCTGTTGTTGAGCAGTTCCTGGGTTGGTATAGGAGATAGGGAAAGCAGATGGCATTTCCCCAGCCCATTCAGATTCTTCCTCTAAGGACAGGAGCCCTTTCTGCCTAGCTAAAGAAAGCGCGGCGCGCACAGCTCCTGTAGAAGAGCACGCAGGGGCTGGGGCAGGCGAAGGAGGGATGGGGGGGTGGATGGGGGCTGAGGCGTAGGGAGGGGCTGGCAAGGTTGCAATGGAGGTAAAATCTTGGGGTAAGGTGGGGGATTGTCTGCAACTGACAAAAGAGCAGGTGCCGTCGGAGATGCCTGAGGTCCTAATCTAGCGACGGCGTCTGCACACTTCTGCCAAGTAAGCAGACAATGAATCGGAGCCCTCGGTTCTGCGAAAAGAGTTTTTCCGATCTTTTGCCAAGTTTCTACTTCCAAAGAACCAGCCTCTGGATAAGAAGGGCATTGGCAAGCAATCTCACATAGCAATTGTTCAATTTCTTTTAAAGAAATATGAACACCCGCCACCCGCTGTCTAACGAGATAGAGTAGCTCCTTGGCATGCTCTTTTTGGAATTTAGTCAATTCCCCCCCCCCATACTCACGAAGTAGCGCGCTGAGACTTTTCCAGTCGAGTGAAGTACAGGGATTTGGCTGCGTGAGGGATCTATCACGTCGGGGTCACCAGATGTTGGGTTGAAATAACGACAGACAGGTAGCGAGTGTCATCTGGGAGGCATCTCTCGAGCAAGTCTCGGGGAGTCCCTTTTATTGAATATTACAGCATTGCCACATATGTGCTTATTGCTGATTGGTCAACACAAGTACAAAGCAAAGATTACATTAATCACCAATGGATTACAGGCTGGGAAAGGGTGCACAGAATTACACAGGCATGAAGACCTCCTAATTAAACTTTTACTAGTGATTGATATAGCATTCATCCGTAGATGTGGTCAACTATGCATTAAGAACAAGTCAGGTACGTTACGGTGTTTCATGAACTCAATATGGACTGAACATTCTGGGGTGGTGAGGGAGTGTCTTAGTACTGTTTGTGCAGTATTGTGTGCAGGAGCGAAACTTAAGAGCAAGACTTTCCCAAACATGTCACAGTCGTGTATAGGATTATTGCATCCAGCATCCCAGCAGACTGAAGCTTTTCCCACATTCGAAGCACTGATAGGGTTTCTCCCCTGTATGAATTCTTTGATGGGAAGTGAGATCACCACCCTGACGAAAGCTCTTTCCACATTCCAAGCAGTGATAGGGTTTCTCCCCTTTATGAATTCTTTGATGCAAAGTGAGACTGTGTCTGAGACGAAAGCTCTTTAAACATTCCAAGCACTGATAGGGTTTCTCCCCTGTGTGAATTCTTTGATGAAAAGTGAGACTGTGTCTGAGACGAAAGCTCTTTAAACATTCCAAGCACTGATAGGGTTTCTCCCCTGTGTGAATTCTTTGATGAAAAGTGAGATTACCCTTTTGATTGAAGCTCTTTCCACATTCTCTGCACTGATAGGGTTTCTCCCCTGTATGAATTCTTTGATGGGAAGTAAGCTGGGCCCTGTGACTGAAGCTCTTTCCACATTCTGAGCACTGATAGGGTTTCTCCCCTGTATGAATTCTTTGATGGGAAGTGAGTTCAGCACTCTGACGAAAGCTCTTCCCACATTCGAAGCACTGATAGGGTTTCTCCCCTTTATGAATTCTTTGATGGGAAGTGAGTTCAGCACTCTGACGAAAGCTCTTCCCACATTCGAAGCACTGATAGGGTTTCTCCCCTTTATGAATTCTTTGATGGGAAGCGAGTTCACCACTCACACGAAACCTTTCCCCACATTCCAAGCACTGATATGGTTTCTCCCCTGTATGAATTCTGTGGTGGGAAGTGAGACTGGTGCTTTGACTGAAGCTTTTCCCACATTCGAAGCACTGATAGGGTTTCTCCCCTGTATGAATTCTTTGATGGGAAGTGAGTGTCGCCCTTTGACAGAAGTTCTTCCCACATTCCAAGCACTGATACGGTTTCTCCCCTGTATGAACTCTTTGATGGGAAGTGAGATTCCCCCAGTGACTGAAGCTCTTTCCACATTCCAAGCAATTATATGGTTTCTCCCCTGTATGAATTCTGTGATGGGAAGTGAGGTGATCCTTCCGATTGAAGCTCTTTCCACATTCTCTGCACTGATACATTTTCTCCCTACTCTGTGTTCTTTCGTGTGAAGTGAGGCTATTCCTTTGAATGAAGCTCTTTCTTTGACAGGAGGTGGACTGGGAGCTTTGACGGATGTTCTCTGCACACTCTGAATATTTATATGACTTCTCCACTATGTGGATTCTGTTGTGCTCCCCCTTGTTCTTCCCTTCTAATTCATCACCATCTGCAATGAAGAGAGAAGCTAATTAGAGCCTCAGGAGGAAATGGGAGCTCCAGATTATTGAACAATGTTAATGAATGCTTGTGACAGAGGAAGAACTGAAGAGAATGAGATTTGAGACTTTGAGAATGAGACTTTGTTTAGGAATGAAGAGGTGACCAAGAAGGCCCAAAAAACTCTAAGAGACTATTTCGAGATAAATATGAATACTACAGTGGAAAAAAGAGTAATTTGGGACGCAAGTAAAGCGGTTATGAGAGGATCCTTAATACAACAGAATGCAATTAAGAAGAGGACTCAGAATGAAAAAAAGGATAAAATCCTGGGGAAAATAAAGGAAGGAGAGAAGAAACTGAGAGCAAAACCAAAGTCACAGGAGATCCTGAAAGAGATAAAGTTATACCAAGTACAATATACGAAGCTGATGAATCAGGAAATAGAATGGAAGATTAAACAGATGAGGCAAAAGTCATTTGAATCGGCAAATAAGTGTGGAAAATTGTTGGCCTGGCAAATGAAAAAAAGACAGAAACTCAATACTATTACGAATTTGGAAGTGGAAGGAAAGAATATACAGAACCCAGTGGAGATTAGGAAGTGTTTTCAGAGGTATTTTAAACAACTTTATACATAGGAGAAGCAGAAAGAAATAGACATTGATCAATTTTTGAAAATAAATGGACTACACAAAATCTCTCAGGAAAAACAGTTAATGTTGAATTACAAAATAACGGATCAGGAGGTGGAAGGGGCCATCCAGAACATGCAATTAGGTAAATCTCCAGGACCAGATGGTTTGACTTCAAGATATTACAGATCTTTGAAAGAATGGATAATACAACCATTGAAGGAAGTCTGTAATTAAATATTGGGAGAAGGGCACCAGAGTCGTGGAAGGAAGTTTACATTACACTTATACCGAATACAGAGACTGAAAAGACACAGCTCAAAAATTACCGCCCCATATCGCTGCTTAATGTGGATTACAAAATCTTTGCAGATATTTTGGTTAAAAGATTAAAAAAGGTGTTAGCAGAAGAAATTCATAAAGACCAAGCGGGCTTTCTCCCGGGCAGACATTTGTCTGACAACATGAGGAATATAATTAATATCCTAGAAAAACTACAAGTGAATATCAATACTAAGGCAGTTCTGATATTTGTGGATGCAGAGAAAGCCTTTGACAACATTTCTTGGAGTTTTATGAAGAAGAATCTACAGGAGATGGGGGTAGGTCTGTTGAATGGTTTCTTTAAATGTAAAGGTTCATCATTGTTCCACCCGATGTGTATGTCTTTAAGGGGCCAGAGCAAGGGCCAGAGCAAGATAACGAGACCCAGCTTTACAGCTGTGAAACATAGCAGGTGCTGCTGAGTTGTATTTGATTAAGGTGTGTCAGCATTTGGGTGTAGTATATAAGGAGCAGCACCTAGCTCTCCCATTACCCTGGGGGATGGGTTGGTGGTTGGGTCTGGTTTGGTTGTTAATGTATTTAGTGTAAATGGAGTTTTTGTTTTTCTTATTAAAACCTTGTTTAAGTTATTTTTGAGTCCTTTTTTTTTAATGCATGGTCTCTCCAGCAAGCTCTCTGCAGCGCTACCATACTGCAAATAGCCAACATCTTTGGTTATGGGCCCAGCTGCTGAGTGGATGACTGCATATTTTTGGACTCTGAGAAAGGTTTGAAAACTCCTTCTCCTGTTAGCGTAGTTCTGTGTGTCTGGAAGAGTTCCAGAATGCTTGACCGGGTTCCTGAAGCTGAGAAGGCTCTGGTCTTCCCACAGCTAACAGATGAGAACTATAGTTTATGGTCTTTTCAGGTGGAGGCGCTTTTGACCTCTAGAGAAGTATGGACCTATGTAACTGATGACCCCCCTGACCCTGTGACTAATGCTTGGTCGAAAGGAGATGCAAAAGCCAGGGCGATAATTAATTTGGCAGTCAGCGACCAGCAAGTAGTCTATATAAGAAATAAGAAAACTGCCAAAGAAATGTGGGACAGTCTTGCAGCAGTGCATGTTAGAAAAGAGTCAGCATCTGCATTGACGTTTTTCAAGCAGTTGTACCAGACGAAGTTGCAGCCTGGTGGTGATTTGGCAGCACACTTGAGACGTCTGGAGGCAATACGCGGCGAATTAATTCAAAGGGACATGGACATACCTGATATTCAGTATGTTTTTATCATTCTTTGTTCCCTTAATGAGGACTTCGATGGTATAGCTAGCCAGATATCTGCTGTTCCACCAGCACAATTAGCTGTGGAAGGGGTGACGGCAAGATTAATGGGCGAGTTGGACAGAAGGGAGGCTTGTGCCATAAGCACTATTTCCAGAAGTAATGAGGAACGCCATATGCAAACTTGTGGTGATACGACTGCATTTAAAGCTGCCAAGCGTTGTTGGTTCTGCAATAAGCAAGGACATTTTGCAAAGGACTGCAGAGCCAAAAGAAAGCAAAGTACTCCCAAGCCTGTTTCTGTTCGTCAGTCACGGTTGTCATCTCAGCAGCCAACATCGCACCGTAAAGACAGAAACGAGCCACGAGCTTTTCATGCTCAGACAACAGATCGTAAAAGAATTAAAGGTGCCAAGTGGAATTATTTTATTGTCAACTCAGGAGCATCTCAGCACGTTTGCAATGATCGAAGCTTGTTTATTTCTTTCGAAGAGGAAATTGGTAATGTACATTTAGCCAATTCACAAGTCTTGCAGTCGCTTGGCAGGGGTACCGTTAAACTTGACTCTTTAAACATTACAATAGCGAACTGCATTTACTGCCCGTCAGTGGACAATTTATTGTCAGTAAGGTGCTTTGCTCGTCAAGGCACAACTGTGCGTTTCCTAAAGTCAATGTGTGAGCTTTTCGATGGGAACAAACGTCTATTGTATGCCCGGGAATCTGATGGTTTATATAGACTGTATTTTCGCACCTACTCACAATTGCCTATAAACTGCAGAGCAGCACAGTCAAGCCAGGGGTTGAGGAATGTAAGGCCTCATTCCGGGTGTGTCCATGAGGCACACAGAATTCTGGGACACCTGAATTTTGCTGATGTAATTAAGACAAAGAATATTGTTAATGGCCTCAACTTAAAACCATGTAAATTCTTTATGCAATGTCTATCCTGTTGCAAGAATAAGATTAAGGTTGCACGCAAGGGTAGGTGCTCAGATAGGAAAGTAACTGAGCCATTTCAGCGTGTACATTGTGATTTAGTTGGGCCACTTCCACCATCATTAGGAGGTTCTAAGTACTGGCTTACTCTGATAGACCAGTATAGTAGATATTGTTGGACTTATGCAATAGCTGAGAAGTCCCAAGCATTTGAGAAGTACAAAGTTTTTTGCAACTGGGTAAAAACGCACTTTAACGGATATCCCCAGCCGATGTGGACAGACTCCTCCAAGCTGGAAAGCCCACCACCTGTCCTCTTGACCCGTGCCCGTCTTGGCTGATTAGAGCGTGTCCAGACGAGGTGCGGGCCCCCCTGGGTGATATCATCAATTTGTCCCTTGGCACCGGGATATTCCCAGGGGAACTGAAGGAGGCAGTGGTGCGTCCGCTCTTAAAGAAAACATCATTAGATCCCTTAGATCTATCCAATTACCGCCCGGTTTCGAATCTTCCATTCCTGGGTAAGGTGATTGAGAGAGCGGTTGCTGAACAGCTTGGTAGGTTTCTGGATGAAACATCGGCTCTCGATCCATTCCAGTCCGGCTTCCGCGCTGGTCGTGGGACCGAGACGGCTCTGGTCGCCCTAACAGATGATCTCCGCAGGCAGCTGGATCGAGGCGGGTCGGGGCTGCTGATTCTTTTAGACCTGTCAGCAGCCTTTGACATGGTCGATCATGAACTCCTGGACCACCGCCTTGCCGACGTGGGGATCCAGGGCACAGTCCTTCAATGGCTGCGCTCGTTTCTCTCTGGTTGATTGTTGTTAGCCACCCTGAGCCCAGCTTCAGCTGGGGAGGACGGGATATAAATAAAATTTATTATTATTATTATTATTAACAAACCAATTAAGAACCTGTTTTCTGACCGGGGCGGGGAATTTGTTTCTGAGGATTTTGAGAAATTCCTGGAAGTGCAGGGGACTACTCATGAGTTATCTGGCCCCCGAAGTCCCTGGCAAAATGGGCTTGTTGAAGTTGTGCAGCGTGACCTACAGGCAGGGGTTAAAACGTATCTGCACGATGCTAATCTGCCCAAAGACTTTTGGGCTGAAGCGCTTAATGCGTTTTGTTATGTTAGAAATCACAGTTATCATTCTGGTTTAGATGTCACCCCCTATGAGAAGCTGTTTAAAAAACGCCCTAATCTGAAATACCTACGCGTTTGGGGTTCAGATGTAATTATGCATTATCCCGCTAAGCAGAAATTGGGTGAACGTAGTGTCCAGGGAAAATTAATGGGCTACCAGCAGGGGGCGTACAGAATTTACATACCAGCAACTGGCAAATTTCATATTACCAGAAGCATGATACAAACTGTAAATTGGAATGGAGTTGCTGTCTTCCTAGATACTGATGGTATAGATAATACTGAGGAAGAAGAGGAAGAAGCAGCAGCAGCAGGAAATGGTGCTTCTGAATTAATGGAAAAAGACAAAAAGTCTGTTGAATCTGATTTGTTTGATGATTTAAAGTCACAGGCACCCGAGGGGAGGTTAGATTTTCTTGAGTTTTCTGACCGTGAGCTTAGCCTACAGGCATCTCTTCAATCTGACAATGATTTACAACCTGAAACTAGTGGTTCACTTAGTCCCATTAAGTCTGAGGAGTCTGACTCTCCTTCTGGAGTGAGACGTTCAGATAGAAAGAGACAGAAGCCACAATGTTTTGCAGATGAAAATTTTAAACTGCAAAAGCTATATAAATATATAAATATTTATATAAATATATCAAACTGCAAAAATTGATGATCTTGTTGAAATACTATGTTTAGAAAATGCAAATGGGAAGGAAACGCCTATGGTGTGTGGTTTCACCTTTACAGGTGAAGATAAGCCATTTCCTAACAAAACTTTGTATCGTTCTGCTATAGGCAAGCTAAATTTCATTCAAAGAATCTCAAGACCAGATATAACTTATGCTTATCACTTTCTGGCAAAATTTGTGGAAAAGCCTACTACACGATGTTTCTCTGCTCTTAAGAGAGTGGTAATGTACCTTAAACATACCAAACATTGTGGGAGTCATAAAGCCATAGCAGAGGCTTGTAAAATTGCAGGGGCCCCCTGACCTCGTGACCAGCACTCCAAGCTTTACAATGTATTGGAATGTATTGACTTTTAATGGAGTTGTGTTTCCTCTGGGCAGTGATGACCCTATATGGTGATGGGTGGGTAAAAGCCATGACGGGATGTAGGTAACGTGAGACATTGGCAAACGGCCATACGACAGGAGACAGGAGAGAACAAAGGGTAATAAAAAAATACCGGACAGGAGAGAAGTCGAAGGAGCTGCCCTCCATCCTGAAAATACTGCTGTCTCACTGTGTCTTTTTTCTATGCTGTGCACCATTTGTGACGGCTGGCTCCGACAAGTGGTGCCCCGTGTGAGGCTAACTTAAAAGAAGAGGCAAACTTAAAAGAAGAGGCAAACTTAACAGAAGAGGCTAACTAAAGAAGACAGTGTGAGGCTGACTTCAAAGGAAACAGTGTGAGGCTTCTTGATCATCGACTCACTACGCCCGGGAAGGGTTGCAAGCGCTGAATCATCTTCGGATCCCTGGTGAGTCGATCCCTTTTATCTTGATTTTTGAAAAATGGGCAGCTCTTTGTCTACTCCCCAACAGAAATTTTTAAAAGACTTAAAATTTCTCCTCTCCTCCAACAAATTGGAAGTTCCTGAGGGTGATTTGATACAGCTCATTCTGGCCATCGATGAGCATTGCCCCTGGTTTCCTGCAGATGGAACTTTGGAATTAAAACATTGGGATAAGATTGGAACACATTTTCATGGACACCCCAGCATTGGTGTTCGGATTCTAAATGCATGGTGCAAGGTTCGTTACGCCATGGGCTCTTTAACTCCAAAAAATATCTCCATGGCTGTATTGCCAACATCACCCCCGGCTTCTTTAGTCCAGCCTGCTGTGATGCCGCCTATTCCAGCCCTTGCCTTGCCAGCACCCCCAGACCCCAAGCCTCTGGACTACACTTCCTCACCAGAGGACCCAATCCTGCAAAAATACCATGGTCTGGCTGGCAATGATCCTACTCTCTCATCGACAGAACCAGCCACCCCTTTTCAATGTGCAGTCCTTGCCTGTTCCTTAATTCAGGATACTGTGGCATTTCCCGTCATTGTGCCCCCTGCTGGTGCTCCAGCAGGAACTCAGGCCCAGCACCAACCTTTTGACTTTAAAATCTTGAAAGAGCTTCAATTGTCAGTACGGACAAACGGACTTCAAGCCCCATTTACACAGGCTCTTTTGGAAGCCACATTAGCCCAGCTTTTGGTTCCAGATGACATCAAGCTTTTGGCACGTACAGTGTTACCCCCATCAGCAGGTGTATTGTTTGCCCATGAATGGGAAACTGCCTGCCGTGTTTATGCCCCGGCCTTGTTGCAACAAATCAGAGGGAATAATCCAAATATTACCCTCGCAGACGTCCTAGATGCCATGATGGGGCGTGGTCCCTTCGCTCAGGCCTCAGTACAAGCCACTCTGCTGCAAATCTTATTGAGGGACACTGCTCTTGCTGCTAAACAAGCAATGAGAAAAATCCCAGAGCCCACCAGTGTTCAGTCTAGATGGGGGTCGATCAGGCAAGAGGCAAGAGAATCATATTCCTCCTTCATGGACAGGCTGCTTACAGCAGCGAGTCGCCAAATTGAAAATCCTGAAGCCAAACAAATAATTATCAAACAATTGGCCTTTGGAAATGCCAAAGAGGATTGTAAGGTTGCATTACGACTGGTAATACACAATCCTGCCACAGACACAGCAGCTATACTTCGCATTTGTCAGTCTGTAGGTACAGCAGCTCATCTGTTAGCAGCAGCGTTAAATAAAAACCAGCCTGTAGCCACCGATACAACATGTTTCCAGTGTGACAAACCAGGATCACCGATACCCCAGTGTGGGTAGGACAGTGGCCTCTACCAAAAGAAAAATCCGCAGCAGTGGCAACAGCTTATTTCTGAACAATTGACTTTTGGCCACATTGAACCATCTTCATCCCACTGGCTCCAGCAGACAGGGAACGGTTTGCTTTTACATTGCCAGTATATAACAATTTGCAGCCCACCCAGCGATATCAGTGGGTTGTCCTGCCTCAGAGCATGCGGAACTCCCCTACACTTTGTCAACATTTTGTGGATGAAGCATTGAAACCTTTCCGCATGCGCCACCTAGTGTTTGCCTTCCTCACCATCTGCCTTGCCATCCTTTGCTGCACCGTTATACAAGGAAGAGAAGCAGACGACCCAGTCCAGTTGAAACCACCATATTTCACCTTATCAGCTGGCAAGCCGCTGTCATCAGAATCCTACTCTGGCTGGCAGCATCCACGGCTCAGCCACTCTCGAACTATAAGAACAGCGTTGTTGAATAAGACTTTTAGGGGAGAAAATTATCATAAGATATGGAGGGATAATATTTTTGTACAAGATATGATTATGTTTACCAGTTTATTGAATGCTTCTAGATGCTGGCTGTGTATGCCTGCCCCAATTTTTTTCAAATTAAAGAGGGGAAAGAATCATGGGGCATATATCCAAACTGTCAATATACATTGAAATTCACTTTTAATAGCTCTTGTTGTCTTACAGGAACATACAGTGACCAATCTCAGTGCTATAGGAGTGACACCAGTGCATGGCTAATAAACTAGAAAGGAAGCCTACCATGCAGCTTGGAATCAGAATTCTTATATTCTTGGCTTCCGGATGGAAGTTGGCTTCGACATTTATTGATTTTAGTGATCATTATAGTAGTTATTTGCATTATTTTGTGTTGCTGTATACAATGTATTCCTTCTTTAATTTCTATATGTACTGCATGGTTCTCCAGTCCGCGGCCCGCTTCCGGTCTCACAAGAGTCGCTTATCACACTCGATATAACCATATTGGTACTGACATTTATGACTCTGATTAATAAAATAAAGAAAGAGGGCATGTGGGAGTCAAAGCCATAGCAGAGGCTTGTAAAATTGCAGGGGCCCCCTGACCTCGTGACCAGCACTCCAAGCTTTACAATGTATTGGAATGTATTGACTTTTAATGGAGTTGTGTTTCCTCTGGGCAGTGATGACCCTATATGGTGATGGGTGGGTAAAAGCCATGACGGGATGTAGGTAACGTGAGACATTGGCAAACGGCCATACGACAGGAGACAGGAGAGAACAAAGGGTAATAAAAAAATACCGGACAGGAGAGAAGTCGAAGGAGCTGCCCTCCATCCTGAAAATACTGCTGTCTCACTGTGTCTTTTTTCTATGCTGTGCACCATTTGTGACAGCTGGCTCCGACAAAACATTATAGGTTGCAGTTTACAACATGTATTGACAAAGGTTTTGAAAATTTCTGCGATGCATCTCATGCAGTGGAACAAAATAATTGCAGGGGTGTGTCTAGTATGGTGTTTTGTTATAACGGTTGTCCATTTGAATGGAAGTCCCAGACACAAACCATTATTTGTCTCTCCACAACAGAGAGTGAATTATGTGCATGCGTTCAGGCCACTTGTGATGTAGAATGGTAT
This sequence comes from Podarcis filfolensis, assembly GCF_964270895.1. NCBI lineage: Eukaryota > Metazoa > Chordata > Lepidosauria > Squamata > Lacertidae > Podarcis > Podarcis filfolensis. The sequence continues at coordinate 473,071 of NC_139605.1, read as the reverse complement.
CTGCAAGTATTCGCAGACCTACAGATGCAATTAACACTACCAGTAAAAGTTTACCTTGATTCCCAGAGCGGCCTTGCTATCCTGTGTTCAGAGACCAATACGCAGCGCACTAGAGTCTTAAGGTTACGTTTGCAGTTTGTAAGGAAACTAATTGCTGACGAAATGGTTGTATTTGAATATATTCCAGGTGACAATCAAATTGCAGACATTTTTACTAAGGCACTTCCAAAGGTTACACATGAAAGACATGTACAAAATATGCTTTGTTTTTGTTCCACAATGATGAACCGCAGGGGAAATGTTGAATGGTTTCTTTAAATGTAAAGGTTCATCATTGTTCCACCCGATGGGTATGTCTTTAAGGGGCCAGAGCAAGGGCCAGAGCAAGATAACGAGACCCAGCTTTACAGCTGTGAAACATAGCAGGTGCTGCTGAGTTGTATTTGATTAATGTGTGTCAGCATTTGGGTGTAGTATATAAGGAGCAGCACCTAGCTCTCCCATTACCCTGGGGGATGGGTTGGTGGTTGGGTCTGGTTTGGTTGTTGATGTATTTAGTGTAAATGGAGTTTTTGTTTTTCTTATTAAAACCTTGTTTAAGTTATTTTTGAGTCCTTTTTTTTTAATGCATGGTCTCCCCAGCAAGCTCTCTGCAGCGCTACCATACTGCAAACAGCCAACAAGGTCAAGGTTTTGAAAATGGTATAGATGCAATTTATTCAGAACAAAAGGCAAAATTAATTGTGAACAATGTAGTGACAGAAGAGTTTAAGATTCAGAAAGGGACACGACAAGGCTGCCCAATTTCTCCATTGCTCTTTATATCAGTCCTTGAGGTTTTGTTAAATATGATTAGAAAGGACCAAGAGGTTAAAGGTATACAAGTGGGAGGTAACAGTACAAGCTGAAAGCATTTGCTGATGACTTAGTATTGACTTTACAGGAGCCAGAATCTAGTACTAAAAGGGTATTGGAATTGATTCAAGAATTCGGACAGGTAGCAGGTTTTAAGTTGAACAAGATGAAAACTAAAGTTTTAGAGAAAAACTTAACTGTGAATGAGAGAGAGAAGTTTCAGGAGGAGACAGGACTAACATTGGTTAAGAAAGTGAAATATTTAGGGGTTAACATGACTGCCAAAAATGTGAATTTATTTCAGGATAATTAGGAAAAATGTTGGATCGAAGTGAAAAAGGATTTAGAAATATGGACAAATTTGAAGTTATTATTGTTAGGCCGAATTGCTGTGATAAAAATGAATGTGTTGCCAAGGATGTTGTTTTTGTTTCAAACATTGCAAATTTTGGATAAGATGGACTGTTTCAAGAAGTGGCAGAAAGATATTTCCAGATTTGTTTGGCAGGGCAAGAAGCCTCGAATAAAATTTAAGATATTAACTGATGCCAAAGAAAGAGGTGGATTTGCCCTGCCAGACCTTAAACTTTATTATGAATCAGCTGCTTTTTGCTGGCTGAGAGAATGGCTGCTTCTTGAAAACACTGACGTGTTGGATTTAGAAGGCTTCAATAATGCATTTGGCTGGCATGCATATCTGTGGTACGATAAGGTAAAAGCACATAAAGCGTTCAAAAATCATATTGTTAGAAAAGCATTGTTTAATGTTTGGATAAGATATAAGGATTTGTTAGAAAAGAAAACCCCAAGATGGTTGTCACCAATGGAAGCGAAGGCACAGAAAAAACTCAATATGGAGGCCAAATGGCCGAAATATTGGGAAATTCTGGAACAAGATGGAGACAGAATAAAACTGCAGAGCTTTGAAAAATTGAAAAACAAAGTGCGATATTGGCTCCATTATTACCAAATAATGGAGGCATACAATTTGGACAAAAAAGTTGGCTTCCAGGTGGAAAAATCAAAATTGGAAACAGAATTGTTAGATTCAAAAATCAAGAATTTGTCAAGAATGTATAACTTGCTGTTGAAATGGAACACTCAGGATGAAATGGTAAAATCAGCTATGATCAAATGGGCACAAGACGTTGGACATAACATAATGATGGCTGACTGGGAACAGTTATGGACCACAGGTATGAAATTCACGGCATGTAATGCCCTAAGAGAAAATTTAATGAAAATGATTTATAGGTGGTACATGACACCAGTCAAGCTTGCAAAAATTTACCATTTGCCCGAAAATAAATGTTGGAAATGTAATGAGACTGAAGGTACATTCTTTCACCTTTGGTGGACATGCCCAAGGATTAAGACATTCTGGGAGATGATTTATAATGAAATGAAAAAGGTATTCAAATATACCTTTCTGAAGAAACCAGAGGCCTTTCTCCTGGGCATGGTCGGCCAATTGGTGCCAAAGAAGGATAGAACTTTTTTTATGTATGCAACAACAGCAGCAAGAATACTTATCACAAAGTATTGGAAGACACATGATTTACCCACCTGGGAAGAATGGCAGATGAAGTTGATGAACTATATGGAACTGGCGGAAATGACTGGCAGAATCCGAGACCAGGGAGAAGAGTCGGTGGAAGAAGACTGGAAAAAGTTTAAAGACTATTTACAGAAATACTGTAAAATTAATGAATGTTAGAAAAATGTGGGAATGAAGTTATATGGCTTTAGTAGAAATGTTATACGGAATTAAGTATAAATAGATTATTAGAGTATTAAAGGAGAAAATAAGGTTAGAATATGTTAAGATAATTAAAGGATAGAAAACAGAGGAAGATGGAAAGGAATTGCTGAAACAATTAACAGAAGTGGAATACAAAAAGGGAGGTGTGAGGAGGTCGTTGAAATAAGTGAATGAAAGATAAGATATTGAAATTGTTTGATGTGTTTTAAACTGTTTTTATTTTGTTTTGTTAGTCTAATGTGTTAGTGTTATGTAGTGTTTTTATGTTATGTTATGTAGTGTTTTTGTATTGTATTGTATTGTATTGTATTGTATTGTTCATTCTGTTTTGTTGTGTTTAAATTGTTGGAAAAGTAATTGTCAGGGGCTCGGGAGCAGGAGCACAGGGGAGAGAGGAAATGGAGAGCGAGGGGGAGGAATCCGAGGGCAGCGTAGGGGAGTATGACAGTGACCCGAGAGATTCCATGAGCTTCTCCAGCGAATCAGAAGATTCCCAGAAGGGGGCGTTGGTGGTCAGGGCAAGGGGGGTCCCAGGGGGGACGCACCAGAAACAAGGAGCCAGCGGGGAGCCCCAAAGCAGCAGCGGGGGATCAGGACCAGTTTCCCCACCAGAGCGTAGTGGGGGGGAAGAGTCACATGTGTCAGGACCAGCGTCTCCTCCAGCGGGGAGAGAGGATGAGTCAGGGCTGACCACGCCTCCATCGGAGAGTGGGGGAATGGAGGGGAGGTCAGTTGCAGCTAGCCCCCCCCGAAGGGGGAAGCAGTGACAGCAGCAGTGAAACAGTCAGGAGGAAAGTTGCTGGCTGGGCGCGCGCGCCAAGTTCAAATGTGCAGGCGCGGGGGACAGCAGGAGACCCGGATGGGGAACCAGCTCCTAAAGCCCGCCGGAGGGAGGGGGAAGGCTCAGGGGACTCAGCGTCAGAAGAGTCTAGAAAGGGCGAGACCCCGACGGACAGGCGGACCCAGAGGAGGAAAGAACAGAGGAAGAGGTGGAGCAAAGCTAGAGTCTTAAACTGGTGTATGGGGGGAGGAGATTCAGACGGAGCATCAGCGGTCTAATGCTTGAGACGTAGGGCTGCGCCCTGCGGCTCTGGAAGTGAAACTGAACTTCAATAAAGACTTTTGTATTTAACAACGAAGCAGCGTTGGTCCTTTGTGAGCTGGGACCTAGGGCAGCTCTGACAGTAATAAATATTATTTAAAAAAGAGAGAGAGAGATGTGAGGCCGTGCTTATAGTTTTCATTGTTTTTGTTTGCTGGTATTAACTGAGATATTGCTTGGCTTTTATCTGGGATGGATTTTGTTCTGGCACGATCATGGAATCCACTCCATCTCCAATCACAACTTATATTATGATCCAACAGGGATCCTTACTGAGAGAGTCCATGATCCCACGATTCTCCTCCTTGACTTCTTTATGCTGAGCTCTCTGGTCAGGATCCAGCATCGTCCACGCCTTGTCTGTGAAACAAACAGCAACATCTTCACCCGAACACTCATCATCAGAAGTTATTTCAATCTTGTTGGTCAAAATTTAAATTGACAGAGGTGGCAAGAATACACAGAAGAATTATACCAGAAAGATATGGATGTCTCGTACATGCCAGGTAGTGTGGTTGCTGACCTTGAGCCAGACATCCTGGAGAGTGAAGTCAAATGGGCACTGCAAATAACAAGGCCCGTGGAAGTGATGATATTCCAGCTGAACTATTAAAAATTTTAAATGATGATGCTGTTAAGGTGCTAGATTCAATATGCCAGCAAATTTGGAAAATTCAGCAGTGGCCAGAGGATTGGAGAAGATCAGTCTACATCCCAATCCCAAAGAAGGGCAGTGCCAAAGAATGCTCCAACTACTGCACAATTGCACTCATTTCACACGCTAGCAAGGTTATGCTTAAAATTCTACAAGGCAGGCTTAAGCCATATGTGGACCGAGAACTCCCAGACGTGCAAGCTGGATTTCGAAGGGGCAGAGGAACCAGAGACCAAATTGCAAATATGTGCTGGATTATGGAGAAAGCTAGAGTTCCAGAAAGACATATACTTCTGCTTCATTGACTATGCAAAAGCCTTTGACTGTGTTGACCACAGCAAACTATGGCAAGTTCTTAAAGAGATGCGAGAGCCTGATCACCTCATCTGTCTCCTGAGAAATCTCTATGTGGGACAAGAAGCTACAGTTAGAACTGTATATGGAACAACTGACTGGTTCAAAATTGGGAAAGGAGTACGACAAGGCTGTATATTGCCTCCCTGCTTATTCAACTTATATGCAGAATTCATCATGCGAAAGGCTGGACTGGATGAATCCCAAGCCGGAATTAAGATTGCCGGAAGAAATATCAACAACCTCAGATATGCAGATGACACAACCTTGATGGCAGAAAGTGAGGAGGAATTAAATAACCTTTTAAAGAGGGTGAAAGACGAGAGCGCAAAATATGGTCTGAAGCTCAGCATCAAAAAAACGAAGCTCATGGCCACTGGTCCCATCACCTCCTGGCAAATAGAAGGGGAAGAAATGGAGGCAGTGAGAGATTTTATTTTCTTGGGCTCCATGATCACTGCAGATGGTGACAGCAGTCACGAAATTAAAAGACGCCTGCTTCTTGGGAGAAAAGCAATGACAAACCTAGACAGCATCTTAAAAAGCAGAGACATCACCTTGCCAACAAAGGTCCGTATCGTTAAAGCCACGGTTTTCCCAGTAGTGATGTATGGAAGTGAGAGCTGGATCATCAAGAAGGCTGATCGCCGAAGAATTGATGCTTTTGAATTCTGGTGCTGGAGGAGACTCTTGAGAGTCCCATGGACTGCAAGAAGATCCAACCTCTCCATTCTGAAGGAAATCAGCCCTGAGTGCTCACTGGAAGGACAGGTTGTGAAGCTGGGGCTCCAATACTTCTCATGAGAATACACCTCATGAGAAGAATCCCTGGTAAAGACCCTGATGTTGGGAAAGATGGAGGGCACAAGGAGAAGGGGACAACAGAGGACAAGATGGTGTTCTTGAAGCTACCAGCATGAGTTTGATCAAACTGCGGGAGGCAGTGGAGGACAGAAGTGCCTGGCGTGCTCTGGTCCAGGGGGTCAAGAAGAGTCGGACACGACTAAACGACTAAACAACAATATATACAACTTAGAAGTATATTCAACTCTGATCAAAAGAAAGGATTTGCAAAAGAAGATTCGAAATTTAAAGTCACAGTGATACAGAATAACAAGAAATTGCTATCCAAAACCTATAATCTCTTATAGGACTGGGAATTAATGGAGGAAGAAGAGAAAGAAACGATGATTAAATGGTCCCAGGATCTCAGACATACTATCTATCTAGAGCAATGGGAGAAACTCTAGCGAGAGGATATACAATTTACTGCCGTATACACAATTAAAGAACATTTTGTAAAGATGTTCTATAGGTGGTACTTAACGCCAGTTAAGCTGGCAAAGATATACAAATTAAAATCCAACCTCTGTTGGAGATGTGATGGAGAAATAGGAACAACAATACATATGTGGTGGAGGTGTGAGGAAATTAAGAAATTTTGGATAGCAGTACACGAAGAACTAAAGAAAATGTGGAGAATATCAATAACAAAGAAACCAGAGAAATATGTCCTTGGATTGATAGTTGATGAGATACCTCGGGGGAGGGGGGAAGAATTTTTCTATATGCAAGTGCAGCTGCTAGAATAGTGATTGCTGCTCGGTGGAAGTCACAAACTATGCCCACAAAGGAGGAATGGATTTGTAAACTAAATGAATATTTAATTCTGGCAAAATTAACTGCTATAATAAGAAATCAGTTGAATCAAAAATTAAAAAAGGAGTGGAAATGTTTTGATGAATATATGGCAAAATCTTGCTCAAGAAAAGATACGCTAATATGCCTAGATTAAAATGTGAAGTACTGGATGGAAGAAAAATTAGTAAGGAAAGATAATAAGAATATGTAGATGATTTGAGAAGGTTGTAGAATGCAAAGATTATTGCAAATTTTATAATGTGGAGGAAATTGAGTGGGGGCGGAAGGAAGTGGGAGGAGGGAGAAAAGGATAATATGATGGATTGAGGAAATAGAAATATAAATGTATGGGGTGATGGGGAGGAAATGGTGTTGGCTTTGGTACATCTGTATTGTAATACAATATGTGAAAACCAATAAAAATAAAAATTAAAATTAAAATAGAAAAATATTTAAATTTATATGTAAATCTTTCTTCACTTTGAACCCCCCTCCCATTTTCATGATAAGACCAACTCTGTATTGTTTCATTGGTAACAGAAGAGGAAAAATGACTATTACTCACTTAATCAAAGCACAATGGCCACAATTGCTTCAGTCTAGGCATTTGGCTCTGCGATGCTGAATGTTTTTTAAAAAAAGAGTCGTGGGTTCTAGTGCTGCGCGACGGATCAGTGTCTGACGTTGTTAAGGCATCCAGATCACAGAACTGGTTTTAGACATTTTGAGCTGCCAATTCATCATGTTGGCCAGGGAGCTGTGATCTATTCCTGGCTCAAATTGCCTGTAGATGACAAAGGCGCAGGCAGGCAGGCAGGCAGGTGGGGGAGCCCAAAAAGGTGCTCCCCCTTCTCCATCTCCATCCGCCTGCCTGCCTCCCCCCACCCCCAAGCTGAACAAGCCCCAATTCCTCTCTGGCTCCATCCCTCCACGTCCCCATCTCCCCTCCCCTGGGACTCACCAGATCTCTCGGAGGTCACTGGGAGGGAGTGCTCAGAGGTTGAGAGGAGGGATGCAGGAGACAGCCGGACCAGGTCAACCGTCCATCTTCCCCCTTCCATCCTTGCTAGCTTTGCAGGATCCGTCTCCTTCATCCTTCCTGAGGAGTCAAGGAGCCAAAAGAAGCTGCAGGGTCCTGGGAGAGAGGAAGAAGCAAAGGGAGCCTCAGAGGCCCTGCAGGGATTCTCCTGCCCTAGATATTCTCCTGCCCCTGGAGAAGCACAAATGGGGCAGCCCCTTCCCAACAGAAGCCCCATTTCTAAACCTCTCCAGTGGATGCAGTTTCCCCTGTTTGCTCCTCGCCCCACTTCTTAAGGCTGGCAGGGTCTGTCCAGTCGTGACCTCAAGGGAGAACTCCTTGAACTCAGTGGGGACACAACTTGGTGCCAAACCCAGTCACTTTCCTGTCCCTGAGCCTGAAAACTGCAACATCAGAGCATGGGCAGGAAATAATGAGTAGCCATTACCAGTAGGTTCCCCCATGCTAGGTGCTTTGTATGGAGAACCCTGCTGATGCTCTTTGAGCTTCCTCATCGCATGCCAGGCAGATGTTGTGGCCATATTTGCCTCTGTCTGGGGTTGCATGGGGACCAAATCTGTATGCGGAAGCAGAGGAGCTGGCGATGCCACATTTTTGAAACACAGCCCTCCCCCTTCGATATTCCCTGTGCTTATACACAATCTTCGCATGTCTCCAGTCTCAAAATGTGGCCCCCACAGTGGCATGGAAGCCGTCAAAGTATAGATCCTGCGCATGTGCTAAATCTGTTGTGTTCTTAAGAACACCAGGCATGTAGACCCTTTATGAACTCCAGAGGAGAGCTTTACACTTGTGAGAAGATTCCCAAAGGCTGAGGGTAGCTTGAGAGAACTAGCCTCTTTTGAGATCGCACCAATTTCCATTTCTTGTTTATCAAAACAAGTCCAGTTGTGCAGATGCAGACGGGCTTTTCTCCTCCCTGTGCTCCCCCCATGTGCAAATGTTCCCGTCTGGCTGCAGCCTCTGTTCTCAAAAGTGTTGTTGTTGGTTTTTTTTAATAGGATATTTATTAAGATTTTTTAAAGTATTACAATAAAGTGAAAAAGAAGAAAAAACAGATAAATAACAAAAATACAGAATAAAGAAAATTAAAAACACATAAATTTTCAGTTGCTTATTTTCCTTTAACTTGTTTCCCGGACCTCCTCATACCTCCCTTTTTTGTATTCCACCACAAATTGTTGGTTCAGCAAATCCTTACCATTATATTATTACCTATTTATAATCCTTTTTTTTTCATATTCTCTTAAAGCATTACAGCTGGAAACCACTTAATTTCAATCCAACATCATTCTAACATTCATTAATTTTACAATTTTTCTGTAGATAGTCTTTAAATTTCTTCCAATCTTCTTCCACCGACTCTTCTCCCTGGTCTCGGATTCTGCCAGTCATTTCTGCCAATCCCATATAGTCCATCACCTTCATCTGCCATTCTTCCAAAGTGGGTAGATCTTGTGTCTTCCAATACTTTGCAATAAGTATTCTTGCTGCTGTTGTGGCATACATAAAAAAAGTTCTGTCCTTCTTTGGCACCAATTGGCCAACAATGCCCAGAAGAAAGGCCTCTGGTTTCTTCAGAAAGGTATATTTAAATACCTTTTTCATTTCATTATAGATCATTTCCCAGAAAGCCTTAATTCTTGGGCACGTCCACCAAAGGTGAAAGAATGTACCTTCAGTTTCTTTGCATTTCCAACATTTTTTATCGGGCAAATTATATATTTTTGCAAGCTTGACTGGTGTCATGTACCACCTGTATATCATTTTCATAATATTCTCTCTTAAGGCATTGCATGCCGTGAATTTCATACCTGTGGTCCACAACTGTTCCCAGTCAGCAAACATAATGTTATGTCCAACATCTTGTGCCCATTTTATCATAGCAGATTTCACCGTTTCATCCTGAGTATTCCATTTCAACAGCAAGTTATACATCTTTGACAAAATCTTAGTTTTGGGTTCTAACAGTTCTGTTTCTAATTTTGATTTTTCCACTTGGAAGCCAATTTTCTTATCCAAATTATATGCCTCCATTATCTGATAATAATGAAGCCAATCTCGCACTTTGTTTTTTAGTTTCTCAAAGCTCTGCAGTTTTAGTCTATCTCCCCACAAAAGTGTTGTTGTTGTTTAGTCATTTAGTCATGTCCGACTCTTCGTGACCCCATGGACCAGAGCACGCCAGGCAAAAGTGACTTATCTCCAAACCTGAAGGGGGTTTCTTTGCCTGCCCAGTTTTCCTTCACCCCAAGCCCCCTCCCCCCAAAAGGAAGCAGCGCCTGGATCCCAAAGGAAGAACAGAGCTGCAGACCTCCTGCGAACTGGACCCCTCCCTGGGTTGGCAGAGAGGACGAGGGAAGACCCTCTGCTCCCTGACTTGGGGCTCTCCCCCCACCAGGCATGATCTGAACAGGGACCCCCCTGCACCCCTGGGACCCCCTTTTCCCCATTGCACCCTCAGGTGGAAGAGAGAGGAGACTCACCCGATTCCAGGAGGGCATCAAGGAAGCTTTTGCAAAGGAGAGAGAAGAAAGCAGCCTCCTCCTCTCGGCTCAATTTATCTAGGACTCCATGACACCTCCCCTGCCTCCATAATCCCTCAAGCGAGGTGTCACGTATTCTCAGGAAGACCCTAATCCTGTCAAATCACTCTGCCAAGCCTTTCCTCCGGGCAATGCCAGGTGGCAGACTATGGATACTTGGACCATTGTCCTCTTATCACCAGTACTCAGGATGTACTTATCTGTGCATATCTCCAGCTCTGCATATTCCCCCCTCCCTCCTCCATATGTTAATCCTGTGTAACCCAACCTCTTCTTAATGTATTCATGATGTAACTGGGATGTATTTTGCACTGTATTCTGGGACATGGAGGGAAGTTTCAAAAGTTCATGTCACCCCTTTCTCGCTGTTCAATCTCGCCTTGAACCTGCTGCGCAATAAACTTGGATCTTCTGCAGTTTGCTCCTGTCTCCGGCTGAGCTCATTTTCCTCCGCAGGGACCCGCGGACCTAGTCCGACGAGCTGGGTGGCAGAGCAGCCTCACACCCAGATTTTACCGTAACAATGGCTTGGCCTCCGCAGGGCAGCCTCTCTCCTCGCCATGTTGGCCCCACAGAGGAGGCCTCTCCGTTGGGAGATGCCAGGCAAGCAGCCTTGGGGGATCCGCCGGGGTCTGCGAAGGGGGCCAGGAGGGAAAGGCCCTCTCTGTCTCAGAGGCGCAAGGAGGAGAATACTTCCTGGGACCCCCTTCTCCCCATTGCACTCTCGGGGGGAAGAGAGAGGAGACGTGCCGAACTCCAGGAGGGGCACCAAGGAAGCTTTTGCAAAGGAGAGAAAAGAAAGCAGCCTCCTCTCTGCTTGCATGAAGGGATGTGGGAGGGGGGAATTTAGCCATGGAGGACCTTGCCCCCTCCCCCTCCCCTTCCTGTCCTCTCTAGGAATGCAGCTCTGCTCCTTTTAACCCTTGACACCCCCTGCCTCTCCCTGCAGTTTTCCTGCTTATGTGCCTGGGCTCAAGCAGTTCTCCTCCCTCCCCCCTCCTCCATCTGTGCCAAGGACTCTGCCCCAAGGAGCCCACATCTGATCCAGAGTAACCGCAAGGGAGACGGGGTTCCCCATTCCTATTCTGCCACGCATTCTGCTACATATTGTTAAACGTTAGAAATTCACAAGAAAGCACATCGTTGTTTCAATCTACTCAGTTCCAATGGCATTTAGGACCCGGGGAAGTGAGGCCTAAGGGGAGGGGTGAGTGAGCCCACCATAATCCCTGAGATGTTTCCCCCGCCAGCCCCTTCCTCTCCTTGCAAGGGAAGAAGCTGCACCTGCTGAGTTTCTGCCTTCCCCCAGCGTTGCAAGGGCAGGAAATGCTACCAAGGGGACGATCTCTCCACCTCTGCATCCTGCTTCCTCGACCCCCCTCGGAGGGGACCCAGGTGTCCGGCCCAGAGCTCTCCTCCTCCCGTGCTCTGTGAGGGACCCAGGCGTCCTGCCTCAACCTACCCAGCAGGAGCAGCAGCAGCGGGAGTCCCTTGGTGCGGAGGGTCGAGTTTGAGAGAGCCTGGTCTAGGAATTAGACCATGTAAATTTTACATGAAATGCCTGTCATGCTGTAAGCACAAAATCAAGGTAGTACAAAAAGGCAAAAGCACCCTGAGAGACTTCTAGGGCTAGTATAAACAATAGCGGTGAAAGAGGGCGTGTCCCCTTCTGTATCTTACATTTTTCTAAAAAAGTATTGTTCACAATCATGCTTGCCATGTGTTCCATATAAAGGTAAAGGGACCCCTGACCATTAGGTCCAGTTGTGACCGACTCTGGGGTTGCGGCGCTCATCTCGCTTTACTGGCTGAGGGAGCCGGCGTACAGCTTCCGGGTCATGTGGCCAGCATGAATAAGTCGCTTCTGACGAACCAGAGCAGCGCACGGAAACGCCGTTTACCTTCCTGCTGGAGTGGTACCTATTTATCTACTTGCACTTTGACGTGCTTTTGAACTGCTAGGTTGGCAGGAGCAGGGACTGAGCAACGGGAGCTCAATCCATCACGGGGATTCGAACCACCGACCTTCTGATCGGCAAGTCCTAGGGTCTGTGGTTTAACCCACAGCGCCACCCGCGTCCCATATAGGGTTCCATATAGATTGTCTCAATTCCCTTTATAAAAGTCTCTCCAGACTCCGTTGTTTTCGAATACCTTATTCATAAATGACCAATATATACTGCCAAAAACGTTTCCTGCACTGATTGTTTCTCCTTCATTCCCTGTCCTGCGGCTGTGGCCTGGCCTGCGAGGTTGCTGCGTTTTCTGCCAGTCCCAGATTATTTGGATTCACTAGGATTCCTCTCTTGGTTTTGGATTGTTCTGAATGTTCCTGGTCCGGCATCCTGTTCTCACGGGGCACCCAAAGAGACGCCTCTTCTGGCCAGCAGGATCCGAGCACCAGAGCTTTCCCTGCCTGTGGTTCCAGCAAGCGGGAATAGAAGCAGGCCTGGCTGCAACTGGGGAGACAGAGCACAGCCCTCCAGGCCAGGAGCCCCCCAGGGCCCCCTCCTCCTCCTTCCATGGGCCTCATCCTCGCTTGAAACCCATCTGGGGTGCTGGCCATGCCCGGCTCCTGCGGGAGGGAGTGCCACAGTTTTACCTACACGCTGTGAAAGTGGTAAGTCGCCTGTAAATAAAGCATGCTGCAATGGAGACAAGACCGGTGTTCCTCCTTTGGGAAGGGATGGGCGGCCTGGGGGCTCCCAAGGCTGTGGGCTTCTTTTCCAGGAGCAGCAGCTGCAGAGAAACTCCCGGATGGGGAACAGCCTTGAAAGCTCCGAGAGAGGAAGGTTTCCCGACCTGCCCCCCCCCCGAGCCCCCTCCCTCCTCCCCCCCCTGCATTGCCCAGGGCAGCCAGCTCAGCCTCTCTTTCCCCGGAGGGGCCCCAGGCCTGGCCCCTGCAGCCCAGAGAGGCTTCCCGGGGGCCCATTTCCAGGGGGCAGCAGGACCCTCTGCTCCCAGACTTGGGGGTCTCCCCCTGCAGCCCTGGGACCCCCTTCTCCCCCAGGCACCCCAAGGGGGGGGGAGAGAGAGAGGAGACTCACCGGACTCTTCCCAGGAGGGAAACCGAGGCAGCACGGGGAGGAGACAAGAGAGGCCGGAAGGGGCGCGGAGGGAGGGGACTCTGCTCTGGAGGACCCGCCCCCTGCCGTCTCTACTTCCTGTCCTCTCTAGGACTCCAGCTCTGCTCCATTTAACCCTTTGCAAGCTGAGTGCAGCCAGCAGGCCGCTCTCTCTCCCTCCCAGAATCCGGATGGTCCAGAGCATGTGCAGAATTCTCTGTGATTCGCGGCTCAGAGGCCATCTAGACAGCAGCCTCGTGCCCTGCCCCCAGATGTGCGGGCGGGGTAGAAATAATGTATTATTATTATTATTATTATTATTATTATTATTATTATTATTATTATATTTCACCTGCTCAGCAGCCGACTGAAAGTCTGTTGCAATATTAGGAGGGTACCTGAGAGAGACACCAGTCCCTTTGGAGTGTTACGGAAAGGGGGGGGGCATGTCTTCTTCACCTTCTTCTTCGCTACAATATATCAATTTATTTCCAATTGTCAATGTCAAAAGGGACTAAAATTTATAAAATTCATAGAAAATCAACGTGCCAATTTGCTCAATTTCTCTAGGACTCCATGACACCTCCCCTGTCCTCCATAATCCCTCAAGCAAGGTGTCAAGACCCTAATCCTGTCAAATCACCCTGCCAAGCCTTTCCTCCGGGCAATGCCAGGTGGCAGACTTTACATACTTGGACTATTGTCTTCTCATCACCGGCACTCAGGATGTGCTTATCTGCGCATATCTCCAGCTCTGCATATTCCCCCCTCCCTCCTCCATATGTTAATCCGGTGTAACCCAACCTCTCCTTAATGTATTCATGATGTAATCTGTGTAACCCAACCTTTCCTTAATGTATTCATGATGTAACTGGGATGTGTTTTGCACTGTATTCTGGGACATGGGGGGAGTTTCAAAAGTTCATGTCACCCCTTTCTCGCTGTTCAATCTTGCCTTGAACCTGTTGCGCAATAAACTTGGATCTTCTGCAATTTGCTCCTGTCCGGCTGAGCTCATTTTCTTCCGCAGGGACCCACGGACTTAGTCCGATGAGCTGGGTGGCAGAGTAGCCCCGCACCCAGATTTTAGCCTTAACAGTTGGCCGCCCAACGTGGGGCATGCGGTTCTCCCGCGTTGCTGACCGGGGGCCCCGAAATCTTCAGCCGGCACCGGGCCATTTTGCCTGGGAAGATCCTTTGGACCCTCGGCCATCCTCCAGGCGGTAATCAAAAGCCCCAGGAGTTCAGCCGGGGAGCAAAGAGGGATCCAGCCGGCTTATTCATCGATCCCGGGATCATCATAGGAGACACGTGAGTATAAGGAAAAGGAAAAAACCCAGTGCACTGGTGGGAAGGGGGTGGAATCTCCTGGCAACTGAATTCTCTGCCCTCCTCTCTATCGCTCCTTCTCGCCTGTCTCTTGGTCCAATTGGTGAGAGAGACCGTGGACTGCTGCTCGACCCAAAAGGGGGGTTCTGAGCTCTATCTCTTTCTCCTCTCAAACCCTCCAGTCAGCCGCACCAATTGAGAGTCCGAAAGTAAGACGGAGAGACCCGGCTTGGAAAGACAGCCGACTCTCTGCAACGGGCATCTCAGTTGAAAGCAAGGGGCTGGAGTTCTTCTTCCGAACTTCCCGAGCGCCCTTACGGAGGGGGCAGGAAGGGGTCTTGCTTTCTGTCTCAATCCCAGCCGCACTGGTCGGTGCCACGTAACACGTGTATCGTGCGTGAGCCCGCTTCCAAAAGCAAGGGGGATTTTCGGTTCAAAACTCTATCCAGGGATCACCCAATCTGGCACCGCACGGCGCGGGCGTCCAGTAGGGCCCCTTTTCCTGAGATTGTAACGATAGGTAGGAGGTTGCCAGGAGGGATAGCTCAAGAGGAATTGGGCGGGATTTGGCAGAGTGGAAAGGAAAACCCCAGGAAATAGATAAGTAAGGAAGGAAGAAAATAAGTGAGAAAGGAAGAAATAAGGAATTAGGTAGAAGAGCTCTCTAAAAGGAAACCCTGTTAGGAAGTTGCCAAGCAACAAGGAAAAGGAAAACCCTAAATAGCCCCCTGTACAAGTTACCCAAATCCTAATCAACCTCTCTCTTTCTCCCTTCTCTATCCCAGACACCCCCCCAAAACAGAAAAACAAAAAAAGCAACAACAGCAATGCATGCATATATAAAGGGGTACCCAGTCAACCAAGCGTTGTGAGCCCTGCCAGTTTGATTAACTGGTGGTGTGTTTGAAGAGGCAAGGAAGCTCATAAAACCATGTGGGACCTTCCTACTAATTTCACTTAATGAAGCCAAAGGAAGCGGCCCAACTCCTTGCGATAACCAACTAAAGAATGAGAATATATATGTTTACATGTTGTCTGTTATGTGTGTTGTCTGTTAATACATATATGAGAATATGTATGTTTACATGTTGTCTGTTATGTGTGTTGTCTGTTCCTTCTGTCTCTGACAGACTGCCTTTCTTAAGTGTGCATAGTTTAAACTACAAGCTTGCTTCAAAATTTAAATCTAGGGAAGCCATGCTGGACCTTATCAATCTTAAAACAGAAAAAACAAAAACAAAATGAGAATGAAGGGTGCAAATGTTTGTTATTTGAGAGAGGCTCCAAAGAGTCTTCCTCCGAGTAGCTTAAGTGAGGGTATGATTTTAAGCTGATGGTAGATAATGTTATGTTGAGTTTGTGATTCTACATCCGTGTTCCAGTCTTTTTTCCAGTATTTTGAAATGTGCTGTGAAGAAACTAATGTTTCTGCTGCAAAAGCCTAGTTGAGCACAATTGCTCTCTCTAGCTAAAATGCAGCGTATGTATTTCACTAAGCATATGCCTATGAAAGTATGGTGTTCCTTCTAAGAAAATATGTGAGTCCAGTTTTAACTTTGATTTGGTTGGACAGAAGAGTTATTGTAAGGCTCCTGATATCAGTCTCTATAAGACTTCCTGGCCTCTTTTCTCAGAAAATGCCCCCCCCCCCCCGTTTCATTCTGTCTCTTTCAGTTTTTTGTTTTTTCCTCCCTTCTTACTTCTGTGCCAGGTAAATTTACTCCCGAGTAAGCTTCCTTTAAGGGAAACTGCAAAGAGGGGGGAGCAATCTTTCCTAAGGTACCCTGCATCTCACTTTCCTATGTGTAGTTATTAAAAATAATAGTAGTAGTAATAATAATAATAATCGAAATTAGGCTTACTATTCCTCTGCAAGTTCAGGAAAAATTGTTCACTTTTGTATTCCCGTTAAATCAAATCTATGGCTGTTTTAATTATGCTTAATAAAAGATCCTCTCCCTATCTATCTTCCTTAGTACATGATAGGAGCATTGATTGCTCTTCCCCAGTAGTGCCTGTGTACATAAGTATGTGTGTGTCTCTTTGGTAGTACAAATCTTGCTGTGAAATCTTGCTGTGAATCCTATATTTTGGAGGGTTGGACTAGATGACCCCAGGGTCCCTTTCAACTCTCCCAATTTGTGGCTGTGTGGAAGGACATGTGTCCGCAAGCATTGGAGGGTAATTCTTAAATTCTGGTGTGGTGATGGAGTTGAAATTCAGCCTAGCTTTGCTCTTTAGTTTTAAAAGGTGAGAGGTGAAGCTGTGATGTTTTGAAGCACAACTGGTAATATCAAGCATTTGAGTGATTACAGTGTTTATCATTTTGTCTACTATTTAAAAATCAGACTTCAAAATCAATTCAAAGTTTAAGCACATACAAATACATATGGGCCTTGACCAATCCTGTAAATAAAGGGCAGGAAAATTTTTTTGTCTGCAAATGGTAAGGCTGAAATGTTAAAAAAAATAAATAAAATCCTATGAATTCTGACTCTCTGGCCATTTTTTCCCATATATAAGGGCGTGGCATTGTTCCGCGAATGACCAGAGGGAAATCACACAAAATGATAGCCCTTTCCTGTAAATAAAGGAAGGAAATATGATCCCTTAGAAAATTTCTAACTTTGGTAAATGCTTGAATTGCGGAGTTTCTTGTTTTGTTTTAAATCTAACCCTATTTTTAAAAATCTACTCCTTACCCTTCATTTCCTTTATTCAAATGGTAATTTAGCCAAAATATTCAACATTTTCAATAGTATAAAAGGTTTGCTGAGACATGAACTCTGCACATGCACAGAGGCTAGATCAGCTAAAAAAAAAGGAAAAGAAAAAGAGAGAGAGAGGAAGGGGAGAGGAGGTTTGGAGAGCTTGGGCTGCAGGGAGAAACTTATCCAAATTTCCTTATGTAAAACTTGGAACCATTGAGGGAAATCACCCTTAATGTGTCCTTTGCTCCAGGGGCTACGTAAGACAAAAGAGTTAAGTACTGGACCGTCAAAGTCAGGAGGTTGCCAAGTTTCAAATCTTAACATGCCAAATTCTTTTCACAGGTAAATATCAAAGCATTCCCCCCCTCAATGGGATGTAAATCACAGACTTTGTTTGTGTGCATTTTAGGAACAGCATTTCCTGACAGGCTTCTCACATGAAATAATTTTCCCTTTTAACAGGATATGTGGACCCCGATAACAAAGTGTTTGTCCCTTCTTTTCTCCCACAGCAACTTTCTTTCTGTTCTGTGAAACAAGTCTGAATCCCTGCTATATTAGTGACTTCCATCTCTTTGCGGCTTTGACACTTTAAGTTACAAGTAATCTGTTTTCATTTATTTATGTCTATGAAATTAATTGAAGCACAACCAAACATTGTTTGTGGAATGGTATTTGTTTACCTTTTGCCTGAGCATTTCTTATTAATTCTGTCATTTTGGCTAGTTCAAGGTACTTACACAACTTTAAATTGCCATTCATTTTCTTGGTATTAAGTCATTTCCCAGTATTTTGCTATTAACATCCTAGCCGATATTGTCACATCAAGAAACACTCTTTTATTTTCATTGTTACTTCAGATTTCTTAAAATTGTGTGTCTTAGCATTTATTTATGGTTCCTCATAGGTCATTGTGTGTGTGTGTGTGTGTGTGTGTGTGTGTGTGTTATTATTATTTTGACCTTGTATTTTTTTTACAGTTCTCTTTCTCTACATATGGAGTAATTTTTTATTTAATAATATGGGAGGGAGACGATAAAAAACCAAAGTGAAGGAAAGCAAACAAACTTAGCAGATAATAACAGTAATTATATGGAAATGTGATAATAATATTGTAATGAATAAAAAGCTTAATCCGCTAAGATTTTTATTATTTGCAGCTTCCCACGAAAACTGAGGACATCCCTTTTGCCTTTCGCCCCTTCCCTTTTCTATTTTTCCCTTTCTGCCCCTTACAGGATATCACTTCTACAAATGTGTTACTACAGATCCAATGAAAAGCTTCGCCACCACAAGACCTGCAACAACAACAGACACCAAAGTTTTCAAAGTGGCCACAGCTATCTCTTTCAAAGGATATAGACTGCCGGGGGAGTGGGCCTGACAAAGGGGGGAGGAGTTGAATTGCAAGGACATTTTCTCACTTTTGAACCTCAAGACTGTGCTCCGGCATTGAGAAGATACATGCGTAAAAATATCACAATTGTCTCAAGATATGCAACTGATACTTAATTAGTTTGTTTTGTATTATGTGTTATTGCGTAGGAATGTTGAAATGTGTCTGACAGTGTGTTATTTCCACAAATGGGGGGGGCTATTTTGTGGCTATTTTTGTGTGTAATTGTTTTTATGTTTAATGTCTTATTCCTTACAACCCAGTGGAGGATTCTCATACATTTTATGCTTTTAACAGACCAGGCTATTATGTAGTCCAATGTTTAGAACTAGATAAATTTATAACCACATTTAGTTGTTTCACCTGGCACTCTGCCAACTTCCCTACCCATTTTAAAATGTGCTAAAACTCACTTTACCAAGGAGGAGCTTCATGAAAGTGCATATGCTTTGGTTTAGCAGGAATAATCCCTTATAGAGTTAAATTGACTTATTTGGACAAATGCCCTCTAAGAATGGTTTTATTTTAACAGATTGGTTTGAGAAGTTGGGAACCATGGGGCAAGATAAATTCAAATTGGACTCATTTTGAATTGGGCAAGTGTATCCAGGCTGCAATTAGCTTTTTGGTCCTTAAAGTGCAAGTGAGCAACTTCCCATG
Source organism: Podarcis filfolensis (assembly GCF_964270895.1). NCBI lineage: Eukaryota > Metazoa > Chordata > Lepidosauria > Squamata > Lacertidae > Podarcis > Podarcis filfolensis. The sequence continues at coordinate 453,956 of NC_139605.1, read as the reverse complement.
ACTGCAAGACCAGAGCCTATAATAATAAAATCCCATAGAATGGCCAAGGCAAGGACATTTCCCTCATGACGTGCCCAAACCTGTGCCAGCTGGGGTGAGTGCCAGGCAACATGGTTAATATGAAAGCCCTAAGTGGATTCACCAGGGATTGCCACTACTATGACACCATGCCGGTGTGAGACCACAGAAGAGCTACCTTCGCACCTGAGAACACAAAAACGGTGGAGCTAAAAAAAAAAAAAAACCAAACTGCATTTTTTTTCAGTCAGTAGCGGACCTTCCTGCTAAATGTAAAGCATAGACCACTATTGAACAAAATACAACAGGTGTTCTTTTATGTGATATCCTATATCCAGCTATCTGCACTACTATACTTGCAAATGACCTTAAGAGGCATGGCTTGCAAGTCCCCTTCAGGTTTGCACAAACCCACACATCTAGTACGGTGGATACCAAGTTATTAGTGCATATCTATATAACATACACGTACATTATTGTATTGGTCCGTGTTGCTCCCTCCTTTGCTGCCCTGCTCAACCCACCTCCTTTTCCATTAAAGCCTATTCCCACTCACAGGGCACCCCTACCTTCACCGAGATTTAGGGTGCGGAGAAAAGATTTGCAAGTTCTTACAGAACTTTAATGCAAATCTATCTCCGAATGGGGGACTGTTACGGAAAGGGGGGGGGCATGTCTTCTTCACCTTCTTCTTCGCTACAATATATCAATTTATTTCCAATTGTCAATGTCAAAAGGGACTAAAATTTATAAAATTCATAGAAAATCAACGTGCCAATTTGCTCAATTTCTCTAGGACTCCATCACACCTCCCCTGTCCTCCATAATCCCTCAAGCAAGGTGTCAAGACCCTAATCCTGTCAAATCACTCTGCCAAGCCTTTCCTCCGGGCAATGCCAGGTGGCAGACTATGCATACATGGACCATTGTCTTCTCATCACCGGCACTCAGGATGTGCTTATCTGCGCATATCTCCAGCTCTGCATATTCCCCCCTCCCTCCTCCATATGTTAATCCGGTGTAACCCAACCTCTCCTTAATGTATTCATGATGTAATCTGTGTAACCCAACCTTTCCTTAATGTATTCATGATGTAACTGGGATGTGTTTTGCACTGTATTCTGGGACATGGGGGGAGTTTCAAAAGTTCATGTCACCCCTTTCTCGCTGTTCAATCTTGCCTTGAACCTGTTGCGCAATAAACTTGGATCTTCTGCAATTTGCTCCTGTCCGGCTGAGCTCATTTTCTTCCGCAGGGACCCACGGACTTAGTCCGATGAGCTGGGTGGCAGAGTAGCCCCGCACCCAGATTTTAGCCTTAACAGGAGGAAATGGCTCCATTGGTAAAGAAGGAGACTCTCGATCTGCGGGTCGTGGGTTCAAGCCCCACGTGAGGCCAAAGATTCCTGCATTGCTGGGGGTTGGGCTGGATGACCCTTGGGGTCCCTTCTGTGAATCTATTCAATGAAAAAGAATCCGCACACTCCCAAGTTGGAGAACTCAGCCCAAACTTGCCAACTGAACTTCAAGAGGGATGTTAACGGAGAAACTTTAGGCAGTTAAAAACTTTTCTCCCTTGGACAAAAGCAAAGACACCAGCCAGGAGTATCAGGGCAAAACAGCAGCCAGCAGGCTTGGTCTTTGTTAAAGAAGTGTCGCCACAGGACTTCCCCTGCCACCAGGTGGAACAAGATGGAAGCCCCGAACAAAGAAGAACCCAAACTTCCCCCTCCGAAGTGGAATATCTCTGTTGGGGTTTGGGAGTCGTACCCAACTAACCAACATCTACAGGCTCCCAGCTGCCTCCCAGGTCTTTGCTGCAAAAATATTAACACAACTGGCATATGGCTCTCCAATCTGCAGCTTCTCGAACCTTGCTCCCTTAGAATCATTCCAAACTAAGTTCGATTGTTGTCTGCTAGGGATCCCTTCTTGTGTGTCTAACATAGCTGTCCGCCTGGAGGTCCGGCAAATCCCTGTTAGCGCTCGGATATGGATTCTGAAGATCCATTATTGGTTAAAACTTAACTTTTCCCCTGTTGGGTTGGCACCCTTAACCCTACTGGATTCCTACCAACCCAAATGGAAAGCTACACTGCATGAAAAGCTAAGAGGCATGGGGTTTTCCCCACAGGCCCTGTGAAATATACTCGGAGTCGAGAGTGGATTTCATGCTCTTTATTCAGCTCATAGTGGTGAGGAGGAATGGAAGTTCCCCCGAAATGTCTGCTTTATATACATTATTTACACAATGGGCCCCACGTGATTGGCTAATTCCGGGATTCACCTGTAGGCTAATTAGATTGCAGATTCACTTCCCCCTGGAGCTGGATTGGGTGGCTCCTGTGGACCAATCAGACTGCTGCATTCTGGACCCTATTGTTCTAGGACCAATCAGATTGCTGCCTTTTGGATCCTATTCAACTCAGTACATAACACCCTGATAGCTGTAGGTTATGAGAAAGCTAGAGCAATAATCCGCCAACGAATTTGGGATGTGGAACTGCAATGCCACATGAGCGAGATGAATAAACACCCAGCAATAAAATATAATGGGAGAGGATTTACACCAGCAAATTATTTGTCAAAATTACAAATGCCCAAATACACATGGTCATTTACCCTCGCTAGATTCAACGTGCTGCCATCTGGCTGATTGCAGGGCAGATTCAAGGGTAAACCATAATGTGTGGAACGAGTCTGCCCCTGCAGCTCGATGGAGGTAGAAACTGTCTCTCATGTCTTGTTACGCTGCCATTTCTACGGGGATATACACTCCGTTATTTGTTACCCCTGCTATGCAAAAATCTCCAAATGGGTCCAAACTTCAATGTCTAAAACTCCTGGTAGAAGACAAGGACCTAGAGATCACGCTCAGGGTGGCCAAATTCTGTGTGACTGCCATAAAACTTAGGGAACAAGCTGTACTACCAAAGTGATTAAGGTTTTAAATGACAATTTTAGATTATATTTTAGTGATCAAGATTTAATATAGATTTTTAACTGTATTGTCTCTGTTATACTCAATTGCAGTTCAATGTATTCCAGTTGTGTTTTATGATTTTCCTGATATTGTAAGTGAGCCAGAACTGGTCTGTGACCGTAATAATAAAATTCATTCATTCATTCAAGGACCCAAACATTTAACAGTTTCCAAAAGTTACTAGTAACACCCCTAAAGCTACATCACACTTAAATCATAAGGACCTCACACGTCGGGAGGGTCTGGGTGCAGCAACCTGAGCACCAGGACTTGACCCCCTTCCCTTGACTGCCACCTCCCACCCATCAAGTATGCAAAAGAGATATTTACATGTCCCTCTTTCCCAGCCACGTTCATCACACCCTTTTGTCTTCATCTGGGTACTGTTTCCGGAATGGCTACCTGTCTGGCACTCAGGTATCAGGATGCCAGAGATTATCACCAGGTGCAGGCAAACTAAGGCCCAGGGTCCAGATCCGGCCCAATCGCCTTCTCAATCTGGCCTGTGGACGGTCCAGGAACCAGCATATTTTTACATGAGTAAAATGTGTGCTTTTATTTAAAATGCATCTCCGGGTTATTTGTGGGGCGTAGGAATTCATTCATTATTATTATTTTTTCAAAATATAGTCCATCCCATCACATGGTCTGAGGAACAGTGGACCGGCCCATGGCTGAAAAAGGTTGCTGACCCCTGGATTATCACTCAGCTCCTCCCACCCCCCCTTGGTAGCCATTTCCTTCAACAACCTTGGAATGGCATAAATCCAACACTGGAGTGATTTGATATGAATTTCTGAAGTTTTCCCAGTGAGCCAGTACGTAGATCCATTGATCAGTGAATTGTTGTTGTTGTTGTTGTTGTTGTTGTTGTTGTTGTTGTTGTTTAGTTGTGTCCAACTCTTCTTGACCCCCTGGACCAGAGCACGCCAGGCCCTCCTGTCTTCCACTGCCTCCCACAGTTTGGTCAGACTCATGCTGGTAGCTTCGCGAACACTATCCAACCATCTCGTCCTCTGTCGTCCCTTCTCCTTGTGCCCTCCATCTTTCCCAACATCAGGGTCTTTTCCAGGGAGTCTTCTCTTCTCATGAGGTGGCCAAAGTACTGGAGCCTCAGCTTCAGGATCTGTCCTTCCAGTGAGCACTCAGGGCTGATTTCCTTCAGAATGGAGAGGCTTGATCTTCTTGCAGTCCATGGGACTCTCGAGAGTCTCCTCCAGCACCAGAATTCAAAAGCATCCATTCTTCAGCAATCAGCCTTGATGGTCCAGCTCTCACTTCCATACATCACTACTGGGAAAACCATAGCTTTTACTATATGGACCTTTGCTGGCAAGGGGATGTCTCTGCTTTTTAAGATGCTGTCTAGTGAATGGTTACATTTGGCATTGTGCAGCAGAGGCCCTTTGAGCAGATAGGAAATAACTGTGATGAAGTGTTTTATGGGGACAACATTTGCAGAAGTGATTGTGTTGATTTTGGTAGTCTGGGTGTGTGTCCATATGATACCTCTTGAGTGATTTAAAGATGGCTCTCTCTGGTGTCACTGCATCAAGCTAAAAAATTCCTTCCGGTAGCACCTTAGAGGCCAACTAAGTTTGTTATTGGTATGCGCTTTCGTGTGCATGCACACTTCTTCAGATACACTGAAACAGAAGTCACCAGACCCTTAAATATAGTGAGAGGGTGGGGAGGGGTATTACTCAGAAGGGTGGTAGGAATGGGTGATTGGCTGATAGGTGTGGTAAACCTGTTGACGACGGCACCACCAGCCTCCTACGTCTGCCACGTGGGCCACGCCGGGCTGTAGTGAATGGATATACATATTGTTCATCTTATTGTTTCCAATTCTATCCTTTATAATCATATTGCAAATGTTTCTTAAAATCCTGCCAATGTGTTGTATACATTGCTTTGATATATATGCAATAAAAACTTCCCATTCATTAAAAAAAAATAATGTATCTGTACCAAGAATTTGAGCAGATGACTATGTTTAAAACATATCCGGCGCTATGGTGTAAAGATCCCCCCGGTGCCCCCCCCTTTCCCAGAGTTGGCGACCTTTTTTGGGTAGCTGACACCACGCTTTACACATTATCTCTAACAAGCCCTTAGAACAAAATAAAATGAAAATCTAATTAGGTCCTCGATTCCAAAGAAAGACTCATTCAAGACTCAGCAGTTCTTCTAATTCATCCTCATGATTCAAATCACCACATATCCAAAAGTTCAAGCAATCACCAGGCTGGGATAGCAGGCTTGTTGGTTTTTGAATGTCTGGTGTAGATTTTTTTCAATTTCGTTGTTCTGTATCGGACAATGACAATTAAGATTATCGTATTGATACGGAAGGAAGGGGGGGCATGCATCTCTTCTCCCTCCGCCGATCACCAGGGGGTCTGAGGCGATGACCTCAAGGGCACCCAGCCCTATACAGACCCCTCAGCCCCCACACCGTTACACAAGCACCACACTCTACCCCAAGCCCCATAAATAAAGTGCCTTTCCTTTCCTATGCGGGCGAAATAAGCCGAACTCTTAGGCTCCCTACTGCCCTATCTTTACTGCGGGTAGACCGTACCCCATTCGTTTCAATGGCCGCGTTCTATCCAATCAGAACCATGCATTCATTTTGCAGAGCTAGCTCAGCGAGCTCTTGCACGCCCCATTTAACCTCTTGACAAGCTATTGACGGCTCCCCGCTGGGAGAACAATGGAACCGAAACTGGTGAACTCGTAAAAGTGTCAAATCTTGCAACAATGTATCCATTTTGTTTCCGACTTCAATTACCAATGTAGAATGGACTAAAACGAACTAAAAATCCTTAAAAATTCGTATAAAATCAACGGTAACTCCGATCTCCTTGGTTTTGGTGTTGATCGACTCAGTTTCTCCAGGACTCCATGACACTTCCCCTGCCTCCATAATCCCTCAAGCGAGATGTCACGTACTCAGGAAGACCCTAATCCGGTCAAATCGCTCTGCCCGGCCTTTCCTCTGGGCAGTGCCAGGTGTCAGACTTTACATATTCGAACTATTGTCTTCTCATCACCGGTACTCAAGAAATGTTTATCTGCGCATATCTCCAGCTCTGCATATTCCCCCTCCCTCCTCTGTATGTTAATCCAGTGTAACCCAACCTCCTTTTAATGTATTCATGATGTAGTTATAATGTATTTTGCACTGCATTTTGGGAGATGGAGGGAAGTTTCAAAAGCTCATGTCACCCCTTTCCCGCTGTTCAATCTCACCTTGAACCTGTTGCGCAATAAACTTGGATCTTCTGCAGCTTGCTCCTGTCTCCGGCTGAGCTCATTTTCCTCCGCAGGGACCCGCGGACTTAGTCCGATGAGCTGGGTGGCAGAGCAGCCTCGCACTCAGATTTTTACCGTAACATATCTGTACCAAGAATTTGAGCAGATGATTATGTTTAAAACATATCCGGCGCTATGGTGTAAAGATCCCCCCGGTGCCCCACCCCCCCTTTCCCAGAGTTGGCGACCTTTTTTGGGTAGCTGACACCACGCTTTACACATTATCTCTAACAAGCCCTTAGAACAAAATAAAATGAAAATCTAATTAGGTCCTCGATTCCAAAGAAAGACTCATTCAAGACTCAGCAGTTCTTCTATTTCATCCTCATGATTCAAATCACCACATATCCAAAAGTTCAAGCAATCACCAGGCTGGGATAGCAGGCTTGTTGGTTTTTGAATGTCTGGTGTAGATGTTTTTCAATTTCGTTGTTCTGTATGGGACAATGACAATTAAGATTATCGTATCGTATTGTTGTTCTTTAAATAAATTAATAAAGACACAGAAAATGAGGTTCCCGGCCAATTTGTGTTTAAGTACAAAGCTGACATTTTCAAATATTGTGGGGGGTGGGGGGGTGTAAAGCAGTGACATCCTGAACCTAAAAAGGACCCAAAACCTGGTTCACAAAGGCTGCAGCCCTAACTGCACTTACCTGAGAGTAAGCCCTGCTGAATCTAATAGGACCTTACTTCTGAGTAGACAGTAGGACTGCAGCAAGAAACACAGCTGGGGATTAGGGCTTTCCGTTTTAAGTCTTAACCATAGGAAAATGTAATATTGGAGGTTAGGGAGAAAGGAATATGAATAGATTGGGGGGAGGGGGCTGACGAGAGACCAGAAACCACAGGTAGCAAGACAAGGCACACTTTCTGGGGAGCAAGGCTCACACACAGCTGCTTGGGGCAAGGACCGCAGAGGGACCATAGTTGGGTTGTGCGTGTGTGTTTTTCAGAAAAACGTAGAATTGGAAGGAACCCTGCGGGTCATCTAGCCCAACCCCCTGCAACGCTTTTTAGCTTGCAATGATCTCAAAAACCTTCAGTGCCTTTATTTTTTAGTCGGATAGGCGATTAACACCCGGACACTGAGGTCCAGCTCCGAGGGCCTTCTGGCGGTTCCCTCCCTGTGAGAAGTGAGGTTACAGGGAACCAGGCACAGGGCCTTCTCGGTGGTGGCGCCCGCCCTGTGGAATGCCCTCCCATCAGATGTGAAGGAAATAAACAACTATCTGACAATTAGAAGACACCTGAAGGCAGCTCTGTATAGGGAAACTTTTAATGTTTAACAGACCACTGTATTTTAATACTTTGTTGGAAGCCGCCCAGAGTGGCTGGGGAAGCCCAGCCAGATGGGAGGGGTATAAATAATAAATTATTATTATTATTATTATTATTATTATTATTATTATTATTATTATTATTATAACAAGCTTGTTTCACAAATAAGGGAGAAGGAGGGTTATTGGCTTGGTTTGGTTTGCCTTTGTTCTAGTTTCTAGCATGTGCTTAGTACCCTAGTTTCAGGCTGTGAGCCGCCCTGCTATCTATGGGTGGAGGGCAGTAGTAGTAGTAGTAGTAGTAGTAGTAGTAGTAGTAGCAATAATAATAATAATAATAATAATAATAATAATAATAATAGTAGTGATGATATTTTTCGCAGGGCTTGGAGTGATGGCCAGCTACCGGAATGCATGGAGACGGTGCTAAATGGTCTGGCTTGCTTTACAACCCCTGGGGACCTTGTTGGGGGGGGGGCAGAGAAGGAGCCCCCCCAGAAGAAGAAGAAGAAGAAGAAGAAGAAGAGCGAAGGGAGGAGGCTTCCCTTCCCCAGGATAGAGTTGCCCGTAACATCAAACACAGGGCACGATTCCAGGGAGAGAGAGAAACCAGGGCAGCAGCAGCTGCTACTCACGGGTAGGGGCAGATGTAGCTGAACCGGATGGGCGAGGGGACCCTGCCAGCAAGGAAGAAAGGGGGCGAGTGGGGGGGCTCTCTCCTTCTCCTTCTCCCTCCCTCCCTCCCTCCCTCCTCGCCATCACCCGCCTTCCTCTTCCCACAGGGCTGAAAGGGGAAAGAGAGAGCTGCACGCCAGCCAGCCAGCCAGCCATCTAGTTGGCAGGGCGCAGCTTCCATCCTAAGCCTCTGCGGCGACCGGTCTCCTCCTGAGTAGGCTTGGGAGGGAAGCTGCGCCCCGGCCAGCTATATGGTTGACGGGGCGCAGCTGGCAGGTGCAGGGAGGGAAAGAGGAGCCCGCCGGCCGGGGGCGCCCCTGAGAAGCCAGCGCCCTGGCACAAGGGAGTCTGCTTGGGAGTCTGCCCCCTGGGGGCCCAGAAGAGCGGCTGCGGGGGCGAGTCCTGACTGGCGGAGGTTGGGGGGGTCGTCCGTCCTGCGTGATTTAGCTGGGATTCCTCCCTTGGAGGGGGTTGGGCTAGATGACCGCCGGGGTGCCCTCCCAACTAGGATTCTGTGAATTGGCACTGATCAAGTCGGGCATGGGGTGGAGGATATGGGGGGTGGGGCGAAGGTGCAGCTCTGGGACCTGCAACGGGTGGCCAAGGCAGGGTGGGGGTCTGACGTCGCCCCCCTTCTCCCTCGCTGACGCCCCCCTACTGCTTTCGCGATGAACAGAGGGATCTCCTTTGCCTAAAGATGCCAGAATAATACATTAGCGGAGATCCCGGCATTGCAGGCAGCTGGGACCCTCGAGTCTCTTCCAACGCTTATGATTACCCTAGGATCTTTGTGCTGAGAAAATGGGGAGACTGGCTCAAGGGCAGAAAGGCAGATGAGGCTTGCAAGCTGAGACTCTCTGCACACAGAGACAGACTTATCTTTTTTTGTTTACTTGCGTTAGCAGAGAATCCGAAGGTCTGCCAGGGACACTGAACTCGCCAGCCCATAACACAGGTTTGCATTCGGTTTGCATTTGCTGGCATGCATGCAAATGCGGACACTCTTTCAGAGCAGATAAACAAACACACACTGCAGGCTCCCGGCAGAGCTCAGTCTCAGCTGGGGAGAATCAAGAGGGTTTTCTGGGCCCATGTGGTGGATCAGGCCCTCTGCCCTGCCTGTAATCTGGTGACAAGACCAGCATTGCAGGTGTTGTAAATAAAAATATGCCCTTTTCCCTTATGGGGTATCCAAGAGCCCATATAGAGTCCTTACATAGGTTCCCTATTGGTAGGAGAAAATAACAGAGGCCAAGCAGAGAATATTGAGAAGCAGCTAGTAAGCCTGATCTTTATTGATCTGTTGCAACAGGGTTCCCCCCTCACACGCAGGAAAGGAGGAGGACCCAGAAAAATGCTGTGCAAGGGCTTATAAAGACTTTTGAAATTCCCATCCTGTAGATCAAGACCACCCCCAGAAACATTATACATACATCACAGAAGGGGTGTAACCTAAGACCACCCCTCAGATACATCACAGAAAAGGTGGTCTTAAAACAGAAATCTCAATATTGTTTTTCTCTTATCTTTGTTTATTTCCTGTCTGGCAGGTTACTTGATTGGATTGCCTGGGGAGCCTGGCCATTCCTTTGCAGTGATAAATACTTACCGTATTTTTCGCTCTATAGGACGCACCAGACCATAAGACGCACCTAGTTTTTGGAGGAGGAAAACAAGAAAAAAAATATTCTGAATCTTAGAAGCCAGAACAACGAAAGCAGTGATCCCTCTTGCTGTTCTGGCTTCTGGGATAGCTGCACAGCCTGTATTCGCTCCATATGACGCACACACATTTCCCCTTACTTTTTAGGAGGGAAAAAGTGAGTCTTATAGAGCAAAAAATATGGTAGTTCCTGGGCCAGGTCACAGGCTCACACCCTATTCAAACACCCTTAAGACAGGATTTGTGAAGGAAAAGACAATGGGGAGGCTTTTCCACTTTGACCTTGCAGAGAAAACATTTGGTCAGTTCAGGAATCAAAATGGTTCCAGGTTGGCCTTCCTGTGCTGATCTATGTACGTGCGGTTATGAACATTACCATACATCTAAGACCATAAAATTCCTATCACACAGGCCATTGGACTAGATGAGATTCAGAAGGAAGCAGGAACCCCAAACAGAACCACGGAGTCTCTGCCCCCACCTGCCACTCCCCGCTCCCTGGAAGGGGCATTCAGAAGCATCCAGAATAAGCGGGTGGTCAGCTGGGAAAGATGTTTCAGCTGGGAGTTCTGCATCGCAGGGGCGTGGACTAGATGACCTTTGGAGGGATCTCCAAAGTCTACATTTCTATTATTCTTTGCCCCAGCATCTTAGAATTCTGGAGCTGGAATAATATTTATTTATTTATTTATTTATTCATTCATTCATACATACATACATACATACATACATACATACATATCCCGCCCATCTGGCTGAGTTTCCCCAGCCACTCTGGGCGGCTCCCAATCGAGTATTAAAAACAATACAGCACTAAATATTAAAAACTTCCCTAAAAAGGGCTGCCTTCAGATGTCTTTGAAATATAAGATAGCTGCTTATTTCCTTCAAATCTGAAGGGAGGGTGTTCCACAGAGCGGGTGCCACCACCAAGAAGGCCCTCTGCCTGGTTCCCTGTAACATGGCTTCTCGCAGTGAGGGAACCGCCAGAAGGCCCTCGGAGCTGGACATCAGTGTCCGGGCTGAATGATGGGGGTGGAGACGCTCCTTCAGGAATACTGGGCTGAGACCATTTATGGCTTTCAAGGTCAGCACCAACACTTTGAATTGTTCTCGGAAATGTACTGGGAGCCAATGTAAGTCTTTCAAGACCGGTGTTATATGGTCTCGGCGGCCACTCCCAGTCACCAGTCTAGCTGCCGCATTCTGGATTAATTGCAGTTTCCGAGTCACCTTCAAAGGTAGCCCCACGTAGAGTACATTGCAGTAGTCCAAGCGGGAGATAACCAGAGCATGCACCACTCTGGCGAGGCAGTACACGGGCAGGGAGGGGCTCAGCCGGCGTACCAGATGGAGCTGGTAAACAGCTGCCCTGGACACAGAATTGACCTGTGCCTCCATGAACAGCTGTGAGTCCAGAATGACTCCCAGGCTGCACACCTGGTCCTTCAGGGGCACAGTTACCCCATTCAGGACCAGCGAGTCCTCCATACTAGCCCGCCCCCTGTACCCCAAAAACAGTACTTCTGTCTTGTCAGGATTCGACCTCAATCTGTTAGCCGCCATCCATCCTCCAACCGCCTCCAGGCACTCACACAGGACCTTCACCGCCTTCACTGGTTCTGATTTAAAAGAGAGGTAGAGCTGGGTATCATCCGCATATTGAGGAACACCCAGCCCAAACCGAAGGGTCATCTTCCTCCAAGGAAGGAGAGAGAGATTGTCAACGGCTCATCTGTGAAACCATGAGGGTCAAGTGGAGGCAAATACTTGCGGAAACCTTCCCTAAAGCTTGCTAAGCCCCCATTCAGTCAACGGGAACACACAGAAATGCATCCACCTTCTGCTGGGAGGAGCACATTGCAGTGTGTGAAGGAGGAACAATTGCCAAGCACAAGAGGGGGAAATAATTCCTCCGCCCACTTCTCCAGGAATTCCCTCCTCTCTCAGAAATGGGCTGCTTTGCATTTTTCAGAGGGAGAGAAATAGACACTCTGGACTCATGTCCAGCTTGTGATCCACCAAGACCCCTAGATCCTTTTCACATGTACTGTTAGTAAGTCAGGTGCCTCCATCTTATACTTGTGCATCTGGTTCTTCCTGCCAACACGCAGAACCTGACATTTGTCCCTATTGAAATACATTCCGTTAGCTTGGGCCCAATTCTCCAATCTGTTAAGGTCACCTTGAATCCCAAATCCGTCTTCTGTGGCATTAGCTACCCTTCCCAATGTGGTGTCATCTGCAAATGGGATGAGCATCCCCTCAGTTCCTCCTTCCAAGTTGTTTATGAAGACGTTGAACAACAACAGGCCCAGGACAGCACCCTAAGGCACCCCACTGGTCACTTTTTTCCTGGAGGACAAGGCAACATTGATGAGCATGCTTTGAGTTTAGTCCTCCAAAGGGTATGCATATATAGAATCACGTCATCATAAAATGGTTCAGCTGGAAGGGACCCCCCGAGGGCCACTAGTCGAACCCCCTGCAGCCGATAAACCCCTGACAGGTGGCACTCAACCTCCTTTCAATGGTCAAATTGAGAAGTCAAAAAGGGGGCGGAGCTGGACAAGCAACCCCACCACCACCGCCGCCCCATGGCTGCATCACTGGCAGAACAGCCAGCCCCCTCCTCATTCTTTCCTCCAACCCCAGCATCTTCCAGGGGTCTTTCTCAAGCTCCCAGCCCTTCTCCCACCCCAGCAGCTCCAGGTGCATCAGCTTTGTCCCTCCTCCCAGGCAGCTGCACCTGGACAGGTGAAAGCTCTTGTGAAGCAGGAGGGCAAGGGGTTCAAAAGGCCGCAAGATTACCATATTTTTTTCAAAGAATCCGGGGACACTTTTTTTTTTTTTTTGAACAGAGAAAAAAAAGTTACTAAAAAGAAGAAGTAATATCTTCTCTTCTGTGGTCTCCTCTGTTGTGCGGCCTTCCTCTGGACCTCAGTAGAAAAAAGACAGTCACGGAATTGAGAAATTACACAAAACAAATGAAATACCGTGAAAATCCCTGAAACGAGAAGTAATCGACTAGAAATATTATCTTGTAGAATTAAACTAAATAATAAAAATCAAAAAGTTTAAGGAAAAAATTAGAAAAACCTCGGTTGGGGCTCCCCTCTTTTTTCTCCTTCCTCTTTCTCTCTCCTTCTCCTCCTCCTCCTCCCCCCGGCGTCAGCTCCGGGGTTTTCATGGCCCCAGAGCCAAGCAGTTGGCCAGCTGGCCAGTCGATCTCGCTCCCGGCTCGATTTGGGTCACAGGGGGTTGTAAGTGGTTCCCCCAGTTGACGCGGCGGGTGCCCCCGGCTCCCCCTCGGCAGTGGCAGCGGCAACCTCAGCAGCCCGGAGCCAGCCTGGTAGCGCGGTTGGCTCTGGCTGGCTTCTGAAGCTGCTCACTGCCGTGGCGCCCGCCATTTGGCCTCGCCGGAAGTCCTCGTGTGATGTGTCTTGTGCCGTTGAACCAATCATGCAACATTCATTCCCTACTAATAAATCCACAACACTTAAAATATAAATCCGGGGACATTAAATCAAATCTGGGGACATTCTGGGGACGGATTTTGTCCAGGGACAGATTGTCACAGTCCGGTTCATGGGTGATTGAAGTTCCAGCTGGGGACGTCGGGACCGGGGGCAAGATGGCGGGATGGGAGCAGGAATGAGAGTCCAGAAGCCAGGGTCCAAGGATCAAGAAGCAAGGAGCCACAAAGTCGAGGGTCTGAGGGTCGAGAAGCAAGGAGTCACAAAGTCAAGGGTCCGAGGATCAAGAAACAAGGAGTCAAGAAGCCGAGGTCCGAGGATCAGGAAGCGAGAAGCCAGACGTAGCAAGGCAGGAATCGTGTTGCTGTGGCAAAGAGCGGAAGGGAAATGCTGACCTTATATCCCTTCCCGGCTCTAGCCACCAGGTGCTGTGAGTTACCAATCGGCCTCACCTGTGCGGCCACGCCTTGCCTCTTCAGAACAAACTTAGGAAGGCCCCAGTCCTTCAGAGTCCTATTGGTCACAGGGCCTGGCTCTTGCATGCACACCTGACACAGATTTGTCAATCCGGGGACTGTCCCCGGGAAACAGGGACACCTGGTAACCATCAAATAGGGGAGCCCAAGGACCCTGAAGACAGCCCAACTCAAAAGACGCCAAAGAGGCACATCTAGTTCTGCCCAACCTGGCGCCCATTATGGGAAACCCACGAGCGGGATTCAGGCTTCAGAGCATCTGTCCCCTAACGCAGTTTCTAGCAACTGGGATTGAGAAGCATCGGTCCCTCAGACCGAGCCATGGATAGACTTCTCCTCCATATCCTCTTTTAAAGCCGTCCAAGATGGCCGACGTCGTTTCCTCTGGTGGCAGGGAGTTCCGCAGATTAACTAGGAAGGACTGGATCTTGCAGCCTCCTTGGGTGCCTGCGTTCAGAGAGAGGGAGGAGGAGCACTCCCCTCTGTGCTTTGAACTTTTGTCATGCTGGCTTTTTTTTTAAATAAAAAAAAGGAAAGTCCCTGGCTCGGGCGCAGAGTCTGCAGAGTCCAGCAATACAATCTGCTGCCCTGCTTGCCTCTGAAGCAGAGAGAGGAAGAGTTCCACAGAGCAACCTCGTGAAACTTTAAAAAAAATATATAAATTTTATTACTATTTTCCACACAGCAACAAAAAAATATCGAAAAATAACAAGACACAAAACACAAGAACCAACATTCGAAAAACAAATCCATATCTTACAATTTAATAACATAAACACTAAAAAGAAAAACAAATGTTGACTTCCACCAATCCCACAGCACCTCCTTTACCTCTCATTGTGTCTTCCTGTTTTCCATATCATCTCTATCCTAACATCTAGATATAAATCCCTCTTTCTTATCCTTTCACTTCACAAGGTTATTTCAGACTCAGCCAGACTTCTGTCCTCGAACCTTGGCTTTTAAAGTATTCATTTAGGCACTCGTTAAACTGAAAACAGTTGCGGCAGGAAACTTGCAAAAGGCCAGGGAGCCACATCCACCAGGGACAGGAAGCTGCAGCAACCACCGAAGTGGCCTCAGTCGCCATGGAGACGGGAGGAAGATGCAACTAGCAGCGCAGGGAGGGAGGGAGGGAGGGAGAAATCAGCTGCCTCGTGGAAGGAAGCTCCCCATGTGGAGAAGAGGAGGCTGAGAGGAGATGGGACAGACATCATCCAATATCTGAAGGGCTGAACCATGGAAGAGGGAGCCAGCTCGTTTCCTCCTGCTCCGAGGGCGGGGCGGAGTCAGAACTCGAACCCGTGGCTTCCAGTGACAAGAGAGGAGGAGATTCCGACTGTTGTAAACCAAATCTGCCCTTATTCCCTCATGGGGGACACAAGAGCCCTTGTAGAGTCCTTTGTAGGTTCTCCATCAGTAGGAGAAAATAACATAGAATATTGAGAAGCAAAGCAGCTAGTAAGCCTGATCTTTATTGATCTGTTGCAACAAGGTGCTCTCCTCACTCGAAGGTAAGGAGGAGGAGCCCAAGCAAAGGCGTGCCCACCCTTATATAGACATTTTAAATTCCCTGCCCTGGAGCTCAAGACCACACCTCCATACATCATACATACATCACAGAAGGGGTGTAGCTCAAGACCACCACCCCCAAACATCATACCTACATCACAGAAAAGGCGGTCCACAACAGAAATCTGAGTGTGTTGTTTATCTCCTGTCTGCCAGGTTACCTGCTTGCATTACCTGGGCTTGCGCCACTCTTTTGTTATTATAACTAATTAATTTGGAATTTATGTAATTTGGTTTGATTTGATGTGATTGGTCGGTTAATAAAAAATTATTCTTAAAAAAAAAAAAAGAAAGAAATGCAGTGATCTCAGCTCAAGCATCCAGGACAGATGGCCGCCCAACCTCTGCTTGAAAACCTCCAAGGAAGGAGAGTCCACCAGCCCCAGAGCTTTTAGTGTCAGAAAGGTCTTCCTGATGTTGAATCTCCTCTCCTCCTGGTGAAATGCATGCAGCTGTTTCTCATAAGGCTTGGCTTCAGATCATGGAATATCTTGAACTTCTCTCCTTAATTGAAAAGGTATTAGCCTAGGCCCAGCGCCTCTCCTGATAGTCTTTTGATCCCCGGGGAGTGAGTCATGAGTCCTGGAATTCCAAAGGATTTGCATTGATTTATTTCAAAAACAATTCACACACCTTGGCTCCATCTAGCTCATTTGTTAACCCTGGCTGGCAGCGTTTCAGGGGTGGGGAGCTGTGTCCTAGCCCTTCCTGGGGCATTCTGCATGCCAAGCTGAAGTGAAGGCCCAAGACAGGTGTTGATCATCCTGTGAGCTGCGCACAGGTGGTCTGAAGCGAGCGAGCGAGCTAGCACCATTCCTGTGGAGCCTCTTTTTATTGAGACAAATATGCAAGCTAGGCAGATACATTTTGGGGCTGTGACCTTTACACATCTTCCGTCCCAAAATCGTGGGGTGGTACAAAGCTATTTTGGCACCTGTTCCCCAGCGTCATTTCCCCCTTGCACAGTGGATGACGAAGGAGACAAAAGGTCTCAGAGACAAAGGTTACAGACAGGACACTGCTGACTGCTGAGACCGCAAAAGGTCAGACACAGGGGACGATGTTCCGGCAGCCGCGGCTTGTCTGGGGGGCCGTTTTTCTTGCACCCCAGGGTCACGCGTGCAGGCAGACGTGGCTGCCTGCTGGTGGAAAGTGTGCTCCCTCCGGACCCCACTCCCCGCTCCGCGATATCCCTACACCAAGCAAGTGCTCTAACCATGGAGCCACGAGGGCCCTTTCCGTAAAAAATTAAAGCAAGCTTCTAGTCCCCTTCGCCGGACAGGCGGTCTGAAAATTTAAAAAAAATAAAAATATTTATTCCCAGCCCTCGCTCTGCTCTTTCGCCTCTATTTTTATTTATTAAATTTGCAGACCCCCCCTCGTCCACTGATCGCAGAAAAAGAGCACAGGGTGAAAAATACAGCATGCATAATAAAAACGAGAGCAAACCAATGGGTCCCACAAACACATTTTGCTTCTTTATTGTATTGGAAGCCACCCAGAGTGGCTGGGGCACCCCAGTCAGAGGGACGGGGTAGAAATAATTAAATTACTAGTAGCAGTAGCATTTAAAAGGGTATAGAAAAAGCCTGGCTGAAAGGGAACCTTTTCACTTGGCAACTAAAGGGAGCAGAATCCACGGAAAAGGTTGTCCAGAGGGAGAATTTGGGGGTTTCAGAGCGGCTATGAAAGAGACCCCTTTCTCTCTGGGAAACCCACTGACAAATACCCCTTCCTCTTGGTTCATGTGGGAACCAATGACACTGCAAGCAACAGCCTCCAGAAGATCAAAAGAGACTACGAGGCTCTGGGCAGGAAATTGAAGCAATTAAATGCACAAATTGTCATCTCATCTGTCCTCCCAGTTGAACGACGTGGCCCAGGGAGAGAGGGAAAAATAGTGGAAGTGAACAACTGGCTTCGCAAATGGTGGAAACAGGAACGGTTTGGATTCTTAGATCACGGAATGCAGTTTCTTGAAGATGGACTTCTGGCAAGCAATGGGCTGCACCTCACAACGGTTGGGAGGAATGTTTTTGCCAAAAATCTCAGAAACCTCATCAGGAGGGCTTTAAACTGACTAATGTGGGGGAGGGAGACAGTGCTCCTGAAGGTAGGAGTCTATCAATTGATGAAGATGATCATCCAAATGTCATAGACCAAATGGAGCAAACAGCACGCAGACCTAGTGGTGGGAGGAAAAAATCCTTAAATAAGAGACACGGGGGAATGATTAATGGACTTCAATGTCTGTACACTAATGCGCAAAGCATGGGAAATAAACAAGATGAGCTTGAGCTCTTGGTGCAGCAAACTAAATATGACATAATAGGCATCACTGAAACCTGGTGGGATAAGTCCCACGATTGGAATGTAATAATGGAGGGATACAATCTATTTCAGAGAAACAGACCAGACAAGAAAGGAGGAGGAGTGGCGTTATATGTCAGGGATGTGTATACCTGTGAAGAGATCCAAGATTTAGAACCTCAAAGCCAAAGTGAGAGCATTTGGGTCAAAATTAAGGGAGAGAAGAATAACAGTGACCTCATTGTGGGAGTTTACTATGGATCCCCAAGCCAAGCGGAGGACATAGATGATGCCTTCCTGGAACAGATGGCCAAGCATGCAAAAGGAAGGGAGATAGTAGTAATGGGGGACTTCAATTACCCGGATATTTGTTGGATGTCAAACTCAGCCAAGAGCATAAGGTCAAACAGATTCCTCACTGGCCTTGCAGACAACTTCATTGTCCAGAAAGTGGGAGAAGCAACAAGAGGAACAGCCATTTTAGATCTGGTCTTAACCAATGTTGATGACCTGGTTAGTGGGGTAGAAGTGGAAGGATCATTAGGCGCGAGTGATCATGCTCTTCTGAAGTTTACTATACAACGGAAAGGAGCAGCCAAGCATACTAGGACTCAATTTCTCGACTTTAAGAAAGCCAACTTCATAAAACTTAGGGAAGTGCTGGGTGAGATCCCATGGACAGTAATACTAAAAGGAAAGGGAGTTCATGATGGCTGGGAGTTTGTTAAGAGGGAGATAGTAAAAGCACAACTTCAGGCAATACCAATGAGACGGAAACATGGAAGGTGCCTAAAGAAGCCAGGGTGGCTATCTAAAGAACTTTTAACTGAGTTAAGATTAAAAAAGGATGTGTACAAAAAATGGAAAAGGGGGGAAACCACCAAAGAGGAATTCAAACAAATAGCCAGCACGTGTAGACACAAAGTCAGAAAAGCTAAAGCACAGAATGAACTCAGGCTTGCTAGAGAGGTTAAAAGCAACAAAAAAGGCTTTTATGGGTATGTTCGTAGCAAAAGGAAGAACAAAGAAACAGTGGGGTCACTCAGAGGAGAAGATGGTGAAATGCAAACAGGGGACACAGAAAGGGCTGAACTCCTCAATGCCTTCTTTGCCTCAGTCTTCTCCGATAAAGAAAACAATGCCCGACCTGAAGAATTTGGAGCAAATGATTCAGCAGAGGAAACACAGCCCAGAATAACTAAGGAGATAGTACAAGAATACTTGGCTAGTTTAGATGTATTCAAGTCTCCAGGGCCACATGAACTGCATCCAAGAGTATTAAAAGAACTGGCAGATGTGATTTCAGAACCACTGGCAGTCATCTTTGAGAATTCCTGGAGAACAGGCGAAGTCCCGGCAGACTGGAGGAGGGCAAATGTTGTCCCTATTTTCAAAATGGGGAAAAGAGAGGACCCAAATAATTACCGCCCAGTCAGTCTGACATCAATACCAGGGAAGATTCTGGAGCAGATCATTAAGCAGATCTGTGAGCACCTAGAAAGGAATGCTGTGATCACCAATAGTCAGCATGGATTTCTGAAAAATAAGTCATGTCAGACTAACCTGATCTCGTTTTTTGACAGAATTACAAGCCTGGTAGATAAAGGGAACGCAGTGGATGTAGCCTACCTTGATCTCAGCAAGGCATTTGACAAGGTGTCCCATGATATTCTTGTAAAGAAGCTGGTAAAATGCGGACTTGACTATGCTACCACTCAGTGGATTTGTAACTGTCTGACTAACCGAACCCAAAGGGTGCTCATCAATGGTTCCTCTTCATTCTGGAGAAGAGTGACTAGTGGGGTGCCACAGGGTTCTGTCTTGGGCCCGGTCTTATTCAACATCTTTATCAACGACTTGGATGATGGACTCAAGGGCATCCTGATCAAATTTGCAGATGACACCAAACTGGGAGGGGTGGCTAACACCCCAGAGGACAGGATCACACTTCAAAACGACCTTGACAGATCAGAGAACTGGGCCAAAACAAACAAGATGAATTTTAACAGGGAGAAATGTAAAGTATTGCACTTGGGCAAAAAAAATGAGAGGCACAAATACAAGATGGGTGACACCTGGCTTGAGAGCACTACATGTGAAAAGGATCTAGGAGTCTTGGTTGACCACAAACTTGACATGAGCCAACAGTGTGACGCGGCAGCTAAAAAAGCCAATGCAATTCTGGGCTGCATCAATAGGAGTATAGCATCTAGATCAAGGGAAGTAATAGTGCCACTGTATTCTGCTCTGGTCAGACCTCACCTGGAGTACTGTGTCCAGTTCTGGGCACCACAGTTCAAGAAGGACACTGACAAACTGGAACGTGTCCAGAGGAGGGCAACCAAAATGGTCAAAGGCCTGGAAACGATGCCTTATGAGGAACGGCTAAGGGAGCTGGGCAAGTTTAGCCTGGAGAAGAGGAGGTTAAGGGGTGATATGATAGCCATGTTCAAATATATGAAAGGATGTCACATAGAGGAGGGAGAAAGGTTGTTTTCTGCTGCTCCAGAGAAGCGGACACGGAGCAATGGATCCAAACTACAAGAAAGAATATTCCACCTAAACATTAGGAAGAACTTCCTGACAGTAAGAGCTGTTCGACAGTGGAATTTGCTGCCAAGGAGTATAGTGGAGCCTCCTTCTTTGGAGGTCTTTAAGCAGAGGCTTGACAACCATATGTCAGGAGTGCTCTGATGGTGTTTCCTGCTTGGCAGGGGGTTGGACTCGATGGCCCTTGTGGTCTCTTCCAACTCTATGATTCTATGATTCTATGACCCCCACCCCTAATATCTGGAGGGGAGAGAAAACTTAGGGAACAAGCTGTACAGTACTACCAAAATGATTAAGGTTTTAAATGACAATTTTAGGTTATATTTTAGTGATCAAGATTTAACATATTAATTTAAACTGCCACTATATCTGAATTGTCTCTGATATACCCAATTGCAATTCAATGTATTCCCGTTGTGTATTATGATTTTCCTGATATTGTAAGAGAGCCATAACTGGTCTGTGACCGTAATAACCAAATTCTATTCTTTTCTGGAAGGGAGGGTGGGTGGAGACCACCACCACCTGCAGCTTTCAAATAAGGGGCCTGGCCTGGCTGTGTGGCGCAGTGGTTAGAGTGTCAGAGACCAGGGTTCAAATCCTGAGGCTTGGCCATCATGAATCTGTCGCCGGGTGCGGGTTGCTGCCTCTCAGCCTGACCCGCCTCGCAGGGCTGTTTTTGTGGGGAGGAAAACGACTTACCGCCCTCCTCGAGCTCCTCGTTGGCATAGAAATAAAACCAATGAGAAGAAAATGAGGAAACGTGTCACATCAGGAAGAAGTTTCTGGTGGCGAGAGCCGTTTGAGGGTGTGGGCTTTCCATTCCTTGGAGGGTTTTCGGCTGGGGACAGGTGCGCGTCTCTCTTCCATGCTGCAGTGGAGATTCCTGAATTGTGGGGGGGTTGAGCTGGATAACCCCTGGGGGTCCCTTCCACCTCTTGTTGGGAAAACGCCCGGGAGGGCCACCACCTTCTCCAGTGGTCACTCTCTGGCTATAAATCTTCCTCAGTCCAGAGAGACCAGTGACAAGTGACCCCCTCCCTCCTGAGAGGAGCACACCCATCTTCTGGCATCTCATTGCAGAAGAAAGAGACAATCGGAGCTTTAAAACTACCGGTACTTTATTCAATGGTCTATATACAGAGAATCCATCAGCATGTCTGTGCTCTCTCAGCAGCAGTAAAGGTAAAGGGACCCCTGACCATTAGGTCCAGTCGTGGCCGACTCTGGGGTTGCGGCGCTCATCTCGCTTTATTGGCCGAGGGAGCCGGCGTACAGGGTCATGTGGCCAGCATGACTAAGCCGCTTCTGGCGAACCAGAGCAGTGCATGGAAACGCCGTTTACCTTCCCGCCGGAGTGGTAGCTATTTATCTACTTGCACTTTGACGTGCTTTTGAACTGCTAGGTTGGCAGGAGCAGGGACCGAGCAACGGGAGCTCACCCCATCGCGGGGATTCGAACCCCACGACCTTCTGATCGGCAAGTCTTAGGCTCTGTGATTTAACCCACAATGCCACTCGCGTCCCCTCAGCAGCAGTACAGAACATCTCACACCGAAGTGAAAGTAACTTCTCTCGCAGTCCCCAACAGTACTGAGACTTCCTTTCTCTCGCTCTCAGACACTCACATGATATAAACAACCATAGTGCTGCTTGCAGAGCAGCTGGTGAGATAAAAATCCTAACACCGCTATGGTTCTATAACACTGTGGGGTTAGAGCACATAACAACTTATCAAAAAAACATCATCCTCATTCATTTCCCCCCCCTCCCCCCAAAAAGAAAACCCCCACCCCCAGACTTCCCTCAGCTCCTCTCTCTGGTTTTTCAGCACATATTATTCTCTGCATATTGTAAAAGTGCAAAGATCCTTAATTTATCTGTGTTTATATCACCAATAAAAAGTTTGTGTATGCTTATTCCAAACCTGCCGAGGAGTCCAGTTCATTTTGTTTAAGTACTTTGCATTCTTCCCATTCTTCTCTAAAGTCACAGTTGTCCTTATCACGTCGTTTGTGTGTCAATTTCTACAACACTATGACTCAAAGTCGGGGGGCTCCCGAGCCCCCAAAGCCTGGGCACGACTGCGGCTGCCTCTTGGGCGCAGGGTCTCCTCGGAGGCGGCGGGGACGCGGGCGAGGGCGCAACCGGCCAGGCAGAAATCAATTGGGGACAAGAGGAGGCAGGTGCGCTTGCCTCCTTGCGGGCGAGGGAGGGGCGGAGGGAGCCGCTGCTCCTTTGACTGTCACTCCCAGATGAGTAAGGTTGTCTTGCCTGAACAGGATCTTACCAGCGACGCCGCGAGTGACTGGGAAGGTCAGTTCTGGTTCCCCCCGTCCTTGCATTGGGGACATCTGGGGCGGGAGCTGAACGCGTGGAGGGTTTGCCCAGTGCGCCTTCCTCTTGACACGTGTCTCCCTCTCGTCCCGAGTTGGGGCTCATTCAAAGTCCACGACGCCTTTGGCAGAGGCTGCCCTCCAATCGGAGCGCCGGGGGGGCCAGCGAGGGCCGGATTTGCCTTGACAGAGGGCGGCGGCGGCGGCGGCTGCACCCCGAGGCAGCTGTCCTCCTGGGCGCGGAAGGGACGTCTCCTTGCGGACTAGGGAAAGGTGAGAGCGGGCGGGGATCGGGCCCACAGAAGGGGCGGGGGGGGGGGCTCCAAGCAGCAGGAGGAGGCGGCTGTGGGGGATTTGGGGGGGGGCAAAAAACAGCCACCACGCAGCCTCCAGCATCCCATTCCGGCGCCCGGACGCCTGGGTCCTTGCAGCCGCATTTTGAGGGGGAGCGGGGGGAGAGGTGGCTGGTGGAGCATAGCTGCAAGGCGGGAGGTGGGGGAGGCAGGCGGAGACCCCCCCTTGTATTTCTTCCTCTTCCCTCCCCCCCCCTTTTCATCCTCCCTGCCGAAGCGGCCTCGCCCTCCTCCATCTTCGCATCTCTCCATCCTCTCGGCCTGGCGCGCCCCTCCCTGATCTTGCGGGGGGGGGGGTGCTCTTTGCAGAGATGGGCTGCGGGGAGAGAGGGGGGGCTCAGGTTGCAAGATGGGGGGGCGGGACAGGGGGAGAGTCCGAGGTGGAATGGGTCAAAGGGAGGACGCATCGGTCGCGGTTCGGATGAGGAAGCCGCCTCAACCTGTTTCTCTGTCTGTGCGCGTCTTGCCCCCCCCCCCCACTGGCAATGGCGTCGCTCCAAACCCCCCCCCCCCGCATCTGGAGGGCAGGGAGATCTTTTTGCATGCATGCGGGGGGGGGTGGCATGATGAGCTTGCAAGATGGCAGGGGCCCAAATATTGAGCTTGCAAGCGAGACTGAGACAGGCTTGCGGCGCGCGAGGGGAGGGGACCCTCCTGCACTTGGTGTCCCCGCGGGGGTGGGCAGCATAAAGTGTCTTGGGGGGTGCAAGCCGAGAGAGGCCCACCTTCTTCCAGCCCCCTCTCTCCTTCTTCTCTCTTGCAGCGTCTCCGCCCCCCCGCAGCATGGCGCTGCCCCCCTCGC
Organism: Podarcis filfolensis; assembly: GCF_964270895.1. Taxonomy (NCBI): domain Eukaryota; kingdom Metazoa; phylum Chordata; class Lepidosauria; order Squamata; family Lacertidae; genus Podarcis; species Podarcis filfolensis. Next base: position 430,144 of record NC_139605.1, on the reverse strand, counting down.
CCCCTCGCCGCCGCCGCCGCCTCCTGCTGCTGTTCCTCTGCGGGGCCTCGGCCCTTTCGCTGGGGGTCCTCTTCCTGGCCGGCGGGGCGCACGAGGCGCTGCTGTCGCGCTCGCTGCCCTACCTGCTCCCCTCCGGCAGGGGGCGCCCTCCCTCCTCCCCCCCCAGCTGCGCCCCCCTCCTGCCCTCCGCCCAGGCCTTCCTGCTGGCGCCCGCGGGCGACCCCTGCGCCCTCCGCACGCCCTTCCTGCTGGTCCTGGTGGCCAGCGCGCCAGACCACGCCGCCCGCCGCCAGGCCGTGCGGGACAGCTGGGGCGGGGCGCTGTGGGCCGGCGGGCGCCCCACCAGGACACTCTTCGCCCTGGGGGTGCCCTCGGAGCCCTCCCAGCAGGCCGCCCTGGAGCGGGAGGCGGCGCAGCACGGAGACCTCCTCCAGGGCCGCTTCCGGGACACCTACGCCAACCTGACCCTCAAGACCCTGGCACTCCTCGGGTGGGCAGCCACGTGCTGCCCGGGCGCCTCCTTCGTGGTCAAGGCCGACGACGACGTCTTCCTCAACCTGCCCGCCCTGGCGCGCCACCTGGCCGCCCTGCCCGGCCCCCCGCCGCCCTACCTGGGCCGCATCCACTGGTGGGTGCGCCCCAACCGCGACCCCCGGAGCCGGCACCACCTCCCGGCCCCGCTCTACCCGGGCGACACCTTCCCCCCCTACTGCAGTGGCACCGCCTACGTCCTCTCGGGGGAAGCCCTGCCAGCCCTGCTGGGGGCGGCGCGCCACGTCCCCCTGGTGCCCCTGGAGGACGTCTTTGTGGGGCTGTGCGCCCGCCAGGCCGGCCTGGCCCCCCTGCACCTGCCCCGCATGGCCGGCTCGGAGCACTTCCCGCCGGACGCCTGCTGCTACAGGGAGGTATTGTTCAGCGTCCATGGCGTGGCGCCGGCCGAGATGGTGGCTGTTTGGGAGGAGGTGGGCACCCAGGAGGGGGCGTGCAGCGCCTGGCAGAGGGCCCTGGGGCTCGTCCGCTGCAAGGCCCTGGCGTGGCTGGCGGCGTGAGGAAGACAAAGACTTCACCGGAGGAAATCTGCACCCTCGGGACTCCGCCAGAGAAGCCTCCGCATCTTGGGGCTTATATTGCTGAATTGGCAACTGGTTTCGCAGAGTCAGAGGTGGGAGCCCCAGGGGTCATCTAGCCCCACCCGCCGTGATGCGGCAACTGGTTCATTAAGCAACGCACAAAGTCAGCAGCATTTCTCCGAGGACACGCCCAGCCCTTCCTTCTGCCTGCAGGTGCCACAAGCAGACGACTTCGGTTGTGGGGCAGAGATGTAATGACAGAACTGGACAATGGGGTGGGACCCCCAAGGGTCATCCAGCCAAACCCCCTGCAGCGCGGGGATCTTAGCCAAGGCTCCTTTTGCAGCAGGATTTCTGCCACTGGATTTTGGGACCTGGGATATTCCGCCGCCTTCCCTGGACGCTTTTCGGTTTCAAAAAACGGCCATGTTACTAGTCGTCATGGATTTGGATGCGATATCCGAAACACATGGGGTTGGGGGGGGGGGCAGCCTGGGCTGTGGGTGTCACCTTCATGGTGGGGCCAGGTCTTCACTGACCGGCAGCCGGTTTCTCTGGACTCCGTCAGAGGAGAGCCACTCCTTCTCAGCAGAGACAGTGGAGGCTGAGCACAGCCCCTGGCAGACTTACTACTCACCCACTTGTCTTCGAAAGCCGGCCTTTGCTGCCTCTAGTGGGAGGGAGTTCCATAGGGAAAGTGCCTGCAGGATCAGGCCAATGGGGACCCATCCAGTCCAACATCAGAGAGAGATGCATATTATGGGGAGCCCTAATAATAATAATAATAATAATAATAATAATAATAATGAGCGTCGTCTCGCCCAGCCCCCTGCCCCGATGGGTGTGAAGTTGGGGTGAACAGCCCGCTGGCAGGGCCTGAGCCCCAACATCCTTCCCAGCAAACTGGACTCATCCGGTGGCATTCACCGCCTCCAACCGCAGAGGCACAGCATAGCCGTCGCAGCCAGGAACAGTAATAATAAGAAATAATTTTATTATTTGTACCCCTGGGTTGCTCCTCTTCCACAAACCGGGTTCCTTTCTGGGCTCTACTCGCAAGGAGACCCTTCTGCGCGCAGAACAAACTCTAGCCCAACAGTTGCCATTAATTTGATTTGAACTGATTTTATAAGGAATTGATTTTAGAATGCCGTATTACTTTACTGTTGTTAGCCACTCTGAGCCCGGCTTTGGCTGGGGAGGGCGGGATATAAATAAAATGTTATTATTTATTATTATTTATTAAAGAGACTTTCCCAGGAAGGGTTTTATATTTTATTTTACAAAAAAAAGAGCACGGGTCCTTCGCAGGAGACGCCCAAAGGCCATCGAGGAAGAACCAGAGGGGCTTTGGGGAGGATTTCGACCCCACGCAGCCCCATCTCTTCCTCGCAGAGGGAACGCCAGCAGGTCCTGCCGCTGGGCGGGCGGCCGAGAGGGTCCTTTCCACCCCATGGGGGGGGGGGCTGCTTCTTCTTTTCTAGCCAGACGGCCCCCTGCCCCGTTTCTACTTCTGGAAGCGGTCCAAGGCCGACCTCTGACCTTGGGGGGCTTTGGGGGCCTGCGGACATGGTCGCTGCTGTCCCTTTTGGCGCTGTGAGATGCTCTTCCGAATGGCCGCCTGTGCAGAAAAGAGAAGAGGGGGGGAGACGGGGGTCACGGGCGAGGAAGGCAGAGGGGATGTTGGAATCTCCGTTCGACTGAGCTGATAAGGTTCATCTTTGGAATCGCCTCCCGACGATTAATTGACGACCTGATCCTTTGATAAGGCCTCAGGCACATCGTCCCAGCAGAGCATCAAAACAGCACGCAGAAGGATGAGATAGTATGAGCTACATTGCTATGCTTTATTTTCTAGCTACGCAGAGAGCAAAGAAATATACATCCTCTCCCTGTGAGAGCAGAGAGCAACTGAACCAAGGAACAAGGAAACAGGAAACCACTAACGTCACATCCCATCTCCTTTCCCATGAGACTGGAAGGTCTCTGGAATGTAAACAGAGTCCTGTGACTCCCAGCAGCTGCTCAGTCAGAAATAGAAACAGAAAGGGAACCAGAAATGCACTTACGCGCTGCTCCTCCGCGGCCACCTTTTTCCGGCGCCGGAGTCTCCCCACGGCCGAGTCGCGGCCCTTCGTCCGCTTCCGGGGGCAGAACTTGACCTTGGCTTGGGGGTCGTAGCCCTGGAGAAAGTCGGAAATACAGTGGTACCTCGGTTCTCAAACTTAATTCCATCCCGGAAGTCTGTTCCAAAACCCTTCCAAAACCAAAGCGTTCCAAAACCAAGGCCCGCTTTCCAGCAGAAAGGTATGCAAAACAGATTAATCTGTCCCAGACTTTTAAAAACAACCCCAAAAAACAGCAATAAACGATGTACTTCAGCCACACAATCGATCAATCAGTAGCTGAACTGGGTTCCACAAAGTCACAAAAACGAGCCACAAAAATTCAAAATAAATAGCAAAAACAGACAGACTTCAATGTAACACTCAAATCGGAGCACGTTCGACTTCTAGAAAAAGTTCACAAATAGGAACACTGACTTGCAGGTTCACAATGTTTGAGTACCAAGGCATTTGGAAACCAAGGTACCACTGCATCCGTTATTAAATGGAGATGTTCAGGAACCGAGATACCACTGTTCTGTAAAATGCACCTACCGTAGATTCTGGCGTATAAGACAACTTTTTAACCCTCGAAAACAGGTTAAAAAGTCGGGGGTCATCTTATATGCCGGGTATGGCTGCAGTGGGCGGCGGGCTCCGCTCCGTGCTGGGAGCCGACTGCCGCTGCCCAGCAAAGCTGCCGAAGCGTATAAGACGACCCCCCAAATTGGCAGCTGCAGGGGTTCGTCTTATACACCCAGTCACCTAATGAGCCAGAATCTACGGTATTTAAACATAAAAATAGGTTTAGTATTTTACCCCACTAGTATCCCGTTTTGCGGCTGGTCACATCATATTTCATGATTTACGTGTGTAGTCCCATAACAAACACAAACACACAAACACACATACATATATATGTGCATAATTTTCTGAAAAGGGGTCTCAAAGCCGCCACATTTTTGGCAAGTCTCTCCCCCCATTACCAGCCTGTCCCCCCCATCAGGCTACCCCGGGACAGACCCCCCCCACCCAAAACCCCCCCTCGCCCCAGAAGACCCACCAGTCTTTCAACCCGCTCCTTCTGCCGCTGCTCCAGGGAGACCCTGTCCACGGTGCCCAGCTGCCCGGGATCCAGCGAGATCAGCTCGTGCGGGATCTGTTGGAGGGAGGGAACGAGAGTGAGATGAAGTGAGGGCCCTTCTCCGCTTCACCTGCGGAACTCCCTGCCACAGGGGGCGGAGCTAGCGGCTGCAAAACGGTTGGGGAAACGGAGCCTCCAAGTTCAGGGGCAGCCTATCTGAGTCGCGGCAGGAAGAGAAGACGGCCGGCCTCTGCGAGGACAGGGCCCCGATCCTCCTTGGGTACCTTCTCCAAGAGAGCCTTGACCTCCCACTCCTGGCGCTGCTTCCGGCTGCGGAAAGGGTTGCTCTCCAGGGCATCAAAGTTGGGCTCCCCGGCTCCTGCGGCCCGAGAAAAGAAGGGGTGAGTCAGGAGGAAAAGCCGAGGGGGATAACTCAATACCCCCTCTAAGGCAGTGGGGGAGACCCAGCCCATCTGCTCCATCCTTCCCCTTGGGCTAATCACAGACACACTGCAAGGGGGTTGGGCTGGATGACCCACAGGGTCCCCCCGTTAGGATATAGTTCTGTTCCACCTTAAAAAGGAACAGGCATGACTGTTGTGTGTCACATGCCTGTTTACTTCCAGCTCAGTCTGCTGGGAACTTCCGTTGTGTGTTGCTTCTGCTATGTCGCAGTTTGCTGGACACGAAGGGAAGCAGACATGTTTTTTCCTTTGCTCCTGAACTATGCTGAATAAATGCTGTAAATGTGCTTACACATGGCTCAGCCCGCCATGTGCGAAGATTTATTCACTCTGCTGACAGAGCGTGCACGAGTCTCTAAAAGTATCTGAGGCTCATGTCGCTGCTTGATGCTGTTGCTAGGGAAACCGGTGATTGCCCGGCTGCCAGCCGGTGGCCTGCCTGATGCCCCCGTCTCCCCGGCAGTATCCCCCCACCCCCGTCCCCCCACCCCCTTACCTGGCACCAGGAGGCTGGCAAAGCCTTCTCCGTGGCCCACGCCCAGCACGTCCTCAAAGGGGCAGAAGCACACGGCGTGAGCTGGGCGCGGAAGGGAGTGGCACAGGTAAGGCTTTGTGGGCGGGCAGGAAACAATGTCCTTGTACACCTGGGAAGGGAGAGAAAAACAGATTTTGGGGGGCTGCGGACTCCCGGGCTCTGTGGGGATGGCGCGACGCCCCTGCGAAGAACGGCGGCAGCTTTCCAGTCGGGGTGAGAGGCAATGTGATAGAAACTTGTACAATTACACCAGGCAAGGGGAAAAGTGGAGAGATCAATTCCCCCCCATTCTGGCGCAGCACTCGAACTCGTGCCCGTCTCAGGAAGCTGAATGTCAGGAGATTCAGGACAGGTTAAACTGCGCAGTTAAACTGTGGAACTCCCTCCCACTAGAGTCAGAGAGAGAGAAACACCAACTTGGATGGTTTTGATTGGACAGATCCGTGCAGAAGCCGGTTGATGGCTGCTGACCAGGGTAGTCCTGATCTTGAGTTCGAATCCTGATTTGGGGGGCATCTGGCTGGCCACTGTGGGCTTGATCCAGCAGGCTGTGACTTTTGAGATTCTGGCTTTACCTCCATCTGATACAAAAAAAGCCCTTTTTCAAAGCAATTTGCAAAAAGCGCAAAACTCAGCTGATTCACAGCATAGAAGGGGACACCGGAGGGTCATCCAGCCCACCCCGCTCAGGGCAGGATCCTACAACTTGCTGCAGCCCTGACGATCGCTTAGGATACCTGGATGACGATTTATTAAACTTGTATGCCGCCCTATACCTGTGAGTCTCAAGGCGGTTACAACATAAAATCACAAAATACAAACACAAAATACACCATAAAAACCCACAATACTCCCCCTTAAAAAACGTAATTGCTTCTGCACACTGCTGCCTTGCCAAGCGGATTCTGGTTGTGCTAAGGAACACAAAAATAAATCGGGCCCGTCTTGTCTGAATAGGAGTCAAATACCCCCAGGGACAGAGGAATCAAGGTAGACTGTTATCGACCATAAGGACATAGAGCGAGCCTGCCAGGTTATGCTCCAAAGTGACAAGCCGTCTCCGCCTTGCCTGAATTAGAACCCGGTGCCGGATGTGGGGCTGGGGGCTGACATTAAACAGGGAAAGTGAAAAGATTCAATAAGCCCCTCAGGCTTTAGGATTTGAGGGAGATGGAGCCGCGAAGCCCACCCAGGAAATGTGGGGAGTCCCCCGCCTGCCCCCAGTTACCTGGATGACCTCCTGGCATGCGGCCCCCAGGAGCCCCCGCTGGCTGAAATCTAGCTGCCCGGCGCCGGTGGGCAGCAGGAGGGAGTGGAGGCGGCGGTAGGTGCGCAGGTCGTAGATGTGCAGCTTCCGGTCCAGCCCAGAGGTGGCCATGTAGCTGCAGGGAGAGGAAGCAGAGAGTTGTGGGTCAGGAAGGGACCCCTGGGGTCATCTAGTCCAGCCCCCCTAAAATACAGGGGTTGGCAGAGCTGTCGTTCTCATAGGCGCTACGTGGCACCTGTTCTGCACTGGAAAGAAGATCAATTAAAAGAGACAACAGGACAACTAAATAGTCAAGGCTCGTAGAAGGGAAAGTGAAGTTGCTGAAAGGTGCATATAGTAGTCTGCTAGAATGGGAAACAAAAGATGAAGAGGTGAAATCAGTCATGATTAAATGGGCACAAGATATAGGTCATAATATAATGTTTGAAGATTGGGGAAGATTGTGGAAAACTGATTTAAAATTTACAGACTGCTCTTTGCTGAAAGAAAACTACAGTCATACCTCGGGTTGAACGTGCTTCGGAATGAGCGCATTCGAGTTGCGCTCCGTGGCAACCCGGAAGTAACGGAGCATGTTACTTCCAGATTTCGCCGCTTGCGCAGACGCTCAAAATGACGTCGCGTGCATGCACGGAAGCGTCGAAAAGTGACGCGTGCGTGCGCAGACGTGCTGTCGCTGGTTACGTTTGCTTCTAGATGCAAACGGGGCTCCGGAATGGATCCCGTTCGCATCTAGAGGTACCACTGTACATGAAAATGATGTGTGGATGGTATATAACACCAGTGAGGAAGAATGTATAAAACCAGCTCTAATATATGTTGGAAATGTAAGGAAAAAGAAGGGACTTTTTACCACATGTGGTGGTATTGTAGTAAAATTAAAAAATTCTGGGAAATGATATACAACGAGTTGAAGAAAATGTTCCAATTAACATTTGTAAAAAAGCCTGAAGCATTTCTGTTAGGGATTGTAGCACAAGACCTGCCAAGGAAAATGAAGAACATATTTATGTCTGTGGCAACGGCGGCAAGAGTCTTAATAGCACATGGATGGAAGAATGAAGAAACCCCGACAAAAGAACAGTGGCAAGAGAAATTGATGGACTAAGCGGAACTGGCAAAATAGACGCACAAACTACGCGACAAGGACAACTGTGACTTTAAAGAAGAATGGGAACCTTTTACAAAGTACTTAAAGAAACGACAAATTGAGTTGGACTCCTTGGCAGGTTTTGAATAAACATACACAAATTTATTATTTTTAACATACAGTTAGATAAATTAAGGATCTTCACAATTTTATAATATGCAGAGAATAACATGTGCTGAAAAACCAGAGAGAGGAGCTGAGGGAAGTCTGGGAGGGGGGTGGGGGGTGGCTTTTTCTTTCTTGGGGAGGGGGGAGGGGAAAATGGGGGGGAATGAGGATGGTGTGTTTTTGATAAATTGTTATGTTGAAATTTCTAATAAAAAATATTCCAAAAAAAAAAAAAAAGGCTGGGGGGAAATGTGGGAGAAACATACGTTGAAAACCTCTATAAGAATAAAAGAAAATTATTAGCAAAGGGAGATAACAGAAATTGCTGGGTTAAAGCTGACCAAAAGTCCAGAGGTAGCGTTATTATCAATTTACGAGGGGGCGGAGGGTTCACAGGCTAGGAAGGATGCGCTTGTAAAATTATTGACAGCTGCACGAATTATTATAGCCAGGAAGCGGAAGGGGCAAGCAGAATATAAAATGGAAGAATGGAATAAAAAGGTGTGGGGTATAGCTAATAATGATAGATGAACATGTGCCATTAAGGTAAGGCGGGGAATATGCAGGAGGAATGGTTTTGAGGCGGGGTGTGCCCCCCTCTTTAAAAATCTTGTAGGGAGCAAACAACTCCCTCAAACAGCCCCACTGGGTACCCATTTGTTCCGGATGCTACAATGACTTAGGGCCAGGCTGTCTGAAAAACCGCATTCCCTCTTATAAGGCTGCCCAGGTTTTGAGATCTTCGGGGGGGGGGGCTTTTCTTGGTCCCACCACCCTCCCAGGAAGACTTGGGCAGGACAGGGCCTTCTTGGTGGTGGCTCCTCCCAAGCCTGGGGACCCCAGACTGGCTCCTGCCTTGTTGTTCTTCTGCTGGCAGCTGAAGGCTGTTTTATTCCCACACTTAAGGGGAATAAAGGGGTCAAACCATCGCAAGAGGTGCTGAAATTCTGGGAGGTTGGATAGTTACAACGGAATGGTCTCCGGGGTGGGGTGCACATTTTTATTCTTCTTTATTTATGACTTTAAAAAGGGGTGGGGAATAGAAATAAATCCTTTCGGCGTGCCACCACTGACACTTGGGAACTCCCTGCCTCTTGAATCCGGCCCCCGCAAGCAGCGTTCTCGCACAGCCGCCCTCAACGTTGCCGTGTGTTTCGGCCCATTTTTGATTTCTCCTTTGGCTGCCGACAATTTTTTTGCTATCACGATTTATTGCATTTGCACACACCTCCCGTCATTTACTATTTGCTGTTATCGTTGAATTTGCACTTGTAGGGCAGTTCGCAAAACACAGCAATGCCGAACGAAGCAGAAACGAGCCAAAGCCGTAACCCCGATCCCGCTGAGAGATTTAAAAGGACACAGTTATGACAAGACCCCCCTCGTGGCCTGGCTGATGCGATCCAAAGGAAAGCAGAGCGAGACGTTGGCAGCAGGAGTTGGCAGAAGAAGACCAACCAAGCGCCTTAGGGATCCCACTCTGGAATTGTGTCGGGTTTTCTCCCGAGCCTTTCCTTCTCCCAAAGAGATCCCACAACACAGTGGAGGTTTAAGATCAGAGTTGTCCTAGAAGGAACATTTCACCATATGTGGTGGTAATGTAAGAAAGTAAAAAACTTCTGGGAAATCATATATAATGGGATGAAAAAGATGTTGAAATATACATTTTTTAAAAAACCAGAAGCATTTTTTACTTGGTATTACAGGTGAGGATATTAATAGGCAAGATGTTAAATTGCTTTTATATGCAACAACTTTAAAAAGCCCTTGTCACCCCATCCTCGGAGTTCAAAATTCCTCTTTGAACCTGTTGCGCAATCAACTTTGGTCTACAGCTCTTTGCTCCGGTTGGGGGCTGGACTCCTTCCTTTATTCCGCAGGGACTGAGCAGCCTCGCACCTAGATTCTTCCGTAACACAGGATTGTGGCCGCCGTCACACGCCGACGGTTTCTGGCAGCCAAGGGGAGACAGAAGGTGCAGAAACCGCCCCAGACAGAGAGAGCAGGACTCGCATTTTGCAAATGAAAATAATCATTTCACTCACGTGCCAGAGCCGTCGACCGCCAATGCCCTCACGGCCCCCTGGTGGCAGAGCATCCGAACGAGGGGCTCCTTGACGTTGGGGCTCCAGAGGGTCACTGTGCCTATATTTTTTTGGGGGGGGGGGAGAAACGATCAAACCGGGAAGGGGAGGGCTACTCCTGCCTGCCATCAGCTCCCTCCCTTTCTGTCAGTGGCTAAACACCAGCTACAACCGCCCCCCCACCTCCCTCCTGCCCCACAAGTCCTGCTCGCAGGAGCCCAGAATGGCCGGCTTGGAAGGGACCCCCAGAGGCCATGCAGCCCAACCCGCCGCAGTGGGAGTCTCACCGTTGCTGTGTCCCAGGTGGACGATGGCGTTGGAGGGGTTCTGCGCCATGACCCCCAGCCGGCCCCCCTTGGTGCAGATGGTGGCCACCTCCGTCCCCACAGAGATATCCAGGTACTGCAGGAAGCCCGTCTCGCTCTGGGAGGGGGGCCACACAAAAACAGAGGAGAGAGCTTTGTAATAAACAGACCCTCGCATCCAGGGGGGGGGGGTCTCTTTTCTGTGGGCAAAGGCACCCACCCACCCAGGAGAGACCAGGTGCTAGATTAAGTCGGGTGGGGGGGCAGTTCTTATTTAGGAGAGGGTCCTGACCTCCCCCCCCCCCAAGACTGGCCAGCCCGACCCACAGCCGCAACCAACCCCACAAAAGGAGGGTTAGGCGGAACAATCTTCGCCTTGCCCCCGACACTGCGCCATGGAGACAGCTTTGCTAACTTTGCAAAACTGCCTGTCCGGCCACAGCGGAGGCCCTCTCAGCCGGGGTCCCGTACACGCCTCTCCGCACTGCCGGAGAAGATTTATTCTTGGCCCAGGGAAAATCATGGTGCCGGGGCATCTAGATTGCTTGCACCTGGATAAGTTGCGAGTGCAAGATGGCTGGGTGATTCCACCTGGCCCAAATCTCCATGCTAACTGCTGAATCTGCCACTGGCATCCGGCCAGGATGGGATTGCCCCGGCTAACAGAAGAGGAGCCAGGCCAGCAACGTCTCTCTGCCGCACGAAATCTCTGCTGGTTGCTGCTGGGCTGTGCTTGGAGCTAAGTTTGAACCTGCAACCAGGATCTGTGTGTTGCTGTGTGTTTTGCTGTGCGATCCAGGGGGCAAGTCTCTATCTAAAGGAGTAGCCCTGTCAGGGCTCTAGCAGGAGATTGTGTAAATACCTGTAACTGTGTATGCTCAAACCTGTCAGTAAAATTAATAATTAATAAATAATAATAATAATAATAATAATAATAATAATAATAATAATAATAATAGTATTTATGCCCCGCTCATCTGGGAGACCCAGCCACTCTTGGCAGCTCCCAACAGAATATTAAATGCACAATAAAACATCAAACATTAAAAACTTCCCTAAATGGGGATGCCTTCTAAAAGTCGGATAGTTGTTTATTTCCTTGACATCTGATGGGAGGGCGCCACCACCGAGAAGGCCCTGCAACCTCACTTCTCGCAGGGAGGGGACCGCCAGAAGGCCCTCGGAGCTGGACCTCAGCCACTGACTGAAGTCCGCCGCCTGTTTTTCTCTCAAGGTGTTCCCACACCTAGCTAAAGATGCTTGCCACATATTTAATCCCTGGGTGGTGACTCCCGCAAGCTGAGAATGGATTACTTGCTGGCGTGGGTTTTGCCCAGACATGTATATCTGAGATTCATTTATACAAAACACAGGAGGTTCAGCACGCAGGAATTAAGAGCACCACCTATGTATTAGATGAGTTGATAGACGGCTGTCCTTGTCAGCTCTTCCAATGATATTTGTGGGAAGCTGTGCAGAGGCCGGGGCAACCCTGTCAGATGGGCAGGGTACAAATATAATAACAATCAGAATACTACCACTACTACTACTACTACTACTTTTCCTTTTTCACATTTTATTTGTGTTTTCCATTGGTCAATTAAACTACAGTGGAACCTCGGAAGCCGAATGCCTTTGAACTCGAAACTTTCGGCTCCTGAGTGACTGAAACCGCCCTGTGGAACACCCTCCCATTAGATGTCAAAGTAATAAACAACTATATGACATTTAAAGGTCATCTGAAGGCAGCCCCGTTTAGGGAAGTTTTTAATGTCTGATGTTTTAATGCATTTTTAATCTTTTGTTGGAAGCTGCCCAGAGTGGCTTGTAGGAAAATGGTTGTTTGTGCCTACATGGCAAGATGGGTGCGTAGGTGGAAATTTACAGCAGCCTGACCTTCTGGCATGGCAAGCTGCACTAGGCATGAAGAGCGCGTGAACACTGCATGCTTGGTCAGTGATTGGTCCACATAGTACAGCCTCACGGTGGTGTGATGCCCATGTATGGTATTTTGTCTTCATCTGCCGGCTGATAGAATGTTGTATGTTTTTCACTGTTCTAAATAAAGGTTGGGCTGCAGCAGCGTTAGTTGGCGGTTGCAGTTAGACCCCTTCAATTCATCTTGGCGTGAGACCGATTATCGATGACGAGCAGGCCCTCATCAGTGGCTGGGGAAATCCAGCCAGATGGGCGGGGTATAAATAACATGTTGCTGCTGCTGTTAACCCGGAAGTAATTGTTCCAGGTTTTTTTTTTTTTAGTTTTTTTAAATGTATTTCTATTAAAGATTTTCTTGATTTACAAAGGTATGTGCAATGTCTCTCGTATTTTTTTCCACGTAACACTTTCCCCCCCTTCAAATTGGTTTCACTTGTTGAGACATTAGGAAGAACAGAGGGAAGATTGTTCCAGTTTTTGAACAATTTTCAGAAGCCAAACATCTGGCATGGCTTCTGATTGGCTGCAGTACGCTCCTGCATCCAATCAGAAGCCGTGCTTTACAAGTTGAACGGACATCCGGAACCGATTCCGTTTGACTTCCAAGGTACGACTGTTCTCTCAAAAGGAGGGAAAGGGGAATCCACAGGTTGTAAGACCCTGTACAGATGCATAGAATAACAGCTTCGTAGAGGCAGAAGGGAGACCCAAGAGTCATCTAGCCCAACCCGCCCCTCAAGGCAGGAATCGCAGGGAAAGCGTCCCTGGCAGATGGTCCCCACCCCTAACCTCTGCTGAACAGCTTCTACTGCTGAACGTTTCTTGCTCTCAGAGGTCCAGAGAGAGGGGATTGTTGGAGGTCAGGAGAGAAAGATAACCGCCCCCCCCCCAATCGGGCAGCCCCAGTGGGCCTTCCTCACCGCTGTGGCCAGGAGGAAGTGGTAGGGCAGGAACTGCATCCGCTGGACCCCGTGGAAGCGCTTGAGGCAGTTGAGCTCCACCCCCTGGTTGTCGTAGACGTAGAGCCACTTCCGCTGGGCCACAGCAAACATGGTCTCCGTGTGGAGCCACCTGGGGAGAAAGGCGGCGTCAGGGGGGAGAACAGAAGGGCTGAGTCGGGAGGGGCACCTCGGGGTCATCTAGCCCAACCCCCAGCAATGGAGGCGTCGCAGCTCAGAAGCGGAAAGGTACAAAGGCAGCCTGGTTACGGGCAGGAGCTACGAGCCAGTGAGAAGTGGCAAGGCTGCCCTGAATTAAGTTGTGAACCGCCCTGCAATCTATGGATGGTGGGCAGAATGCAATTGTAATGAACCACAATACAGTGGTACCTCTGGTTGTGAACGGGATCCGTTCTGGAGGCCAGTTCGCAACCCGAAAAAAACACAACACACGTCTGTGCATGCTCATGTGCAGGTCGCGATACGCCGCTTCTGCGCATGCCCGTGACATTATTCTGCGCATGCGGCAAAACCCAGAAGTAACCCTTTCTGGTACTTCTGGGTCGCCGCAGGACGCAACCTGAAAACGCACAACCTGAAACAAACATAACATGAGGTACGACTGTATTAATCATAGTAATAAAGAAATTTCATGAGAGGGGCAGCTTCCCTAAGCAGACTATGCATTCACGGTCATACCTTGGAAGTCGAACAGAATCCGTTCCAGAAGTCCGTCCGACTTGCAAAACGTTCGGAAACCAAGGGGCGGTTTCTGATTGGCTGCAGGAAGCTCGTGCAGCCAATCGGAAGCCGCATCGGACGTTTGGGTTCCTAAAGAACATTCGAAAACAGGAACACTGACTTCCGGGTTTCAATCGTTCGGGAGCCGATTTGTTCGGGAGTTGGGGCGTTCGAGTTCCAAGGTACGACTCTTGAGATTTCATCTCTGAGCTGGGGGGAGGCAGCGACAACCTCACTGGGAAGATGGGGAACCCTTGCCCTGCAATGTGGAGACAGGAGTGCCAGGAATACCTGGCAAGGCCGTTGCTGGTACTTGCCAACAGCAGAACGTTTGAACCGTGGAGGAAGTGGCTTGGGAAGAGAGACGAGAGGAATGGGGTGGGAAGACAGAAAAGGAACTGCTCTGAGATCTACGGATAAAGGGCAGTATATAAATCTAAATATATTGCATATATTGATAAAGGTAAAGGTAAAGGGACCCTTGACTGTTAGGTCCAATCATGGCTGACTTTGGGGTTGCAGCGCTCGTCTCGCTTTATTGGCCGAGGGAGCCGGTGTACAGCTTCCGGGTCATGTGGCCAGCATGACTAAGCCGCTTCTGGCGAACCAGAGCAGCGCACGGAAACGCTTCCTGCTGGAGCGGTACCTATTTATCTACTTGCACTTTGATGTGCTTTCGAACTGCTAGGTTGGCAGGAGTAGGGACTGAGCAACGGGAGCTCACCCCATTGCGGGGATTCGAACTGCTGACCTTCTGATTGGCAAGCCCTAGGCTCTGTGGTTTAACCCACAGCACCACTCGCGTCCCAATTGATTGATAATAGATGTGCAATTCCTGCTCGCCCCCCAAAAAACTCAACACGGCGCCCCCACGCGTTTTTGCCACTCACGCCACGTCTGCGACGGACTCCATGACGTTGATCTCGCACATCAAGGCCTTTGTGTGCCAGTCGAGGGCCGCCACATGGCCCCTTCGGCCCCCCAGGAGGAGATGCCTGCGAAGGAGAAAGAGGAGGATTCCCCAAGGCAGGAATCTCAGTTCAATCATACAAGGCAGAGGGCCGCCCAAGGAAGGAGAGCCCAGCGCCTCCCGAGGGAGACCTGTAGGGGTGCAAATATCCAGAGTGGGGGGGTCAGGTGGGATTGCTATGAGGAATTATGAAAAATGAAGCATTGTGTCCGCGATGAACGCATTGTGTTGACTGGGTTTGATTCATTGACAATTGTTTCTGATCGAATCCCCCAGGCCTCTCCACCTCGGCCATTTGCTTTCTCTACACCTGACAGGCACGTATAAGCATTCTGAAACACAGGCCAGTTGCTTCCTCAGGCATCCTCAGTACAGAAAGATAGTAGGTTACTTTGATGTAGTTTAATCTTTAGATAGATCTTAAAGGCCAGGAAGAGAGTTCACAAGGAGCCGGTAAATACTGCCACCCTGTCTCTCCCATTTATGACCTCCGGGGTTTTGCTGAATGCATTCCTCCTTCTATTCCTATTTTATTTACTCTGAACTACTATGCATGCT
Source organism: Podarcis filfolensis (assembly GCF_964270895.1). Taxonomy (NCBI): domain Eukaryota; kingdom Metazoa; phylum Chordata; class Lepidosauria; order Squamata; family Lacertidae; genus Podarcis; species Podarcis filfolensis. The sequence goes on along the minus strand of NC_139605.1, from coordinate 414,827 downwards.
CAAGTAGAAAATAGTATCTTTGTAGTTAAAAGAATTTCTTCTGATCAAACTTTGTCCTACGTAGGGGTTTTGAAATGCTCAGAGGAAATCCGATTGGTTCTTACGAACACTGTGTAAAGGGTTCTTTTGTGAATAAAACGACCTGGGCCGAGGGGTGGAGAGGATTATTACTATTGGCACTCCTCCCAGAGTCTCGCTGGTCAAGCCTCGTGTGTATTTTATTAATCAGAGTCCAATCCTTCCTTTGCTTTGGGAATGCTACAAGATCGTTCCACCGCCAAACAGCTCTTGCTCACTCACCTGCCGTTGCGCGTGTAGTCCACCCGGTACGGGCCAAACTGGTTCAGCCGCAGCTCAAAATGCTGGTGAGAGGAAAGCAGGCCGGGGTCAGGCCCTGGGAGGGGGTCCCCACATTGAGGAAGGGGGTCCCCTTCCTCAAGACCCCCACATTGTCCCCTCCCTGCCTACCTTTGCACCGGCGGCCAGGTCTACGGCCTCCGCGATGTCGGCCTGGGCGATGGTGCAGGTGTCTTCCCCCTCATCTCCTTCCAGGAACCTGGCGGAGCAGAGGGAGAAAGTGAGGCAGAGTTGCACCCCGGAGGCAACAGCCTACTATGGTCAGAGGCAGCGACGATGCCGGACCCCTCAGGAAACGAAGGTTAATTAGACAAGGGATATTGAAACACGTGAATGGGAGAGACCGTGGAAGAAGGATTTAAAACTTGCGGCATGTTATAAACTAAAAGAGAACTTTATTCGGAGGGGGGAAATGAGGATGATGTATTTTTGACAAATTGTTAATTGTTGAAATTCCTAATATAAAATATATTTTTTAAAAAAAAAGCAGAGAGGGGTGGGTGAATCTAGCCATTTCAGTTTCACTGCGTTTCTCGTTTTTTCAAAGCCTTAAGTTCAGCCCCACAGATTTCCACATCAGTGCGTTGTTATTATTATTATTAATTAAATTTTCTGTTTTATAATTTAGAATACTTATTTAAATATCCTTAAAATACCAGTGACTTGCTTCTTCTCTTTCCATGGTTCATTTTGCGTTCCATAAAGCCCTGCATATTTTACAAAAACTAAGCCACTCAGTATTCCATTATTACATCCATCAAAACTTATTTACACTGTTGAATTTATCTTTATGCTGCCAACATTTTCAAGTGTACACAATCTCCCTTCATATATTCAATAAACATTTTTCAATCTTCTCAAAAAAAGAGAGAGAGAGAGAACACTATACTAAAAGTGTTGGTGCTGACCTTTCAAGCCCTAAACGGTCTCGGTCCAGTATATCTGAAGGAGCGTCTCCTCCCCCATCGTTCTGCCCGGACGCTGAGGTCCAGCGCCGAGGGCCTTCTGGCGGTTCCCTCATTGCGAGAAGCAAAGCTACAGGGAACCAGGCAGAGGGCCTTCTCAGTGGTGGCGCCCACCCTGTGGAACGCCCTTCCAGCAGATGTCAAAGAGATAAACAACTATCTGACTTTCAGAAGACATCTGAAGGCAGCCCTGTTCAGGGAAGTTTTTAATGTTTTACTGTATTGTGTTTTTAATATCCTATTGGAAGCCGCCCAGAGTGGCTGGGGAAACCCAGCCAAATGGGCACGGTATACATTAATAATAATAATAATCATTACTACTGTACTACTACTATATGAAAAAGATGTATAGGTGGCATTTAACGTCTAACAAACCAGCAAAGATGTACAAGTCAGAATAAGATACAGGTTGGAAATGGGTACCTTTCATCATATGTGGTGGAAGTGTAATGTAGCCAAAGCCTTCAGGGAAATGATTTATAATTAACTGAAAAAAATGTTGAATAAATCTTCTAATTTAAAAACAAACAAACCCAGAAGCTTTTCTTTTTGGAATAACTGGTCCAGAGGTACGCAAAGATCAGAAAATCTTATTCCTATACACAACAACTGCAGCCCGGACAATTTGTGATCAGAAACAGGAGGAAGATGCAGTAGCAACAAAGAAACTGATGGAATGTGTAGAAATGACTAGTTTAACAGGAAGGATAAGAGATCAGGAAGGAAAAACTTTTTTTAAAAAAGGAATGGGGGGGGGGAAATGTGGAATATTTGAAAAATTACTGTAGGCAACTTAAAGACGTTAGCAGGATTGGAATTAATTGAGCAGTTTATGTATACCCAGAAGGGAAAATTAGGAAAGAGAAGGATTAATTAGAATAAGAAGCAAAAAAGGAAAATGAAACGAGCCTTGGAAGGGGGGTGGGAAGGGAAGTCGGATATGTTTTAAATATGTTTTAAATTCTGTAATTTATATAAATGTTGTAAAACTGAAAACGATAAAGTAAATCTTGTTTTTTTAAAGGAATTTTTTTTTTAAGTAAATGAAGATTTCTTGGCACCATTTGCCTGCACTGAACCAAACATAGCCGTCAACGTTTCCCTTTTTTTAAGGGAAATTCCCTTATTCCGAATAGGATTCCTCACAAGAAAAGGGAAAAGCTGACAGCTACGGAACCAAGGCTCACCCACCGCCCAACAGCCTCTTAAATGCAGGTGCAGAAACTACATTACCCAGCATCCTCCAGGAGAAGCATCTCCATCCGGGCCGCCTGCTTGGCTGCTGCCTGGGCCTTCTCCTCCTGCCTGGCCAGCTGGCGCTTAAGGCGCTTGTTGGACACCGTCCCCTGTGGGACATGGGAAAAGGGGGGGGTTCAAAGATGATGGTGGCCCGCAGCTCCCCCCCACGCCTAGGGAGAACATCTCCGCCCCCGCAGGAAGGCCAAAGCGCCTCACCAGTTGGCCCCCGGCTCCCCGCTGGAACTTGCGCACTTGCTCACGGCTGACGGAGGCCGGGCCAGGAAACGGGTCCACCTTCTGGAAGAAATCACAGAATCACAGCGTCAGAAGGGCCCCCAGGGGCCATCTAGTCCAACCCCCTGCAAGGCAGGGATTGCAACAAATGCGAAAGAGCGAACCAGGCGGACGTGGAATTGGGGGCAGGTTGTATCTCCCCCCAAAAAGATTCAGCCCCTTCCCCAGACTTCCTAAATTTGAAGGGACCCACTGAAGGACATCTAGCCGCCCCCTCCTGCAATGCAGACCTACTTCCCTTCAAACCCCTGATATTCTCATGTATCATATTGTTGAAACGAATATGATATATGAAAATGATATATTGTTGAAAATGATATGTTAAAAAACTAATTACATATCATTTTCAACAATAATTAAGCATACTTTTATATCTTATATAGTTGTTGTTTTTTTATTTCCATCAATCACATCTGAAAATTTTCCAATTAGAGATCACACTAGACAAGAGTTTCAAAAAGCATGGGGGAAATGCAGAGAATACATCACAAAACAGTGCCCTAAAATACATACCCGGACTTGTTTCGATTAATGTCTGCAGGAGACTTTGTGGATATTTAAGTTATAATTAGAAAAATCTCAACAATTATTCATAAAGGAAACAGCTTATAAGAAGTAAATAAGGAGGCCAGATACAGGATAAAAGAAGTGTTTTGTTTGGTTGTTTGTACTGTGGTATGTTATGCTTATTGTATTTCTGTATTTATGTTGTAAATAAAATTTCCAATAAAAATTTAAAAATGAACTGAAAATTTTCCAATCTGTTCACTTAATTTACATTTCTTACTTTCACTATTACATTTAAATCTCACAACTAATATCTCTATTCTTTCTCTACTTTGCAATGTTTCGTATATTACACCTGTGAAATTAGCGAAAAAGGAATAAGACAAATAATAAATGTTGGAAATGTAAAGAAAAAGGAGGACCGTACCCCAGATATGGTCTTCTTCCTGCCAGGACCCATCGACTTCCTTGAGGAGGCCTCATCCTGCCGCGGCCTCTTGGCCCCCCGAGCACCACTCTGTTCTGGGTCGGCTTGGGGGGCTTCGCCCTCCCAGTATCTCCTGACGACCTTCTTCTTCTTTGGGGCGGCGGAGAGAAAGAGGGATTATCTGGGGTCAGACAATCAAGGAAACTAGCAAAAGGCCAAGTAAAACCGCAGAGCTAGCCTGACGGAACCGACAACATTGCAAAGGAATCCTAAATGCATTGAAAGCACACGCCAGTTGGAAAAATCTATATTACCAAAGCTGTATTCGACGGAGGAAAGTACATGGTATTTGACATGATTGAGAATCGTGGACTCAGCGACGGAGAATTATAAAGCGTCAAAATCGAGAGGTGGAAAACATGGAAACGACGAGGAGAGTCAGAACTGAGATGTGGAGATATGCTTCAGAGATCCAGACCGTGGGGAGCTCCAAAAAATTAATAATTATAATTTGAACTATAATTTGGATTTTTTTATTTTAGTTTTTTTATTTTAATTGGAGTATTACGATTGGATATATTAATTGGAGGTTTTTTATTGGAAAATCAATAAAAAAAGATTTAAAAATAAAGCACATGCTCACCCCCCACCAGACCCCTGGGAACTCTAGTTTTAGGGTGCTGGGAACTGCAGAATTGTTGTTCATGCATTAAATCTGCATACTGCCCTTCATCCGAAGACCGCGGGGCTGCTCAGAGCATAGAAATACGAGACAAAAGGCGCAAAATGCATATATGAAGGACACGAAGAAAGCAAAACAATAAACACCCCCCCCCCCCGCTTCCAAAACACACACCCATTTAAAAGGACATAGGACAAACTGGCTAGAGAGGATAAACTACGTGTCCCAGAATCCGTTTCGTGAGGTGGAGGAGAGGATGGGCTCCAAATGGATGCCTTCTTGGGGGGGGGCAGCCAAAATCAATAGATGGGGGGCGATTTGAAGAGGGCCTGGAGCAGAGAAAAGCACCCAGGTCCCAGCCCTGGAGACAGGGCCAGAAGGGGCTCCCCAAAGGCCATCCAGCCCCACCTCTTTTTAAAAAAAATATTCATTTTTCTTTTTCATTCATTACATACATCTCAATTTCTTAACATTCACTATATATTCCTCCCTCCCTCCCCTCCAGTGCTTCTGGCTTGTCTCTCTTTTCACCCACTTTGACTTTCTCTGTTTCTGCAAATATAATATAAATGGTCCCCATTCTTTTTCAAAGTCGCTCTTGTCTTTTCCCCTTAATCTATCTGTCATTTCTGCCCTTCTCTTGACTCTCAGTTTAAATGGGATTTCTTTAAAGATGTCAACTTTCTGTCTCTCCACCACTTTCTGTCCCTCAACTTTAGCAGGAATGACCTGCTAAAGCACCGAACGATCCCAGAACTGGAAGGGAACCCCAAAGGCCATCCAGTCGACCCCCCTCTGCAGCCCTTCTTCAATGTAGGCTTCAGAGATATTAAGGACATGGAGGTACATCCTGTCTAATTTTCTTTTTCCCTTTCTGCATCTCTCTGTTTTTGGTTGAGCAAAGAAATGACTGCGCTTGGAGATGGAGCGGATTCCACGACTGAGCCAAATTAAATCCATCCCTGGAAAGAGCCAGGCTTTTTGAATCTCCGGTTCCCATAAATAAGTTAGCTAATACCAGCCAAAAAAGGCAGTAACTCCCTTCCCTTCTTCCTCTTTCACAAGCAGTCATTTGTATTGTTCATTCATTTCAGCCTCAATTTCTTCCTCAGGCTAGTATTATTATTATTATTAATGATAATAATACTGCCATATAACAGTAGATTGTAGGTTGTAGGTGGTGAATTGGAAAGGAAGAAGGGAGAGAACAAGAAAAATCTTCACAATGGAGAAATCATATAAATATTCAGAGTGTGGAGAGAACTTTAGTCGGAGCTCCCAGTCCCCTTCCCATCAAGGAAAGCTCTTCATTCAGAAGGAGAGCCTCACTTCACATGAAAGAACTAACGGGGGAAGAAATTAGTGCTTGAAATGTGCGGAAATCTTCCTTCGCAGCTCCACCCACAGTTCCCATGAGATACCTCATCCAGGGGAGTGTTTGGGAAAAGCTTCATGCAGGTCAGAAACCAAGTCAGTGCTTGGAATGTAGAAAGAGCTTCATTCAGGTGCTGAATCTAATTTTCCATGAAATATTTCCTGCAAGGGACTGTTTAGAATGTGGGAAAAGCTTCACCTGGAAAACCTGTCTCAGTTTCCATTAAATAAAACGCAGCAGGGATAATCAGAGAATCTCAGCAAATGGTATAAGGCATGTGGTCTAACTGGTATTAGGAAACTTCATGAGGCATTAAGGGGAGAGAGAGCGTTGACCCGGAGTAAGGCAGGAATCCAGAGTCCCAGAATGGCCAGGGTCCCCCAAGGGGCATCTGTCCCACCCCACTCCCGCCCCGCCTCACCTTCTTGGGGTCTCCGGCCTCCTCCCGCCCGGCGGCCCTTCCTTCCTCCATGGCTGCCGCTCTCCTCTCTCTCCCAAACCCACGTGGAAAGCCAGGCTGCCGGCTCTTCCGGGTGCTTCCTCCCACCTCGACCAATCGCCGCGCACAGAGCGCCCAGCTCTCCACCAATCGCCGCGCGAGGGGCGCCGTCCCGGAAATGAAGCCACCGCGGAGGCCTAGGAGGCGCTCTGAGAAAGGGGAGAGGCCATGTTGGGTCAGGGCAGCCGGTTCTCCCATGTTTGGAGCGGGAGGAAGGGCCCGCGGCCATCTTGAATGAGGGCAGTTTGGTGCCTGACTGTTATGTATAGATACATACATAGCTATGTACATATTATATATATAATAGTTTAATATAGATAGGGAATTGATAGACGTAGGTGGTATATAGATATACGGCAGCTGCCGGATGCCCCCCTTGGTTGGGCCTGTGATGGACAGCAGAGCCAGGCCAGTCAGCGGACTTAGTCCCTCAGAAATTCCCCCAGGGGGCGGGAGCCTCACTCTGATTGGCTGCCAAGCCAACGGGAGGCGGAGCCAGCCCTTTTGGCGGGAAAAGGCAAGGCGCCTTTTCTGAGGGATGGTCTGAGGGGGGAGCTTGGAGGGGAAGGTGGGGAGGAGAGGAAGAGGAGTCAGGCGGGAGTTGAAGGGGAGAAGCTGGGGGGAGGGAAGGGAGACCCCCAAGAAGGAGGGCTGAGGGGACCCCCTGGGTGTGGGGGGCGGACTGAGAGGGGGGAGCGGAGGGAGACCCCCAAGAAGGAGGGCTGAGGGGACCCCCTGGGTGTGGGGGGCGGACTGAGAGGGGGGAGCGGAGGGAGACCCCCAAGAAGGAGGGCTGAGGGGACCCCCTGGGTGTGGGGGGCGGACTGAGAGGGGGGAGCGGAGGGAGACCCCCAAGAAGGAGGGCTGAGGGGACCCCCTGGGGGTGGGGGGCGGACTGAGAGGGGGAGCGGAGGGAGACCCCCAAGAAGGAGGGCTGAGGGGACCCCCTGGGGGTGGGGGGCGGACTGAGAGGGGGAGCGGAGGGAGACCCCCAAGAAGGAGGGCTGAGGGGACCCCCTGGGTGTCTGAGGGGGGGGAGCGGAGGGAGACCCCCAAGAAGGAGGGCTGAGGGGACCCCCTGGGGGTGGGGGGCGGACTGAGAGGGGGGAGCAGAGGGAAAGGGCCCCTCGCTCAGGAACCCCCCAAGTCTGACACGACTCAGTCCAGGAAGGAGAGGGAAGAAGGGGCAGAAATGGAGTCCAGCATTTGAGCACCATGTCTAGAAAGCGGAACATCGGCCTGAGAAGAGAGGCTGTGCCTGGACTTCTGCGTTTAATGCCCTGACAGCCTCCAAGTTGAGGCAAGAAGTTGTCTTCTGCCTGAAAGTACCTGAAACTGTTCTTAACCTGAGGTACCACTTTAGCTAATGGGGCCTCCTGCTGCCGCCACCACACAATTTCTGTTCTCATCCTGAAACAAAGTTCTTAACCTGAGGTAATATTTTCGGGTTAGCGGAGTCTGTAACCTGAAGCATATGTAACCCGAGGTACCACTGTATTACTATTCTCCTCCTTGGGCCTCTGAGACAGAGAGGGCCTTTCCCTCCTCGTCTCCCAAGGGAGAGGCCTCCTCCATGGGGCCAACATGGCGAGGAGAGAGGCTGCCCTGCGGAGGCCAAGTCATCATGGCAGGAAGGCGGCTGAGGACCAAAGGTGCCGCCCTCCTTCATCCGGGAGGAGAGATCCTGAGAGCGTGGGACCCCCGAGGCCCACAAGGGAGCCATGGCGTCTCTGGGAGCGGCTGGGGCTCCGGAAAAAACAAAATGGCGTTCCTGCCTTTTTTGGAGAAACACCATCTCTTGGCCCTGCTGCCTCCGTGGGCTCCTCCTGGGCCTCCCTGGCCATTGGGGGAATCCAGCTGCCCCCAAACAATGAGGGGGAAGAGAAGGAAGGAGAAATGAAGGAGAAGCTGGGAGGGGGAGCAGCCAAGAGGGAAACTCAGGTGGGAAACTCCCTCAGGAAACCAGGCGAAGGAGAGGAGGAGGCCCAGGGGAATCTGAAAGTGGATTGGCCAGCTTTCCAATGCAGAGGCCTCTGATTGGTCCATCCCTGCTCTGGGGTGGGAAATGGGGTCAGATAGTTCTGGGAACCTAGTAGAAACTGGATTTCTGGTGGGAAACACGGAAAGGATGGCAGGTGTCACTCTTCCTTTGAACTGGAGTCCGGAGTCAGCTCTGTCAGACTTCTTTCTGGAATAAGAAACGCCCTCCTTTCCTGCTGGGTCCCAAACAGGGGCAAGTCAAGCTCAAGGCCACCTCCAACCCCCTCCCCACTTTAAAAGCACCATTTTGAGAAGCAGCAACTCTCAAATACGAAGAAATCAGCACCTCCACCTGCTAACATTCCCCCCCCCGCTTGGTTTTCAGGGAGGGCTTTTCTTAGCCCCTCATCCCCCCCAATTCAAAATAAGGGGCAGGCTGGCTGGAGACCCTTCCCTCCAACCCCCTTACCATTATTTAATGGCATCCCAGTTATATGTATTCCCCTTGTCCCAAAAGAGCCTCAGCTTCAGGGGTGTCTTCTGAATGAGCTGCCAGGAGAAGGCACCTGAGCCTGACTCTCCAGTGGCAGAAGGTTCCCTAGGACACCCCAGGCTCAACGTGGGTCAAACGCTGAGGAAAACTTCTTGGAGCAACTTTTGGGAAAAGGGGAATACATATAATGGGGATGCCATTAAATAACGGTAAAGGGGTTGGGAAATGGGAGTGCCTGATCACCTCATCTGTCTCCTGAGAAATCTCTATGTGGGACAAGAAGCTACAGTTAGAACTGGATATGGAACAACCGATTGGTTCAAAATTGGGAAAGGAGTACGACAAGGCTGTATATTGTCTCCCTGCTTATTTAACTTATATGCAGAATTCATAATGCGAAAAGCTGGGCTGGATGAATCCCAAGCCGGAATTAAGATCGCCGGAAGAAATATCAACAACCTCAGATATGCAGATGACACAACCTTGATGGCAGAAAGTGAGGAGGAATTAAAGAACCTTTTATTGAGGGTGAAAGAGGAGAGCGCAAAATATGGTCTGAAGCTCAACATCAAAAAAACGAAGATCATGGCCACTGGTCCCATCACCTCCTGGCAAATAGAAGGGGGAGAAATGGAGGCAGTGAGAGATTTTACTTTCTTGGGCTCCATGATCACTGCAGATGGTGACAGCAAAATAGAGCCCATAATCCCAGGATCTCTGAAATGAACAAATAAATGCACAGGATGGTCCAGATTGAACTCTTCCACGGATAAATGTTTGCCACGTCCAAAATGGAAGGCAAGAGCAGAGCAGGGTCCTCAAAAGAGCCGCAGGGGTTTGGGATCTACGCATTCAGCTGCCCAAGGCACTTGCTAAGACCTAGATCTGGGCTCCTTGGGGCAAATGGGGGCGGGGAGGGCAGGCTCTAAGCGCAGCAGCAGATCTGCCGGCAGGCAGAGGGAAGGGCAGGCTCGGTTTTGCAAGGGTTAAAAGGAGCAGAGCTGGATTCCTAGAGAGGACGGGAAGTGAAGGGGGTGAAGGTCCTCCATCGCTAAATTCCCTCCCTCCCCCATCCCTTCCTGCTTTCTTCTCTCTCCTTTGCAAAGGCCCATCTGGAATGCGGTGAGTCCCCTATTTCCTCCCTCTGAGGGTGCAGTGGGGAGAAGGGGGTCCCAGGGGGGCAGGGAGGGGGCATAGGGGTCCCTTCTCAGGTCATGCATGGTGGGGGAGACCCCCAAGTCAGGGAGCAGAGGGTCCTCCCTTGTCCTCTCTGCCAAGCCAGGGAGGGGCCACTTCGCAGGAAATATGCATCTCTGCTCTTCCTTGGGATCCAGATGCTGCCTTCCTCTTTAGGGAGGGGGCTTGGGGTCAAGGAAAATTGGGCAGGTAAAGAATGGGACGCGGGTGGCGCTGTGGGTTAAACCACAGATCCTAGGACTTCCCGATCAGAAGGTAGGTGGTTCGAATCGGGGGGGGGGGGGGAGCTCCCGTTGCTCGGTCCCAGCTCCTGCCCACCTAGCAGTTCAAAAGCGCGTCTAAGTGCAAGTAGATAAATTGGTACTGTAGGAGGAAACCCCCCCACCCCCATCATTCAGTTTGTACAAACTTCACACACACTCACACTCACACACTACATACGCTGCGCTTCTGTTATAAATTCATAGAAAATCTACCATGCATCGGATTTGCACTGTTCCACTTTTATTTTACTCCGTGAAGGAAGGACTACAAAATGGGGAAGGTTTGATACAGGACAGCCATAATCCCTTGAGCGTACCAACACGTACACAGGAGTCCTGCCCAGTTGCTATGCCAACCCTGATGGTCCTAGACAGAAGACAATCAAGATCACAAAGAACTTCCATATGGGGAGTGGATTCAGCATGGACTGGAACAAACGACAATGATAATAATAATAATAATAATAATAATAATAATAATAATAATAATAATAATTTATTATTTATACCCCGCCCATCTGGCTGAGTTTCCCCAGCCACTCTGGGCGGCTCCCAATCAGTGTTAAAAACAGTACAGCGTTACATATTAAAAACTTCCCTGAACAGGGCTGCCTTAAGATGTCTTCTGAATGTCAGGTAATTATTTATCTCTTTGACATCTGATGGGAGGGCGTTCCACAGGGCGGGCGCCACTACCGAGAAGGCCCTCTGTCTGGTTCCCTGTAGCCTCACTTCTCGCAATGAGGGAACCGCCAGAAGGCCCTCGGCGCTGGATCTCAGTGTCCGGGCTGAACGATGGGGGTGGAGACGCTCCTTCAGGTATACAGGACCGAGGCCATTTAGGGCTTTAAAGGTCAGCACCAACACTTTGAATCGTGCTCGGAAACGTACTGGGAGCCAATGCAGATCTCTCAGAACCGGTGTTATGTGGTCCTGGCGGCCACTCCCAGTCACCAGTCTAGCTGCCGCATTCTGGATTAATTGCAGTTTCCGAGTCACCTTCAAAGGTAGCCCCACGTAGAGCGCGTTGCAGTAGTCCAAGTGTGAGATAACTAGAGCATGCACCACTCTGGCGAGACAGCTCGCGGGGAGGTAGGGTCTTAGCCTGCGTACCAGGTGGAGCTGGTAGACAGCTGCCCTGGACACAGAGTTAACCTGCGCCTCCATGGACAGCTGTGAGTCCAAAATGACTCCCAGGCTGCGCACCTGGTCCTTCAGGGGCACAGTTACCCCATTCAAAACCAGGGAATCCCCCACACCAACCTGCTCCCTGTCCCCCAAAAACAGTACTTCTGTCTTGTCAGGATTCAGATCTTCCCTCTGGGGGCAGGAAACTGCAACTACCTTTTGTCTTCTGAAAATGACTCATGAGGAGGGGGGAGAAGGGAACCAGCCAGGTGACAGGACACTCAGGTTACCACCACAACTCCTCCCTCAACCCCTCCTTTCTGTAATGTATGCATGATGTTTCTGGGGGTAGGCTTGACCTAGAGGATGGGAATTTCAAAAGTTTTTATAAGGTCTTGCACACCATTTTTCTGGGTCTTTCCTCTCTCTTGCAAGTGAGGGGAACACCCTGTTGCAACAGTTCAATAAAGGCCAAGCCTACAGGCTGCTGTTTTGCTCCAAGTTATCCTGGTTGGTGTCTTTGTTTTTGTCCAAGGGAGCCCTCGGATTTTTCCGGTAACAGTACCACTCCGGCGGAAGGTAAATGGCGTTTCCGTGTGCTGCTCTGGTTCGCCAGAAGTGGCTTAGTCATGCTGGCCACATTTATACAAGGATTAAGACCCATCATTAAAATACACAACAAAATTGTTCCAGTAAGATACTGAAATAAGCATGCAAGAAAAGAATACTATTAAAACAGTGCAGCTATTAAGAGGCAGAAAAGAACAGAGCAATGTGTAGAAAAATATCTTTATGCTCCCTTTTTCTCTTAGGGTGCTTTGAAGACGTAGCTGTTCCTTTCACAGAGGAGGACTGGGCTTTGCTGGATCCTGACCAGAGAGCTCTGCAGAAGGAAGTCAAGGAGGAGAATCGTGGGATCGTGGCCTCTCTGGTAAGGCTCCCTGCTGGATCATAAGATCAGCTTTGAAATTCCATACAGATCTCTGTAGGACAAACCTCTATTTTGAGGGAGCCCCATAGCGCCACCTGCAGCACCTGAGATGTTAACACACCCACAACTCTCAATAGGAGATGTATCTCCTGTTTTGTCTGGGAATATTCTTCCACCAGTCCTGCCTTTTCCAACCAGGATGAGGCTGCTCTGAGCTGCCCAGGCCTTCTTCAGTGTAGGCTTCAGAGATCTTAGGGACGTGGAGGTACATCCTGTCTAATTTTCTCAAATTTTTTTCTCAAAAAAGGCAGTAATTCATTTCCCTTCTTCCTCTTTCACAAACAGTCATTTGCATTGTTCAGTCATTTCAGGCTCAATTTCTTCCTCAGCCTAAACATAATAATAATAATAATAATAATAATAATAATAATAATAATACTGCCATATAACAGCAGATTGTAGGTGGTGAATTGGAGAGGAAGAAGAAGGGAGACAACCAAGAGAATCCTCACAATGGAGAAACCATATAAATATTCAGAGTGTGAAGAGAATTTCAGTCGGAGCTCCCAGTCCGCTTCCCATCAAGGAAAGCTCTTCATTCAGAAGGAGAGCCTCACTTCACATGAAAGAACTAACGGGGGAAGAAATTAGTGCTTGAAATGTGGAAAAAGCTTCCTTCGCAGCCCCATTCTCGATTCCCATGAGATACTTCATACAGGGGAGTGTTTGGAAAAAGCTTCACCTGGAAAACCAGTCTCAGTTTCCATTAAATAAATCACAGCAAGGATAATCACAGAATTTCAGAAAATGGTATAAGGCATATGGTATAACCGGTATCAGGAAACTTGATGAGGAATTAAGGGGAAAGACAGTGTTGACATGGAGTAGTTACAAAATTAATGTTCTCTCCCCAAGTGCCACAGACCCTCCTCCAAAGAGAGCTTCTCTGAAGAAAGCACAAGCAAAAATTACTCCATTTTACGTGAATAAGGAAAACGAGGAGGTGGCTAAGAAACAGCAGGAGCCAGATCCTATTACTGACCTTATAGGATCTCTCAGCAGCTCTGAGGATGAGCAGAAAGAGGTTTTGGGCCCAGGCAGCTCAACTGCTAAGTCATCTCTGGCACTGAGACCAGGAGCTCAAGCGACTCAAGGCCAAATTCAGGCTAAACAGGTAGAGGAACTAATCTGAAAGCAAATTTCAAAATTAAAGCAAGTATAAAAGACTGCTACTCCCAAACTTCTGGGACCAAAGAGGGATTATCAGTCTTTGGTGGCTTGTAGTACTAAGAGAGGACATGGAACGCTTAAAATCCTTTTTGGCTGACTGTAATAAAATTCTTACCATCCTGATAGGTACTTGTAAAACCTTCTGAATAAAATCTAGCAGAGTCTGTGGCACCAGATAATACAACAATATCTCTTTCCCTACCATTAAAAATAGATCAATAAGGGAAGTTTGATTCGTCCACATGGCAAAAGGAGGTCTAAAAGTACAAAGAAGAGCAAAAATGTTAAAAATTTTAAAAATAGTGCAATATTAAAAAGTTGACTTAAAAATACTTTTTAACTTACTTAAGAGTAGCTCATGGTCTGGGTCCAGACAGAACACTAATTCGTTCTCAGATGTCCATTCTTAACCTGAAACTGTTCTTAACCTGAAGCGCCACTTTAGCTAATGGGGCCTCCCGCTGCCGCCGCACCACCAGAGCACAATTTCTGTTCTCATCCTGAAGCAAAGTTCTAACCCGAGGTACTATTTCTAGGTTAGCGGAGTCTGTAAGCTGAAGCGTATGTAACTGAAGCGTATGTAACCCGAGGTACCACTGTACTGGAATTTGCACACCAGATCCTTATATCAATATGAAACGATATGCAAGGTTATCAAATGCTCTGGTGTCCTGTCAGAAGCCAAAACAAAACCAACTAGGAAGAGAGTTTTCATAAAAAAAGAATTGGAAATGGGTGCTGTCTCAAAATAAGCTACTTCTCTCAAGCTACCCTAATCCTTTAGGTATCTTCTCACAAGGAGTGTAAAGTTTGTGAATATAGTGTATATAGTATAAAGTTTGTCAATATAGTGTATAAGTACAGAGAATATCTAAGGAGGAGTGGTGTATTAGTCTCAAGATTATTCAAAAATGTGGCATCACCAGCTCCTCTGCTTCGACATTCAGCAACACCTCCAAAAAGTCCTCAATCCAAGGCAGACTATTATCCTTTAGTTGACATATACTCTGCAGGTGACAATCCTGACTAGTCAGCTGACCTGGACCCCAAGGAACCCCATAACTCAGACAGCCCTGGGAAGGACCTACTTGACAGAACTGAAAAGAATTGATTACATGCCTTCTGTGCTCTGCCACAAGACGCCCAGAATGAAATACTCTCAGATTTGACCTCTGACGTTCCTGCCTAATAAGTTTGAAGAATGAACATAAGGGCTCATGCAAGTAGAACTTGACCCTTTGTGCTCCAGATCCAGCCCACCAGAATGAACCCTCTTTCCTACCAATTGGAGATGAAAAGCTTCCCCGAATATTTGGTCCCCATGCAAGAGACAAATATGGCCGCAACATCTGCCTGGCTTGCAATGAGAGAGCTCAAAGAGCGTCAACAGGACTCTCCATAGAAAGCACCAAGCATGGGGCCACTTACATGTATTAGCTACTCGTCTGTTTTCTGCCCATGCTGTGGGGTTGCAATTTTCATGCTTAGGGACAGGATGGTAACTCGTTTTGCCACCAAGTTCTGTCCATAAGCCCCAATGAGTTCAATGGGATCTACTCTCAGGTCACTACTGTACAGACCATGCCAGCCTTACAAAGTGGGGTGAGGAGCAAAGAGCTGAAATTGGAATCACTGGAATTGCTTAGCAATGGGGCTTTTGAGGCTTCAGGTTCCGGTCTGCCTTAATGGATGCCGCTCCCACGATAGCAGAGATCGTGAGCAAAGAATAAACAGATGATTTGAGGGTAATTGTCCTTAATTAAAGCTGCGTGCTGGAACAGATGTAACAAGATAATAAACCACTAAATTTAGACAGATACAAAGCTGAAACAATTTGAACTGGAAAGAAGACTTCCGTTGATGAAAAATGTATGTTGTTAGGGAGGGGGGGAGCCTTTACCCTTTCTTTATATATATATCATGTTTGTAACTGTCAGCGCTGCCCAAGGTCCCAGCTCACACAAGACCAACGCTGCTTCTTTCTTTAGTATAAAAGTCTTTATTGAAGTTCAGTTTCACTTCCACACGCGCAGCGTGCAACGCTACGTCTGTACCTTAGACCGCCGAAGCTCCATCTGAATCTCCTCCCCCCTGATACCAGTTTAAGATTGTAGCCTTACTCCACCTCTTCCTCTGTTCCTTCCTTCTCTGGGTCCTCCTGCTAGTCGGAGTCTCACTCTTCCTAGACTCCTCTGACGCTGAGTCCCCTGACTCTTCCCCCTCCCTCCTTCGGGCTTTTGGACCTGGCTCCCAATCCGGGTCTTCTGCTGTCCCGCGCTCCTGCACATTTGAACTTGGCGCGCGCGCGCAGCCTCCCACTTTCCTTCTGACTGTTACACTTGTGTCACTGCCCCCTCCTTTGGGGAGGCTAGCTGGACCCGGCCTTCCCTCCGTTTCCCCACTTTCCGATGGGGGCGTGGTTATCCCTGACTCATCTTCTCTCCCCGCTGGAGGAGAGGCTGGTCCTGACTCATGTGACTCTTCCCCCCCACTGTGCTCTGGTGGGGGAACTGGTCCTGATCCTCCGCTGCTCCCTTGGGATTCCCCGCTGGCCCCTTGTTTCTGGAGCGTCCCCCCTGGGACCCCCCTTGCCCTTACCATAGGTGCCCCCTTCTGGGAATCTTCTGATTCGCTGGAGAAGCTCATGGAATCTCTCGGGTCACTGTCATATTCCCCTACGCTCCCCTCGGATTCCTCTCCTCCGCTCTCTATTTGCTCTCTCCCCTGTGCTTCTGCTCCTGAGCCTCTGACATCCACCCCCCCCTCGAAGCCCCCCCTCCCCCTCCCCCTCTTCGGGTGTGGGTTCCGGGTGCTCCAGCGCTGGGGGTGTGAGTGCTGGACGTCGTTCTCTCCAGCGGGATCAGGCCCCCCCACGATGGGTTCGTCGACGTCGACTTCCTCTGCTTCCATTTCTCTGCTGTCGTGCTCAAATCCAGGATCCTCCCCCAACACGTCCATGTCCTCCTCTCCACCCGGTCCCTCGGGTGAGGCTGTGTGTAAGGGCCCCCTCAGCAGTTCCCTGCTCCACCCCACTTCTGGTTGAGTGTCCCACCAATAGGAGCGGTCTGTGACAAACCCCGAGAGCGACCCCTCCTGGGAGCTCGTTCCTGGCGTCGGCTCCTCATCTGATGAGAAACCCTGGAACGTGCTGGCTGACAGTGTGGGTGTGAAAAGCCAGTCGTCGAAATACTCCGCCGGCATGGGTCTGTGTGGGAAGATCGAATGGAACTCGTCTTTGAGGTAATGCTCCTCCACGGCATAGCACGGCACCCACTCGTTGGCGCTGGCCGGGGTACCCTCCCTGGCGAGGAGATATTCAACTCCCTCTTCCCCCCATCTGGAGTCCAAAATCTCCGTGACCTCGTTGAGTGGCGTCGCCCTCTGTGATCCCTCCCCTGCTGGCGATGTGCTACGTGGGGCTGGTGCGGTCCCTGGCGCCTGAAACCTGTGGGGTGCCTTGTAGGGTGTGAGCACCGACCTGTGAAGGACTGGGTGCATTCTGGAGCCCTCCGGGAGTGTCAACCGGTAGGCCACTGGATTGATTTGTGCCGCGACCTGGTAAGGTCCCAGCTGCTTGTGCCCGAGCTTCTTCTTAGCTAGCGTTCTGGCCGGCACTGCCTGGGCTGCTAACCAGACCCAGACCCCCACCTGGATGTCTTCCCCGACCCTCCTGTGCCTGTCTGCCTGCATCTTATAGGCGTGTTTCGCGAGTTCCAAGTGCCTTCGGAGTTGCTCATGGACCTCCTGTAACTCTGCAGCTAAGTGCTCTGCCCCCCGTGGCTCCCCCTCCCCCTCGGTTTCTAACCCCGGGAAGGTTCTGGGATGGCGCCCATTGTTGGCGAAGAACGGTGTTACCCCTGTAGACCCGTGCTTCGTGTTGTTGTAGGCAAACTCGGCCAGCGGTAGGTAGTGCACCCAGGTCGAGGGCTGTTGATTCGCGTAGCATCGCAGGTACTGCTGCATGATGGCGTTGACCCTCTCCGCTTGTCCGTTGGTCTGCGGGTGTCGTGCCGACGCTAATTTGATCTTGACGTTCAGGATACCCAGCAGCTTCTGCCAGAAGTTCGAGATGAATTGGCGGCCCCGGTCGGACAGGATGGACCGCGGCAAGCCGTGAGCTTTGAACACATGGTCTATGAACAGCTTGGCCATCTGTTCCGCTGTGGCCACTTTCGCGCACGGAATGAAGTGCGCCATCTTGGTGAACAGGTCTACGACCACGAGTACCGCTGTTTTGCCTCGCGAGCTGGGCAGATCTGTAACAAAGTCCAGGGCCACTTTCTCCCACGGTTCGAGCGGCGTCTGCAGCGGTTCCAGCAGACCCGCCGGCTTCCTGTGTACTGGTTTGGCCCTTTGGCAGGTGTCACACCTGGAAACGTAATCCGCGACTTCTCCCCTCACCTTGGGCCACCAAAAGTCCCTGGTGACTAATTCCGCCGTCTTGTGCTTGCCGAAGTGCCCAGCGCTGGGCGCGTCGTGTAGCTGCTGCAGGACTCTCGCGCGAAGGTCGTCACCTGAAACGTAGAGAGCCCCTTTGCGGAGGAGTAGTCCGTCGCGTATCTGGAACTCGTCGTCCTTCACTGTGCCGTTTCGCACCTCCTCCATCTTGGATTGTGCAAACGAATCCGCCTGTAGCGCGCGGCGCACTGCGTCCAGGTCCACGGCGGCTGAAGCGCACGCCCACACTTTTGGTGTGAAAATGTGTTTGGCCGCTGCCGGTGCCGCTTCCTCGAGATACTGCGGCTTCCTGGATAGCACATCCGCCATGACGTTGTTGTCTCCCGGGATGTATTCTATCCGGAAATCGAAATCCGCAAAGAACTCCGCCCAGCGGATGTGTCTCTGGTTCAGGAACTTCGCCGTGCGCCAGTACTCCAGGTTCTTATGGTCCGTGCGGACCTGCACTGTGTGTCTGGCTCCGACCAGGAAGTGCCGCCACGCCTTGAAGGCTGCATGAATGGCCAGCAACTCCCTGTCCCAGATGGTGTAGTTCTGCTCCGACTTGCTGAGCTTCCTGGAGTAGAATGCGCACGGTCTCCAGTCCCCTTGCGGATCTTGCTGCAACAGGACCGCCCCCACCGCTCTGTCCGAGGCGTCCGTTTCAACCCTCATTGGTTTGCTGAGGTTTACGTGTAGCAGCTGTTCTTCGGACGAGAAGAGACGCTTGAGCCTCCGAAAGGACTGCTCCGCCTGGTCCGTCCAGGTGAACTTCTTCTTCTTGGAGCTGAGGGTGTCCGTGATGGCCGCCGTCTCCTTCGCGAACCCCTTGATGAACTTGCGATAAAAGTTGGCGAAACCGATGAACTTCTGGACCTCCTTCCGATTGCGCGGGCTCTTCCAGTCCAAGACCGAGCGGACCTTGGCGCTGTCCATGGCGAGTCCCCTGTCGGACAGCTTGTAGCCCAGGAAATCCTCCGTCATGTCGAACTGGCACTTCTCCAGCTTAGCGTAAAGTCTGTGCTCCCGTAGTCTCTGCAGGACCTCCTTGACGTCCTCCTCGTGCGCCTCCTGCGATTCCGAGAAGATCAGGATGTCATCTAAGAAGCAGACGCACTTCTTGTAGAGGAGTCCTGCTAACACGTGGTGCATGAAAGCTTGGAAACAATGGGAACCATTTTGCAGACCAAACGGCATGACTCGGTATTCATAGGTGCCTAAAGGCGTAAACATGGCTGTCTTCCACTCGTCGCCCTCCCGCATGCGTATAAGGTTGTACGCCCCTCGTAGATCCAACTTGGTGAAGATCCGTCCCTTCCTCACCGTCGCGAGCAGGTCGTCAATCTTGGGCATGGGGAATGCCGTGGGCTTTGTCCTGGAATTGATGATCCTATAATCCACTACGAGCCTCCGTTCGGGCGTGCCCCTCTTCTTCACGAAAAACACGGGACTGCCCCCCACTGCTTTGGATTCCCGGATGAATCCCCGCTTCAAGTTGCGATCTATGAACTCCCTGAGTTCTTGCATTTCGTCTTCAGACATGGAGTACAGTCTTCCAGTCGGCAGCGTCGCCCCCGGCAGGAGGTCAATCTTGCAGTCGTAGGGCCTGTGGGGAGGCAGCTTGTCCGCTTCCTTCTCGCAGAAGACCTCCAAAAAGGCCTTGTACTTGTTGGGTACCGCTTGTACCATGCCTAGGTGTAGCTGCGGTTCATCCTCTTGCCCCTCTTCTTCCTGGCAGGTCTGGATGCAGTGTTCTGCGCAGTAGGAAGAGCAGAAGGTCAATTGCCGCTGGTACCATGCTAATGCCGGGCTGTGCCTATCCAGCCAACTCATGCCCAACACTATGGGCGTGTCCGACAGGTGGGTGACGTTGAAGCTGATGACTTCGCGGTGGTTCCCAATTTGCATCACCAGAGGCGGTGTTTGCTGTACCACCTTTCCTCCCAGTATCTTCCTGCCATCTACCGTGACAACATTTAGGGGCATCGTGGCTGGCAGGAGTGCTATGCGATGCTGCTTGACGAAGTCCACTCCTACAAAGTCTGCATTGCTGCCAGAGTCAATGGTAATAGGGACCTCCAGGGTGAGCCCATTGGGCAGCTGGAGCGATGCGGTGAGTTGCACCACTGGTTTGGGTGGGAGGGGGTCTGTGGGCTGCAAAATCTCTGGGGGCTGCTTCACTGACTCGCCTGGTTGACCCCCAGTGCTGTTGTTTCCAACCAGGCTTCGTCGTTTCCCTGCAGCTGTTCCCCCTGCTGAATTGCTCCTTTTACAGTTGCTGAGGCTGCAGTGTGCTTCTGGATCCTCTGGGGACACTCTTTGGCCATGTGCAGTGCATTGTCGCAGATGTAACACTTCCTGCTCCCTCTAGGAGCCTTCGCCTTGACTGCTCCTGGTGTTTGGGCTCTGCTTGCTGTCTGAGCCCTGGCACCACCTATCTCCATCGGCTCTTCTCCCCTCCCCAGCGGAGGCGTGGATTGAGCACGCTCTGTCTCTCTGGGTAGGAAGGGAGTTGTTCTGGCCAGCGTGTTTGCCCTACGCCCCTCCTCCCTGCTCCAAGGGCGTTCTTCCAGGCGCACCCCAATTGCGAGCGCCCTTTGAACTACTTCTGTGGTGCTTTGGGGCCTCTCTCCCCTCGCCAGCTCATCTTTCACGGCTCCATTCAGCCCCTCCCAGAACAGATCCCTGACGGCAGCGGAGTCCTTCTGCCAGCCCAGCACATTTACTAACCCAAAAAAGCGGGAGTGATATTGGCGCACCGTTGCTTTTCCTTGCCTCAATCCATGCATTTCCCTTCTAGCCACATCCACATCTACTGTTGATTTAAAACAAGCGTCCATTGCTTCAATAAAGGCGCTTGAATCTTTGAGGGCGGGATCATTTTCGTGCAATAAGGTTCGCAGCCACGACTTAGCTTCCCCATGCAGATGAGTGATTATCAAGCCCACTTTCTCCTCCTCGTCTCTAAAGTCTTTCCGAAGCAATTTGAGCGCGAAAACTATGTCTGCTCTGAAGTTAGGATACTGCTGCAGGTTCCCGTCGAAGTGGGCTACTATGCTGCCCCCCCCCCCCCGTTTCCCGAGGCCAACTCCCTCCGGCTTGGCTCCTGACTTCCTGACTGCCCCTCCTTTCCCCAACGGTCCCACCTGGCTTGCAGATCCTGGCAGAGCGCAGCTGTTTCTTCTTCCTTTTTCTTTGATGCAGCCAATTCTGCGTAAAGCGCTGAGACTGCCTCCTGCAGTTGTGTCACCTTCTCCTCTGTAGTCATCTTTGCCTATCTTCGTGAGCTTGCAAAACACCAAGTTCTTGCCCCTCGCTGCGCCAACTCACGCTGCGAGGGTTGAACTCTTTATTGTGAGATGGAGCTTACTGTCAGCGCTGCCCAAGGTCCCAGCTCACACAAGACCAACGCTGCTTCTTTCTTTAGTATAAAAGTCTTTATTGAAGTTCAGTTTCACTTCTACACGCGCAGCGTGCAACGCTACATCTATACCTTAGACCGCCGAAGCTCCATCTGAATCTCCTCCCCCCTGATACCAGTTTAAGATTGTAGCCTTACTCCACCTCTTCCTCTGTTCCTTCCTTCTCTGGGTCCTCCTGCTAGTCGGAGTCTCACTCTTCCTAGACTCCTCTGACGCTGAGTCCCCTGACTCTTCCCCCTCCCTCCTTCGGGCTTTTGGACCTGGCTCCCAATCCGGGTCTTCTGCTGTCCCGCGCTCCTGCACATTTGAACTTGGCGCGCGCGCGCAGCCTCCCACTTTCCTTCTGACCGTTACACTTGTGTCACTGCCCCCTCCTTCGGGGAGGCTAGCTGGACCCGGCCTTCCCTCCGTTTCCCCACTTTCCGATGGGGGCGTGGTTATCCCTGACTCATCTTCTCTCCCCGCTGGAGGAGAGGCTGGTCCTGACTCATGTGACTCTTCCCCCCCACTGTGCTCTGGTGGGGGAACTGGTCCTGATCCTCCGCTGCTCCCTTGGGATTTCCCGCTGGCCCCTTCTTTCTGGAGCTTCCCCCCTGGGACCCCCCTTGCCCTTACCATAGGCGCCCCCTTCTGGGAATCTTCTGATTCGCTGGAGAAGCTCATGGAATCTCTCGGGTCACTGTCATATTCCCCTACGCTCCCCTCGGATTCCTCTCCTCCGCTCTCTATTTGTTCTCTCCCCTGTGCTTCTGCTCCTGAGCCTCTGACAGTAACATAAATGATTCGGCAGCACACACACCCCGAATGCTAACAAACTGATAAAAAGCAAGAGGAGATACAAGAGAATGGGATTGTATTTATGGATTACAACAGAAAAGCGAACTATGTGACAAAATTGAAATGGATTTAAAGCCTCAAACTTTCACTGTATTGCTATGGAAGGAAATGGAGTTTAGTTTTGATGATCAGCCAAGGCTTGGGGACAGGATGGTGACTGGTTTTGGCACCAAGTTCTGTCCATAAGCCCCATTGAATTCAATGGGATCTACTCTCAGGTCACTACTGTGCATAACATGTCAGCCTTACGAAATGGGGTGAGGAGCAAACAGGGGAAACTGCAAGCACTGGAGGTGTTTACAAATGGGGCTTCTGTTGGGAAGGGGCCGCCCCATTTGTGCTTCTCCAGGGGCAGGAGAATATCTAGGGCAGGAGAATCCCTGCAGGGCCTCAGGCTGCCTTTGCTTCTTCCTCTCTTCCAGGACCCTGCAGCTCGTTTTGGCTCCTTGACTCCTCAGGAAGGATGAAAGAGACGGATCCTGCAAAGCTAGCGAGGATGGAAGGGGGAAGATGGACGGTTGACCTGGTCAGGTTGTCTCCTGCATCCCTCCCCACAACCTCTGAGCGTTCCCTCCCAGTGACCTCCGAGAGATCTGGTGAGTCCCAGGGGAGGGGAGATGGGGATGTGGAGGGATGGAGCCAGAGAGGAATTGGGGCTTCCTCAGCTTGGGGGTGGGGGGAGGCAGGCAGGCGGATGGAGATGGAGAAGGGGAGCACCTTTTCGGGCTGCCCCACCTGCCTGCCTGCCTGCTCCTTTGTCATCTGCAGGCAATTTGAGCTAGGAATAGATCACAGTTTCCCGGCCACTGTGATGTATTGGCAGCTCAAAATGTCTAAAACCAGTTCTGTGATCTGAATGCCTTACCAATGTCCGACACTGATCCGTCGCGCAGCACTAGAAGCCACAAGTCTTTAAGGGAACCTGATCCTGCTTTGCAAACTGAATGCAGATGAGGCCTCCATGTATTATTTTTTTCTTTTCTTTTTGGAATAACTTTTTATTTGCTTTTAAAAACAAGGAACATAGGAATAATAAAACATGTAGACCAAGTCTTCTCATGTCATTTATATGTAAAATAGCAGAATAAATTTTGCCAGAATATCTATAACATATAGTTCATCATTAGTGGTCAGTGTATGAGTTCTGGTTCCATGAATTGCTTTCAAATGAAACAAAAAAAAGGGCTTTAAAGGTCAGCACCAACACTTTGAATTGTGCTCGGAAACGTATTGGGAGCCAATGTAGGTCTTTCAAGACCGGTGTTATATGGTCGCATTCTGGATGAGTTGTAGTTTCCGCGTCACCTTCAGAGGTAGCCCCACATAGAGCGCATTGCAGTAGTGCAAGCGGGAGATAACCAGAGCATGCACCACTCTGGCGAGGGAGTCCGCAGGCAGATAGGGTCTCAGCCTACGTACCTGATGGAGCTGGTAGACAGCTGCCCTGGACACAGATTTGACCTGAGGCTCCATGGACAGCTGTGAGTCCAAAATGACTCCCAGGCTGCGCACCTGGTCCTTCAGGGGCACAGTTGCCCCATTCAGGACCAGGGAATCCTCCACACCTGCCCGCCTCCTGTCCCCCAAAAACAGTACTTCTGTCTTGTCAGGATTCAACCTCAATCTGTTAGCCGCCATCCATCCTCCAACCGCCTCCAGACACTCACACAGGATCCATTAAGTGGTGGGGGAGGACCATCCGAATCAGTCCCACCTCCCTGCAGAGGGGAAGAGTTGCAGAGAAGTCCAGTTGCACCAGGAAGTGATCTGACCATGGCACTTCTTTCGTTTCGCTTTTACTTAGTGTCAGATCACCAACATCCATAGAGGTAAACACCAGGTCCAAGGCATGTCCGCGGCTATGGGTTGGGCCAGACTTATTCAGGGACAGCCCCATGGAGGCCATGCTTTCCACAAAGTCCCGAGCGGCCCCTTGTAAGGTCGTGTCGGCATGGATGTTAAAATCCCCCAGGACAACCAAACTAGGTGTCTCCAGGAGAACATCCGCCACGACCTGAAGCAGCTCGGACAGGGAATCCTTGGTGCAGCGGGAAGGTCAGTACACCAAAAGGAATCCTGTACTGCCCCTATTGCCCAACTTCCAGAACATGCACTCTAGAGAACTGAGTCTTCCCAATAGGACGCCTGGTGCAGACTAATGACTTCCTAAAAATCACTGCAACCCCCCCTCCCCGCCCACAAGACCTGGGTTTCTGTGCGTAAGAGAAACCTGGTGGGCAAGCAGCGGCAAGGACAGGCCCATCTGCTTCATCCAACCAAGTCTCTGTTACACATGCCAGGTCAAGTCCTCCATCCATGATCAAGTCATGGATGGCAGTGGTCTTATGAATCATTGACCTGGCATTGCACAGCAGCACCTTCAGGTCATGTGGGTATCACTTGCTGATTCTAGTATCCATCCGGTCAGGACCAGACCCGGAGGCAGGGATAGTCCTCAGACAACGACTAAACCTGCCTCCTCTGTAACGACATGGTCTGGTCTTAGCGTAACTCCTCCTCCTTTTGTTGACTGGGACCCACTCCCCGGCAGCCTTGACCCCTCCCCTTAAGAACAAAATAAAACCTTTAAAAAAAAATAAAACAATACAAACAAAAAACTGTAAAAATTACAAAAACACCAAAATCAAACAAATTCCCAGGCCCAACCAAACATCCACCCCACCCCACCATCACAACCCACATACAAAAAATTCAAAATAAAATTTTAAAAACATTTTAAAAAGAACTCTGCGCCCCCCTGAGTCCTCCTGGACAGCAGCAGCAGTAACAGCAACCGTAGTTGTGAGGCCTGTCAGGCCCCGCCTTGGGCCAGATGGTGAGTGGCAAGAGCAGGGCCCCCAGACACTCACACAAGGGAGTCCTCCTGGGCAGCAGAGCAGTCCTTGTGAGGCTTCAGGCCCCGCCCTGGGCCAGGTGGTTAGTGGCAAGAGCAGGGCCCTCAGGCATTCACACAGGTGAGTCCTCCTGGGCAGCAGAGCAGTCCTTGTGAGGCTTCAGGCCCTGCCCCGGGCCAGGTGGTAAGTGGCAAGAGCAGGGCCCTCAGGCACTCACACAGGGGAGGTCAAGTCAAGGAGGAGAATCGTGGGATCATGGACTCTTATGGATCATAACATGTTGTGATTGGAGATGGAGTGGATTCCATGATTGAGCCACAAAAATATCCATCCCAGATAAAAGCCAAGAAATATCTCAGTTAATACCAGAAAACAAAAACAGTAAAACCTATAGTAAGGGCTCACATCTAATTCTCTTCAGATCTTCCTCTGTCACAAGCATTCATTAACGTTGTTCAATAATCTGGAGCTCTCATTTCCTCCTGAGACTCTAATTAGCTTCTCTCTTCATTGCAGATTGTGATGAATCAGAAGGGAAGAACAAGGGGGAGCACAAGAGAATCAACATAGCGGAGAAGTCATATAAATATTCAGAGTGTGGAGAGAAGATCCGTCAGAGTTCCCAGTCCACCTCCCATCAAAGAATGAGCTTCATTCGAAGGAATACCCTCACTTCACACGAAAGAACACAGGGTAGGGAGAAATTGTATCAGTGCTTGGAGTGTGGAAAGAACTTCAATCAGAAGGATAGTCTCACTTTGCATCAAAGAGTTCATACAGGGGAGAAACCCTATCAGTGCTTGGATTGTGGAAAGGGCTTCAGTTCGAAGCAAAGTCTTACTACCCATCAAAGAATTCATACAGGGGAGAAACCCTATCAGTGCTTGGATTGTGGAAAGGGCTTCAGTCGGGAGCAAAGTCTTACTACCCATCAAAGAGTTCATACAGGGGAGAAACCCTATCAGTGCTTGGATTGTGGAAAGGGCTTCAGTCGGGAGCAAAGTCTTACTACCCATCAAAGAGTTCATACAGGGGAGAAACCCTATCAGTGCTTGGATTGTGGAAAGGGCTTCAGTCGGGAGCAAAGTCTTACTACCCATCAAAGAGTTCATACAGGGGAGAAACCCTATCAGTGCTTGGATTGTGGAAAGGGCTTCAGTTCGAAGCAAAGGCTTACTACCCATCAAAGAATTCATACAGGGGAGAAACCCTATGAGTGCTTCGAATGTGGAAAAGGTTTTCGTCTGAGTTATGCTCTGATTTTCCATCAAAGACTTCATACAGGAGAGAAGCCCTATCACTGCTTGGAATGTGGAAAGAGCTTTCGTCTGAGTTATGCTCTGACTTCCCATCAAAGAATTCATACAGGGGAGAAACCCTATCAGTGCTTGGAATGTGGAAAGAGCTTTCGTCTGCGTGGTGATCTGACTTCCCATCGAAGAATTCATACAGGGGAGAAACCCTATCAGTGCTTGGAATGTGGGAAAAGCTTCGGTCAAAGTGGCACACTCTCTTCCCATCAGAGAATCCATACAAGAGAGAAAACGTCTTAGTGTTTGGAATGTGGGAAAAGATTCATTCATGGCCCACCAAATAATTCATACAGGGTTGAAAGCATATCAGCACACGGAATGTGTATAAAATTTCACTTGTTAAAAAGTCAATTTAAGATCTCCCACCAGGGTGAAGTATAGAATTATAGATTCAGAATCTAGTCCAACCCCCTCCAGAAATCTCTTTTTTAGCATCCATGACAGATGGCCATCCAACTTCTTCTTAAAATCCCCCCAATGAAGGTCCACTCCCTTCTGAGATAGTTCCTTTTCACTGTCAGCTCTTACTATCAGAGAGAAAATATAAAAAAGACTTTGGAGAAGACTTCCGGTGTGATGGCCTATGGCGTTTGGCTGCTTTCCTAGGACACCGGACCCCAGTCGTGCAATTAAACAAGGTGAATCTGGAGGTAATTATCCCTGTTGAACCCTGCAGGCATGGGGCGGATGTGCCTTCACCCGCACGTCGTCCGATATCTGCCGCTCGCTACAGTGGAGGCAGGGGCGCTGGGTGTTTAGCATTGCACAAATTGGACACTCTCCAACGCAACGCCATCAGCGGGAGCATTCCTGTTTTTCAACAAAGATTTGCATTCGGACTTTGAAAGGACTTTTGTCGCTCTGCTACAGAAGATGTGAGGTGAGCGTCTCAACTTTGCTTATACTTGCTACTGTTGGGCCAACGCCCTCCCTCACTTGTCCGAATGGTGAGGAACTTTGCCCGTAGTAGCAGAGTACAGCAGAAGCAGACTCTGGTTGGAATGCAGCATCGAGAAGATAAGAAGTCCACAGAGCGACGAGCTGACTCACGCAGCCGTATCCTCCAGCAAAGCCAGATGCAAGCACCAGAGGGGGGGAGGAGGAGATATAGAAATCGCTCCCGTTCTCACACAACAATACATTAGGTAATTAGGCAATTTAAGGCACAGTGTCACACTGTGCAATGAAAGAATGAAACACTGCAGTACTGCCAGCTACTTCATGATTTGGCAAGCCTCATGGAGAAAGAGTCAATTAATGAAATGGAATGCAAGTGAAACTATATTTAAAAAAACTTGAGAATTTGATGTCTAATGGTGCGGTCCTTTGTGGAGGGCTCTAATTATTATTGGCAAGGTATCTGCTTGTTTGAAGATATGGAGAGACTTTGTTCAAATACAGTGTTACCAGATCTGGCGTCCTGCCAAAGCCTTAGCCGATCATCAAAGCTCAGACTCCATTTCCTTTTTTTTTTTAAATAAATTTTTATTAATTTTCCAATACATATTAAATAACAATACAAAACAATACAAAAACAAACAAACATATAAACATGTATAATTTCTTAACCTTCTTTTCCTTAAACCTTCTTTCAACGACTTCCCCATACCTCCTTTTTCTGCATCCTTGTTTTAAATTTTTCCAGCAACCCCTAATTTTATTTACTTATGGCACTTCCTTTAAATCCTTTTTCCCATGTCCAATTGTTTATCGCTGCAATTCTATTTTGCATTACTCAAAACATTTTAGCACTCATTAATTTTACAACAGTTCTTAAGGTAAACTTTAAATTTCTTCCAGTCTTCTTCCACCATCTCTTTCCCTTGGTCTCGGATTCTGCCGGTCATCTCAGCCAGTCCCAAGACTCCATTTCCTTCCATAGGAATACAGTGAAAGTTCGGGACTTTAAATCCATTTCAATTTTGTCACATACTTCTCTTTTTCATTGTAATCCAGAAGTATAATCCCATTCTCTTTTATCACCTCTTGCTTTTTATCAGTTTGTTAGCATTTGGGTGTGTGTGTGTACTGCTGAATCATTTATGTTGCAAACATGATATATATATATATAAAGAAAGGGTAAAGGCTCCCCCCCCCACCATATTTTACATCGAAGGAAGTCTTTTTTGCAGTTTGAATTATTTTCGCTTTGTATCTGTTTCAATTTAGCAGTTTATGATCTTGTTCCTTCTGTTCCAGCACGTGTCTGTATATTAGTTCTAATTTTGCTCTGATAAACAGAAGTACCTCTGCTTCTTAATGGTTGAGTAGGAGGGCTACCAATCGGCAAAGTGATTTTGCTGCCTCTCAGATTCCATGGTGGAGCAAAAACCAGGTATCGAGACAATCTGTGAGTGAAGCTCACTCCCCCTTGGGCCCTGGGGGGAGCTTGCAAGGACAATTACCCTCCAATCATCCTTGCTTATTCTATCAATCTCTGCTATCATGGGAGCAGCATCCATTAAGGCAGACCGGAACCAGAAGCCCCATTTCTAAACATCTCCATTGATTTCCATTTCATTTTTTTTGCTCCTCACCCCACTTCATAAGGCTGGCATGGTCTGCACAGTAATGACCTAGAGTAGATCCCATTGTACTCAGTGGGGTTTATGGACAGAACTTGGTGCAAAAAACAGTCACCATCCTGTCCCCAAGCCTGAAAACTGCAACCCCAGAGTTCTTAACCTGAAGCACTATTTCTGGGTTAGCAGAGTCTGTAACCTGAAGCGTATGTAACCCGAGGTACCACTGTACAAGATTAAGTATGTTTTCATTATTATTTTTTATAAAATTTTTATTGGCTTTTCAACATATATTATAAGACATTACAAACAACAATACACAAACAAACAAACATATAAACATGTATAATTTCATAAATTTTTTCTTGTACCCAATTTCAACGACTTCCCCATGCCTCCCTTTTCTGCATCCTTGTTTAAAACTTTTTCAGCAACCCCTGATCTAAATTACTTGTAATTCCCTTTCTTTAACCCCTTTTTTCCCCACTTGTCCAATCATTTATCGCTGCAAATCTGCTATGCTTTACCCATGACATTTTATCACTCACTAATTTTACAACAATTTTTAAGATAAAATTTAAATTTCTTCCAGTCTTCTTCCACCGTCTCTTTCCCTTGGTCTCGGATTCTGCCCGTCATTTCCGCCAGTCCCATGTAGTCAATCACCTTCGTCTGCCACTCTTCCAGCGTGGTTAGTTCTTGTGTCTTCTGTGATGGGATGGTGAGCTGCTTGTGCGTAAAATCCTAGTCCCTCAGAGTTTGGCTAAGTCCACAAACCTCTGTCTGTGACGGAGCTCCTTAAGCATGGCTCCATCAGTCGCTCGTTGAATCGGACAGTGGGCGTTTACGGAACTTCTTCCAGCATAAAAGCTCCTTAACGGAAACGCGTCTTCTGGACTCTCGGCGTGACAGTTTCCGGCGAGGAGTGGGTGTCCCTATAGGAGGTCCTGAAACCTCCCCACTGTTCTCGCTTGAAGTGTCTCTGAGCCCTCCCTCCGACTCACTTTCCCTTGGAACTCCACTTCTCCCCCTGCTGGTTCCCTCCTCAGCTGAATGGTCTCTCTCACCCTCCGTGAGCCCTTTCACCTCCTGTGCCTCAGATGGCAGTTCCCTGACATCTTCCAATACTTTGCTAGGAGAACTCTTGCTGCTGTTGTAGCATACATAAAAAACGTCCTATCTTTCTTTGACACCAATTGGCCTACCATGCCCAGGAGAAAAGCCTCTGGTTTCTTATGAAAGGTACACTTAAGCACCTTCTTAATTTCATTATAGATCATTTCCCAGAAGGCCTTAATCCTTGGGCACGTCCACCAAAGGTGATAGAAAGTACCTTCAGATTCATTACACTTCCAACATTTATTATTGGGCAAATGGTAGATTTTTGCAAGCTTGACTGGGGTCATGTACCACCTATAAATCATTTTCATAATATTCTCTCTTAGGGCATTACATGCCGTAAACTTCATTCCGGTGGTCCATAACTGTTCCCAGTCAGCAAACATAATGTCATGTAAGATTAAGTATGTTTTCAGCTGGGGATGCTAAAACGGCGCAAATGATGGCACATTAGAAAAAAAAGGGGTCCCTCTCAAAGGGGGCTGCAGACAACCGACAGATTACAACTTCGGAATATTGCACACAGGAAACCACATCAGCTTGCACGGACTTTTGTCGTATATGGATTTATAAAAGTGAAGGTGAATCTTTGTACGCTTCCCTTAGGGCTCAGGGGGGGCAAGCTTGGATTGTAGAGGAACCAAACAATTATTAACTGTGAAATCTATCCCACAATGTGGTCTCTTACAGAAGATTCTTCGGTTTGGGAAAATATCAGTTCGTTCAAATACATTACATGTGTCTTAATTTTAACTAAACAAAGGGAAGCTGGAAGACAGCCCAGAGTCCTGGAAGGTAAGACGGTGGAATGAAATAGGGCCTTCTGAGGAGGGACTGCACCGAAAACAATTGATGGACAACAACAACAAGAACAAAATGTTCATCTTGCATGTTAATTTGCATATTGATCTGTTAAATACAATGAAAGTTGCATGCCAGTGGCTGTCAAGATAAGATAAAGGATTAAGATTGGGATGATATTGGGAATAAATAAAAGAGAGAAAAGTAGGAACAAGAACAAAAAAAACCCTCATCAATCTTTGACTTTTGTCTTCTGGGTTTCTCAGTTGTTCTTCTGTCTCACAGCTACAGTAAACCTACCTTTAATATTGTGGACTAGGCATTTCTTCGTCAGAGGGCAAAAAACCCAAATTTAGTGGGGGATCAAATACTTTCCCCCCTCACTCTATATGTTTACACACACACACACACACACACACACACCTGGCTCTCGTTTGGAGGAGGAGTGAGAGACGGAGGCTCTTTACTTCTAGAATGGCATTTCCACGGCACCTCCTTTCCTCCCAGCCTTCCACAACCCTGCGAGGCTGGCCGCTTGCCTTTCACCCCCTTTCCAGCACTGCGTTGTTTAGTGTGGCAGCACCTGCCCTTTGGAACTCCCTGCCTCTTGCCACAAAGCACGTGCCTTTGCTAGACTCTTTTCAGGCAGTGGCTAAAAGCATTCTTGTTTAGGCAAGCATACCCAGATGCTTCGGAAGCTGAAGTAATTTTAATCTCTTTTAGTATTTTAGCTTTTCTCTGTTTTAAAGTAGGGTTTTTAATTTTTCTTGATTTTACTTCTGTTGGGGTTTTTTTTGTTTTTTTGTATTGGTAAACAACTTTGCAGGTTTTTTAAAATAAATTTTATGAAATAAATAAACAATAAATATAAATAAAACAACACAAGCCAAAAAACAATGCATCCTGCAGATTTAAGCATCTGTCCACAGTGGCCTACTTGTTATCAGAGGCCCAGAATCCACAATCCTTTGTAAGAAAATGTGAAATAAAGTCAAAACATTTTTGCGGGCAAAAAACCAAAGGTCAATATTGGGGAGGTGACAAAAACTTTTCCACACCAGGTACCCCCTGACCTTGTTATGCCACTACCCGGGGTGCAGGGAGGGGGCATGGGGGTCCCTGCTCAGATCATGCCTGATGGGGAGAGACCCCCAAGTCAGGGAGCAGAGGGTCCTCCTTTGTCCTCTCTGCCAAGCCAGGGAGGGGCCAGTTCGCAGGAGTGAAGAAAGACAGTCAGGTTACCCTAAAAACCCTAAAACTCTTTGTGAATTCCCCCCCCCCAGCCAGGCCTCCAAGCCTCGCCTCAGGCACTCTCAAACTGCACTCTCAAAGCCAGTGTGGTGTAGTGGTTCAGAGTGGTAGATTCGTAATCTGGGGAACCGGGTTCGCGTCTCCGCTCCTCCACCTGCAGCTGCTGGGTGACCTTGGTCCAGTCACGCTTCTCTGAAGTCTCTCAGCCCCACTCACCTCACAGAGTGTTTGTTGTGGGGGAGGAAGGGAAAGGAGAATGTTAGCCGCTTTGAGACTCCTTAAAGGGAGTGAAAGGCGGGATATCAAATCCAAACTCTTCTTCCTCTTCTTCTTCTTTTTTCTCTCTCTAAGGCTAAAAGCATTAGCTAAACATATTGCTCTTGCTGTAACAAAAAGACTGAGACGAAGGTGGAGAACAGAGTCCTTTGTTTCTCAAAGGCTTTTTGTTTCTAAGGCCAGTGGCCTTGTTAAATCCAGATTGCAACTTTCTTTCTGGGAACTATGCCAGAACAGGAGAATGAAACATATCTGAACACTCTGAAACCCCCTTTGGTTTCTCACCCCCTTTTCCTGGGAACAGTCCAAAATAGTCCCAAGACAGGAGCTTTCTGTTCATGCTCAGGAGACATGGGGCAGAACTTTTCCGAAGGAGGAGAAAGGGGAGGGAACTGGAAGGGGAATAGATGCTCTGTGCAAATGGCTGTGAACTCGTGCTTGTTTGTGAGTTATCACACTTGCTCCTTCTACCAGTTCATGGATGGTAGAAATAAAGCTTTTTCTCCCAAACTATTCCTTGAGTGTCTGTTGACTCCCATTTTCCCTTTCCCGGGCGCAAGATTTTTCCCACCCGAGGGCAAAGCCTCATAAGGCCACAGGAGGACTGCAGCTGTTCTTCCTTGGGATCCAGATGCTGCCTTCCTTTTGGGGGAGGGGGCTTTGGGTCAAGGAAATAAACCCCCTTCAGAGGGAGGGAAAAGTCACCTTTGTGAACAGAGGATGTAGACAGACGAGAACATTCCCACATGGGGGGGGGGGGACAGGGAGAAGAAAAGCCCGTCTGCATCTGCATCTGCAAAGCCGGACCACTTCCTGTGTCCCAGATGCAACAACACATGTCTCTCCCCTATTCAGGCTAAACAAGTAGACAAACTAATGTGAAAGCAAATTTCAGATGTATCCTCAGGAAATGCTAAAGCAAGGATAGAAGACTCCTTCTCCCAACCTTTTCGGAGAAATGAGGAGGGATTATCAGTCACTGGATGGCTTGTAGTACTAACAGAGGACATGGAACACATAACATCCTTTCTGGCTCACTGTAATAAAATTCTTACCATCCTGATAGATACTTGTAGAACCTTCTGGAAGAATCCTAGCAGAGCGTTTGTGGGTTTTGAAAAGCAAGAAATGGAAATTGCTGCTGTCTCAAAAGAGGCTTGTTCTCTCAAGCTACCCTCAGCCTTTGGGAATCTTGTCACAAGAGGAGCAAGAAGCTCCCCTCTGGAGTTCATAAAGGGTACATATTCCTGGTGCCCTTAAGCCTGCTGTTCCGCCTGGGAAGCGGGGCTGCGTCCAAAGCATGGAATGGTGAAAGTACTCAGGGAAGGGAGCAGAAAGTGAGGGAAGCATTAGGCCCCCATTTCTAGAAAGGGGAACATCGGCCTGAAGGGGAGCAGCTGCTTTTGGGCAACCGGAGCTGGAGAAAAGCTGGGCCTGTCCTGCTGCGCTTCAGGCCCTGACAGCCTCCAAGTCCAAGTCTAAGTTGACTTCTCCCATCCATTCACCGCGCGAGGAGGGCCGTCCCGGAGTGGAGGCTGCCACGGAGGCCAGAAAGAGCAGAGGCCATGTTGGGTCAGGGCAACCGGTCCTTCTATGTTTGGAGCGGGAGGAAGGGCCGGCGGCCAAATTTTGTGCCTGTCTGTTATACACACATACATCTCAATAATAATAATAATAATAATAATAATAATAATAATTTATTATCTATACCCCGCCCATCTGGTTGGGCTTCCCCAGCCACTCTGGGCGGCTTCAAAAAAAATATCAAAATACTGTAATACATCAAACATTAAAAACTTCCCTGAACTTCCCTTCAGATGTCTTCTAAAAGTCTGGTAGTTGTTGATCTCTTTGGCATCTGGTGGGAGGGTGTTCCACAGGGAGGGCGCCACTACCGAGAAGGCCCTCTGCCTGGTTCCCTGTAACTTGGCTTCTTGCAGTGAGGGAACCGCCAGAAGGCCCTCGGCGCTGGACCTCTGTGTCCGGGCAGAAGAATGGGGGTGGAGACGCTCCTTCAGATATACTGGACCGAGGCCGTTTAGGGCTCTATCTATCTATCTATCTATCATCTATCTATCTATCTCTATCTTTTTTTTTTAAATGATATTTATTATAAGTTTAAAAATTACAAAAGGAAAAAGAAAAACAACAACAAAATTTTGGTAACAAGACATACATTACAATACATAAAAAGAAAAGCATAAAAAAACAATACAACAATACAGCGAAAAAAACAATAACACTAAAACACACATCTAATATTCCATAACTTTACCTTTCATTTTACTTGTTTCATCGACCTCCTCGCACCTCCCTTTTTTGTATTCTAGTTCAATTAATTGTTTCAGCAAATTCTTTCCATCTTTCTCAATTTTTGTTCTATAATTTATCTTAACGGTCTAACCTTAAATTTTTCATTTTAACCCATTATCAATCAGCTTTTACTTAATTCTTTATTACATTTCTGCTAAAACCATATAACTTCATTCCAGCATCCTTCTAACATTCATTAATTTTGCAATGTTTTTGTAAATATACTTTAAATTTTTTCCAATCTTCTTCCACCGACTCTTCTCCCTGGTCTCGGATTCTGCCAGTCATTTCCGCCAGTTCCATGTAGTCCATCAGCTTCATCTGCCATTCTTCCCTGGTAGGTAGATCTTGTGTCTTCCAGTACTTTGCGATAAGTATTCTTGCTGCTGTTGTGGCGTACATAAAAAAAAATCCTATCTTTCCTTGGCACCAATTGGCCGACCATGCCCAGGAGAAAGGCCTCTGGTTTCTTCAGGAAGGTATATTTAAATACCTTTTTCATTTCATTATAGATCATCTCCCAGAATGCCTTAATCTTTGGGCATGTCCACCAAAGGTGAAAGAATGTGCCTTCAGTTTCATTACATTTCCAACATTTATTATCGGGCAAATGATATATTTTTGCAAGCTTGACTGGTGTTATGTACCACCTATAGATCATTTTCATTAAATTCTCTTTTAAGGCATTACATGCCGTAAACTTCATACCAGTGGTCCATAATTGTTCCCAGTCAGCCATCATAATATTATGTCCAACATCTTGTGCCCATTTAATCATAGCAGATTTCACCGTTTCATCTTGAGTATTCCATTTCAACAGCAAGTTATACATTCTTGACAAATTCTTAACTTTAGGGTCTAACAATTCTGTTTCCAATTTTGATTTTTCTACCTGGAAACCTAATTTTTTGTCCAAATTATATGCCTCCATTATTTGATAATAATGGAGCCAATCTCGTACTCTGTTTTTTAATTTTTCAAAGCTCTGCAATTTTAATCTGTCACCCTCTTGTTCTAAAATTTCCCAATACTTCGGTCATTTGGCCTCCATATTGAGTTTTTTCTGAGCCTTTGCTTCCATTAGTGACAACCATCTTGGGGTTTTATTTTCTAACAAGTCCTTATATATTATCCAAACATTAAACAGTGCTTTTCTGACAATATGGTTTTTGAACGCTTTGTGTGCTTTAACCTTATCATACCACAGATATGCATGCCAACCATATACATTGTTAAAGCCTTCCAAATCCAACTCATCCGTGTTTTCAAGAAGCATCCATTCTCTCAGCCAACAAAATGCGGCTGATTCATAATAAAGTTTAAGGTCTGGCAGCGCAAATCCACCTCTTTCCTTAGCATCAGTTAATATCTTAAATTTTATTTGAGGTTTCTTGCCCTGCCAGACAAATCTAGAGATATCTCTCTGCCACTTCTTGAAACAGTCCATTTTGTCCAAAATTTGCAATGTTTGAAACAAAAACAGCATTCTTGGCAGTACATTCATTTTTATCACAGCAATTCGGCCTAACAACGATAGCTTCAAATTTGACCATATTTCTAAATCCTTTTTCACTTCATAATTATCCTTAAATAGATTCACATTCTTAGCAGTCATGTTAACCCCTAAATATTTCACTTTCTTGACCAATGTCAATCCTGTCTCCTTCTGAAACTTATCTCTCTCAATCTCAGTTAAATTTTTCTCTAAAACTTTAGTTTTCGTCTTATTCAACTTAAAGCCTGCTACCTGTCCAAATTCTTGAATTAATTCTTATACTCTTTTAGTGCTTGATTCTGGCTCCTGTAAAGTCAATACCAAGTCATCAGCAAATGCTTTCAATTTGTACTGTTTGGCTCCCATATCTATCTATCTCTATCATCTACCTACCTACCTACCTACCTAGATATATATACACACCCCTGGTTCTCTTTTGGAGGAGGAGTGAGGGACGGAGGCACTTTACTGACAGAATGGCACTTCCCTCGCACCTCCTTTCCTCCCAGGAGCTCCTCCTTCCACAACAACCCTGCCAGGCTGGCCTCTTGCATGTCGCCCCCTTTCCAGCAGGCGAAGCTGCAGGGGCCACTCACTTCCTGGCCCTCCAGAAATGGAGGAGGCCTTTGACCCTTGATGAACCTGAGAGGAGCCTTGAGGGGGGCAGAGAGGGGCTCTTGCCCCTTCCCAGACTTTTCCGCCATCCATTTATTACTACTGTTTATTAAACCTAGGCCTCGTGGGGCTCTGGCACCCGGCACAGTTATTTCAAACGATCTCAAACCCTAAAATGGATTTATAGGTAACTGACAGACGTAGATGATCTCTAGAGATATAGGGCAGCTGCCGGATGCCCCCCTTGGTTGGGCCTGTGATGGACAGCAGAGCCAGGCCAGTCAGCGGACTTAGTCCCTCAGAAATTTCCTGGAGCCTCGCTCTGATTGGCTGCCATGCCAGCGGGGGGCGGAGCCTGCCCTTTTGGCGGGAAAAGGCAAGGCGGTTTTTCTGAGGGATGGTCTGAGGGGGGAGTTGGAGGGGAAGGTGGGGAGGAGAGGAAGAGGAGTCAGGCGGGAGTTCAAGGGGAGAAGCTGGGGGGAGGGAAGGGAGACCCCCAAGAAGGAGGGCTGAGGGGACCCCCTGGGTGTGGGGGGCGGAGGGAGACCCCCAAGAAGGAGGGCTGAGGGGACCCCCTGGGTGTGGGGGGCGGAGGGAGACCCCCAAGAAGGAGGGCTGAGGGGACCCCCTGGGTGTGGGGGGCGGACTGAGGGGGGGAGCGGAGGGAGACCCCCAAGAAGGAGGGCTGAGGGGACCCCCCGGGTGTGGGGGGCGGACTGAGGGGGGGAGCGGAGGGAGACCCCCAAGAAGGAGGGCTGAGGGGACCCCCTGGGTGTGGGGGGCGGACTGAGAGGGGGGAGCGGAGGGAGACCCCCAAGAAGGAGGGCTGAGGGGACCCCCTGGGTGTGGGGGGCGGACTGAGAGGGGGGAGCGGAGGGAGACCCCCAAGAAGGAGGGATGAAGGGACCCCCCGGGTGTGGGGGGCGGACTGAGGGGGGGAGCGGAGGGAGACCCCCAAGAAGGAGGGCTGAGGGGACCCCCTGGGTGTGGGGGCGGACTGAGGGGGGGAGCGGAGGGAGACCCCCAAGAAGGAGGGCTGAGGGGACCTCCTGGGTGTCTGAGGGGGGGAGCGGAGGGAGACCCCCAAGAAGGAGGGCTGAGGGGACCC
Source organism: Podarcis filfolensis (assembly GCF_964270895.1). Taxonomy (NCBI): domain Eukaryota; kingdom Metazoa; phylum Chordata; class Lepidosauria; order Squamata; family Lacertidae; genus Podarcis; species Podarcis filfolensis. The sequence continues at coordinate 376,896 of NC_139605.1, read as the reverse complement.
CCTGGGTGTGGGGGGCGGACTGAGAGGGGGGAGCAGAGGGAGACCCCAAGAAGGAGGGCTGAGGGGACCCCCTGGGTGTGGGTGTCTGACTGAGAGGGGGGGCGGAGGGAGACCCCCAAGAAGGAGGGCTGAGGGGACCCCTGGGTGTGGGGGGCGGACTGAGAGGGGGAGCGGAGGGAGACCCCCAAGAAGGAGGGCTGAGGGGACCCCCTGGGGGTGGGGGGCGGACTGAGAGGGGGAGCGGAGGGAGACCCCCAAGAAGGAGGGCTGAGGGGACCCCCTGGGTGTGGGGGGCGGACTGAGAGGGGGGGCGGAGGGAGACCCCCAAGAAGGAGGGCTGAGGGGACCCCCTGGGTGTGGGGGGCGGACTGAGAGGGGGGAAAGGGCCCCCCAAGTCTGACTCCAGAGCCCGGAAGAAGCCAAGCTGGGCCTGCCAGCCTCCCAGTCCAAGGGACCCCAGCTCGGCCTCCCCAATTCCGGGCTGCCCCAGGGAAGATGGGGAGCTGGAGGGAAGACTCTGGAGCTGCGGGCGCCGGACTTGGATCTGGGATTCCTCTTTCCCTTGCAGGAGACTCCTGGGGAAGCCCCGTCTCCGAGGGGAGAGGGAGGGCTGGGCTTGGCAAGGGTTAAGAGGAGCAGAGCGGGAGTCCTAGAGAGGACGGGAAGAGGAGGGGCTGAAGGTCCTCCCTCCCTTCCTGCTTTCTTCTCTCTCCTTTGCAAAAGCCCCTCCTGGACTCGGGTGAGTCTCCTCTCTCTTCCCCTGAGGGTGCAGTGGGGAAAAGGGGGTCCCAGGGGGCAGGGAGGGGGCAGATCATGCCTGGTGGGGGGAGACCCCCAAGTCGGGGAGCAGAGGGTCCTCCCTCGTCCTCTCTGCCAAGCCAGGGAGGGGGCCAGTTCGGAGGAAATATGCAGCTCTGCTCTTCCTTTTTAGGGAGGGGGTTTGGGGTCAAGGAAAAGTGGGCAGGCAAATAAACCCCCAAGAGAGGGAGGGAAAAGTCACCTTTGTGAACAGAGGATGTAGACAGACGGGAACATTCCCATGTGGGGGGAGCACAGGGAGGAGAAAAGCCCGTCTGCATCTCCAGACCACTTCCTGTGTCCCAGATGCAACAACTAATAATAATAATAATAATAATAATAATAATAATAATAATAATAATTTATTTGCACCCCGCCCATCTGGCCGGGTTTCCCCAGCCACTCTGGGCGGCTTCCACAAAAACGAAAAAGACACTAATATGTCATACATTAAAAACTTCCCTGAGCAGGGCTGCCTTAAGATGTCTTCTGAATGTCAGGTAGTTGTTTATGTCTCTCCCCTGTCGGTCTCCACACCCACAGCTGGTGCTGTTACCTTCCAACAACTGGATCTCACTCCCAAAGACACACTCTTCCATGGTCTCCTAAGACAGACGGATGCCAACCAACCAACATTCCCTCCCCTCCCCCTCCTGGTGCCCCTTGAAGTTGGCTTGAGGGCAGGGGGAGGGTCCACCCCACCAGATGAAGAGAGAGGAGGTCCTTCCATCTGGAAAATGGGAATGCTTGCAAAGATTTACTTGAAGATGAGTGCTGCGTAGATAATAAAATTACTATTCTGTGAATCCCCCACCTACACAGAGATTAATACCCATCATTTAAATACACAACAAAATGGTTTCAGAAAAGAACAGAGCAATGTGTAGAAGATCATCTTTATTCTCCCTTTTTCTCGTAGGGTCCAGTGTGCTTTGAAGACATAGCTGTTCCTTTCACAGAGGAGGATTGGGCTTTGCTGGATCCTGACCAGAGAGCTCTGCAGAAGGAAGTCAAGGAGGAGAATCCTGGGATCGTGGCCTCTCAGGTAAGGCTCCCTGCTGGATCATAAGATCAGTTTTGAAATTCCATACAGGACAAACCTCCTCTATTTTGAGGGAGCCCCATAGCGCCACCTGCAGCATCTGAGATGTTAACACACCCACAACTCTCAATAGGAGATGTATCTCCTGTTCTGTCTGGGAATATTCTTCCACCAGTCCTGCCTTTTCCAACCATGAGGAGGCTGGTCTGAGCTTCCCAGGCCTTCTTCAATGTAGGCTTCAGAGATATTAAGGACATGGAGGTACATCCTGTCTAATTTTCTGTTTCCCTTTCTGCATCTGTCTGTTTTTGGTTGAGCTAAGAAATGACTGAGCTTGGAGATGGAGCGGATTCCACGACTGAGCCAAATTAAATCCATTCCTGGAACGAGCCAGGCTTTTTGAATCTCTGGGTCCCATAAATAAGTTAGATAATACCAGCCAAAAAAGGCAGTAACTCCCTTCCCTTCTTCCTCTTTCACAAACATTCATTTGCATTGTTCAATCATTTCAGGCTCAATTTCTTCCTCAGGCTAGTATTATTATTATTATTAATGATATCAGGAAACTTGATGAGGAACTAAGGGGAAAGACAGTGTTGACCCAGAGTAGTTACAAAATTTATGTTCTCTCCCCAAGTGCCACAGACCCTCCTCCAAAGAGAGCTTCTCTAAGAAAGCACAAGCAAAAATTACTCCATTTTACGTGAATAAGGAAAATGAGGAGTTGGCTAAGAAACAGCAGGAGCCAGATCCTATTACTGACCTTATAGGATCTCTCAGCAGCTCTAAGGATGAGCAGAAAGAGGTTTTGGGCCCAGGCAGCTCAACTGCTAAGTCATCTCTGGCACTGAGACCAGGAGCTCAAGCGACTCAAGGCCAAATCCAGGCTAAACAAGTAGAGGAACTAATGTTAAAAATTACAAAATAGTGCAACATAAAAAAGTTGACTTTAAAAAACTTTTTTTTTAAAAAAAAATATTTTTATTTTTCCATATAAACACAATACAACAAACATAAACATACAAAAACAAAAACAAAACAAAAAACATGTATCATTTCATATCCTAATTTCATATCCTATCTTCCCCGACTTCCTCATGCCTCCCCTTTCTGTATTCCAAATTCTTATCGATTGTTCAGCAAATCTTCCCTTATTTTAATTTAAATTTAGACTATTCTTCCTTATTTTCCTTGTCTTAACCATTGCTAATAGTAACCATTTACTTTCCAGTCCAACATCATTCTAACTTTCATTAACTTTATGATATTTCTTTAAATAGTCCTTGAATTTTTTCCATTCTTCTTGCGCTGCTTCTCTTCCCTGGTTTCGGATTCTGCTCGTCATTTCTGCCAAGCCCATATAGTCTATCACCTTCATCTGCCATTCTTCCAGTGTGGGTAGTTCTTGCGTCTTCCAGTACTTCGCAATGAGTATTCTAGCTGCTGTTGTAGCATACATAAAGAAAGTTATATCCGTCTTTAACACCCCTTGGCCGACAATACCCAAGAGAAAGGCCTCTGGTTTCTTGGGGAAAGTATATTTAAATACCTTTTTAAGTTCATTATAGATCATTTCCCAGAATGCCTTAATCTTCGGGCAGGTCCACCAAAGATGAAAAAATGTACCTTCAGTTTCTTTACATTTCCAACATTTATTGTCAGGCACATGGTAAATCTTTGCAAGCTTGACTGGGGTTATGTACCACCTATATATCATTTTCATAATGTTTTCTCTTAAGGCATTACATGCCGTAAATTTTATCCCGGTGGTCCACAACTTTTCCCAATCAGCAAACAAAATATTATGACCAATGTCCTGAGCCCATTTAATCATGACCGATTTAACCGTTTCATCTTGTGTATTCCATTTCAGCAGCAAATTGTACATTTTGGACAAATTCTTAGTACTGGGTTCTAACAGTTCTGTCTCCAATTTTGATTTTTCCACCTGGAAGCCAATTTTACTGTCCAGTTTAAACGCTTCATTTATTTGATGGTAGTGGAACCAGTCTCTCACCTTCCCTTTTAATTTCTCAAAACTCTGCAATCTCAATTTGTCCCCTTCCTTTTCCAAAATTTCCCAGTATCTTGGCCACTTGGACTCCATATTTAACTTTTTAACTGCCTTAGCTTCCATTGGCGACAGCCACCTTGGAGTTTTATTTTCCAGCAAGTCTTTATATCTGTCCCAGACATTTAGTAGTGCTTTTCTGACAATATGATTTTTAAAACCTTTATGTGCTTTAACCTTGTCATACCACAAATATGCATGCCACCCAAAAACGTTATTAAAACCTTCCAAATCCAAAATGTCTGTGTTTTCAAGAAGTAGCCATTCTTTCAGCCAGCAGAAAGCTGCCGCTTCGTAGTAAAACTTTAAAAAACTTTTTAACCTGCTTGAGTGTAGCTCTTGCTCCAGACAGAAGACTTTAGAAGTTTGTACTCTACTGGAATTTGCACACCAGATCCTTATATCAATATGAAACGATATGCAAGGTTATCAAATGGTCTGATGTCCTGTCAGAAGCCAAAACAAAACCAACTAGGGAGAGGGTTTTGATAAAAAAGAATTGGAAATGGGTGCTGTCTCAAAATAAGCTACTTCTCTCAAGCTACCCTAAGCCTTTGGGAATCTTGTCACAAGAGGAGCGTAAAGTTTGTGAATATAGTGTATAAGCACAGAGAATATCTAAGGAGGAGTGGTGTATCAGTCTCAAGATTATTCCAAAATGTGGCATCACCAGCTCCTCTGCTTCCACATTCAGCAACACCTCCAGAAAGTCCTCAATCCAAGGCGGACTATTGTCCTTTAGTTGACATATACTCTGCAGGTGACAATCCTGACTAGCCAGCTGACCTGGACCCCAAGGAACCCCCTAACTCAAAGACCCTTGGGTCCTTGCACTTGAGAAATCTAGGGAAGGACCTACTTGACAGAACTGAAAAGAATGGATTGCATGTCTTCTGTGCTCTGCCATAAGTAGCCCAGAATGAAATATTCTCCAGATTGGACCTCTGACGTTTCTGCCTAATGAGTTTGAAGAAGGAACACAAGGGCTGATGCAAGTAGAACTTGACCCTTTGTGCTCCAGATCCAGCCCACCAGATATTCCACCGTGAGTTGAATTTATGGGCTGAAGAGCCACCTCCCCCCACCAGCAGGTTAATGAACCCTCTTTCCTACCAATTGGAGATGAAAAGCTTCCCCAAAGATTTGGTCCCCATGCAAGAGGCAAATATGGCCACAACACCTGCCTGGCTTGCAATGAGAGAGCTCCAAGATTGTGAACTGGGCTCTGCATACAAAGAACCCAGCATGCAGGCACCTACAGTACATGTACAGTGGTACTTCGGGTTCCATACGCTTCAGGTTACAGACTCCGTGAACCCAGAAATAGTGCTTCAGGTTAAGAACTTTGCTTCAGGGTGAGAACAGAAATTGTGCTCCAGCGGCACAGTGGCAGCAGGAGGCCCCATTAGCTAAAGTGGTGCTTCAGGTTAAGAACAGTTTCAGGTTAAGTACAGACCTGTGGAACGAATTAAGTAATTGAGGAAATTGAAACCACTAGAGAGGTTTAGAAATGGGCTTCTGTTGGGAAGGGGCTGCCCCATTTGTGCTTCTCCAGGGGCAGGAGAATATCTAGGGCAGGAGAATCCCTGCAGGGCCTCTGAGGCTCCCTTTGCTTCTTCCTCTCTCCCAGGACCCTGCAGCTTCTTTTGGCTCCTTGACTCTTCAGGAAGGATGAGTGAGACGGATCCTGTCAAGCTAGAGGAGATGGAAGAGGGAAGATGGACGGATGACCTGGTCAGGTTGTCTCCTGCATCCCTCCCCACAACCTCTGAGCACTCCCTCCCAGGGACCTCCGAGAGATCTGGTGAGTTCCAGGAGAGTGGAGATGGGGACGTAGAGGGATGAAGCCGGAGAGGAATTGGGGTTTGTTCAGCTAGGGGTGGGGGGAGGCAGGCAGGCGGATGGAGATGGAGAAGGGGAGCACCTTTTCGGGCTGCCCCACCTGCCTGCCTGCCTGCGCCTTTGTCATCTGCAGGCAATTTGAGCTAGGAATACAGCACAGCTCCCCGCCTATGCGATGTATTGGCAGCTCAAAATGTCTAAAACCAGTTCTGTGATCTGAATGCCCTACCAATTTCAGACACTGATCCATCACGCAGCACTGGACCCCTTAAAGCACGGGTGTCAAACACAAGGCCCGCATGCCGAATCCGGCCCGCCAGACCTCGTCATGTGGCCCATGTAGCCGCCGCCGGCCGCCAGCCTTCACCTTTTATTCCCGCCTTTTTTTTGGACACAAGAAAGCCGCCTCTTCAGCGCATGCGCGGCAGCCTACAAGCCAGAGAACGTCTGCCCTCTAGCGGCGCCGGCCGTTCTACACAGGAAACCTCCTCTTTACATGCATTCAGGGAACCTCCACTTGTTTTTATATTGAGCGCATGCCATCCTGCGATGTGACAGATCCAACGGCTGCCTGAACAACCGGCCCTTTGAGGGTGACCAAACTGCTGATGCGGCCCCCCGATGAATTTGAGTTTGACACCCCTGCCTTAAAGGAACCTGATCCTGCTGTGCAGTGTGAACTCAGATGGGGCCTCCGTGTGTTGCCTTTTTCTCTTCTTTTTGTATAACTTTTATTAACTTTATAAAACAAGGAAGATAGGAATAATAGATGATACAAATATGTAGGCTGAGCCTGTATATCTCAAACATAGCAGAATAAATTTGCAGGAGTATCTATAACATATAGTTCATCATTAGTGGTCAGTGTATGAGTCCTGGGTCCATGAATTGCTTTCAACTGAAACAAAAAAAGGGGAAACAGGAGAGCACAGAGAACATTCAACATCACAGAGCCAAATGCCTAGACTGAAGCGCTTGTGGCCGTTGTGCTTAGATTAAGTGAGTAATAGTCATTTTTCCTCTTCTGTTACCAACGAAACAATACAGAGTTGGTCTTATCATGAAAATGGGAGGGGGGGGTTCAAAGTGAAGAAAGAGATTTACGTATAAATTTAAATATTTTCCTGTTTTAATTTTTTTAAATTATTATTTATTTATTGGTTTTCACATATTACTTTACAATACAGATGTACCAAAGCCAACACCATTTCCTCCCCATCCCCCCATACATTTACATTTCTATTTCCTCAATCCATCATATTATCCTTTTCTCCCTCCTCCCCCCACTTCCCTCCGCCCCCACTGGATTTCCTCCACATTATACAATTTACAATAATCTTTGCATTCTACAACCTTCTCAAATCATCTTCATATTCTTATTATCTTTCCTTACTAATTTTTCTTCCATCCAGTACTTCACATTTTAATCTAGGCATATTAGCGTATCTTTTCTTGAGCAATATTTTGCCATATATTCATCAAAACATTTCCACTCCTTTTTAAATTTTTGATTCGACTGATTTCTTCTTATAGCAGTTAATTTTGCCAGAATTAAATATTCATTTAGTTTACAAATCCATTCCTCCTTTGTGGGTATAGTTTGTGACTTCCACCGAGCAGCAATCACTATTCCAGCAGCTGTACTTGTGGGATGTAATGGCATCCGCCACACTTTCCTGTGCCAACTCTCCCTGCCAACTGTGAGCCTTAAGCTGTCTTCCTGGCTCCAAGCCGAGTTTCGCAGCAGCGGTCGTGCCTTGGGTGGGTGATAAATCCAAGGCTGTACGCAGGCTTCTTGCTCATCTAAGAAGTCTTTAATCATTGTACAGAAATACATCATAAATCAACCTGGAGATCGAGTGGACATCTCCTCGGCTCGACAGCTAAAAACGAAAGCAACTCCCACACAAAGAAAGATTCCCGTATGTGAACAAAACCACGCCTCAGAATGTGAGACGTCACACAGAACTGTTTAACCCTGTAAATTCTGATTCTCCTCACAGTACTTGCATATAGAAAAATCCCCCCCCCCCCCCCGTGGTATCTCTTCATCTCTCAATCCAAGGAGATATGTCTCTGGTTTCTTTGTTATTGATATTTTCAACATCTTCTTTAGTTCTTCGTGTACTGCTATCCAAAATTTCTTAATTTCCTCACACCTCCACCACATATGTATTGTTGTTCCTATTTCTCCACCACATCTCCAACAGAGGTTGGATTTCAATTTGTATATCTTTGCCAGCTTAACTGGCGTTAAGTACCACCTATAGAACATCTTTACAAAATGTTCTTTAATTGTATATGAGGCAGTAAATCGTATATCCTCTCGCCAGAGTTTCTCCCATTGCTCTAGATAGATAGTATGTCCGAGATCCTGAGACCATTTAATCATTGTTTCTTTCACTTCTTCCTCCATCAATTCCCAGTCCAATAAAAGATTACAGGTTTTGGATAACAATTGTTGTTCTTTATCACTGTGACTTTAAATTCCGAATCTTCTTTTGCAAATCCTTTCTTTTGATCCGAGTTGAATATACTTCTAAGTTGTATATATTGCCATCTGTCAATTAAAATTTGGACCAACCAGATTGAAATAACTTCTGATGGGGAGTGTTCAGGTGAAGATGTTACTATGATCCCTGTTGGAACATAATATGTGATTGCAGATGGAGTGGATTCCATGATCATGGAGTGGACTCTCCTGTGTGAGTGTCTGAGGGCCCTGCTCCTTCCTGCCACTCACCATCTGGCCCAGGGCGGGGCCTGAAGCCTCACAGGGACTGCTGCGCTCTGCTGCCCAGGAGGACTCTCCTGTGTGAGTGTCTGAGGGCCCTGCTCCTTCCTGCCACTCACCATCTGGCCCGGGGCGGGGCCTGAAGCCTCATAAGGACTGCTGTGCTCCGCTGCCCAGGAGGACTCTCCTGTGTGAGTGTCTGGGGGCCCTGCTCCTTCCTGCCACTCACCACCTGGCCCAGGGCAGGGCCTGACGGGCCTCACTAGGACAGTTGCTGTTACTGCTGGAGGGGTGCAGAGTGCTTTTAAAATGTTTTAAAATTTTTCTTTTGAATTTTTTGTATGTGGGGTGGGTGGGGGTGGGATGGATGTTTATTGGGCCTGGAAATTTGTTTGATTTTATGTTTTTGTAATTTTTATTGTTTTCTTTTTGTATTGTTTTATTTTTTTTTAATGTGTTATTTTGTTCTTAAGGGGAGGGGTCAGGGCTGCTGGGGAGTGGGCCTCAGCCCACAAAATGGCTGGGGCATGTTCCACAGGGGGGGATGCACTGGGACAACCGATCTCGGTGATCACGGGTAGGAGGAGGAGTTACACTAAGACCAGACCATGTCATTACAGAGGAGGCAGGTTTAGTCGTTGTCTGAGGACTATTCCTGCCTCCGGGTCTGGTCCTGACCGGATGGATACTAGAATCAGCAAGGGATATCCACATGACCTGAAAGTGTTGCTGTGCAATGCCAGGTCAATGATTCATAAGAATACTGCCATCCATGAATTGATCATGGATGGAGGACTTGACCTGGCATGTGTAACAGAGACTTGGTTGGATGAAGCAGATGGGCCTGTCCTTGCCGCTGCTTGTCCACCAGGTTTCTCTTACGCACAGCAACCCAGGTCATGTGGGTGGGGAGGGGGGGTTGCAGTGATTTTTAGGAAGTCATTAGTTTGCACCAGGCGTCCTATTGGGAAGACCCAGTTTTCCGAGTGCATGTTCTGGAAGTTGGGCAATAGGGGCAGTACAGGATTCCTATTGGTGTACTGACCTCCCCGCTGCACCAAGGATTCCCTGCCCGAGCTGCTTCAGGTTGTGGCGGATGTTGTCCTGGAGACACCTAGCTTGGTTGTCCTAGGGGATTTTAACATCCATGCCGACACGACCTTACAAGGGGCCGCTCGGGACTTAATTGAAAGCATGGCCTCCATGAGGCTGTCCCTGAATAAGTCTGGCCCAACCCATAGCCGCGGACATGCCTTGGACCGGGTGTTTACCTCTATGGATGTTGGTGATCTGACACTAAGTAAAAGCGAAACGAAAGAAGTGCCATGGTCAGATCACTTCCTGGTGCAACTGGACTTCTCCGCGACCCATCCCCTCTGCAGGGAGGTGGGACCGATTTGGATGGTCCGCCCCCGCCACTTAATGGATCCAAATGGTTACCAGAGAGTGGTAGGGGATGCTTTATCCCATGTTGATGGCCTTTCAGCTGATTCCCTGGTGGCCCGCTGGAATGTGGAGTTAACCGGGGCTATTGACTGTTTGGCTCCGAAGCGCCCTCTCCGACTGCATGGAGCCCGGAGAGCCCCGTGGTTTTCCACGGATCTGAGGGCAATGAAACAATCGTTGAGATGGCTAGAGCGCCGGTGGCGGATAACTCATTCCGAATCTGACCGGACACAGGTTAGAGCTCAACGTCGAGCCTACCAAGTGGCGATAGCGACGGCGAAGAAGACTTTCTTCGCTGCCTCTATTGCATCTGCAGAAAACAGCAGCAGGAGACTTTTTCAGGTGGTTCACAATTTAGCGGAACCACCTGCTACATCGCGGCCCAGTACGGGCCACATGATCTCCTGCAATGATTTTGCAAAGTTTTTTGCAGATAAAATCGCTCAGATTCGGGAAGAAGTAGACTCCACCGTGGGAGCAGGGCCGGGGCGGGAGAGTGCTAGAGTCATGTCTAGTCAAATTGTGTGGGATCAATTCCAATCTGTTACCTCCGAGGATGTGGACAGGCTGCTTGGACGAGTGAAGCCAACCACCTGTCTCCTGGATCCTTGCCCATCCTGGCTTATAAAAGCTAGCCGGGAAGGACTGGGCGATGGGCTTCGTGGGGTGGTGAATGCTTCCCTCCGTGAGGGATCCTTCCCAGACCCGCTGAAAGAGGCGGTTATTAAACTGCTTCTTTAAAAACCATCTTTAAATGCAGCCACGATGACCAATTATCGCCCAGTCTCAAATCTACCATTCTTGGGCAAGGTGATTGAGCGAGTGGTTGCTGAACAACTCCAGACACGCCTGGAAGAAGCGGACCATTTGGATCCCTTCCAGTCGGGATTCAGGCCTCATCATGGGACTGAAACTGCCTTGGTCGCACTGGTTGATGATCTCCGGCGGGCTAGGGACAAAGGTGAGAGCTGTTTCCTAGTTCTGCTGGATCTCTCAGCGGCGTTTGATACCATCGACCATAACATCCTTCTGGACCGTCTTCAGGGGCTGGGAGCTGGAGGCACTGTCATACAGTGGTTCCGCTCCTTCCTCCTGGGCTGTGTTCAGAAAGTGGTGGTGGGGGATGAGTGTTCAGACCCCTGGGCTCTCACTTGTGGGGTGCCTCAGGGTTCTGTCCTCTCCCCCATGCTTTTCAACATTTACATGCAGCCGCTGGGAGAGATCATCAGGCGGTTTGGGCTGGGTGTTCATCAGTATGCGGATGATACCCAGCTCTACCTCTCTTTTAAATCAGAACCAGTGAAGGCGGTGAAGGTTCTGTGTGAGTGTCTGGAAGCGGTTGGAGGATGGATGGCGGCTAACAGATTGAGGTTGAATCCTGACAAGACAGAAGTACTGTTTTTGGGAGACAGGAGGCGGGCAGGTGTGGAGGATTCCCTGGTCCTGAATGGGGTAACTGTGCCCCTGAAGGACCAGGTGCGCAGCCTGGGAGTCATTTTGGACTCACAGCTGTCCATGGAGGCACAGGTCAAATCTGTATCCAGGGCAGCTGTTTACCAGCTCCATCTGGTACGTAGGCTGAGACCCTATCTGCCTGCAGACTGTCTCGCCAGAGTGGTACATGCTCTGGTTATCTCCCGCTTGGACTACTGCACTGCGCTCTACGTGGGGCTACCTTTGAAGGTGACCCGGAAACTACAACTAATGCAGAATGCGGCAGCTAGACTGGTGACTGGGAGCGGCCGCCGAGACCATATAACACCGGTCTTGAAAGACCTACAATGGCTCCCAGTACGTTTCCGAGCACAATTCAAAGTGTTGGTGCTGACCTTTAAAGCCCTAAATGGCCTCGGTTCAGTATATCTGAAGGAGCGTCTCCTCCCCCATCGTTCTGCCCGGACACTGAGGTCCAGCTCCGAGGGCCTTCTGGCGGTTCCCTCACTGCGAGAGGCCAAGTTATAGGGAACCAGGCAGAGGGCCTTCTCGGTAGTGGCGCCCGCCCTATGGAACGCCCTCCCATCAGATGTCAAAGCGATAAACATCTACCTGACATTCAGAAGACATCTGAAGGCAGCCCTGTTCAGGGAAGTTTTTAATATGTGACATTTTAGTGTATCTTTCATCTTTGTTGGAAGCCGCTCAGAGTGGCTGGGGAAACCCAGCCAGATGGGCGGGGTACAAATAATAAATTATTATGATGATGATGATGATGCCAGAACAAAATCTATCCCAGATAAAAGCCAAGAAATATCTCAGTTAATACCAGAAAACAAAAACAGTAAAACCTATAGTAAGGCCTCACATCTAATTCTCTTCAGTTCTTCCTCTATCACAAGCATTCATTAACATTGTTCAATAATCTGGAGTTCCCATTTCCTCCTGAGACTCTAATTAGCTTCTCTCTTTATTGCAGATGGTGATAAATTAGAAGGGAAGAACAAGGGGGAGCACAACAGAATCCACATAGCGGAGAAGTCATATAAATATTCAGAGTGTGGAGAGAACATCCGTCAGAGCTCCCAGTGCACCTCCCGTCAAAGAAAGAGCTTCATTCGAAGGCATACCCTCACTTCACACGAAAGAACACAGAGTAGGGAGAAATCGTATCAGTGCTTGGAGTGTGGAAAGAACTTCAGTTACCGCCAGAATCTCACTTCCCATCAAAGAGTTCATACAGGGGAGAAACCCTATCAGTGCTTGGAATGTGGGAAGCGCTTCAGTCAGGAGGGGAATCTCATTTCCCATCAAATAATTCATACAGGGGAGAAACCCTATCAGTGCTTGGAGTGTGAAAAGAGCTTCAATCGGAAGGATAATCTCACTTCCCATCAAAGAATTCATAAAGGGGAGAAACCCTATCAGTGCTTGGAGTGTGAAAAGAGCTTCAATCGGAAGGATAGTCTCACTTTGCATCACAGAATTCATACAGGGGAGAAACCCTATCAGTGCTTGGAATGTGGGAAGAGCTTCAGGACGAGCTCCCATCTCACTTCCCATCAAAGAATTCATAAAGGGGAGAAACCCTATCAGTGCTTGGAGTGTGAAAAGAGCTTCAATTGGAAGGATAGTCTCACTTCCCATCAAAGAATTCATAAAGGGGAGAAACCCTATCAGTGCTTGGAATGTGGAAAGAGCTTCAGGATGAGCTCCCATCTCACTTCCCATCAAAGAATTCATACAGGGAAGAAACCCTATCAGTGCTTGGAATGTGGGAAGAGCTTCAGTTACAGCGCCAATCTCACTTCCCATCAAAGAATTCATACAGGGGAGAAACCCTTTCAGTGCTTGGAATGTGGGAAGAGCTTCAGTCAGAGGGTCCATCTCACTTCCCATCAAAGAGTTCATACAGGGGAGAAACCCTATCAGTGCTTGGAATGTGGAAAGAGCTTTCGTCTGAGTGGTGATCTCACTTCCCATCAAAGAATTCATACAGGGGAGAAACCCTTTCAGTGCTTGGAATGTGGGAAGAGCTTCACTAATAGCTCCAATCTCACTTGCCATCAAAGAATTCATACAGGGGAGAAACCCTATCAGTGCTTGGAATGTGGAAAGAGCTTCAGTTACAGCGCCAATCTCACTTCCCATAAACGAATTCATACAGGGAAGAAACCCTTTCAGTGCTTGGAATGTGGGAAGAACTTCAGTCAGAGGGCGCATCTCACTTGCCATCAAATAATTCATACAGGGGAGAAACCCTATCAGTGCTTCGAATGTGGAAAGAGCTTTCGTCTGAGTGGTAAACTCACTTCCCATCAAAGAATTCATACAGGGGAGAAACCCTATCACTGCTTGGAGTGTGGAAAGAGATTCAATCGGAAGGATAGTCTCACTTCCCATCAAATAATTCATACAGGGGAGAAACCCTATCACTGCTTGGAGTGTGGAAAGAGCTTTCGTCTGAGTGGTGATCTCACTTGCCATCAAAGAATTCATACAGGGGAGAAACCCTATCAGTGCTTCGAATGTGGAAAGAGCTTTCGTCTGAGTGGTGATCTCACTTCCCATCAAAGAATTCATACAGGGGAGAAACCCTATCAGTGCTTCGAATGTGGAAAGAGCTTTCGGTTGAGTGGTGATCTCACTTGCCATCAAAGAATTCATACAGGGGAGAAACCCTATCAGTGCTTCGAATGTGGAAAGAGCTTTCGTCTGAGTGGTGATCTCACTTCCCATCAAAGAATTCATACAGGGGAGAAACCCTATCAGTGCTTGGAGTGTGGAAAGAGCTTCAATCGGAAGGATAGTCTCACTTCCCATCAAATAATTCATACAGGGCAGAAACCCTATCACTGCTTGGAGTGTGGAAAGAGCTTTCGTCTGAGTGGTGATCTCACTTCCCATCAAAGAATTCATACAGGGGAGAAACCCTATCAGTGCTTGGAGTGTGGAAAGAGCTTCAATCGGAAGGATAGTCTCACTTCCCATCAAAGAATTCATACAGGGCAGAAACCCTATCAGTGCTTGGAATGTGGAAATAACTTTCGTCTGAGTGGTGAACTCACTTCCCATCAAAGAATTCATACAGGGGAGAAACCCTATCAGTGCTTGGAATGTGGAAAGAGCTTTCGTCTTAGTGGTAAACTCACTTCCCATCAAAGAATTCATACAGGGGAGAAACCCTATCAGTGCTTGGAATGTGGAAAGAGCTTCAGTCAGAGGTCCCATCTCACTTGCCATCAAAGAATTCATACAGGGGAGAAACCCTATCAGTGCTTGGAAAGTGGGAAGAGCTTCAGTCAGGAGGGGAATCTCACTTCCCATCAAAGAATTCATACAGGGGAGAAACCCTATCAGTGCTTGGAATGTGGGAAGAGCTTCAGTCATAGCACCAATCTCACTTCCCATCAAAGAATCCATACAAGAGAGAAAACGGTTTAGTGTTTGAAATGTGGGAAAAGATTCATTCACGGCCCACCAAATAATTCATACGGGGTTGAAAGCATATCAGCACATGGAATGTGTATAAAATTTCAGTTGTTAAAAAGTCAATTTAAGATCTCACACCAGGGTGAAGTATAGAATCATAGATTCAGAATCTAGTCCAACCCCTTCCAGAATTCTCATTTCAAGCATCCATGACAGGTGGCCATCCAACTTCTTCTTAAAACCCCCCAATGAAGATCCACCCCCTTCAGAGAGAGTTCCTTTTCATAGAATCATAGAATCATAGAGTTGGAAGAGACCACAAGGGCCATCGAGTCCAACCCCCTGCCAAGCAGGAAACACCATCAGAGCACTCCTGACATATGGTTGTCAAGCCTCTGCTTAAAGACCTCCAAAGAAGGAGACTCCACCACACTCCTTGGCAGCAAATTCCACTGTCAAACAGCTCTTACTGTCAGGAAGTTCTTCCTAATGTTTAGGTTTTCACTGTCAGCTCTTACTATCAGAGAGAAAATATAAAAAAAGACTTTGGAGAAGACTTCTGGTGTGATGGCCTATGGCGTTTGGCTGCTTTCCCAGGACACCGGACCCTAGTCGTGCAATTAAAGAAGGTGAATCTGGGGGTAATTATCCCTGTTGAACCCCGCAGGGATGGGGCGCACGTGCCTTCACCCGCACGCCGTCCGATATCTGCCGCTCGCTACAGTGGAGGCAGGGGCGCTGGGTGTTTAGCATTGCACGAATTGGACACTCTCCAATGCCAACGCCATGAGCGGGAGCATTCCTGTTTTTCAACAAAGATTTGAATTCGGACTTTGAAAGGACTATTGTCGCTCTGCTACAGAAGATGTGAGGTGAGCGTCTCATCTTTTTTCATCCTTGCTACTGTTGGGCCAACGCCCTCCCTCACTTGTCCGAATGGTGAGGAACTTCGCCCGTAGTAGCAGAGTACAGCAGAAGCAGACTCTGGTTGGAATGCAGCATCGAGAAGATAATAAGTCAACAGAGCGACGAGCTGACTCACGCAGCCGTATCCTTCAGCAAAAGCCAGTTGCAAGGACCAGAGGGGAGGAGGAGGAGATATAGAAATCGCTCCCGTTCTCACACAACAATACATTAGGTAATTAGGCAATTAAAGGCACAGTGTCACACTGTGCAATGAAAGAATGAAACACTGCAGTACTGACACCTACTTCATGATTTGGCAAGCCTCATGGAGAAAGATTCAATTAATTAAATGGAATGCAAGTGAAACTTCATTTAAAAAACTTGAGAATTTGATGTTTAATGGTGCGGTCCTTGGCAAGGTATCAGCTTGTTTGAAGATATGGAGAGACTTTGTTGAAATACAGTCTTACCAGAGAATGAGGCTGTAATTTCAACTGCGTCACACGCCATCTTCTCTCCCTTTTTTGTTATTGTTTGAGTCTAGATAGAGAGTAATCTGGCGTCCCGCCAAAGCTCTGGCCAGACTCCAGCTTCTCCTTCCGTCCAACTCTCTCAAGAACGACCTGGCATCCTGCCAAAGCCTTAGCCGATCATCAAAGCTCAAACTCCATTTCCTTCCATAGCAATACAGTGAAAGTTTGGGACTTTAAATCCATTTCAATTTTGTCACATAGTTCTCTTTTTCATTGTAATCCATAAGTATAATCCCATTCTCTTTTATCACCTCTTGCTTTTTATCAGTTTGTTAGCATTCGGGGTGTGTGTGTGCGTGCTGCTGAATCATTTATGTTGCAAACATGATATATATATAAAGAAAGAGTAAAGGCTCCCACCCCATACCATATTTTACATCGAAGGAAGTCTTTTTTTTGCGGTTTGAATCGTTTTTGCTTTGTATCAGTTTATGATCTTGTTCCTTCTGTTCCAGCACGTCTGTATATTAGTTCTAATTTCACTCAAATAAACAGAAGTACCTCTGCTTCTTAATGGCTGAGTAGGAGGGCTACCAATCGGCAAAGTGATTTTGCTGCCTCTCAGATTCCATGGTGGAGCAAGAGCCAGGTATCGAGACAATCTGCGAGTGAAGCTCACTTCCCCCTCGGGCCCTGGGGGGAGCTTGCAAGGACAATTACCCTCCAATCATCCTTGTTTATTCTTTGCTATCAATCTCTGCTATCATGGGAGCAGCATCCATTAAGGCAGACTGGAACCAGAAGCCCCATTTCTAAACATCTCCATTGAGTTCCATTTCATTTTTTTTGCTCCTCACCCCACTTCATAAGGCTGGCATGGTCTGCACAGTAATGACCTAGAGTAGATCCCATTGTACTCAGTGGGGTTTATGGACAGAACTTGGTGCAAAAAACAGTCACCACCCTGTCCCCAAGCCTGAAAACTGCAGCCCCAGAGTTCTTAACCTGAAGCACTATTTCTGGGTTAGCGGAGTCTGTAACCTGAAGCATATGTAACCCGAGGTACCACTGTAAATATGTTTTCGGCTGGGGATGCTAAAACGGCGCAAATGATGGCACATTAGAAAAAAAGGGGTCCCTCTCAAAGGGGGCTGCAGACAACCAACAGATTACAACTTTGGAATATTTCACACAGGAAACCACATCAGCTTGCATGGACTTTTGTCGTATATGGATTTATAAAAGTGAAGGTGAATCTTTGATCTTTGTAAGCTTCCCTTAGGGCTCAGGGGGAGCAAGCTTGGATTGTAGAGGAACCAAACAAGTATTAACTGTGAAATCTATCACACAGTGTGGTCTCTTACAGAAGGTTCTTCGGTTTGGGAAAATATCAGTCAGTTAAAATACATTACATGTGTCTTAATTTTAACTAAACAAAGGAAAGCTGGAAGACAGCCCAAAGTCCTGGAAGGTAAGAGGGTGGAACGAAATAGGGCCTTCTGAGGAGGGACTGCACTGAAAACAATTGAGGGACAAGAAGAAGAACAAAATTTTCATCTTACATGTTAATTTACATGTAGATCTGTTAAGTATGATGAAAGTTGCATGCCAGTGGCTGTCAAGATAAGATAAAAGATTAAGATTGGTATGATATTGGGAATAAATAAAAGAGAGAAAAGTAGGAACAAGAACAAAAAAAAACCTCATCAATCTTTGACTTTTGTCTTCTGGGTTTCTCTGTTGTTATTCTGTCTCTCACAGCTACAATAAACCTACCATTAATATTGTGGACTAGGCATTTCTTCATCAGAGGGCAAAAAAACCAAATTTAGCAAGGGATCAAATACTTTCCCTCCTCACTCTAGATGTTTACACACACACCTGGCTCTCGTTTGTTGGAGGAGTGAGAGACGGAGGCTCTTCTAGAATGGCATTTCCATGGCACCTCCTTTCCTCCCAGCCTTCCACAACCCCGCGAGGCTGGCCGCTTGCGTTTCACCCCCTTTCCAGCACTGCATTGCTTAGTGTGGCAGCACCTGCCCTTTGGAACTCCCCACCTCTTGCAATAATAATAATAATAATAATAATAATAATAATAATAATAATAATTTATTATTTATACCCCGCCCATCTGGCTGAGTTTCCCCAGCCACTCTGGGCAGCCCCCAATCAAGTGTTAAAAACAATACAGCATTACATATTAAAAACTTCCCTGAACAGGGCTGCCTTAAGATGTCTTCTGAATGTCAGGTAATTGTTTATCTCTTTGACATCTGATGGGAGGGCGTTCCACAGGGCGGGTGCCACTACCGAGAAGGCCCTCTGCCTGGTTCCCTGTAGCCTCACTTCTCGCAATGAGGGAACCGCCAGAAGGCCCTCGGCGCTGGATCTCAGTGTCTGGGCTGAACGATGGGGGTGGAGACGCTCCTTCAGGTATACAGGACCGAGGCCGTTTAGGGCTTTAAATGTCAGCACCAACACTTTGAATTGTGCTCGGAAACATACTGGGAGCCAATGCAGATCTCTCAGAACCGGTGTTATGTGGTCCCGGCGGCCACTCCCAGTCACCAGTCTAGCTGCCCCATTCTGAATTACAGTAATTGCAGTTTCCGGGTCACCTTCAAAGGTAACCCCATGTAGAGCGCGTTGCAGTAGTCCAAGCGTGAGATAACTAGAGCATGCACCACTCTGGCAAGACAGTCCGCGGGCAGGTAGGGTCTTAGCCTGCTGTCAGAGCTGCCCAAGGTCCCAGCTCACAAAGGACCAACGCTGCTTCGTTGTTAAGTACAAAAGTCTTTATTGAAGTTCAGTTTCACTTCCAGAGCCGCAGCGCGCAGCTCTACGTCTCAACTGTCAGACCGCTGATGCTCCGTCTGAGTCTCCTCCCCCCTGACACCAATTTAAGATTCTAGCCTTACTCCACCTCTTCCTCAGTTCCTTCCGCCTCTGGTTCCGCCTGGCCATGGGGGTCTCGCCCTTTCTAGACTCTTCTGACGCTGAGTCCCCTGAGCCTTCCCCCTCCCTCCGGCGGGCTTTAGGAGCTGGTTCCCCATCCGGGTCTCCTGCTGTTCCCCGCGCCTGTACATTTGAACTTGGCGCGCGCGCCCAGCCGGTAACTTTTCTCCTGACTGTTTCACTGCTGCTGCTGTCACTGCTTCCCCCTCTGGGGGGGCTAGCTGCAACTGACCTCCCCTCCGTTGGAGGCGTGGTCAGCCCTGACTCACTCTCTCTCCCCGCTGGAGGAGACGCTGGCCCTGACACATGTGACTCTTCCCCCCCACTACGCTCTGGTGGGGAAACTGCTCCCGATCCCCCACTGCTGCTTTGGGGTTCCCTTCTGGCTCCTTGTTTCTGGTGCGTCCCCCCTGGGACCCCCCTTGCCCTGACCATCGGCGCCCCCTTCTGGGAATCTTCTGATTCGCTGGAGAAGCTCATGGAATCTCTCGGGCCACTGTCATACTCCCCTACGCTGCCCTCGGATTCTTCCCCTTCACTCTCTATTTCCTCTCTCCCCAGTGCTCCTGCTCCTGATTCCCTGACACCTGCGTAGCAGGTGGAGCTGGTAGACAGCTGCCCTGGACACAGAGTTAACCTGTGCCTCCATGGGCAGCTGTGAGTCCAAAATGACTCCCAGGCTGCGCACCTGGTCCTTCAGGGGCACAGTTACCCCATTCAAGACCAGGGAATCCCCCACACCCACACGCTCCCAGTTCCCCAAAAACAGTACTTCCGTCTCGTCAGGATTCAACCTCAATCTGTTAGCCGCCATCCATTCTCCAACCGCCTCCAGGCACTCACACAGGACCTTCACCGCCCTCACTGGTTCTGATTTAAAAGAGAGGTAGAGCTGGGTATCATCCGCATACTGATGAACACCCAGCCCAAACCTCCTGATGATCTCTCCCAGCGGCTGCATGTAAATGTTGAAAAGCATGGGGGAGAGGACGGAACCCTGAGGCATCCCACAAGTGAGAGCCCAGGGGTCTGAACACTCATCCCCCACCACCACTTTCTGAACACGGCCCAGGAGGAAGGAGCGGAAGCACTGTATGACAGTGCCCCCAGCTCCCAGCCCCTCAAGACAGTCCATAAGGATGTTATGGTCGATGGTATCAAACGCCGCGGAGAGATCCAGCAGAACTAGGAAACAGCTAGTGTTTCCTGCTTGGCAGGGGGTTGGACTCGATGGCCCTTGTGGTCTCTTCCAACTCTATGATTCTATGATTCTATGAGCTCTTACCTTTGTCCCTAGCCTGCCGGAGATCATCAACCAGTGCGACCAAGGCAGTTTCAGTCCCATGGTGAGGCCTGAATCCCGATTGGAAGGGATCCAAATGGTCCGCTTCCTCCAGGCGTACTTGGAGTTGTTCAGCAACCACCGGCTCATTCACCTTGCCCAAGAATGGTAGATTTGAGACAGGGCAATAGTTGGCCATCGTGGCCAAATTGGCCGGGTCTAAAGATGTTTCTTTAAGAAGCGGTTTAATGACCGCCTCTTTCAGCGGGTCTGGGAAGGCTCCCTCACAGAGGGAAGCAATCACCACCCCGCAGAGCCCATCGCCCAGCCCTTCCCGGCTCTCTTTTATTAGCCAGGATGGGCAAGGATCAAGGAGACAGGTGGTCGGTTTCACTTGTCCAAGCAGCCTGTCCACATCCTCGGAGGTAACAGATTGGAATTGACCCCATGTAACAGGACCAGACAGAACTCTTGCACTCTCCCGCCCTGGCCCTGCTCCCACGGTGGAGTCTACCTCCTTCTGAATCTGAGCATTGCAGGAGATCTTGGGGTCCCTACCAGGCCCCGGTGGTACAGGTGGTTCTGATAGATTGCGAACCACCTGAAAAAGTCTCCTGCTGCTGTTTTCTGCAGATGCAATGGAGGCGGCGAAGAAGGCCCTCTTCGCCGTCGCCATTGCCACTTGGTAGGCTTGACGTTGAGCTCTAGCCCGTGTCCGGTCTGATTCAGAATGGCCACCGGCGCTCTAGCCATCTCAACGATTGTTTCATTGCCCTCAGATCCGTGGAAAACCACGGGGCTCTCGGGCTCCATGCAATCGGAGAGGGCGCTTCGGAGCCAGACTGTCAATAGCCCTGGTTAACTCCACATTCCAGCGGGCCACCAGGGAATCAGCTGAAAGGCCATCAACATGGGATAAAACATCCCCTACCACTCTCTGGAAGCCAATTAGATCCATTAAGTGGCGGGGGCGGACCATCCGAATCAGTCCCACCTCCCTGCAGAGGGGAAGGTTTGCGGAGAAGTCCAGTTGCACCAGGAAGTGATCTGACCATCGCACTTCTTTTGTTTCGCTTTTAGTTAGTGTCAGATCACCAACATCCATAGAGGTAAGTCTAAGGCATGTCCGTGGCTATGACTTGGGCCAGACTTATTCAGGGACAGCCCCATGGAGGCCATGCTTTCAATGAAGTCCCGAGCGGCCCCTTGTAAGGTCGTGTCGGCATGGATGTTAAAATCCCCTAGGACAACCAAACTAGGTGTCTCCAGGACAACATCCGCCACGACCTGAAGCAGCTTGGGCAGGGGATCCTTGTTGCAGCGGGGAGAACATGCACTCAGAGAACATGCACTCAGAGAACTGAGTCTTCCCAATAGGACACCTGGTGCAAACTAATGACTTCCTAAAAATCACTGGAACCCCCCCTCCCCGCCCACATGACCTGGGTTGCTGTGCGTAAGAGAAACCTGGTGGGCAAGCAGCGGCAAGGACAGGCCAATCTGCTTCCTCCAACCAGGTCTCTGTCACACATGCCAGGTCAAATCCTCCATCCACAATCAGGTCGTGGATGGCAGTGGTTTTATTCATCATTGACCTGGCATTGCACAGCAACACTTTCAGGTCATGTGGGTTTCCCTTGCTGATTCCTGTATCCTTCCGGTCAGGACCAGACCTGGAGGCAGGGATAGTCCTAAAACAATGACTAACCCTGCCTCCTCGGTAATGACATGGTCTGGTCTTAGCATAACTCCTCCTCCTGCCCGTGATCACTGAGATCGGGTGTCCCAATACACCCCCCCCCCCCGTGGAACCTGCCCCACCCAATCTATTGGCTGAGGCCCACTCCCAGGCAGCCATGACCCTTCCCCTTAAAAAGCAAAATACAAACTATATAAAAACTTAACAGAATAATAATAATAAAAAAGCAAGAAACAATAGTGCTCAAATTAAACTACTTCCCACCCTGACTAAATGCTTATCCCACCCCAAGCAAAAATAAACTAATGAAATAATATAATATTATAAAAAACAACAACCACCATTTAAGGTGCTGCAAATTAAAAGAGCTTAAAACATTTAAAACCATTTTGTCCCTTGCTGCAGGTAGCTGCTCAGGCCTCTTAAGCTGTGGCGGTGAGTGCAGGCTCCGCCCCCTAGGCCAGATGGAGTGGGCAGGAAAGGGAGCGGCCCACGCAGCACTCCCGAGAGCAGCAGCAGCAGCCTGCTCGTGCCTTTGCTAGACTCTTTTCAGGCACCTGCTAAAAGCATTCTTGTTTAGGCAAGCATACCCAGATGCTTAGGAAGTAATTTTAATCTCTTTTAATATTTTAGCTTTTCCTTGTTTTAAATTAGGCTTGTTAGTTCTTATTGATTTTACTGCTGTGGTGTTGTTGTTGTTTTTTGTATTGGTAAACAACTTTGCAGGTTGTTTAAAATAACTTTTAATAAATAAATGAACAATAAATATAAATAAAATGACACAAGCCAAAACGCAATGCATCCTGTAGATTTAAGTAACTGTCCACAGTGGCCTACTTGTTATCGGAGGCCCAGAATCCACAATCCTTTGTAAGAAAATATGAAATAAAGTCAAAACATTTTTTTTGTTTTTTAAAGATATTTATTAGGGTTTTACAAAAAACAAAGATTTACAAAATAACAAGAAAACAAAGAAAAAGAAAAATACAAAAATACAAAAAATACAAAGATACATAGAAAAAAAATACAAAATACAAAAAGCAAATAGATAAAGAAAAATTAAAAAGCAAATCCATTCTTTGATATCTTTAAGCTCATTTGCTTGTTTCCTTGACCTCCTCACACCTCCCCTTTTTGTATTCCTATTTACATAATCAATTCAGCAAATCCTTATCCTCTTTCATCTATCTTAACTCTATATCATAACATATTATAACTCTATATTTTCATCCATTTATCAATTCATTTTTGCATATTCTTATTAACTTTTGTTGCTAAATACCACTTATTGCCAATCCAAACATAATTTTAACATTCATTAATTTTACAATATTTCTGAAGATAGTCTTTAAATTTCTTCCAGTCTTCTTCTACCGATTCTTCTCCCTGGTCTCGGATTCTGCCAGTCATTTCTGCCAATCCCATATAGTCCATCACCTTCATCTGCCACTCTTCCAGGGTGGGTAGATCTTGTGTCTTCCAATACTTTGCAATAAGTATTCTTGCTGCTGTTGTTGCATACATAAAAAAAGTTCTGTCCTTCTTTGGCACCAATTGGCCGACAATGCCCAGAAGGAAGGCCTCTGGTTTCTTCAGAAAGGTATATTTAAATACCTTTTTCATTTCATTATATATCATCTCCCAGAAAGCCTTGATTCTTGGGCACGTCCACCAAAGGTGAAAGAATGTACCTTCAGTTTCTTTACATTTCCAACATTTATTATCGGGCAAATGATATATTTTTGCAAGCTTGACTGGGGTCATGTACCACCTGTATATCATTTTCATAATATTCTCTCTTAAGGCGTTACATGCCGTAAATTTCATACCTGTGGTCCACAACTGTTCCCAGTCAGCAAACATAATGTTATGACCGATATCCTGTGCCCATTTAATCATTGCAGCTTTAACCGTTTCATCCTGCGTATTCCATTTTAACAGCAAGTTATACATTCTTGAAAGTATCTTAGTTTTGGGATCTAACAGTTCTGTTTCCAATTTTGATTTTTCCACCTGAAAGCCAATTTTTTTGTCCAAATTATAGGCCTCTCTTATTTGATAATAATGAAGCCAGTCTCACACTTTATCTTTTAATTTCTCAAAACTCTGCAATTTCAATTTGTCTCCTTCTTGTTCCAATATTTCCCAATATTTCGGCCATTTGGCCTCCATATTGAGCTTTTTCTGAGCCTTCGCTTCCATTGGTGACAACCACCTTGGGGTTCTGTTTTCCAATAAGTCTTTGTATCTTATCCAGACATTGAACAATGCTTTCCTGACAATATGGTTTTTAAATGCTTTATGTGCTTTAACCTTGTCGTACCACAAATATGCATGCCACCCAAAAACATTATTAAAACCTTCCAGATCCAAAATGTCTGTGTTCTCAAGAAGCAGCCAGTCTTTCAACCAGCAGAATGCTGCTGATTCATAGTAAAGTTTAAGGTCTGGCAGGGCAAATCCGCCTCTTTCCTTTGCATCAGTTAATATTTTAAATTTTATTCTGGGCTTCTTGCCCTGCCAGACAAATCTAGAAATGTCTCTCTGCCACTTCTTGAAACAATCCATCTTGTCCAAAATTTGCAAAGATTGAAACAAAAATAACATTTTTGGCAATACATTCATCTTTATAGCTGCAATTCGGCCCAACAAGGAAAGCTTCAAATTTGACCATATTTCTAAGTCTTTTTTCACTTCTGTCCAACATTTCTCATAATTATCTTTAAATAGGTTTAAGTTCTTGGCAGTCATATTAACCCCCAAGTATTTAACTTTCTTAGCTAATGTTAAACCAGTCTCCTTCTGAAACCTCTCTTTCTCAATCGGTGTTAAGTTTTTCTCAAGCACTTTAGTTTTTGACTTGTTCAACTTAAATCCTGCCACATGACCAAATTCTTGAATCAATTCTAATACTCTTTTCGTACTAGATTCTGGCTCCTGTAACGTCAAAACTAGGTCATCTGCAAAAGCTTTCAATTTATATTGTTTGGCTCCGACCTGAATACCTTTAATCAGACGGTCCCTTCTAATCATATTCAGTAAAACCTCCAGGACTGAAATAAAAAGCAGTGGGGAGATTGGGCAACCTTGTCGTGTACCTTTCTCTATCTTAAATTCCTCTGTCACCACGTTGTTAACAATTAGTTTAGCCTTTTGTTCTGTATAAATTGCACTTATACCATTTTCAAACCCTTGGCCAACCCCCATCCCCTGAAGATTTTTCTTCATAAAACTCCAAGAAATATTGTCAAAGGCTTTCTCCGCATCTATAAAAATTAAAACTGCTTTGGTATTTATGTTCACTTGCAACTTCTCCAAAATATTAATTATATTCCTCGTGTTGTCAGACAAGTGTCTACCTGGAAGAAAGCCAGCTTGGTCCTTATGAATCTCTTCCACTAATACTTTTTTTAACCTGTTAGCCAAAATGTCGGCAAATATTTTGTAATCCACATTAAGCAGGGATATGGGGCGGTAGTTCTTAAGTTGCGTCTTTTCAGACTCAGTTTTCGGTATAAGTGTAATGTAGGCTTCCTGCCACGACTCCGGTGCCTTTTTCCCCTCTAAAATTTCATTGCAAACCTCCTTTAGTGGCTGAATTAACCAATCTTTCAAAGATCTGTAGTATTTGGAGGTTAAACCATCTGGCCCTGGAGATTTACCCAACTGCATATTCTGAATGGCACCTTCCACCTCCTGTTCTGTAATTTTGTGACTCAACATTATCTTATTTTCTTGAGAGATTTTTTGTAGTCCATTTGTTCTTAAAAATTGGTCTAAATCAGTCTCTTTCTGTGGCCCTTGTGTATATAGTTGTTTAAAATATCTCTGGAAACACTTTCTAATTTCCAATGGATTCTGTATGTTCTTTCCATCTACATCCAAATTTATAATGGTATTTAATTTTTGTCTTTTCTTCATCTGCCAAGCTAGGAGTTTCCCACATTTATTAGCCGATTCAAATGTCTTTTGTCTCATCTGCTTAATTTTCCATTCCACTTCCTGATTTATCATTTTCATATATTGTACTTGATATAACTTAATTTCTCTCAGAATCTCTTGCGATTTTGGTTTCGCTCTTAGTTTCTTCTCTCCCTCTTTAATTTTCCCCAAAATTTTATTTTTTTTCTCATTTTGAGTTCTTTTCTTTATTGCATTCTGTTGAATCAGAAACCCTCTCATAACCGCTTTGCTTGCATCCCAGATTGTTCTTTTTTCAACCGTAGTATTCAAGTTTATCTCAAAATAGTCTCTCAAGGTTTTTTGGGCCTTCTTAGTAACCTCTTGATCTCTGAATAAGGTGTCATTCATCCTCCATCTGAAGGAACCAATTGGTGTTAATTTCATCTCCATCTTCACCGCATTATGGTCAGAGCAAGTTTTTGGGCAAATTTCCACTTTTCGAGTCTTAGGTGCCAGTCCTCTAGTTATCCATATTTGGTCAATTCTTGTCCAAGTCATATTGGCTTCAGAAAAGAATGTTCCCTCTCTTCCAAGGGGGTTCTTAGTTCTCCAAATGTCAATCAAGTCCATATTGTCAGTCAGTTCAAAAAAGGTTTTTGGTAGTCTGCCATCTTTGGTTACCACCTGTCTCTGCGACTTATCCATGTTTGTGGATACCACTCCATTCATATCTCCCATCATAATAATGTTGTAGTCCATATAGTCCAACAATGTCTCATGCAATTTCTTAAAGAATTCAGACTTCCCCTCATTTGGTGCATAAACTCCTACAATCAAAAATTTCTCTCCTTGTGATTGAATCTCAATTGCAACAATTCTTCCTTGTTCATCTTTAAAAACAAATTTCGGTGATAAACTCTCTTTGGCGTAGATAACCACTCCTCTCTTTTTAACTTTGTCCGATGAAATAAATTCTTGACCCAGTCTTTTATTAAATATAACTTTCCTGTGGAGCCTTATCACATGGGTTTCCTGTAAATAAATTAAGTCCAATTGTTCCTTTTTCAATAAATGGAATACTTTCTTCCTCTTCTCCGGGGAGTTAAAACCATGAATGTTCCAACTTAGTAATTGCAGAGACATGATGTGTTTATTCTATTTTCCTCCAACTGCTCCCAAAAGCTCTTCTTGTTCTGACGGTGGCATCCCTTTTTTTGATTTGTACAATCCCAAAGGTAGTGATGCTGTGTCGAAAACTCCTGGTCTCAGGGCTCTTAACTCTTCTGGTGCTTCTTTTTGTAAGTCTTCTTCGTAGTCTCTCAGAAATTTTTCCTTATCTTCCACTGATCTAATTTTGAACTTTTTCCCTTTAAAGGTAAAAGATAATCCCTGGGGGAATTCCCATCTAAAGACAATGCTGTTTCTTCTCAGTAGGGCCACCAAGTCTCCGTAGTTGGTTCTCAGGTCCAAAAGATGTTTCGGTATATCCTTAAAAATCTCGACTCTCGAATCGTTAATCTCCAAGGTCTTCTGAAAGGGTGCACTCAATATTTTATCCCTCTCTTCTTTCGTTCGGAGGGTAACCAAACAGTCTCTCACCCTGTTTTTTCTCCCTCCTCTTCCAAGTCTGAAGGCGCTCACTATCTTAAAGTCTTTTTCCAGCTCCAAATTCCAAAATTTCCCAAATTCCTGTGTAAGATAGTCGCCCAGGTTATCTTTTTCAAGTTCCGGCACGGCCCTGATCCTCAGGTTTGTCTGTTTCTCCTTCAATTCGATCATAGACAATAAAGACTGATGGTCCCCAATCTATTTACGCATAGGTTTTATTTCTTCCTCCACAGCCACTACTTTTTCTTTTGCTTCCTCAGCTATTTTTGGAGTGGACGCAGATTCTTCCAGCAGTTTTTCAATAGATTTTGTATTTGAATTAATGCTGGCAGTATTCCCGTCAATTTTATTTGATTGTTCTGTAACTTGTTTACTTAGGCCTTCCAATTTCTCATAAATTTTATTTAATACAGAAGTAAATTCCCCTTCTGAGGCCATTCCTTTTGGTTCAACTTCTGCCAGATCTTCCTCCTGTGTCACAGGAAGGCCGGGTACAGATGCTCTACGTTGCTGGGAAACAGTGCTAGGCTGCTGCACTCCGACCTTGCCTGATCTTGTTGCTCTTTGTTCAGTCATCCCCCTTTATCTTGAGTCAAGGTCAGATCTTACCGTGGAAATTCCCTAATGTCCACAGTGGAAAATTCCCCCAACTAAATGCACAACTTCAATGTTCCTCTAGGGGGACACTGTAGCAGCCATAAAGTTCACAATAGAAAAGTCTTTTCTAACTTTCCATGTCCCCTTCAATAAAAACATGCAACAGTTTCCAGTCCAAAGAAGACCTTCAAAATGTATCTCCCTTGCAGAGTTAATCATTAAAAAGTTACAATGTCCATAAGGAGTGCGAGTCCCAATGTAGCAGTTCTCATAAGCCTGGCAGTGCGTTCCCAAGGGTTTCAACAACAAAAAAAAAGAGAGAGTTTTACCTGTATTTTCCCAGAAGAAATAAAGTCACTTTCCCTCTTCCCCCCCTCTCCTAATCTGGGGGGGAGTTCTTTCGCTTTGATGTTTCGATTAAGCTCCGCTCTCCAAGTAGTTGCATAGAAACGTCTTTGCTTTGATCTGTTACAGAAACGGGAGGCGGACTTCCTGTTTACACCTTCCCGCTTCAGTGCCAAATTAACGCCTTTTTTCTTCTTCAAGTCCAATCTTTTAATTTCACCTACTCACGGGTAGTAGTTTAGCAGCCGAATTGTCACAGGAAAAAGGTCAGCGCTCTCCGGCAACAGCTACGCGGCTTCACCCCACAGAAGAAGCAATTGACTCGCAGCACCGCGCCGCTCCCGTTATGCTCCGGACCCCCTTGCGGGGTTCCTTCGCTGATTCGAGGGGCGCAAATGGTGCCCGCCGAGTCCCACACTCACAGGCTCCTTCTGCCTGTGATTTCCGATCGGGTCTCCGCTTCGCCGTAGCGGATAGACCCACTTTCTGCAGGGCTTCTCCCTCTTACTCAGAAGGAGACCGCCATTGCCGTTGGCGCCGCCTCCGGAAGTCTTCTAAAGTCAAAACATTTTTGCAGGCAAAAAAATAGAGGTCAATATTGGGGAGGTGACAAAAACTTTTCCACACCAGGTACCCCCTGACCTTGTTATGCCACTACCCGGGGTGCAGGGAGGGGGCATGGGGGTCCCTGTTCAGATCATGCGTGGGGGGGAGAGATCCCCAAGTCAGGGAGAAGAGGGTCCTCCCTTGTCCTCTCTGTCAAGCCAGGGAGGGGCCAGTTCACAGGAGTGAAGAAAGACAGTCAGGTTCCCTAAAAACCCTAAAACTGTTTGTGAATCCCCCCCCCCGCCAGGCCTCCAAGCCTCGCCTCAGGCACTCTCAAACTGCACTCTCAAAGCTTTTCTCTCTCTCTAAGGCTAAAAGCATTAGCTAAGCATATTGCTCTTGCTGCAACAAAAAGACTGAAACGAAGGTGGAGAACAGAGTCCTTTGCTTCTCAAAGCCTTTTTGTTTCTAAGGCCAGTGGCCTTGTTAAAACCAGGTTGCAACTTTCTTTCTGGGAACTATGCCAGAACAGGAGAATGAAGCATATCTGAACACTCTGAAACCCCCTTTGGTTTCTCACCCCCTTTTCCTGGGAACAGTGCAAAATAGTCCCAAGACAGGAACTTTCTGTTCATGCTCAGGAGACATGGGGCAGAACTTTTCCGAAGGAGGAGAAAGGGGAGAGAACTGGAAGGGGAATAGATGCTCTGTGCAAATGGCTGTGAACTCGTGCTTGTTTGTGAGTTATCACACTTGCTCCTTCTACCAGTTCATGGATGGTAGAAATAAAGCTTTTTCTCTGAAACTATTCCTTGAGTGTCTGTTGACTCCCATTTTCCCTTTCCCGGGCGCAATATATTTCCCACCCGAGGGCAAAGCCTCATAAGGCCACAGGAGGACTGCAGCTGTTCTTCTTTGGGATCCAGATGCTGCCTTCCTTTTGGGGGAGGGGGCTTTGGGTCAAGGAAATAAACCCCCTTCAGAGGGAGGGAAATGTCACCTTTGTTAACAGAGGATGTAGACAGACGAGAAAATTCCCACATGGGGGGAGCACAGGGAGAAGAAAAGCCCGTCTGCATCTGCAGCTGCACAACTGGACCACTTCCTCTGTCCCAGATGCAACAACACGTCTCTCCCCTTTTCAGGCTAAACAAGTAGACAAACTAATGTGAACGCAAATTTCAGATGTATCCTCAGGAAATGCTAAAGCAAGGATAGAAGACTCCTTCTCCCAACCTTTTCGGAGAAATGAGGGATTATCAGTCACTGGATGGCTTGTAGTACTAACAGAGGACATGGAACACATAACATCCTTTCTGGCTCACTGTAATAAAATTCTTACCATCCTGATAGATACTTGTAGAACCTTCTGGAAGAATCCTAGCAGAGCGTTTGTGGGTTTTGATAAGCAAGAAATGGAAATTGGTGCTGTCTCAAAAGAGGCTTGTTCTCTCAAGCTACCCTCAGCCTTTGGGAATCTTGTCACAGGAGGAGCGAGAAGCTCCCCTCTGGAGTTCATAAAGGGTACATATTCCTGGTGCCCTTAAGCCTGCTGTTCCGCCTGGGAAGCGGGGCTGCGTCCAAAGCATGGAATGGTGAAAGGACTCACGGAAGGGAGCAGAAAGTGAGGGAAGCATTAGGCCCCCATTTCTAGAAAGGGGAACATCGGCCTGAAGGGGAGCAGCTGCTTTTGGGCAAGCGGAGCTGGAGAAAAGCTGGGCCTGTCCTGCTGCGCTTCAGGCCCTGACAGCCTCCAAGTCCAAGTGTAAGTTGACTTCTCCCCTCCATTCACCGCGCGAGGAGGGCCGTCCCGGAGTTGAGGCTGCCACGGAGGCCAGAAAGAGCAGAGGCCATGTTGGGTCAGGGCAACCGGTCCTTCTATGTTTGGAGCGGGAGGAAGGGCCGGCGGCCAAATTTTGTGCCTGTCTGTTATACACACATACATCTCAATAATAATAATAATAATAATAATAATAATAATAATAATAATTATATCTATACCCCGCCCATCTGGTTGGGCTTCCCCAGCCACTCTGGGCGGCTTAAAAAAAAATATCAAAATACTGTAATACATCAAACATTAAAAACTTCCCTGAACTTCCCTTCAGATGTCTTCTAAAAGTCTGGTAGTCGTTGATCTCTTTGGCATCTGGTGGGAGGGCGTTCCACAGGGAGGGCGCCACTACCGAGAAGGCCCTCTGCCTGGTTCCCTGTAACTTGGCTTCTTGCAGTGAGGGAACCGCCAGAAGGCCCTCGGCGCTGGACCTCAGTGTCCGGGCAGAAGAATGGGGGTGGAGACGCTCCTTCAGATATACTGGACCGAGGCCGTTTAGGGCTCTATCTATCTATCTATCATCTATCTATCTATCTATCTCTATCTTTTTTTTTAAATGATATTTATTATAAGTTTAAAAATTACAAAAGGAAAAAGAAAAACAACAACAAAATTTTGTTAACAAGACATACATTACAATACATAAAAAGAAAAGCACAAAAAAATACAACAATACAGCGAAAAAAACAATAACACTAAAACACACATCTAATATTCCATAACTTTACCTTTCATTTTACTTGTTTCATCGACCTCCTCGCACCTCCCTTTTTTGTATTCTAGTTCAATTAATTGTTTCAGCAAATTCTTTCCATCTTTCTCAATTTTTGTCTATAATTTATCTTAACGGTCTAACCTTAAATTTTTCATTTTAACCCATTATCAATCAGCTTTTACTTAATTCTTTATTACATTTCTGCTAAAACCATATAACTTCATTCCAGCATCCTTCTAACATTCATTAATTTTGCAATGTTTTTGTAAATATACTTTAAATTTTTTCCAATCTTCTTCCACCGACTCTTCTCCCTGGTCTCGGATTCTGCCAGTCATTTCCGCCAGTTCCATGTAGTCCATCAGCTTCATCTGCCATTCTTCCCTGGTAGGTAGATCTTGTGTCTTCTAGTACTTTGAGATAAGTATTCTTGCTGCTGTTGTGGCGTACATAAAAAAAAATCCTATCTTTCCTTGGCACCAATTGGCCGACCATGCCCAGGAGAAAGGCCTCTGGTTTCTTCAGGAAGGTATATTTAAATACCTTTTTCATTTCATTATAGATCATCTCCCAGAATGCCTTAATCTTTGGGCATGTCCACCAAAGGTGAAAGAATGTGCCTTCAGTTTCATTACATTTCCAACATTTATTATCGGGCAAATGATATATTTTTGCAAGCTTGACTGGTGTTATGTACCACCTATAGATCATTTTCATTAAATTCTATTTTAAGGCATTACATGCCGTAAACTTCATACCAGTGGTCCATAACTGTTCCCAGTCAGCCATCATAATATTATGTCCAACATCTTGTGCCCATTTAATCATAGCAGATTTCACCGTTTCATCTTGAGTATTCCATTTCAACAGCAAGTTATACATTCTTGACAAATTCTTAACTTTAGGGTCTAACAATTCTGTTTCCAATTTTGATTTTTCTACCTGGAAACCTAATTTTTTGTCCAAATTATATGCCTCCATTATTTGATAAAAATGGAGCCAATCTCGTACTCTGTTTTTTAATTTTTCAAAGCTCTGCAATTTTAATCTGTCACCCTCTTGTTCCAAAATTTCCCAATACTTCAGTCATTTGGCCTCCATATTGAGTTTTTTCTGAGCCTTTGCTTCCATTGGTGACAACCATCTTGGGGTTTTATTTTCTAACAAGTCCTTATATATTATCCAAACATTAAACAGTGCTTTTCTGACAATATGGTTTTTGAACGCTTTGTGTGCTTTAACCTTATCATACCACAGATATGCATGCCAACCATATACATTGTTAAAGCCTTCCAAATCCAACACATCCGTGTTTTCAAGAAGCATCCATTCTCTCAGCCAACAAAATGCAGCTGATTCATAATAAAGTTTAAGGTCTGGCAGGGCAAATCCACCTCTTTCCTTAGCATCAGTTAATATCTTAAATTTTATTCGAGGTTTCTTGCCCTGCCAGACAAATCTAGAGATATCTCTCTGCCACTTCTTGAAACAGTCCATTTTGTCCAAAATTTGCAATGTTTGAAACAAAAACAGCATTCTTGGCAGTACATTCATTTTTATCACAGCAATTCGGCCTAACAACGATAGCTTCAAATTTGACCATATTTCTAAATCCTTTTTCACTTCATAATTATCCTTAAATAGATTCACATTCTTAGCAGTCATGTTAACCCCTAAATATTTCACTTTCTTGACCAATGTCAATCCTGTCTCCTTCTGAAACTTATCTCTCTCAATCTCAGTTAAATTTTTCTCTAAAACTTTAGTTTTCGTCTTATTCAACTTAAAGCCTGCTACCTGTCCAAATTCTTGAATTAATTCTAATACTCTTTTAGTGCTTGATTCTGGCTCCTGTAAAGTCAATACCAAGTCATCAGCAAATGCTTTCAATTTGTACTGTTTGGCTCCCATATCTATCTATCTCTATCATCTACCTACCTACCTACCTACCTAGATATATATACACACCCCTGGTTCTCTTTTGGAGGAGGAGTGAGGGACGGAGGCACTTTACTGACAGAATGGCACTTCCCTCGCACCTCCTTTCCTCCCAGGAGCTCCTCCTTCCACAACAACCCTGCCAGGCTGGCCTCTTGCATGTCGCCCCCTTTCCAGCAGGCGAAGCTGCAGGGGCCACTCACTTCCTGGCCCTCCAGAAATGGAGGAGGCCTTTGACCCTTGATGAACCTGAGAGGAGCCTTGAGGGGGGCAGAGAGGGGCTCTTGCCCCTTCCCAGACTTTTCCGCCATCCATTTATTACTACTGTTTATTAAACCTAGGCCTCGTGGGGCTCTGGCACCCGGCACAGTTATTTCAAACGATCTCAAACCCTAAAATGGATTTATAGGTAACTGACAGACGTAGATGATCTCTAGAGATATAGGGCAGCTGCCGGATGCCCCCCTTGGTTGGGCCTGTGATGGACAGCAGAGCCAGGCCAGTCAGCGGACTTAGTCCCTCAGAAATTCACCCAGGGGGCTGGAGCCTCGCTCTGATTGGCTGCCAAGCCAGCGGGGGGCGGAGCCTGCCCTTTTGGCGGGAAAAGGCGAGGCTCCTTTTCTGAGGGATGGTCTGAGGGGGGAGTTGGAGGGGAAGGTGGGGAGGAGAGGAAGAGGAGTCAGGCGGGAGTTCAAGGGGAGAAGCTGGGGGGAGGGAAGGGAGACCCCCAAGAAGGAGGGCTGAGGGGACCCCCTGGGTGTGGGGGGCGGACTGAGAGGGGGGAGCGGAGGGAGACCCCCAAGAAGGAGGGCTGAGGGGACCCCCTGGGTGTGGGGGGCGGACTGAGAGGGGGGAGCGGAGGGAGACCCCCAAGAAAGAGGGCTGAGGGGACCCCATGGGTGTGGGGGGTGGACTGAGAGGGGGGAGCGGAGGGAGACCCCCAAGAAGGAGGGCTGAGGGGGTGTCTGAGAGGGGGGAGCGGAGGGAGACCCCCAAGAAGGAGGGCTGAGGGGGTGTCTGAGAGGGGGGAGCGGAAGGAGACCCCCAAGAAGGAGGGCTGAGGGGGTGTCTGAGAGGGGGGAGCGGAGGGAGACCCCCAAGAAGGAGGGCTGAGGGGACCCCCTGGGTGTGGGGGGCGGACTGAGAGGGGGGAGCGGAGGGAGACCCCCAAGAAGGAGGGCTGAGGGGACCCCCTGGGTGTGGGGGGTGGACTGAGAGGGGGGAGCGGAGGGAGACCCCCAAGAAGGAGGGCTGAGGGGACCCCCTGGGTGTCTGAGAGGGGGGAGCGGAGGGAGACCCCCAAGAAGGTGGGCTGAGGGGACCCCCTGGGTGTGGGGGGCGGACTGAGAGGGGGGGCGGAGGGAGACCCCCAAGAAGGAGGGCTGAGGGGACCCCCTGGGTGTGGGGGGCGGACTGAGAGGGGGGCGGAGGGAGACCCCCAAGAAGGAGGGCTGAGGGGACCCCTGGGTGTGGGGGCGGACTGGGGGGGGAGCGGAGGGAGACCCCCAAGAAGGAGGGCTGAGGGGGACCCCCTGGATGTGGGGGGCGGACTGAGAGGGGGGAGCGGAGGGAGACCCCCAAGAAGGAGGGCTGAGGGGACCCCCTGGGTGTGGGGGGTGGACTGAGAGGGGGGAGCGGAGGGAGACCCCCAAGAAGGAGGGCTGAGGGGACCCCCTGGGTGTCTGACTGAGAGGGGGGAGCGGAGGGAGACCCCAAGAAGGAGGGCTGAGGGGACCCCCTGGGTGTCTGACTGAGAGGGGGAGCGGAGGGAGACCCCAAGAAGGAGGGCTGAGGGGACCCCCTGGGTGTGGGGGGCGGAGGGAGACCCCCAAGAAGGAGGGCTGAGGGGACCCCCTGGGTGTGGGGGGCGGACTGAGAGGGGGGAAAGGGCCCCCCAAGTCTGACTCCAGAGCCCGGAAGAAGCCAAGCTGGGCCTGCCAGCCTCCCAGTCCAAGGGACCCCAGCTCGGCCTCCCCAATTCCGGGCTGCCCCAGGGAAGATGGGGAGCTGGAGGGAAGACTCTGGAGCTGCGGGCGCCGGACTTGGATCTGGGATTCCTCTTTCCCTTGCAGGAGACTCCTGGGGAAGCCCCGTCTCCGAGGGGAGAGGGAGGGCTGGGCTTGGCAAGGGTTAAGAGGAGCAGAGCGGGAGTCCTAGAGAGGACGGGAAGAGGAGGGGCTGAAGGTGCTCCCTCCCTTCCTGCTTTCTTCGCTCTCCTTTGCAAAAGCCCCTCCTGGACTCGGGTGAGTCTCCTCTCTCTTCCCCTGAGGGTGCAATGGGGAGAAGGGGGTCCCAGGGGGCAGGGAGGGGGCGTGGGGGTCCCTGCTCAGATCATGCATGGTGGGTGGAGACCCCCAAGCAGAGGGTCTTCCTTTGTCCTCTCTGGCAAGCCAGGGAGGGGGGAGATCGCAGGAAATATGCAGCTCTGCTCTTCCTTGGGATCCAGATGCTGCCTTCCTTTTGGGGGAGGGGGCTTTGGGTCAAGAAAATAAACCCCCTTCAGATGGAGGGAAAA
Organism: Podarcis filfolensis; assembly: GCF_964270895.1. NCBI lineage: Eukaryota > Metazoa > Chordata > Lepidosauria > Squamata > Lacertidae > Podarcis > Podarcis filfolensis. Next base: position 340,781 of record NC_139605.1, on the reverse strand, counting down.
GTCACCTTTGTGAACAGAGGATGTAGACAGACGAGAACATTCCCACATGGGGGGAGCACAGGGAGGAGAAAAGCCCGTCTGCATCTGCAGCAGCACAACTGGACCACTTCCTCTGTCCCAGATGCAACAACACATGTCTCTCCCCTGTCGGTCTCCACACCCACAGCTGGCGCTGTTACCTTCCAACAACTGGATCTCACTCCCAAAGACACACTCTTTCATGGTCTCCTAAGACAGATGGATGCCAACCAACCAACCATTCCCTCCCCTCCCCCTCCTGGTGCCCCTTGAAGTTGGCTTGAGGGCAGGGGGAGGGTCCACCCCACCAGATGAAGAGAGAGGAGGTCCTTCCATCTGGAAAATGGGAATGCTTGCAAAGAATTACTTGAAAATGAGTGCCATATAGATAATAAAATTACTATTCTGTGAATCCCCCACCTACACAGAGATTAATACCCATCATTTAAATACACAACAAAATGGTTTCAGAAAAGAACAGAGCAATGTTTAGAAAAATATCATCTTTGTGCTCCCTTTTTCTCTTAGGGTCCAGTGTGCTTTGAAGAGGTAGCTGTTCCTTTCACAGAGGAGGACTGGGCTTTGCTGGATCCTGACCAGAGAGCTCTGCAGAAGGAAGTCAAGGAGGAGAATCCTGGGATCCTGGCCTCTCTGGTAAGGCTCCCTGCTGGATCATAAGATCAGTTTTGAAATTCCATACAGGACAAACCTCCTCTATTTCGAGGGAGCCCCATAGCGCCACCTGCAGCATCTGAGATGTTAACACACCCACAACTCTCCATAGGAGATGTATCTCCTGTTCTGTCTGGGAATATTCTTCCACCAGTCCTGCCTTTTCCAACCATGAGGAGGCTGGTCTGAGCTTCCCAGGCCTTCTTCCATGTAGGCTTCAGAGATATTAAGGACATGGAGGTACATCCTGTCTAATTCTCTGTTTCCCTTTCTGCATCTGTCTGTTTTTGGTTGAGCTAAGAAATGACTGAGCTTGGAGATGGAGCGGATTCCACGACTGAGCCAAATTAAATCCATTCCTGGAACGAGCCAGGCTTTTTGAATCTCTGGGTCCCATAAATAAGTTAGATAATACCAGCCAAAAAAGGCAGTAACTCCCTTCCCTTCTTCCTCTTTCACAAACATTCATTTGCATTGTTCAATCATTTCAGGCTCAATTTCTTCCTCAGGCTATAAAGGTAAAGGTCCCTCTGTCCGTACGGGCCAGTCGTGTCCGACTCTAGGGTTGTGCGCCCATCTCACTTAAGAGGCCGGGGGCCAGCGCTGTCTGCAGACACTTCCAGGTCACGTGGCCAGCGTGACGAAGCTGCTCTGGCAAGCCAGCACCAGCGCAGCACACGGAAACGCCGTTTACCTTCCCGCTATAACGCGGTACCTATTTATCTACTTGCACTTAGGGGTGCTTTCGAACTGCTAGGTGGGCAGGAGCTGGGACCGAAAGACGGGAGCTCACCCCGCCACGGGGATTCGAACCGCCGACCATGCGATCGGCAAGTCTGAGGTTTTACCAACAGCGCCACCCGCGCCCCATCTTCCTCAGGCTAGTATTATTATTATTATTAATGATATCAGGAAACTTGATGAGGAACTAAGGGGAAAGACAGTGTTGACCCAGAGTAGTTACAAAATTAATGTTCTCTCCCCAAGTGCCACAGACCCTCCTCCAAAGAGAGCTTCTCTAAGAAAGCACAAGCAAAAATTACTCCATTTTACGTGAATAAGGAAAATGAGGAGGTGGCTAAGAAACAGCAGGAGCCAGATCCTATTACTGACCTTATAGGATCTCTCAGCAGCTCTAAGGATGAGCAGAAAGAGGTTTTGGGCCCAGGCAGCTCAACTGCTAAGTCATCTCTGGCCCTGAGACCAGGAGCTCAAGCGACTCAAGGCCAAATCCAGGCTAAACAAGTAGAGGAACTAATGTTAAAAATTACAAAATAGTGCAACATAAAAAAGTTGACTTACAAAAACTTTTTAACCTGCTTGAGTGTAGCTCTTGCTCCAGACAGAAGACTTTAGAAGTTTGTACTCTACTGGAATTTGCACACCAGATCCTTATATCAATGTGAAACGATATGCAAGGTTATCAAATGGTCTGATGTCCTGTCAGAAGCCAAAACAAAACCAACTAGGGAGAGGGTTTTGATAAAAAAGAATTGGAAATGGGTGCTGTCTCAAAATAAGCTACTTCTCTCAAGCTACCATAAGCCTTTGGAAATCTTGTCACAAGAGGAGCGTAAAGTTTGTGAAGATGGTGCCTAAGCACAGAGAATATCTATGGAGGAGTGGTGTATCAGTCTCAAGATTATTCCAAAATGGGGCATCACCAGCTCCTCTGCTTCGACATTCAGCAACACCTCCAAAAAGTCCTCAATCCAAGGCAGACTATTGTCCTTTAGTTGACATATACTCTGCAGGTGACAATCCTGACTAGCCAGCTGACCTGGACCCCAAGGAACCCCATAACTCAGACAGCCCTGGGTCCTTGCACTTGAGAAATCTAGGGAAGGACCTACTTGACAGAACTGAAAAGAATTGATTGCATGTCTTCTGTGCTCTGCCATAAGTAGCCCAGAATGAAATATTCTCCAGATTTGACCTCTGACGTTTCTGCCTAATGAGTTTGAAGAAGGAACACAAGGGCTGATGCAAGTAGAACTTGACCCTTTGTGCTCCAGATCCAGCCCACCAGATATTCCACCGTGAGTTGAATTTATGGGCTGAAAAGCCACCTCCCCCCACCAGCAGGTTAATGAACCCTCTTTCCTACCAATTGGAGATGAAAAGCTTCCCCAAAGATTTGGTCCCCATGCAAGAGGCAAATATGGCCACAACACCTGCCTGGCTTGCAATGAGAGAGCTCCAAGATTGTGAACTGGGCTCTGCATACAAAGAACCCAGCATGCAGGCACCTACAGTACATGTACAGTGGTACTTCGGGTTCCATACGCTTCAGGTTACAGACTCCGTGAACCCAGAAATAGTGCTTCAGGTTAAGAACTTTGCTTCAGGGTGAGAACAGAAATTGTGCTCCAGCGGCACAGTGGCAGCAGGAGGCCCCATTAGCTAAAGTGGTGCTTCAGGTTAAGAACAGTTTCAGGTTAAGTACGGACCTGTGGAACGAATTAAGTAATTGAGGAAATTGAAACCACTGGAGAGGTTTAGAAATGGGCTTCTGTTGGGAAGGGGCTGCCCCATTTGTGCTTCTCCAGGGGCAGGAGAATATCTAGGGCAGGAGAATCCCTGCAGGGCCTCTGAGGCTCCCTTTGCTTCTTCCTCTCTCCCAGGACCCGGCAGTTTCTTTTGGCTCCTTGACTCTTCAGGAAGGATGAGTGAGACGGATCCTGTCAAGCTAGAGGAGATGGAAGAGGGAAGATGGACGGATGACCTGGTCAGGTTGTCTCCTGCATCCCTCCCCACAACCTCTGAGCACTCCCTCCCAGGGACCTCCGAGAGATCTGGTGAGTCCCAGGGGAGGGGAGATGGGGATGTGGAGGGATGGAGCCAGAGAGGAATTGGGGTTTGTTCAGCTAGGGGTGGGGGGAGGCAGGCAGGCGGATGGAGATGGAGAAGGGGAGCACCTTTTCGGGCTGCCCCACCTGCCTGCCTGCCTGCGCCTTTGTCATCTGCAGGCAATTTGAGCTAGGAATAGATCACAGCTCCCCGCCTATGCGATGTATTGGCAGCTCAAAATGTCTAAAACCAGTTCTGTGATCTGAATGCCCTACCAATTTCAGACACTGATCCATCACGCAGCACTGGCCCCTTAAAGCACGGGTGTCAAACACAAGGCCCGCATGCCGAATCCGGCCCGCCAGACCTCGTCATGTGGCCCATGTAGCCGCCGCCGGCCGCCAGCCTTCACCTTTTATTCTCGCTTTTTTTTGACACAAGAAAGCCGCCTCTTCAGCGCATGCGCGGCAGCCTACAAGCCAGAGAACGTCTGCCCTCTAGCGGCGCCGGCCGTTCTACACAGGAAACCTCCTCTTTACATGCATTCAGGAAACCTCCACTTGTTTTTATATTGAGCGCATGCCATCCTGCGATGTGACAGATCCAACGGCTGCCTGAACAACCGGCCCTTTGAGGGTGACCAAACTGCTGATGCGGCCCCCCGATGAATTTGAGTTTGACACCCCTGCCTTAAAGGAACCTGATCCTGCTGTGCAGTGTGAACTCAGATGGGGCCTCCGTGTGTTGCCTTTTTCTCTTCTTTTTGTATAACTTTTATTAACTTTATAAAACAAGGAAGATAGGAATAATAGATGATACAAATATGTAGGCTGAGCCTGTATATCTCAAACATAGCAGAATAAATTTGCAGGAGTATCTATAACATATAGTTCATCATTAGTGGTCAGTGTATGAGTCTGGGTGCATGAATTGCTTTCAACTGAAACAAAAAAAGGGGAAACAGGAGAGCACAGAGAACATTCAACATCACAGAGCCAAATGCCTAGACTGAAGCGCTTGTGGCCGTTGTGCTTAGATTAAGTGAGTAATAGTCATTTTTCCTCTTCTGTTACCAATGAAACAATACAGAGTTGGTCTTATCATGAAAATGGGAGGGGGGGGGTTCAAAGTGAAGAAAGAGATTTACGTATAAATTTAAATATTTTCCTGTTTTAATTTTTTTTAATTTTTTTTTTCTTTTATTGGTTTTCACACATTACTTTACAATACAGATGTACCAAAGCCAACACCATTTCCTCCCCATCCCCCCATACATTTACATTTCTATTTCCTCAATCCATCATATTATCCTTTTCTCCCTCCTCCCCCCACTTCCCTCCGCCCCCACTGGATTTCCTCCACATTATACAATTTACAATAATCTTTGCATTCTACAACCTTCTCAAATCATCTTCATATTCTTATTATCTTTCCTTACTAATTTTTCTTCCATCCAGTACTTCACATTTTAATCTAGGCATATTAGCGTATCTTTTCTTGAGCAATATTTTGCCATATATTCATCAAAACATTTCCACTCCTTTTTAAATTTTTGATTCGACTGATTTCTTCTTATAGCAGTTAATTTTGCCAGAATTAAATATTCATTTAGTTTACAAATCCATTCCTCCTTTGTGGGTATAGTTTGTGACTTCCACCGAGCAGCAATCACTATTCTAGCAGCTGTACTTGTGGAATGTAATGGCGTCCGCCACACTTTCCTGTGCCAACTCTCCCTGCCAACTGTGAGCCTTAAGCTGTCTTCCTGGCTCCAAGCCGAGTTTCGCAGCAGCGGTCGTGCCTTGTGTGGGTGATAAATCCAAGGCTGTCCGCAGGCTTCTTGCTCATCTAAGAAGTCTTTAATCATTGTACAGAAATACATCATAAATCAACTCAGAGATCGAGCGGACATCTACTTGGCTTGACAGCTAAAAACGAAAGTTATTCACACACAAAGAAAGATTCCAGTATCTGATGAAAACCACGCCTCAGAATGTGAGACGTCACACAGAACTGTTTAACCCTGTAAGTTCTGATTCTCCTCACAGTACTTGCATATAGAAAAATTCCCCCCCCCCGTGGTATCTCTTCATCTCTCAATCCAAGGAGATATGTCTCTGGTTTCTTTGTTATTGATATTTTCAACATCTTCTTTAGTTCTTCGTGTACTGCTATCCAAAATTTCTTAATTTCCTCACACCTCCACCACATATGTATTGTTGTTCCTATTTCTCCACCACATCTCCAACAGAGGTTGGATTTCAATTTGTATATCTTTGCCAGCTTAACTGGCGTTAAGTACCACCTATAGAACATCTTTACAAAATGTTCTTTAATTGTATATGAGGCAGTAAATTGTATATCCTCTCGCCAGAGTTTCTCCCATTGCTCTAGATAGATAGTATGTCCGAGATCCTGAGACCATTTAATCATTGTTTCTTTCACTTCTTCCTCCATCAATTCCCAGTCCAATAAAAGATTATAGGTTTTGGATAACAATTGTTGTTCTTTATCACTGTGACTTTAAATTTCGAATCTTCTTTTGCAAATCCTTTCTTTTGATCCGAGTTGAATATACTTCTAAGTTGTATATATTGCCATCTGTCAATTAAAATTTTGACCAACCAGATTGAGATAACTTCTGATGGGGAGTGTTCAGGTGAAGATGTTGCTGTTTGTTTCACAGACAAGGGGTGGACGTTGCTGAATCCTGACCAGAAAGCTTTGCATAAAGAAGTCAAGGAGTAGAATCTTGGGATCATGGACTCTCTCAGTAAGGATCCCTGTTGGATCATAATATAAGTTGTGATTGGAGATGGAGTGGATTCCATGATTGAGCCAGAACAAAATCTATCCCAGATAAAAGCCAAGAAATATCTCAGTTAATACCAGAAAACAAAAACAGTAAAACCTATAGTAAGGCCTCACATCTAATTCTCTTCAGTTCTTCCTCTATCACAAGCATTCATTAACATTGTTCAATAATCTGGAGTTCCCATTTCCTCCTGAGACTCTAATTAGCTTCTCTCTTTATTGCAGATGGTGATAAATTAGAAGGGAAGAACAAGGGGGAGCACAACAGAATCCACATAGCGGAGAAGTCATATAAATATTCAGAGTGTGGAGAGAACATCCGTCAGAGCTCCCAGTGCACCTCCCGTCAAAGAAAGAGCTTCATTCGAAAGAATAGCCTCACTTCACACGAAAGAACACAGAGTAGGGAGAAATCGTATCAGTGCTTAGAGTGTGGAAAGAACTTCAGTTACCGCCAGAATCTCACTTCCCATCAAAGAGTTCATACAGGGGAGAAACCCTATCAGTGCTTGGAATGTGGGAAGCGCTTCAGTCAGGAGGGGAATCTCATTTCCCATCAAAGAATTCATACAGGGGAGAAACCCTATCAGTGCGTGAAATGTGGAAAGAGCTTTCGTCAGAGTGGTGAACTCACTTCCCATCAAAGAATTCATACAGGGGAGAAACCCTATCAGTGCTTGGAGTGTGGAAAGAGCTTCAGGAGGAGCTCCCATTTCATTTCCCATCAAATAATTCATACAGGGGAGAAACCCTATCAGTGCTTGGAATGTGGAAAGAGCTTCAGGAGGAGCTCCCATCTCACTTCCCATCAAATAATTCATACAGGGGAGAAACCCTATCAGTGCTTGGAATGTGGAAAGAGCTTTCGTCGGAGTGGTGAACTCACTTCCCATCATAGAATTCATACAGGGGAGAAACCCTTTCAGTGCTTGGAATGTGGGAAGAGCTTCAGTCAGAGGGCCCATCTCACTTGCCATCAAAGAATTCATACAGGGGAGAAACCCTATCAGTGCTTGGAATGTGGAAAGAACTTTCGTCTGAGTGGTGAACTCACTTCCCATCAAAGAATTCATACAGGGGAGAAACCCTATCAGTGCTTGGAGTGTGAAAAGAGCTTCAATCGGAAGGATAGTCTCACTTCCCATCAAAGAGTTCATACAGGGGAGAAACCCCATCAGTGCTTGGAATGTGGAAAGAGCTTTCGTCAGAGTGGTGAACTCACTTCCCATCAAAGAATTCATACAGGGGAGAAACCCTATCAGTGCTTGGAGTGTGGAAAGAGCTTCAGGAGAAGCTCCCATTTCACTTCCCATCAAATAATTCATACAGGGGAGAAACCCTATCAGTGCTTGGAATGTGGAAAGAGCTTCAGGAGGAGCTCCCATCTCACTTCCCATCAAATAATTCATACAGGGGAGAAACCCTATCAGTGCTTGGAATGTGGAAAGAGCTTTCGTCGGAGTGGTGAACTCACTTCCCATCAAAAAATTCATACAGGGGAGAAACCCTTTCAGTGCTTGGAATGTGGGAAGAGCTTCAGTCAGAGGGCCCATCTCACTTGCCATCAAAGAATTCATACAGGGGAGAAACCCTATCAGTGCTTGGAATGTGGAAAGAACTTTCGTCTGAGTGGTGAACTCACTTCCCATCAAAGAATTCATACAGGGGAGAAACCCTATCAGTGTTTGCAATGTGGGAAGAGCTTCAGTAAGAGGGCCCATCTCACTTGCCATCAAAGAATTCATACAGGGGAGAAACCCTATCAGTGCTTGGAATGTGGAAAGAGCTTTCGTCAGAGTGGTGAACTCACTTCCCATCAAAGAATTCATACAGGGGAGAAACCCTATCAGTGCTTGGAATGTGGGAAAAGCTTCAGTTACAGCGCCAATCTCACTTCCCACCAAAGAATTCATACAGGGGAGAAACCGTATCAGTGCTTGGAATGTGGGGAAAGCTTTCGTGTGAGTGGTGAACTCACTTCCCATCAAAGAATTCATACAGGGGAGAAACCCTATCAGTGCTTGGAATGTGGAAAGAGCTTTCGTCTTAGTGGTAAACTCACTTCCCATCAAAGAATTCATACAGGGGAGAAACCCTATCAGTGCTTGGAATGTGGAAAGAGCTTCAGTCAGAGGTCCCATCTCACTTGCCATCAAAGAATTCATACAGGGGAGAAACCCTATCAGTGCTTGGAAAGTGGGAAGAGCTTCAGTCAGGAGGGGAATCTCACTTCCCATCAAAGAATTCATACAGGGGAGAAACCCTATCAGTGCTTGGAATGTGGGAAGAGCTTCAGTCATAGTGCCAATCTCACTTCCCATCAAAGAATCCATACAAGAGAGAAAACGGTTTAGTGTTTGAAATGTGGGAAAAGATTCATTCACGGCCCACCAAATAATTCATACGGGGTTGAAAGCATATCAGCACATGGAATGTGTATAAAATTTCACTTGTTAAAAAGTCAATTTAAGATCTCACACCAGGGTGAAGTATAGAATCATAGATTCAGAATCTAGTCCAACCCCTTCCAGAATTCTCATTTCAAGCATCCATGACAGATGGCCATCCAACTTCTTCTTAAAACCCCCCAATGAAGATCTACCCCCTTCAGAGAGAGTTCCTTTTCATAGAATCATAGAATCATAGAGTTGGAAGAGACCACAAGGGCCATTGAGTCCAACCCCCTGCCAATCAGGAAACACCATCAGAGCACTCCTGACATGGTTGTCAAGCCTCTGCTTAAAGACCTCCAAAGAAGGAGACTCCACCACACTCCTTGGCAGCAAATTCCACTGTCAAACAGCTCTTACTGTCAGGAAGTTCTTCCTAATATTTAGGTTTTCACTGTCAGCTCTTACTATCAGAGAGAAAATATAAAAAAAGACTTTGGAGAAGACTTCTGGTGTGATGGCCTATGGCGTTTGGCTGCTTTCCCAGGACACCGGACCCCAGTCGTGCAATTAAAGAAGGTGAATCTGGGGGTAATTATCCCTGTTGAACCCTGCAGGGATGGGGCGCACGTGCCTTCACCCGCACGCCGTCCGATATCTGCCGCTCGCTACAGTGGAGGCAGGGGCGCTGGGTGTTTAGCATTGCATGAATTGGACACTCTCCACTGCCAACGCCATGAGCGGGAGCATTCCTGTTTTTCAACAAAGATTTGCATCCGGACTTTGAAAGGACTTTTGTCGCTCTGCTACAGAAGATGTGAGGTGAGCGTCTCATCTTTGCTTATACTTGCTACTGTTGGGCCAACGCCCTCCCTCACTTGTCCGAATGATGAGGAACTTTGCCCGTAGTAGCAGAGTACAGCAGAAGCAGACTCTGGCTGGAATGCAGCATCGAGAAGATAATAAGTCAACAGAGCGACGAGCTGACTCACGCAGCCGTATCCTTCAGCAAAGCCAGATGCAAGGACCAGAGGGGAGGAGGAGGAGATATAGAAATCGCTCCCGTTCTCACACAACAATACATTAGGTAATTAGGCAATTAAAGGCACAATGTCACACTGTGCAATGAAAGAATGAAACACTGCAGTACTGACACCTACTTCATGATATGGCAAGCCTCATGGAGAAAGATTCAATTAATTAAATGGAATGCAAGTGAAACTTCATTAAAAAAACTTGAGAATTTAATGGTGCGGTCCTTGGCAAGGTATCAGCTTGTTTGAAGATATGGAGAGACTTTGTTGAAATACAGTCTTACCAGAGAATGAGGCTGTAATTTCAACTGCGTCACACGCCATCTTCTCTCCCTTTTTTGTTATTGTTTGAGTCTAGATAGAGAGTAATTTGGCGTCCCGCCAAAGCTCTGGCCAGACTCCAGCTTCTCCTTCCGTCCAACTCTCTCAAGAACGACCTGGCATCCTGCCAAAGCCTTAGCCGATCATCAAAGCTCAAACTCCATTTCCTTCCATAGCAATACAGTGAAAGTTTGGGACTTTAAATCCATTTCAATTTTGTCACATAGTTCTCTTTTTCATTGTAATCCATAAATATAATCCCATTCTCTTTTATCACCTCTTGCTTTTTATCAGTTTGTTAGCATTTGGGGTGTGTGTGTGTGTGTGTGTGTGTGCGTGCTGCTGAATCATTTATGTTGCAAACATGATATATATATAAAGAAAGAGTAAAGGCTCCCACCCCATACCATATTTTACATCGAAGGAAGTCTTTTTTGCGGTTTGAATCGTTTTTGCTTTGTATCAGTTTATGATCTTGTTCCTTCTGTTCCAGCACGTCTGTATATTAGTTCTAATTTCACTCAAATAAACAGAAGTACCTCTGCTTCTTAATGGCTGAGTAGGAGGGCTACCAATAGGCAAAGTGATTTTGCTGCCTCTCAGATTCCATGGTGGAGCAAGAGCCAGGTATCGAGACAATCTGCGAGTGAAGCTCACTTCCCCCTCGGGCCCTGGGGGGAGCTTGCAAGGACAATTACCCTCCAATCATCCTTGTTTATTCTTTGCTATCAATCTCTGCTATCATGGGAGCAGCATCCATTAAGGCAGACCGGAACCAGAAGCCCCATTTCTAAACATCTCCATTGAGTTCCATTTCATTTTTTTTGCTCCTCACCCCACTTCATAAGGCTGGCATGGTCTGCACAGTAATGACCTAGAGTAGATCCCATTGTACTCAGTGGGGTTTATGGACAGAACTTGGTGCAAAAAACAGTCACCACCCTGTCCCCAAGCCTGAAAACTGCAGCTCCAGAGTTCTTAACCTGAAGTACTATTTCTGGGTTAGCGGAGTCTGTAACCTGAAGCATATGTAACCCGAGGTACCACTGTAAATATGTTTTCGGCTGGGGATGCTAAAACGGCGCAAATGATGGCACATTAGAAAAAAAGGGGTCCCTCTCAAAGGGGGCTGCAGACAACCGACAGATTACAACTGGGGAATATTTCACACAGGAAACCACATCAGCTTGCATGGACTTTTGTCGTATATGGATTTATAAAAGTGAAGGTGAATCTTTGATCTTTGTAAGCTTCCCTTAGGGCCCAGGGGGAGCAAGCTTGGATTGTAGAGGAACCAAACAAGTATTAACTGTGAAATCTATCGCACAGTGTGGTCTCTTACAGAAGGTTCTTCGGTTTGGGAAAATATGTCAGTTAAAATACATTACATGTGTCTTAATTTTAACTAAACAAAGGAAAGCTGGAAGACAGCCCAGAATCCTGGAAGGTAAGAGGGTGGAACAAAATAGGGCCTTCTGAGGAGGGACTGCACCAAAAACAATTGAGGGACAATATTTGACAATATTTCTTGGAGCTTTATGAAAAAGAATCTTCAAGGGATGGGGGTAGGCCAAGGTTTTGAGAATGGTATAGGTGCAATTTATTCTGAACAAAAAGCAAAATTGATTGTAAATAATGTGGTTACTGAAGAATTTGCTATTGAAAAAGGGACACGACAGGGGTGCCCAATATCCCCATTACTTTTTATATCTGCCTTGGAGGTTCTATTAAACATGATCAGAGGGGACCAGCTGGTTAAAGGGATTCAGGTCGGAGCTAAACAATATAAATTGAGAGCATTTGCAGATGATTTAGTACTAACTTTACAAGAGCCAGACACTAGTACGAGAAGAGTTTTAGAGCTAATACAAGTATTTGGTCAAGTAGCAGGTTTTAAGTTGAACAAACAGAAAACGAAAGTATTGGATAAAAATTTAACAGTTGCCGAAAGAGAGAAGTTCCAGAGTGAAACTGGTTTAATGGTAGCAAAGAAGGTGAAATACCTGGGGATTAATTTGACATCTAAGAATGTGAACTTATTTAAAGATAATTATGAGAAATGTTGGACAGAAGTTAAGAAAGATTTAGAAATATGGTCAAATTTGAGACTTTCCTTGTTAGGCCGAATTGCTGTTATTAAGATGAATGTTTTGCCGAGAATGTTGTTCTTGTTTCAAACATTGCAGATTGTGGATAAAATGGATTGTTTCAAGAGGTGGCAGAAAGACATATCTAGATTTGTCTGGCAGGGCAAAAAGCCCAGAATAAAATTTAAGATATTAACTGATGCAAAAGAAAGAGGGGGATTTGCCCTGCCGGACTTAAAATTGTATTATGAATCAGCGGCTTTTTGCTGGCTGAAAAACTGGCTGCTTCTTGAAAACACAGACATCTTGGATTTGGAAGGGTTCAATAATAGATTTGGTTGGCATGCATATATATGGTATGACAAGGTTAAAACCCATCAAGGATTCAAAAACCATATTGTTAGGAAAGCACTATATAATGTCTGGATTCGGTATAAAGATTTGTTGGAAAACAAAACTCCTAGGTGGTTGTCACCAATGGAAGCTAAGGAAGTGAAAAAACTTAATATGGAATCCAAATGGCCAAAATATTGGGAAATTATAGAACATGAGGAGGGAAAAGTGAAATTGCAGAGTTATGAGAAATTGAAGTCTAAAGTAAGAGACTGGCTTCATTATTACCAGATAAATGAGGTTTTCAAGCAGGACAGGAAAAATGGCTTCCAGGTGGAGAGGTCAAAATTAGAAACAGAGCTTTTGGAACCTAATACTAAGAATCTGTCAAGAATGTATAACTTGCTGTTGAAATGGAATACACAGGATGAGACGGTTAAATCTGCTATGATTAAATGGGCACAAGACATTGGTCATAATATTATGTTTGCAGACTGGGAACAATTGTGGACCACCGGTATGAAATTTACGGCATGTAATGCCCTAAGAGAGAACCTTATGAAAATGATTTATAGGTGGTACATGACCCCAGTCAAGCTTGCAAAAATCTATCACACGCCCAATAATAAATGTTGGAAATGTAAGGAAACTGAAGGTACTTTCTACCACCTTTGGTGGACATGCCCAAGGATCAAGGCCTTCTGGGAAATGATCTATAATGAAATTAAGAAGGTACTTAAGTGTACTTTTCAGAAGAAACCAGAGGCCTTCCTCCTGGGCATGGTAGGCCAATTGGTGTCAAGGAAAGATAGGACGTTCTTTATGTATGCTACAACAGCAGCAAGAGTTCTTTTAGCAAAGTATTGGAAGACACAAGAACTACCCACGCTGGAAGAGTGGCAGACGAAGGTGATTGACTATATGGGACTGGCTGAGATGACTGGCAGAATCCGTGACCAAGGGAAAGAGACGGTGGAAGAAGACTGGAAAAAAATTAAAGTCTACCTTAAGAACTGTTGTAAAATTAATGAGTGCTAAAATGTCATGGGTAATGTAAAACAGAATTGCAGCGACAAATAATTGGGTAAGAGAAAAAGGATTAATGAAATTGAACTATAAGTAATTGAAATTAGGGGTTGCTGAAAAAGTTTAAAACAGGGATGCAGAAAAGGGAGGTATGGGGAAGTCGTTGAAATAAGGTTTAAGAAAAAAAAGGTTAAGAAATTATACGTGTTTTTATGTTTGTCTGTTAATGTGTTATGTTGTGAATTGTTAGTTTTTGTGTGTTAATATATATTGTAAAACCAATAAAAATTTATTTAAAAAAAAACAATTGAGGGACAACAAGAAGAGCACAATTTTCATCATGCATGTTTATTTACATATAGATCTGTTAAATATGATGAAAGTTGCATGCCAGTGGCTGTCAAGATAAGATAAAGGATTAAGATTGGTATGATATTGGGAATAAATAAAAGAGAGAAAAGTAGGAACAAGAACAAAAAAAACCCCTCATCAATCTTTGACTTTTGTCTTCTGGGTTTCTCAGTTGTTATTCTGTCTCTCACAGCTACAATAAACCTACCATTAATATTGTGGACTAGGCATTTCTTCGTCAGAGGGCAAAAAAACCAAATTTAGCAAGGGATCAAATACTTTCCCCCCTCACTCTAGATGTTTACACACACACCTGGCTCTCGTTTGGAGGAGGAGTGAGAGACGGAGGCTCTTTACTTCTAGAATGGCATTTCCACGGCACCTCCTTTCCTCCCAGCCTTCCACAACCCCGCGAGGCTGGCCGCTTGCGTTTCACCCCCTTTCCAGCACTGCATTGCTTAGTGTGGCAGCACCTGCCCTTTGGAACTCCCCACCTCTTGCAATAATAATAATAATAATAATAATAATAATAATAATTTATTATTTATACCCCGCCCATCTGGCTGAGTTTCCCCAGCCACTCTGGGCGGCCCCCAATCAAGTGTTAAAAACAATACAGCATTACATATTAAAAACTTCCCTGAACAGGGCTGCCTTAAGATGTCTTCTGAATGTCAGGTAATTGTTTATCTCTTTGACATCTGATGGGAGGGTGTTCCACAGGGCTGGTGCCACTACCGAGAAGGCCCTCTGCCTGGTTCCCTGTAGCCTCACTTCTCGCAATGAGGGAACCACCAGAAGGCCCTCGGCGCTGGATCTCAGTGTCTGGGCTGAACGATGGGGGTGGAGACGCTCCTTCAGGTATACAGGACCGAGGCCGTTTAGGGCTTTAAAGGTCAGCACCAACACTTTGAATTGTGCTCGGAAACGTACTGGGAGCCAATGTAGGTCTTTCAAGACCGGTGTTATATGGTCTCGGCGACCGCCCCCAGTCACCAGTCTAGCTGCCGCATTCTGGATTAGTTGTAGTTTCCGAGTCGCCTTCAAAGGTAGCCCCATGTAGAGTGCATTGCAGTAGTCCAAGCGGGAGATAACCAGAGCATGAACCACTCTGGCGAGACAGTCCGTAGGCAGATAGGGTCTCAGCCTACGTACCAGATGGAGCTGGTAAACAGCTGCCCTGGACACAGATTTGACCTGTGCCTCCATGGACAGCTGTGAGTCCAAAATGACTCCCAGGCTGCGCACCTGGTCCTTCAGGGGCACAGTTACCCCATTCAGGACCAGGAAATCCTCCACACCTGCCCGCCTCCTGTCCCCCCAAAACAATACTTCTGTCTTGTCAGGATTCAACCTCAATCTGTTAGCCGCCATCCATCCTCCAACCGCCTCCAGGCACTCACACAGGACCTTCACCGCCCTCACTGGTTCTGATTTAAAAAAGAGGTAGAGCTGGGTATCATCCGCATACTGATGAACACCCAGCCCAAACCTCCTGATGATCTCTCCCAGCGGCTGCATGTAAATGTTGAAAAGCACGGGGGAGAGGACAGAACCCTGAGGCACCCCACAAGTGAGAGCCCAGGGGTCTGAACACTCATCCCCCACCACCACTTTCTGAACACGGCCCAGGAGGAAGGAGCGGAAGCACTGTATGACAGTGCCCCCAGCTCCCAGCCCCTCAAGACAGTCCATAAGGATGTTATGGTCGATGGTATCAAACGCCGCTGAGAGATCCAGCAGAACTAGGAAACAGCTCTCACCTTTGTCCCTAGCCTGCCGGAGATCATCAACCAGTGCGACCAAGGCAGTTTCAGTCCCATGATGAGGCCTGAATCCTGACTGGAAGGGATCCAAATGGTCCGCTTCTTCCAGGCGTGCCTGGAGTTGTTCAGCAACCACCAGCTCATTCACCTTGCCCAAGAATGGTAGATTTGAGACAGGGCAATAGTTGGCCATCGTGGCCAAATTGGCCGGGTCTAAAGATGTTTCTTTAAGAAGCGGTTTAATGACCGCCTCTTTCAGCGGGTCTAGGAAGGCTCCCTCACAGAGGGAAGCATTCACCACCCCGCAGAGCCCATCGCCCAGCCCTTCCCGGCTCTCTTTTATTAGCCAGGATGGGCAAGGATCAAGGAGACAGGTGGTCGGTTTCACTTGTCCAAGCAGCCTGTCCACATCCTCGGAGGAAACAGATTGGAATTGATCCCATGTAACAGGACCAGACAGAACTCTAGCACTCTCCCGCTCTGGCCCTGCTCCCACGGTGGAGTCTACCTCCTTCTGAATCTGAGCGACTTTATCTGCAAAAAACTTTGCAAAAGCATTGCAGGAGATCTTGGGGTCTCAATCATTGTCTCTCCCCTATTCAGGCTAAACAAGTAGACAAACTAATGTGAAAGCAAATTTCAGGTGTATCCTCAGGAAATGCTAAAGCAAGGATAGAAGACTCCTTCTCCCAACCTTTTTGGACAAATGAGGAGGGATTATCAGTCACTGGGTAGCTTGTAGTACTAACAGAGGACTGAAGAAGATTTATTGCTCTGATAAATCTTGGCGTCCAGCACGCCCCGTCTGCGTAGCTTCTGCTGGGTCCTGGCACTTCAATGATCACATTCCAAAGCCTCTGAGCAAATGTAGAGATCAGCAGCGGTAAGGGGAAAAGCTGCAAAACTCAGTGCTTTCTTCCAGTGTGCTTAAATAAAGTCCACTCAGGATATTAGCAGCTAGAAGCAGTTTTTAATTTACAGCAAACTATCCATTGTCGAACAGCATCGTGAAAAAACGTCCACTCTCCTCAAAAGCGAAAGTAGAACAAGGGGTTTAGACTCTCGGATATGATCATCATCATCTGAATTGTCCTCAGTGGGAAATGTGTGAACAATGTGTGAACTCTCTCCTGTTCAGGAGCACTCTCTAGAAATTTTGTGAGAATCACCTGACCAGATTCAGACAAAATTACTCTGTAGAGACCCTTTTCATAACCCATAAAAATGCCTCTAGCATTCTTTACTCCACCTGGAGCATCAGATTTCACATGAGACCCAAAAACCTTAAAATGGGCAACAGAAGGTTTTTCTATGGAACAGCTTCTCAAAAGGAGAACATCCCAAATCTTTTGAAACCTTTCTCGTCCAAGAGTAACAAAAACACATTATCGACTCCGCCCAATATTCATGTGGCAAATGTGAACTCAGCAATTGCGCCTTCATCCCATTTTGCAATTCTCTGTTCACTTTTACACAAATACTTTTGTTCCATGCTCCTGCAGAAACAGCAGTCTTATGCCTTATCCCTTTCTTATCCAGGAAATCCTGAAAATCCTGTAAAAGGAAAACTGGCTTTTCATCTGTGAAAAGACAATCAATGTTAGCATCATGAACATTTTTAACCTTGTCACAAAACTCTTTAAACCTTTCTAAGGCTTCTTGTGGTTTCTGCAATATATATATCCACACATAATGAGAGAAATAATCCACACACACAAGATAATATCTTGCTTTGCCTCTAGATGGTGCTAGAGGACCAATCACATCAGCATACACTCGCTGAAAAGCTTTGGTAACTTTCGTTGCCTTCTCAACGTCCTTCATCATACCTGCAAGAGAAATCATGTTAGATTCAGATGCATTACAATTTATGCAATCACTTTGATCAAAAGTCAACAAATACAGTCCATCTTTCTCTCTGGCAGAAAGATACAGCTCTCCATCTTTGAAGATTTTGCAGCTTTCTCTATCATAGGACAAAATCAGTCCTTTCTTTGTGATCTGCGAAACACTCAGCAGATTGAACTTTAAATCAGGAACCAAATAGACATTGTTAATAGTCAAGTTCAGACTCTCAAGATACACAGTTCCAAACCCGGTCGCTTCCAGCTCCTGCCCATTGGCCTGTTTCACAGTGAAGCTTTGCTTCTCAAACGTAGAAAACAGCTCTCTGCGCGACATCATGTGTTGCGTCGCTCCAGTCTCCAAAACAAAAGCGTTCTCCGTTAAGAATTCGGCTTTTGTTGACAGCAATGCCTTTGCAGGTTTCACCTGGGACTTGGTACGACTTTTGCCTGACGCCTCAGGCTTTGCAGAGCTTCCCCTAGCTCCTTTCTGCTGACGTGGCCTCTTACAGTTCCGCTGAAGATGCCCAGGTTGGTCACAATTGCGACAACAAACAACATTCAGAGCTTCAGCTTACTCTTTCCTTGCAATGGCAGTGGGGGCGCTACAACTCCGAGCCTCACTCCCCCTGTCAGCAACATCCATTGCAGCAAGTACAGGAACATCAACAGCAACAGTTCCTTCACTCCCCCTTTTGGGGGCAAAGCTCTCCTCAGCTTTCAATGAGCTTTTAGGAATTTGGCCAGCGCCATCTTGGCTCTCCCCTTCTGGGGTAGTCAACTTTCGGCTCTTGCTTCTCACTCCAGCTTCACAAGCTTTTCGGAGCTTCTGAGAGAACAAAGCCATCTCAATCTCAAGCCTCTGCTCTCACTCTCGAGCCTGTAAACTCCAAGAGTCTATTGGCTGTTCACTGCGTTGCATTTGGCAGCTAAACGCAGGCTGTTTTGAAAGTCCCTCCAAGAGCAGTGAGATAGCAGACAAAACAAACGCTGTTTTCACAGTGTTTTTCCAGCCTCTCACAGTGCTCAGTCTTACTACCGTGTTGGCTAGTAACTTTCCACTTTACTGATGTTTCGTTGCTTAACAACTGGACATTCCAGGCTTGAGCAGCAAACCTTATCAGGCCCAGGAATGCGAAGTATGCAGGCTGTTTCTCCGTGCTGTTTTCATCCAAAAGCAGCTTTTGTGAACCAGAGAAGGATCAATCTGCGTTCACTCTTTTAGCCCATAATTCAGCATACCTTAGGGGTTCCGTTGCTCCTGGCTTAGCAGCAAAATCGTCTGCTTCGGTGCTCAGCCGTCCTTTGTAGCTTCCATCCGCACGCTACCATATCTTCCTTTATCTCCTTGCAGAGGATGAAGCACGATCCATCAACCTCTTCTGCTGCTTTCATGGATCGAAACCATCCTCTGCTACCAGATGTCGGGAATCAAGCCTGTATCAGGAGAAACTGGCAACTCTCCCAGGCACCCGGCTTGATCTCCTGTTGACCTCCCTGTCTGCATTCCCCAGCAAGATCCAGGATAGGTCGCAATAGGCGATCCTTCTCAGCGTGAGAAGAATGTTACGAAAAAGGAGCAATGCTGCTGAGTGCTCCAGATGGCTGGAAAGCCAAACAGGATGTTGATGTTATGGGACTGTACCGTGGGAACCAGGGACAGTCTATTGTGTGCACTGAGCACCGGATGTTAGCTCAGAGTGTCACATGACCCTGTACCAGAAGTACATGGGTGGAGTTATTCCCTCTCTGCTGTGGCTGTAAAGAGGGTGCAGACATGTTGTTATTTGCACTGAGGAAAGACAGAAATAAAGGCATGTAAATACATTTCTGTCTGTCTCTTTCCCCTCCCTGGGGATGGCAGGGAATGGGAAGGAGTGGTTGTGTTCTTCTCACGTTGAGGAGGATCGGCCGATAGAGACCTCGCCTTGTCTTGCCGGGAGTCGCTGACGGGGGAGGCCAACATGGAATCAAGCCAGGCACCTGGAGAGTGGCCAAATTCCTCTGACTGATATGGCTTGATCCTAACATATGGTAGCAGAGGATGGTTATCTGATCCATGGGAATCAGCATGAGAGGTGAGAGGTTGATGGATCGTGTGCCATCCTCTGCACCAAGGAAAGAAGATAACGTCTGCATTGCAGCCAGAAGCTGAACAGACGGCTGGACACCGAGAGGGGGTGTTTTCCAAGCATCGGAGCCCCAGAAAGGTATGCTGAATATCGGGCTGAGAGTGTGAATGCAGATTGATTTATTCTCTGGTTCACAGAAGAGCTGCGTTTGGAAAAACAGCTCTGAGAGCCTAGGCTTGCATACCAGGCATACTTGCGGTGAGATAAGGATGAAAAGTATGCACAGTTGCTAAGCAACGACGGTCAGTCAGCTTGGAATGTTACTGACACCTGGGGCTGGCTCAGTCAGAGCAATGGGAAAGCGAAAGTTGTTTTGACTTTGAGACAGCTTGGAGATTGCCTGCCTGAGAGAGGCAGAAAAACAGCTCAAAAAGGAGCTTTTGGATTTTACTAGCTCGAGAGTGGAGAGCTGAGGCTTGGATTCAAAATGGATGCCAAGGACAGGGGGAGGGAAGAACGGAGTTCTAATTCCCCCACTGATGTTGCTACTGGAGAGAATGCTGTAGCTTTGAACGTTGTCCGAGTTTACAATTGTGGACAGGCTGGGCATCGTCAGCGGAGCTGCAAGAAGCCATGCCAGCCAACAGGAGCGAAGGGCCGCTCAGCAAAGCCTGAGGCAGCAGGCAAAGGTCATACCAAGTCTTCGGTGAAACCTGCAAAGGCCCTGATGGCGAAAGGAACCACGCCAGATGTTGGACACTCTTTTATAATCGATACGGGCTGTAATTTTCATATGTCCCCACACAAGGCGCTCTTTTCGACGTTTAAGAAGCAAAGCTTCGCTGTGGAACAAGCCAACGGTCAGAAGCTGGAAGCGACCGGGGTTGGAACTGTGTATCTTAAGAGTCTGAACCTGACTATACACAATGTTTACTTGGTTCCTGAATTGAAGTTCAATCTGCTGAGTGTTTCGCAGATTGCAAAGAAAGGACTGAAGCTGTCCTATGATGCTGAGAGCTGCAAGATCTTCAAAGGTGGAGAGTTGTATCTTTCTGCCAGACAGAGAGGTGGACTGTATTTGTTGGACTTTTGAGCAAAGTGATTACATGGAATGTAATTCTGAGTCTAACTTGATTTCTCTTGCAGGTGTGACCAAAACGAGCGCCAAGAAGGTGGCCAGGGTCGACAGAGCGTTTCAGCAGGTGTATGCTGATGTGATTGGTCCTCTAGAACCATCTAGAGGCAATGCAAGATTTTATCTTGTGTGTGTGGATCATTTCTCTAACTTTGTCTGGGTATATGTGTTAAAGAAGCCACAGGAAGCCTTGGAAAGGTTTCAGGAGTTTTGTGACAAGGTTAAAGTTATGCATGATGCTAACATTGATTGTCTTTTGACAGATGAGAAGCAAATTTTTCTTTTACAGGATTTCCAGAGGTTCCTGCACAAGAAAGGGATAAGACACAAGGTTGCTGTTTCAGCGGAAGCGTGGAACAGGGGTGTCTGTGTACGGGTGAACAAAGAATTGCAAAAGGGGATGAATGCGCAATTGCTTAGTTCACATCTGCCACATGAGTACTGGGCGGAGTCACTCATGTCGTTTAGTTATGCGTGGGTGAGAAAGGTTTCGAAAGAGTTGGGAAGTTCTCCTTTTGAGAAACTGTTCCACAGAAAACCTTCTGTTGCCCATTTCAAGGTTTTTGGGTCTCATGTGAGGACAGAAGCTCCAGGTGGAGTAAAAAATGCCAGAGGCATTTTTGTGGGATATGAAAAGGGTCTCTACAGAGTAATTTTGTCTGACTCTGGTCAGGTGATTCTCACAAAATTTCTAGAGAGTGCTCCTGAACAGGAGAGAGGGAAGGTTCACACATTTCCCACAGAGGACGATTCTGATGATGATGATTTCACAGAGTACAGTGGTACTGAGAGCGACAGTGATAGCTCAGAGAGCTCCGTTGTCACAGTCATTGAGAGGAAATCTCACACAATGGATAGACCTTCACAGGTGAAGGATGAACCACTGTTTACTGTTGGAACTGGTTCTCCTAGGAGTCCTGAGACAGAACCAGTGAGCAGAGAGGATCAGCACCTCTTACGCAGGTCTGAGAGAGTCACAAAGGGTGAACCACCCAAAAGGTACTCAGAAGAGTTTGCTAACTTAGCTGTTGCATGTGTTGCTGTTGTACACAACCGGGGACAGGTTGGAGCTGTGTCAAAGTCAGAGACAAAGACACAACAGAGAGTTGCTAGCCAAGGTAATGCAGATGCACTCATTCCTTGGAAGCCAGACAACCAGAGAGGTACACTGGGGAAACCAGTGGTGGGTAGTTCCAAGGGTGGAACTGAAACAACAGGGGAGTGTTATGTGTATAACAACTGTTTGTTTTCTTCTCTGGATCACGCTTTGCTTGCCGCAACACGCATTGATTCTTTTGGGGGAGGATGTTACGAAAAAGGAGCAATGCTGCTGAGTTCTCCAGATGGCTGGAAAGCCAAACAGGATGTTGATGTTATGGGACTGTACCGTGGGAACCAGGGACAGTCTATTGTGTGCACTGAGCACCGGATGTTAGCTCAGAGTGTCACATGACCCTGTACCAGAAGTACATGGGTGGAGTTATTCCCTCTCTGCTGTGGCTGTAAAGAGGGTGCAGACATGTTGTTCTTTGCACTGAGGAAAGACAGAAATAAAGGCATGTAAATACATTTCTGTCTGTCTCTTTCCCCTCCCTGGGGATGGCAGGGAATGGGAAGGAGTGGTTGTGTTCTTCTCACGTTGAGGAGGATCGGCCGATAGAGACCTCGCCTTGTCTTGCCGGGAGTCGCTGACGGGGGAGGCCAACATGGAATCAAGCCGGGCACCTGGAGAGTGGCCAAATTCCTCTGACTGATATGGCTTGATCCTAACAAAGAACACACCCCTCTTTCCTGCCCCCCCGGCAGGGGAAAGAGATAGACAGAAACGTATTTACATGCCTTTATTTCTGTCTTTGCAGTGTTACAAAAAACATGACTGCTCTCTTCAAATTCCGGCAGTCGAGAGATACAAACACTTCCTGTACAGCTCATATTACACTCTGAGCTAATTCCGGTGCCCTCTGCACTGTGAATTGACTGTCCCTCTGTTTCCCATGGAACAGTCCTAACATTCCATCATGTGATGTTTTCAATCTTCCAGCAGCTCGCGGCTGCAATGCTTCTATATCGTAACAGGCGTGCACTCTGAGCTGTTTAACCCTTTAAGCTCAGGTTCTCCTCACACCCCCTCTCGCCTTGCGCTACTGTGGGGAAAGTAAGTACAGAACTTACCCTCAACTCCAAACCACCACAAAACTCCCCATGACGCTGGAAGCTTAAAGGTTTGGTAAATCCATCGGCCAAGTTATTGTGACTGGCACAATACTTCAGCCGAATCAAACCTGACTGAACACTCTGACACACATTTTGGAAACGTATGTCCAGATGCTTGGTTCTGGCCTTAAATTGCGCAGATTCAGCCAATTTCAAACAGGGTTGAATGTCTTCCCAAACCGTGATGGGCAAGCTACAATCCCCATAGATCTCTTGCACCAAGCATCTATAGAACTCTAGTTCCCGGCACAAATCTGACAGTGCACTGAATTCAGCCTCAGTAGAAGACAGCGCAATGAGACTTTGCTTCTGGGACTTCCACCCAATTAGTGACTTCCCAAACTTTACCACCAACCCAGACACAGACCTGCGGTCCTGCGAATTCACCCAGTCACTGTCTGCAAAACATGTGAGCTTCGCCTCACCTTCAGCTGGCAGCTTAAGACAGAAGTCTTTGGTATGCTGCAGGTAGCGCAGTACCCGCTTGATACCATGCCAAGCACTCACACTGGGCTTTGACGCTGTCAGGGGCTCGGGAGCAGGAGCACAGGGGAGAGAGGAAATGGAGAGTGAAGGGGAAGAATCCGAGGGCAGCGTAGGGGAGTATGACAGTGACCCGAGAGATTCCATGAGCTTCTCCAGCGAATCAGAAGATTCCCAGAAGGGGGCGCCGATGGTCAGGGCAAGGGGGGTCCCAGGGGGGACGCACCAGAAACAAGGAGCCAGCGGGGAACCCCAAAGCAGCAGCGGGGGATCAGGACCAGTTTCCCCACCAGAGCGTAGTGGGGGGGAAGAGTCACATGTGTCAGGACCAGCGTCTCCTCCAGCGGGGAGAGAAGATGAGTCAGGGCTGACCACGCCTCCATTGGAGAGTGGGGGAATGGAGGGGAGGTCAGTTGCAGCTAGCCTCCCCAAAGGGGGAAGCAGTGACAGCAGCAGTGAAACGGTCAGGAGGAAAGTTGCTGGCTGGGCGCGCGCGCCAAGTTGAAATGTACAGGCGCGGGGGACAGCAGGAGACCCGGATGGGAAACCAGCTCCTAAAGCCCGCCGGAGGGAGGGGGAAGGCTCAGGGGATTCAGCGTCAGAAGAGTCTAGAAAGGGCGAGACCCCGACGGACAGGCGGAACCAGAGGCGGAAAGAACAGAGGAAGAGGTGGAGCAAGGCTAGGGTCTTAAACTGGTGTATGGGGGGAGGAGATTCAGACGGAGCATCAGCGGTCTAAAGCTTGAGACGTACTTGGAGTTGTTCAGCAACCACCGGCTCATTCACCTTGCCCAAGAATGGTAGATTTGAGACTGGGCAATAGTTGGCCATCGTGGCCAAATTGGCCGGGTCTAAAGATTTTTTTTTAGAAGCGGTTTAATGACCCCTTCTTTCAGTGGGTCTAGGAAGGCTCCCTCACAGAGGGAAGCATTCACCACCCCGCAGAGCCCATCGCCCAGCCCTTCCCGGCTCTCTTTTATTAGCCAGGATGGGCAAGGATCAAGGAGACAGGTGGTCGGTTTCACTTGTCCAAGCAGCCTGTCCACATCCTCGGAGGTAACAGATTGGAATTGATCCCATGTAACAGGACCAGACAGAACTCTTGCACTCTCCCGCCCTGGCCCTGCTCCCACGGTGGAGTCTACCTCCTTCTGAATCTGAGCGACTTTATCTGCAAAAAACTTTGCAAAAGCATTGCAGGAGATCTTGGGGTCCCTACCAGGCCCCGGTGGTACAGGTGGTTCTGATAGATTGCGAACCACCTGAAAAAGTCTCCTGCTGCTGTTTTCTGCAGATGCAATGGAGGCGGCGAAGAAGGCCCTCTTCGCCGTCGCCATTGCCACTTGGTAGGCTTGACGTTGAGCTCTAGCCCGTGTCCGGTCTGATTCAGAATGGCCACCGGCGCTCTAGCCATCTCAACGATTGTTTCATTGCCCTCAGATCCGTGGAAAACCACGGGGCTCTCGGGCTCCATGCAATCGGAGAGGGCGCTTCGGAGCCAGACTGTCAACAGCCCTGGTTAACTCCGCATTCCAGCGGGCCACCAGGGAATCGTCTGAAAGGCCATCAACATGGGATAAAACATCCCCTACCACTCTCTGGAAGCCAATTAGATCCATTAAGTGGCGGGGGCGGACCATCCGAATCAGTCCCACCTCCCTGCAGAGGGGAAGGTTTGCGGAGAGGTCCAGTTGCACCAGGAAGTGATCTGACCATGGCACTTCTTTTGTTTCGCTTTTAGTTAGTGTCAGATCACCAACATCCATAGAGGTAAACACCAAGTCTAAGGCATGTCTGTGGCTATGACTTGGGCCAGACTTATTCAGGGACAGCCCCATGGAGGCCATGCTTTCAATGAAGTCCCGAGCGGCCCCTGACCATTCCCGGGTGTCCCATATGAAGCGTCTCAAGAACCCTGTTTCTCAGTGGTGCTGGGATGATCACCCTATCTCCCCACAGGAGACAACCCTTATGCATGGACAACTCGTGCTGCCTTGTCGCATAAGGCCTGAATTTGTCTTCATGCGGACCACCTGGCCACCCCCTCCCCACCCAAGTGAGCACACGGGAGAGAACAGCATCTTTCCTCGTTTTCTCAGCTATATCAGTAGCCGTTACAGGAGCCCCCGGAAGTGTTTCCAGCATCATTATGTGCTCCGCTGCAGCAGGATCCACATTGCTCCCGCCAGGAAGAGGCAATCGACTCAGCGCATCAGCGTGGCACAACCGTTTCCCCGGCACATGGGTCAAGGTGTACTGGAACCCGTTCAGGAATATAGACCAACGCAACATTCTGGGGGAGAGAATTTGTGGCGTTTGTTTGTTCGGGTTGAACAACCCTAACAGTGGTTTGTGGTCCGTTTCAATGGAGAAATGGCGACCATACACATAATCATGGAACTTTTTGATTCCTGCCACAATTGCAAGCGCCTCTTTGTCAATTTGAGCATAGTTGCGCTCCGTGGGCGACAACGTACGGGAATAGAAAGAGATGGGCTTTTCCGACCCATCCGGTTCCCTATGACTCAGCACCGCCCCCAGGCCGTATTGAGAGGCATCACATGCCAGGACCAGCGGCTTCGACTCATCATAATGAGCAAGGACGCTTCTGCTACTCAGCATTCCTCGCAAGGACTCAAAAGCCTTCTGCTGCCCCTGCCCCCATCGCCACACATTCTTTTTCTGCAATAGTCGATGTAATGGTTCAGCTACCGAAGCTTTGTGGGGTAAGAACGAATGATAAAAGTTAATAAGTCCCAGGAATGACTGCAACTGCGTCTTGTTCTGTGGTCGTGGTGCCTCGATGATGGCCTTAATCTTAGCATCTGTGGGGTGGATGCCTGATGCATCAATTTTAAACCCCAAGAAATCCACGGTTGGCACCCCAAAACTGCATTTTTCCTTTTTCAGTTGCAACCCCACCTCCTTGAACTTGAGCAACACTGCACGGACACGCGCAACCAGTTCCTGTGGGTCTTTTCCAGCAATCAAAACGTCATCAAAAAATGGCAAGACCCCCGGCAGACCTCTTAACAGGCGTTCCATGAGCCCTTGAAAAATCCCTGGGGCCACACAAACTCCAAATTGTAATCTGTTAACTCTGAACGCCCCTTTATGTGTGACAATAGTCTGTGCTTCCGCTGATTGTGGGGTTACTGGCAGCTGTTGGTAAGCTTGTGCCAGGTCAATTTTGGCGAACACCTTGCCCCCAGCCAGTTTAGCCAACAGATGTGATACGACTGGAATGGGGTATGAGTTTCCCCTGAGTGCCTTATTGATAGTACATTTGTAATCTGCACAGATCCTGACTTCCCCATTTGCTTTAAGGGGCGTGACGATTGGAGTCTCCCACTTAGCAGAGTCCACGGGTGAGAGAACTCCCTGCTTGACCAATTTATCCAGCTCTGCTTCGATCTTGGGTTACAGTGCAAATGGCACTCGCCTTGGTTTGAGTCGGATTGGGGCCACCCCAGGGTCCAATTCAAAGTCAACTGGGGGCCCTTTATAACAACCCAGTTTTCCATTAAAGAGACCAGCAAATTCTTTGCATAATGCCTCGCTCATCTCAGGGCAGGTTTGGATTGAATTAAGCCCTGATATACTCAGTCCCAGGGCGGGGAACCAGTCAGTGCCCAGGAGACTGGGGCGACTGCCCTTCGCAATCACCAGTTTGAGTACCGCCTGTTTGTCCCGGAACTGTACTCTCACGGCACACATTCCCATGACATGGATGCGGCCCGCTGAGTATGACTGCAAGGTTGCCGGGAAGGGCTCCAGAGGGGGCAACTTACCCCTGGGGAAGAATGTCCTCGCAGTCTGGTCCGACACGATAGTGAATCCAAATCTGGAGTCCACCTCCATGTCGCACAGCTGACCCTCAATCTTCACCTTGACGTGTGCCTTGCCTTGCGCTGGAAACTGCACGACCCTCCCGTTGATCTCCGTTACGTAGTGGCAGTCCTTTAGAACATGGTTTGCCGTGGACGGTCTGCGATGCTCCAGTCTAGTTGCTCCTGTCGCTCCCAACGCCACCGATCTACAGACCCTGGCGATGTGACCTGTCTTCCCGCACGTCCGGCACATAGCATCCCGGAAACGACAACTCTTCCGCTCATGGTTTCCGCCACAACCAGGGCACCTGCCTCGGTGATCTTTGTGCACTGTGCAGGCCTGACGCACTGACTCGACCCCACGGACTGGGCTTTGGCTCGGAGTAGCCTCTAGCTCGTCTATGGCATGCGCAACTTCTATCTGTGGCTTAGGGGCCTTGCGACTGGCATCAAGCTCCTCTCTTTCATAATTCTCCGTGGCGGTGGCCTCCTTCAAGGCTGAAGCAAGGGTAACCTCTTCTTTAGCCATGATGCGTCTTCTGGCTTTCTTGCTGCTCAGACCACCGATAAACCGATCCAGGAGAGTCTCTTCCAGATCTTGGAAGTCGCAGTGCAGAGCGAGCTTCCGCAGTTCAGCTAGGAATGCAGATACAGACTCCCCAGCACGCTGCTGCCTCTTATGAAACTCCAACCGCCGGGCCATCTTGGTCTCAGTAGGCGCCAAATGGCTTGTCAGGCAGGCAAGAATATCTTTGAGAGGTGTCTCACTTAGCTTCGCTGGAGCAAGCAATGCCTTGGCCAGCTTGAAGGTCTCAGGCCCACAGTAGCTCAGGAATGTGGCCCTTCTTTTGCTGGCATCGGTGATCCCTTGAGCCACTGCGAATAACTCAAAGCGTTCGACGTAGTCTTCCCACGTGTGGGGCTCTGATGGCTGGAAGGGCTCCAATACCCTTGGACTCTCCATTGTCCTGTGGGCAGGGTCGTCTTCTCAGCCAGCCAGTGAGTCTTGTTCTTAGCTACAATCCGGACTCTGAGGCAGGGCTGCGTTTAACCGCTCCTCAGCATTCCGGATCCCATCCTCGTCACCAGTTGTTGTGACGTGGGGTTTGTGATTTCAGCTCTCTTGACATAATATGCTGGAGACAGTTCTGTAGTAACACTTCTTTATTAAAGCAAACAAGACTGAGAACTGAGGAGGGGAGAGCTACATTTATAGGGACAGGGAACTAGCTAGAAAGGATACATTTTGGAGGGAACAATATCAGGCAATCACAGTCCTGCCTTTTGGAGGAAACCAATAAGACAGAGGATCCAAATACAACAGCTTAAATGAACCAATAGTAGCTGTACCCTCTGGAACCAAAAGGCAGTTACTTTACCCTAATGCAAATACAGACAATAATAATACAGATATAAAATCCTTTGACTCAATACACAAAACTCAGGAAATGCTAAAGCAAGGATAGAAGACTCCTTCTCCCAACCTTTTCGGACAAATGAGGAGGGATTATCAGTCACTGGGTGGCTTGTAGTACTAACAGAGGACATGGAACACATAACATCCTTTCTGGCTCACTGTAATAAAATTCTTACCATCCTGATAGATACTTGTAGAACCTTCTGGAAGAATCCTAGCAGAGCGTTTGTGGGTTTTGATAAGCAAGAAATGGAAATTGGTGCTGTCTCAAAAGAGGCTTGTTCTCTCAAGCTACCCTCAGCCTTTGGGAATCTTGTCACAAATGCCTAGACTGAAGCTCTTGTGGCCGTTGTGCTTAGATTAAGTGAGTAATAGTCATTTTTCCTCTTCTGTTACCAATGAAACAATACAGAGTTGGTCTTATCATGAAAATGGGAGGGGGGGGTTCAAAGTGAAGAAAGAGATTTACGTATAAATTTAAATATTTTCCTGTTTTAATTTTTTTTAATTATTATTTATTTATTGGTTTTCACATATTACTTTACAATACAGACGTACCAAAGCCAACACCATTTCCTCCCCATCCCCCCATACATTTACATTTCTATTTCCTCAATCCATCATATTATCCTTTTCTCCCTCCTCCCCCCACTTCCCTCCGCCCCCACTGGATTTCCTCCACATTATACAATTTACAATAATCTTTGCATTCTACAACCTTCTCAAATCATCTTCATATTCTTATTATCTTTCCTTACTAATTTTTCTTCCTTCCAGTACTTCACATTTTAATCTAGGCATATTAGCGTATCTTTTCTTGAGCAATATTTTGCCATATATTCATCAAAACATTTCCACTCCTTTTTAAATTTTTGATTTGACTGATTTCTTCTTATAGCAGTTAATTTTGCCAGAATTAAATATTCATTTAGTTTACAAATCCATTCCTCCTTTGTGGGTATAGTTTGTGACTTCCACCGAGCAGCAATCACTATTCCAGCAGCTGTACTTGTGGGATGTAATGGCGTCCGCCACACTTTCCTGTGCCAACTCTCCCTGCCAACTGTGAGCCTTAAGCTGTCTTCCTGGCTCCAAGCCGAGTTTCGCAGCAGCGGTCGTGCCTTGGGTGGGTGAAAAATCCAAGGCTGTACGCAGGCTTCTTGCTCATCTAAGAAGTCTTTAATCATTGTACAGAAATACATCATAAATCAACTCAGAGATCGAGCGGACATCTACTTGGCTTGACAGCTAAAAACGAAAGTTATTCACACACAAAGAAAGATTCCAGTATCTGATGAAAACCACGCCTCAGAATGTGGGACGTCACACAGAACTGTTTAACCCTGTAAGTTCTGATTCTCCTCACAGTACTTGCATATAGAAAAATTCTTCCCCCCCCCCCCCACCGGTGGTATCTCTTCATCTCTCAATCCAAGGAGATATGTCTCTGGTTTCTTTGTTATTGATATTTTCAACATCTTCTTTAGTTCTTCATGTACTGCTATCCCAAATTTCTTAATTTCCTCACACCTCCACCACATATGTATTGTTGTTCCTATTTCTCCACCACTGAGGCGTTCCCAAAGTAAAGGAAGGATTGAACTCTGATTAATAAGAATACACACAGAGACTTGAACCAGGGTGCGTATAATAGTCTCTCTCTGTGTCCGTCTGTGTCTCTCGCCCCCTCGGCCCAGGTCATTTTATTCACAAAAGAACTTTTACAGAGTGTTCGAAAGAACCAATCAGATTTATTCTGAGCATTTCAACAAACCCACGTGGGGACAAGTTAAACTATAAACACTAGTTAGGCATGCATACTTTTGGGTAAATGAATTGAGAACTACAAAGGAGTGCATTCAGCAACCCCAGAGGTCATAAACAATCAGTACACATGATAAGGAGAATGGCCAGGAGGACAGTGACCATTATCACCTTCATGTGAAACCCGTTTCCTGGCCCTAAGATTAACATCCAAAGATTAATATATAAGAAAAGCTACATCAAAGAAGCTTGACCCAGGAAGCCTGCCTGGCGACAACTGAAAGTGTACGTGACTTGTGAAGCAAGAGAGATGGAACAGGGATGCAGAGGTGTGTATTGATCAAGAATCATATCAAAATAGTTTAAACCCAGTCGACACAATGCTTTCATTGCTGACACAGATGGCTTACTCTATATTTGTTATAATTCCTCATAGCAATCCCATCTGATCACTACACACCACATCTCCAACAGAGGTTGGATTTCAATTTGATTATCTTTGCCAGCTTAACTGGCGTTAAGGACAACCTATAGAACATCTTTACAAAATGTTCTTTAATTGTATATGAGGCAGTAAATCTATCCTCTCGCCAGTTTCTCCCATTGCTCTAGACAGATAGTATGTCCGAGATCCTGAGACCATTTACTCATTGTTTCTTTCACTTCTTCCCCCATCAATTCCCAGTCCAATAACAGATTATATGTTTTGGATAACAATATCTTGTTATTCTGTATCACTGTGCTGTTAAATTTTGAATCCTCTTTTGCAAATCCATTCTTTTGATTCGAGTTGAGTATACTTCTAAGTTGTATATACTACCATCTGTCAACTTCGTGTTGCCGTATGTCTTCATGGGACTTGAATCTGAGTTTTCCCTGTTCCTTTTCCAATAATTGTCTATTTGTTGGCCAATTTGTTCCCATACTCCATTTTTTGATAGCATATGCCTCCAGTGGTGATATCCACCAAGGTGTCTCTGGTTCCAGGGGTAATCTATATTTGTTCCAAACTTTATATAATGCACCTCTTAATATATGACTTGTAAATGATAACTTTAATCTACTCCAGGTTTCAAAATCTTTCCTTATTCCTTTCCAAACGATCTCATAATTATTTTTGTACAGATTGATATTCTTCATAGTTAGATGGATACCCAAATATTTTGCATTCTTAACAATCTGTAAGCCAACCTTTTCCTGAATTTCTTTTTGCTCTTGTTCTTGCATATTTTTTACCGTAAGTTTTGTCCTTTCCATATTCATTTTAAAGCCAGACACCTTGCCAAAATCATATATTATCTTTCTTGCTTTAGCGATACTTGCTTCTGGTTCTTCTGTTGTTAACAAAATATCACCTGCAAAGGCCCTGATCTTATAAAACTCTTTTCCCAATGTTATGCCTATGATCTCTTTGTCTTTCCTTATTTCCGACAACAATATTTCTAATGTCAGTATAAAAAATAAAGGTGAGAGAGGACATCCTTCTCTGGTGACCTTCTCCACTGGAGAGCATTCTGTCTTGACACTATTAATTATTAGACTAGCCTGCTGCTTCTCATAAATCACATTTATACCTCTGCAATATTTTTCACCCAGAGCTTCAGAGTTTTTAGGGAAGTTGAAGTAACTTCTGTCAGGTTTGTTGTTTTTGCTTCTGTTTGCATTTGATTGACTAAAGAGATGACTGACCTTGGAGATGGAGTGGATTCCAGGATTGAGCCAAACAAAATCTAGTCCAGATAAATGCCAAGCAATATCTCAGTTAATACCAGCCAACTAAGGAAGTGAAAACTATAGTAAGGCCCCACATCTAACTATTTTTAGTTCTTCCTCTATCACAAGCATTCATTAACTTTGTTCAATAAACACCTGGCTCTCGTTTGGCGGAGGAGTGAGAGACAGAGGCTCTTAATTTCTAGAATGGCATTTCCACGGCACCTTCTTTCCTCCCAGGAGCTCCTCCTTCCACAACCCTGCGAGGCTGGCCGCTTGCGTTTCACCCCCTTTCCAGCACCTGCCCTTTGGAACTCCCCGCCTCTTGCAATGAAGTGCGTGCCTTTGCTAGACTCTTTTCTGGCACCTGCTAAAAGCATTCTTGTTTAGGCAAGCATACCCAGATGCTTAGGACGCTGAAGTAATTTTAATCTGTTTTAATCTTTTAGTTTTTCTATGGTTTAAAGTAAGCTTGTTAATATTTCTTGATTTTACTGTTGTGTGTGTGGTGTTTTTTTTGTATTGGTAAACAACTTGGCAGGTTTTTTAAAATAAATTTTATGAAATAAATAATAAATATTAATAAAACAACACAAGCCAAAACACAATGCATCCTGTAGGTTTAAGGATCTGTCCACAGTGGCCTACTTGTTATCAGAGACCCAGAATCCACATTCCTTTGTAAGAAAATACAAAATACATTTTTGCAGGCAAAAAAAAGTTCAATATTGGGTAGGTGACAAAAACGTTTCCACACCAGGTACCCCCTGACCTTGTTATGCCACTACCTGGGGTGCAGGGAATGCATGGGGTCCCTATTCAGATCATGCCGGGGGCAGGGGAGAGACTCCCAAGTCAGGGAGCGAAGGGTCCTCCCTTGTCCTCTCTGCCAAGCCAGGGAGGGGCAAGTTTGCAGGAGGTCTGCAGCTCTGCTCTTCCTTGGGATCCAGATGCTGCCTTCCTTTTGGGGGAGGGGGCTTTGGGTCAAGAAAATAAACCCCCTTCAGAGGGAGGGAAAAGTCACATTTGTTAACAGAGGATGTAGACAGATGAGAGCATTTGCACGTGGAGAAGAAAAGCCCTTCTGCATCTGCAGCAGCAAAGTCAGACCACTTCCTCTGTCCCAGATGCAACAACACATGTCTCTCCCCTATTCAGACTAAAGAAGTAGACAAACTAATGTGAAATCAAATTTCAGATGTATCCTCAGGAAATGCTAAAGCAAGGATAGAAGACTCCTTCTCCCAACCTTTTCGGACAAATGAGGAGGGATTATCGGTCACTGGGTAGCTTGTAGTACTAACAGAGGACATGGAACACATAAAATCCTTTTTGGCTCACTGTGATAAAATTCTTACTATCCTAATAGATACTTGTAAAACCTGTAAAAAAATCTAACAGAGCGTCTGTGGGTTTTGATCAAGAAGAAATGGAAATTGGTGCTGTCTCAAAAGAGGGAGTTCAAGGGGAGAAGCTGTGGGGAGGCAGGCGGAGGCGGGGTCTCCTTCCAGTCAGGGAGGGAGAGGAGACCCCCAAGAGCAAGGGCTGAGGGGACCCCCTGGGTGTGTGGGGCGGACAGAGGGGGGGAGTGGAGGGAAAGGGCCCCTCGCTCAGGAACCCCCCAAGTCTGACTCCAGAACCTTGAAGAAGGAAAGCTGGGCCTGACAGCCTCCAAGTCCCTTGACTTCTGCCTGGAAGGAGGCGTCTCCGGACACCAGCTTCGTCTCACCAACTTCTGGGATCCTTTTATTGTTTCATGTTGTCCTTATAAATCCCTTGGAGGCTTGTTTTAAAGTGAGTGGCGTCTGCATTTGAGGAAGGGCTGCCCCAGGGAAGATGGGGAGCTGCTTTTCTCCTGCTCTGGAGGGAAGACTCTGGAGCTGCAGACGCCTGACTTGGAAGTGTCTCCCAATGCGCTCTGGGCTTTGGCAGCCTGGATCTCCCTTCGGATCTCGGATTCCTCTTCCCCCCTGGTGCCTTCTCTTGAGGAGGCTGCTTGAACCAGATGGAGCTGTTCCATTGCAGGAGACTCCTGGGGAAGCCCCGTCTCCCTGGCACGGAGTCTGGCTCTGAGGGGGGCTCCTTGGGGCAGAGGGAGCCCCTAAGCGCAGGCGCAGGCGCGGGGAGAGGGAGGGTTGGGCTCGGGGCCCTGGGTTTGGCAAGGGTTAAGAGGAGCAGATCTGGAATCTTAGAGAGGAGAGGAAGTGAAGGGGCTGAAGGTCCTCCCTCCCACATCCCTTCCTGCTTTCTTCTCCTTTGCAAAAGCCCCTCCTGGACTCGGGTGAGTCTCCTCTCTCTTCCCTCTGAGGGTGCCGTGGGGAGAAGGGGGTCCCAGGGGGGCAGGGAGGATGAATGGGGGTCCCAGTTCAGATCATGCACAGTGGAGGAAGGGCCACTTCGCAGGAGGTCTGCAGCTCTGCTCTTCCTTGGGATCCAGATGCTGCCTTCCTTTTGGGGAGGGGGCTTTGGGTCAAGGAAATAAACCCCCTTCAGGTTGGAGATAAGTCACATTTGTGAACTGAGGCTGCAGCCAGACAGGAACATTCCCTCATGGGGGGAGCACAGGGAGAAGAAAAGCCCGTCTGCATCTGCAGTAGCACAACTGGACCACTTCCTGTGTCCCAGATGCAACAACACGTCTCCCCCCTGTCGGTCTCCACACCCACAGCTGGCGCTCTTACCTTCCAACAATTGGATCTCACTCCCAAAGACACACTCTTCCATGGTCTCCTAAGACAGATGGATGCCAACCAACCAACTGTAGCCGGATAGGAACATTCCCACATGGGGGGAGCACAGGGAGAAGAAAATTAGGGGTCCCAGGTCTCCATGGGGGAAAGCGTCCCTGAGTCCTGCGTTCAAGGCCAAGGCTTTCACCTTTCAGGCTCTGGCCACTTTCTCTGTGGTGTTTATGGGAGCTGTAGAGATGGGTCACATGCAGACATTCCCAAGTTTAAGAAGCATCCTGTCAGGGAACTGCCATCGGAGCTAGAGGCGGAGGGAAGGCTCCAGAGTGATGCTGGAGAGGGTCCCAGCAGGGAGAGAGGCAGCCCATCTGCTGGGGAAGGAAATCAGCATAACACCAGTGGAGAAGGGGGGCAGATGGGGGAATCGGAGAGGAGGCTCCAGGACTCTTCACCGGAGACCAGCGGAGAGAGTACGGGTACTCCGCTGCCCACACCCTCCCTGCGCAGAAGACTTCCGCGCAGGGAGAGTAGTAGGAGACTTGGCATCAAACAGCTTTTATGCTGGAAAAGGTTCAAGAAACGCCCACTGACGGATTCTGCCAGCGACTGAGACAGTCACGATGCTGGAGGCTGTTCAGTCAGAAAGGGTTAACCAGGTAACCTAGCCAGGAGTGGCGGCAACTTACGCACGAGCAATCCCTAAACCCATTACACATCCCTTGAAAAAGATGGGCTCTTTATTTAATTCAAAAAATTCCTTCATTAATTATTGCGCTTTTTTCACAGTCTTTTCATCGTTTAATATTCTTTCATTAAGTCTCCATCTTTTATTAATTTTATTGTGTTCCTTTAATTCTAATGTAACTGGGTTATGATCTGTAATAATTTTGGTCTGTATTTCTGCTTTTTAAATTTAATCGTTAAGTTATTTGTTAGCCATATTCCATCAATTCTGCCAGCTGATTTTTTTATTTCCGAGAAATGTGTATACTGTCTCTCTCCTGGGTTTTTATATCTCCATGCGTCAATATGTAATGCCATTTAGGTCTCCCATCAAAATAATTTCCTCTTCTATAAATTCCAGTAAATTAGCTTCTACTTTTCTGAAAAATTCTGTTTTGTTACCATTTGGTGCGTAGATTCCTACTATAATAAAATGTTCTTTACATAGATCACAATTCCCCTTTTCTTTTTTTACATTTGAAGATATAAATTCTTGACCCAATCTCTTGTTTACTAAAACCCTTCTATGATTTCTAGTCACATGGGCCTCCTGCAAGAATATGATATGAGAGCTAGTATAGTGTAGTGGTTAAGAGCGGTGGACTCGTAATCTGGTGAACTGGGTTCGCATCTCTGCTCCACATGCAGCTGCTGGGTGACCTTGGGCCAGTCACACTTCTCTGAAGTCTCTCAGCCCCACTCACCTCGCAGAGTGTTTGTTGTGGGGGAGGAAGGGAAAGGAGATTGTTAGCCGCTATGAGACTCCGGGTAGTGATAAAGCGGGATATCAAATCCAAACTCTTCTATGATATCCCATTGTCCTTTCCTCAATACATATTCTATTCTATTTCTATTTCTCTTATCATTTAAACCGTTAACATTCCAAGATATAATTTTTAAATTCATTAATCTTTATTTGTTATCTACAATGGTTTCATTGAGTAAAGAAAAGGAAAAGGAAAACTCAGAAGTTTGTGAATTTTGCTATCGCTTTTTCCAGTCTCTTCCCCCCCTCTTAATACCCGCTTGTCTCTCTATACTTCTTGTGGTGTCTGCGTTGTTTCTTCTCGATCCAACGTTGAATCGCCATTTAGTTCTTTTTTTGTACTTCCTCCAGAATTTTCCCAACTCGTCCACTGATCTAAAAATTTTCTTCTGTCCTTGTATGTAAAAGTGATACCCTCAGGAAATTCCCACGGGAATCTAATCGAATTCTTCTTGAGTGCATCTGTTACTGTCTTATACTTCTGCCTGTTTGGTCCTTATGTATTACCGTATTTTTCACTCCATGACACACTTTTTTCTTCCTAAAAAGGGGAAATGTCTGTGCGTCTCATGGAGCGAATGCGTGGTCCCTGGGGCCAAATTGCCCAGGGGCAGAAAGCAGATCATACTTTTTTTAAAAAAGAGGGAAGTGGGTGTTGAAACAAAGCCGCTGATCGGGGAGAGAGATAAGGGATGCTAGAGATAAAGGAAACTGCCTGGGAGGCGGGAGGTAAAGACAGCAAACTTGCAAGGAGAGAAGACAGGAAGACTAAAGCAATAAGGAGAGAAATTAGAAGAAAAGGAGGAGCAAAAAACTGCTTTTGCTAAGGAAAAGACACTAAGGCAAACAAGAGGGAAGAGAGTGTTGAAAGGAAACAGCTGATCAGTGGGATTGGAAGAGAGATAAGGGACGCTGCCTGGGAGAGAGGAGGTAAAAGCCCATGGATCCAAAGGATTTTTACATTGGGTCACCCCAAATTCACCATCAGATCACATAGCATGTTCATGGCTACAGCCTGCACCAAAAAAATCACACACTCACTGTTGCGTGGGGCCACAGTGATGCAAAAACGTGGTTACAAAGCACAGATCCACATGGATCCTCAGGATTTTTGCATTGGGTCACCCCAAATTCACCATCAGATCACATGTTTGTGGTCACAGCATGAACCACAAAAATCATACACCCACTGTTTCATTCAGAATATTTTTTTTTCGTTTTCCTCCTCTAAAAACTAGGTGCATCTTATGGTCAGGTGCCTCTTATGGAGCGAAAAATACAATTACTCATTCATAACTTTTCAAATATGTTCGCTTATATTGCTGCAAACAGTTTATAAAGGTAAAGGGACCCCTGACCATTAGGTGCAGTCGTGGCCAACTCTGGGGTTGCGGGGCTCATCTCGCTTTACTGGCCGAGGAAGCCAGCGTACAGCTTCCAGGTCATGTGGCCAGCAGGACTAAGCCGCTTCTGGCAAACCAGAGCAGCGCACGGAAACGGCGTTTACCTTCCCGCCGGAGCAATACCTATTTATCTACTTGCATTTTGACGTGCTTTCGAACTGCTAGGTTGGCAGGAGCAGGGACCGAGCAACGGGAGCTCAATCCATCACGGGGATTCAAACCTCCGACCTTCTGATCGGCAAGTCTTTGGCTCTGTGGTTTAACCCACAGCGCCAGCGTCCACAAACAGTTTATAGTCGCAGTTTAATAATGAAATCGGTCGGACATTTTCAGGATTTGTTATGTCCTTATCTTGTTTGGGTATCCAAGTAATGTTTGCCTCTTTTCAGGTTTCTGGGGTTTGTCCCGTTTCCAGCACTTGGTTCATAATATCTTTTACAGAAGAGGCTCGTCCTTTAATTCTTTCCAGTAGCCCACAGAGAGGCCACCTGGCTTCCCCAGGAAGAACTTTCCAATAGTAAGAGCGGACAGTGAAAAGGAACTATATCGGAAGGGAGTAGACTCCTCTTTATTGGAGGTTTTTAGGAAGAATTTGGATGGCCATTTGTCACGGGTGCTTGAAACGAGATTTCTGCATTGGAGGGCGTTGGATAAGATTCCGAATTTATTATTCTTTATTCACCCTGCTTTGAGCTCTTAAATGCTTTCAACCCTGTGTGAATTATTTGGTGGGCCATGAGACTAGCACTCTGACTGAAGCTTTCCCCACATTCCAAACACTAAGAATTTTTCTCTCTTGTATGAATTATTTGATGAAAAGTGAGATGGGCACTTTGACAGAAGCTCTTTCCACATTCAAAGCATTGATATGGTTTGTGAACTATATGAATTCTTTGATGGGAAGTGAGATTGTGCTTGAGACTGAAGCTCTTTCCACATTCCAAGCACTGATAGGGTTTCTCTTTTGTGTGCAGTGAGACTATCCCTCTGAACGAAGCTCTTTCTTTGACGGGAGGTGGAATGGGAGCTCTGACGGACATTATCTCCACACTCTGAATATTTATATGACTTCTCCGCTATGTGGATTCTGTTGTGCTCCCCCTTGTTCTTCCCTTCCAGTTCAATTGCATCTGCAATGAAGAGAGAAGCGAATTAGAGCCTCAGGAAGAAATGGAGCTCCAGATCATTGAACAAAGTTCATGAATGCTTGTGATAGAGGAAGAACTGAAAATAGTTAGATGTGGGGCCTTTCTATAGCTTTCACGGTCTTTGTTGGCTGGTATTAACTGACATATTGCTTGGCTTTTATCTGGGATAGATTTTGTTCTGACTCAATCCTGGAATCCACTCCATCTCCAAGGTCAGTCATCTCTTTGGTCAATCAAATGCCAACAGAAGCCGAAACAAAAACAAACCTGACAGAAGTTTTGTTTTGACATTTAGAAGTCCTGGGCAGTTAAGACAAGCCTGGTTATTGTTTGAAAAGGCATGACTAAATGAAGTACATTCACAGAGAAAACAGTTGTTATCCTGTTGTGTTCTGAAGGCAAAGGAAGGGCTGGACCTGATTAATACAATAGACATGAGGCTTGACCAGCAAGACTCTGGGAGGAAGTGTGATCCCCACTCCCTGGCCCAGTCCGTTTTTATTAACAAAAGAACTTTAACACAACGTTTGTAAGAACTAGTCTGATTTCCTCTGAGAATTTCAAAAAATCCCCACGTGGGGACAAAGTAGATCAGAGGAGGCCTCTTAACTACAAAGAACTATTTGCTATTTGAACATTCATACATGTTTAGGCTAAAATAAACAGGAACCCAGGAAGAATGTATTTAGCAAACCCAGAGGTAATAAACAGGCAGTAAAAGGAAAGAAAGGACAGGCAAGGAAAGACAGGCATTTTACCATCTCCTTGTGAACTCTGTTTCCTGGCCCCAAAATCTACCTAAAGACTAACAAAAGCTACATCAAAGCTACCTCCTTATCTTTATGGCCCAGGATGCCTGGTGTGTATTAGAATGCTTTATACATGACAGTCAGGCATAGAGAAAACGGGGCAGAGGTTTGTGGGATTTATCAGAAATCAGGTCAAATGATTCAAACCCAGTCAAAGCGATGCTTTCACCGCTGACACAATGGCTTGCTTCATTTTTCATAATTCCTCATAGCAATCCTACATGACCACCACATTATCCCTCCATTCAGGGTTCACGGTGGGAATATTAGAATCCCAGATGCTGTCGGTCTCCATCCAAACAGTGGAGGTTCATCACAGAGAGATTTCAAAACAGTTATTATCATCCAACGTCCACGCCTTGTGTGTGAAACAAACAGCAACATCTTCACCTGCACATTCCCCATCAGCAGTTACCTCAATGTGGTTGGTCTATATTTATACGCAAATCATTTTCTTCATTTTGAACCCCCCTCCCATTTTCATGAGAAGACCAACTCTGTATTGTTTCATTGGTAAGAGAAGAGGAAAAATGACTATAACTCACAATTAATCTAAACACAACGGCCACAAGAGCTCCTGACTAGGCATTCAGTTTTGCGATGTTGAATGTTCTCTGTTCTCTTCTGTTTCCCCCCTTTTTTTTTCAGTTGAAAGCAATTAATGAACCCAGAACTCATACACTGACCACTAATGATGAACTATATGTTATAGGTATTCCGGCAAATTTATTCTGCTATTGTAAATACAAATGACATGAGAAGACTTGGTCTACATGTTTTATTATTCCTATGATCCTTGTTTTTAAAAGCAAATAAAAAGTTATTCCAAAAAGAAAAGAAAAAAGCAATACACAGGGGCCTCATCTGCGTTCAATCTGCAAAGCAGGATCAGGTTCCTTTCAAAAGTTGTGTCTTCCAGTGCTGCATGATTGATCAGTGAGTTGTCTGACAGATCACAGAACTGGTTTAAAACCTTTTGAGCTGCCAATTCATCACGTTGGCCGGGGAGCTGTGATCTATTCCTAGCTCAAATTGCTTGCTGAGGACAAAGGCTCAGGCAGGAAGGCAGGCAGGTGGGGGAGCCCAAAATGGTGCCCCCCTTCTCCATCTCCATCCGCCTGCCTGCTTCCCCCCACCCCCAAGCTGAGGAAGCCCCAATTCCTCTCTGGCTCCATCCATACTTGTCCCCATCTCCACTCCTCTGAGACTCACCAGATCTCTCAGAGGTCCCTGGGAGGGAACGCTCAGAGGTTGTAGCGAGGGATGCAGGAGACAACCTGACCAGGTCAACCGTCCATCTTCCCCCTTCCATCCTCGCTAGCTTTGCAGGATCCGTCTTTCCATCCTTCCTGAGGAGTCAAGGAGCCAAAAGAAGCTGCAGGGTCCTGGGAGAGAGGAAGAAGCAAAGGGAGCCTCAGAGGCCCTGCAGGGATTCTCCTGCCCTAGCTACCCAGACTGGGCTTGGAGGCTGGGCTAGGGGGGACCCAGATGCTGCGGCTGCTTTGGGGCCCCCAGGGGCATCTAGTCCACCCCCTTCTTCTTCTTCCTCTCCTCGCAGGAGCGTCCTTCGGCAGATCCTCGCCTCCGGTGGCCAAGTGGGGCTGCTGGTTCCTGGAGGAGGCTGGGGGCGGAGGCTCAGGCATGTCCAGCGCCCCCAAGCAGCGCCCCGCCATCTTGTTCCTGCCCCCACCCGGGAGACGCCTGGAAGAATCTGCCCTGGAGTCCGAGTTGCCCCCGGAGGTGGAGGCCGGCCTGGCCTTCCAGGTCCTGGGTATGGAGACCCCCCATAGGACACCCCCACCTGTCCCCTGGGTCCCATCCCTGCTTCTCATTCACCTGGAGGGACTTGAAGCACCTCCTCTAAATTCAGCCTCACTGGGAGACCCATTTCACAGGCGCCACAACTGAGGCTGGGAAACTTACATGATTCTCTGGATCTTCAGTGTCGGCAAACACTCCTTCCCCAATCTCCGTTTTTAAACCACCAGGGACAGAGTTGCTTTCCTTGGAGGTTTTCCAAACAGAGGCTGGAAGGCCAAATGTCAGGGATTCTTGAGCTAAGATTCCTGCATTTCAGGGGGTGAGACTAGATGTCCCTCAGGGTCCAACCTACAGATGTTTACTTTTTTATTTTTAAACATTTTTTCTTTTTAAAACATCAGTGTGATTGAACAACACTAAATAATAATAATAATAATAATAATAATAATAATAATAATAATAATACACTATATCACTATAAGAGTTAAGAATTCCAATGCCATATATACTTATCTAA
Source organism: Podarcis filfolensis (assembly GCF_964270895.1). Lineage (NCBI taxonomy): Eukaryota > Metazoa > Chordata > Lepidosauria > Squamata > Lacertidae > Podarcis > Podarcis filfolensis. Next base: position 298,893 of record NC_139605.1, on the reverse strand, counting down.
TGTCTAGGTGATATTATTATCCCAAAACATAGATGTTGATTCTTAACCCACTATATTTGGTATAAATGCATCCCAACTCTACAACTCTTTATGATCATTTTCTAACGGCCCTGTAGCAGATCCCCCCTCAAGCCTCCAATTCATAAAGACGCATTATGTCCCTGCTAACGGCCCCCAATTAAATATAGCGGATCCGCCTCACATTACGCCAATTCACTGAATTTCTGCCATTGACCACAGCCTCTCTTGTGTGAGGGGAAACTTGGGGATTTAGAGTCCAGGGCAGAAGAAAAGTTCTATTTACCGAGGAAAAGGTGGGGTCCGGAGACGGGTTCTTTCAGGCAGAAGTCAACTTTTTGCCTCAACTTGGAGGCTGTCAGGGCATTTAACGCAGAAGTCTCTTCTCAGGCCGCTGTTCCGCTTTCTAGACATGGTGGTCAAATGCTGGACTCCATTTCTGCCCCTTCTTTCCTCTCCTTCCTGGACTGAGTTGTGTCAGACTTGGGGGGTTCCTGAGCGAGGGGCCCTTTCCCTCTCAGTCCGCCCCCCACACCCAGGGGGTCCCCTCAGCCCTCCTTCTTGGGGGTCTCCCTTCCCTCCCCCCAGCTTCTCCCCTTGAACTCCCGCCTGACTCCTCTTCCTCTCCTCCCCACCTTTCCCTCCAAGCTCCCCCCTTTTGCCCTCCCTCAGAAAAGGCGCCTTGCCTTTTCCCGCCAAAAGGGCTGGCTTAGGAGCCAATCAGAGTGAGGCTCCAGGAAATTTCTGAGGGACTAAATCCGCTGACTGGCCTGGCTCTGCTGTCCATCACAGGCCCAAACAAGGGGGGCATCTGGCAGCTTCCCAATACAGTGGTAAGTACTTAATTCGTTCCAGAGGTCCATTCTCAACCTGAAACTGTTCTTAACCTGAAGCACCACTTTAGCTAATGGGGCCTCCTGCTGCTGCCGCGCTGCCGGAGCACAATTTCTGTTCTCACCCTGAAGCAAAGTTCTTAACCTGAAGCACTATTTCTGGGTTAGCGGAGTCTGTAACTTGAAGCGTATGTAACCCGAGGTACTACAGTATCTATATCTGGCCACAGTGATCCATGCGACGGTCATCTCCAGGCTTGACTACTGTAATTCGCTCTACGCGGGGCTGCCCTTGAAGCTGTCCCAGAAACTCCAGCGGGTGCAGAATGCTGCAGCGAGGCTCCTCACGGGGTCTCTGCCATGGGAGCATATTCACCCAGTGCTTTTCAAGCTGCACTGGCTCCCGGTGGAGTACAGGATCAGACTTAAGGTGCTGCTTTTGACCTTTAAAGCCCTTCACGGCCTAGGACCCTCGTACCTACGGGACCGCCTCTCCTGGTATGCCCCACGGAGAGCCTCAAGGTCCATAAATAGCAACACCCTAGTGGTCCCAGGCCCTAAGGAAGTTAGATTGGCTTCAACCAGAGCCAGGGCCTTTTCAACTCTGGCTCCGGCCTGGTGGAACGCTCTGCCTCATGAGACCAGGGCCCTGCAGGATCTGATTTCTTTCCGCAGGGCCTGTAAGACAGAGTTGTTCCGCCTGGCCTTTGGCTTGGAACCAATTTGATTCCCTCCCTCTCTTTCTTTTCCTTTCCTTCTCCTCCTGCGATGAGGCTACATGTTAATATTTTAATGTTTCAATATTTTAATGTTGTATTTTAATTTTGTTTTTAATACAACTTAAGTTGTATTTGATACATCCTTCCGCCGGTCACCAGAGGGTCCGAGGCGATGACCTCGAGGGCACCCGGTTTTACCTTGACCCCTCAGCCCCCACACCGTTACACAAGCACCACACTCTACCCCAAGCCCCATAAGTAAAGTGCTTTCCCCCCTTTCTCTATACGGGCGAAATAAGCCCCCCTTTTCTTAAGCCTCCCTCTCGCTCCATCTTTACTGTGGGTAGACCGTGTCGAACTGTATCCTCCATCCACTACAATGGCCGCGTTTTAACCAATCAGAACCATGCATTGTCTTGCAGAGCTAGCTCAGCGAGCTCCTGCACGCCTCATTTAACCTCTTGACAAGCTGCTGACGGCTCCCCGCTGGGAGAACAATGGAACTGAAACTCATGAACTCCTAAAAGTGTCAAATCTCGCAGCAATGTATTTTGTTTCCGACTTCAATTATCAATATGGGAATAAACTGAAATGGACTAAAACTTCAGAAATTCGTATAAAATCAGCCATAGCACCGATTTCCTTGGTTCTGGTGCCGATCGACTCAGTTTCTTCAGGACTTCATGACACCTCCTCTGCCTCCATAATCCCTCGAGCGAGGAGTCACGTACACAGGAAGACCCTAATCCGGTCAAATCGCTCTGCCCAACCTTTCCTCCAGGCAATGCCAGGTGGTAGACTTTACATACTTGGGCTATTGTCTTCCCATCACCGGTGCTCAGGAAGCGCTTATCCGCGCATATCTTCAACTCTGCATAATCCCCCCTCCCTCCTCCATATGTTAATCTGTGTAACCCAACCTCTCTTTAAAATATTCATGATGTAATCCGTGTAACCCAACCTCTCTTTAATGTATTCATGACGCAACTATGATGTATTTTGCACTGTATTATGGGACATGGAGGGAAGTTTCAAAAGCTCATGTCACCCTTTTCTCGGGGTTCAATCTCGCCTTGAACCTGTTGCGCAATAAACTTGGATCTTCTGCAGTTTGCTCCTGTCTCCGGCTGAGCTCATTTTCCTCCGCAGGGACCCGCGGATTTAGTCCGACGAGCTGGGTGGCAGAGCAGCCTCGCACCCATATTTTTCCTGTAACATATTCATTCAACTTATTTTTATTACTGCTTGTTAGCCACCCTGAGCCTGGCCTTGGCTGGGGAGGGTATAAATAAAATTTATTATTATTTTTATCTATTATCCATGTTATCCATTTTAAACTCTTAGGGGTTAAAATCATTTGCAATAACTGTGCTGGGTGCCAGAGCCCCACGAGGCCCCGGGGAGCCCCCAGCGGACTTTGACTGGGAGGAGAGACCCACGGATAGGAATAAAGCGAAGTTATGATGAGGGCCAAGAGGCCTGGCTCCGGGTTCAACCACACAATTTAGACTGAGAATACTTGAATAATAAAAAGGGAAATAAAAAGTGAATAGAGAACAAAGAAATAAAAAAATAAAAAAGGGGGAAGGTATATCACTAAATATGCAAACAACTACAGTTCCATGCATGCTTCTCTGGTATATAGGTACAGTGCGTTTCCCCCTAAAAATTGTTTAGGGTTACTCTCATTTTGACTCAAGAAAATCACCATTTTATAATGGTGTATAATAAATACAGTAAATGTATTTATTACATTTATATGTATTACATTACATTATAAATACAGTAAATAATACTGTATAATAAATACAGTAAATGGACAACAGAAATCATCTCAAGAACTCAGGAGTCCTATTGTTGTGGATTAATTTAATCTGAATGTACTTCAAATTGTTTTCCAACCTCAGCATTTACACGATTCAGAGGTATCTGAACCAAGCAAACTGCTTGGTTGTTTTGGTTTATTAACTGGCATTTAAATCCCATTAAATAGACAAAACAAATCCTCCGTAGAGGGCATCTTGTTTTCGCTGAGATTCCTGCATCACAGGGGTTGGACTAGATGACCCTCGGGGGTCCCTTCCAATTCTGTGATTCTGCAAGTTGAACTGAACTGGTTGACACAGAACGGTGGAGTTAGGAACCCCAAAGGTCATCCACTCCAACCCCCTGCAATGTAGATGGGGGGGTCCGGCAGGGGAGAGACAAGGCTTGTCATCCCCCCCAGACACTGGTTCACCTCCCCCCGCTTTGTTCCCCTGGCAGACCCCTCTGGGGCCCTGTGGGGCGGTCAGGCCTCGGCCACCCCCCCCCCGCCGTGGCTGAGTCGGGATGCCAGCGAGGCGGAATCCTCCTGCAAGATCAACACTTACACGCCGCAAGAGTCCCACGTCGCCTGGGCCGAGGGGCTGGCGGGCGGAGGGGGCTGCCCCCGCGCCCTGGAGAGGGGCAAGTGGCTCATCGCCAGCATCCAGTTTGAAGCTCAACATCAAAAAAAGAGATCATGGCCACCGGTCCCATCACCTCCTGGCAAATAGAAGGGGAAGAAATTGAGGCAGTGAGAAATTTTACTTTTTTGGGCTCCATGATCACTGCAGATGGTGACAGCAGCTGCTAAATTAAAAGACGTCTGCTTTTTGGGAGAAGAGCAATGACAAACCTAGACAGCATCTTAAAAAGCAGAGACATCACCTTGCCAACAAAGGTCCGTATAGTTCAAGCTGTGGTTTTCCCAGTAGTGAGAGCTGGACCATAAAGAAGGCTGATTGCCGAAGAATTGATGCTTTTGAATTCTGGTGCTGGAGGAGACTCTTGAGAGTCCCATGGACTGCAAGAAGGTCAAACACATCCATTCTTAAAGAAATCAGCCCTGACTGCTCAGTGGAAGGACAGATCCTGAAGCTGAGGCTTCAATACTTTGGCTACCTCATGAGAAGAGAAGACTCCCTGGGAAAGACCCTGATGTTGGGAAAGATGGAGGGCACAAGGAGAAGGGGACAACAGAGGACGAGATGGTTGGACAGTGTTCTTGAAGCTACAAACATGAGTCTGACCAAACTGCAGGAGGCAGTGGAAGACAGGAGTGCCTGGCGTGCTCTGGTCCAGGGGGTCACGAAGAGTCGGACACGACTAAAGGACTAAACAACAACAAGATCAAGACCACCCCCAGAAACATCATACGTATATCACAGAAGGGGTGTAACCTAAGACCACCCCTCAGATACATCACACCTACATCACAAAAAAGGCAGTCTAAACAGAACATTTGAATATTGTTTTTCTCCTGTTGTTGTTTATCTCCTGTCTGGCAGGTTACTTGATTGGATTGCCTGGGGAGCCTGGCCAGTCTTTCGTAATGATAAATACTTAGTTCCTGGGCCAGGTCACAGGCTCACACCCTATTCAAACACCCTTAAGACAGGATTTGTGAAGGAAAAGACAATGGAGAGGCTTTTCCACTTTGACCTTGCAGAGAAAACATTTGCTCAGTTTAGGAATCAAAATGGCTCCAGGTCAGTCTTCCTGTGCTGATCTATGTACGTGCGGTTATGAACATTACTATATATCGAAGACCTCAAAATTCCTATCGCAGTCACCCCAAGAGTCAGCGCTAGGAGAAGGGCTCCACCTGCAGAAATAGGGGAAAGGCCAGGCTGGAGACTCCCCTTCTGGCCCCTCGGGGTCCCAGGAGCCCTTTCTGGGCGGCCCTCACTTGGAGGACCCCAGTTCCCCAGAGTCCCCCCACTGGGCTCCAGTGGCCCCCTGAGGCCTGCAGGGATCTGGAGTGGGAGTGACTTCTGTTGAACTACCCCCTAAAGGAGAGGAACAGAGGTCTTGGCCCATTTTAGGGGCCGACGAGGGCTGTCAAGTTGAAAGGACACATTCAGGCGTAATATTTGTAACATTTAACTTTAAAGATGTGCCCCCCCCCATAGTTTCCATAACATTATCTCAAGTCTCCTCTCAACTGTAAATCTCTCCCTCTTTCCAGGCTCACAATCGACTTCTAACACGTTCTTCACTTAGTTGTAACACTAGCAAGGAAAGGAGCCCCTGAGGGATTATTCTCCACAACTCAAGTTGTCAAGATCAACCATTCTCCGAAGGGCCCCCCTTCATTGGGTGTCTGTCCAAACCCCAGCCTTGGAAGGCAGGCAGGGTCATCTCTTTTCTCCCACACCTTCCACCATGAGAGGAATGCACTGGGGTTGTGAGGGAGAGAGAGAGACCGGCCTGCCACCCCTTTCTGGGAGAGCCCTCCTTTCTGCTCCCCTCACAAGAGGGTCGCCCTTGTGTCTCTGAGGGACGAGAGAGGAGGCGCCCCTCCCCCCGCTGCTGCTTCCCCTCAGCGACTTTTCCCGCCTTTTCCCAACTGCCCGCCCTTCGAAATCGGAGCCTCGCCTGAGTTTTGGCGCCAAGGATTCCTGGCAGACCAGGCGGCAGTTTCCCGGGGCTTTCTGGGCGGATTTCTTTCCATTCCACTGATTTTTCTTCATGCCTCTCTCTTTAGAAAGGCTGGATGAAAACTCCCTTCACCACGGCCTGCATCCCTTGCAGTATTGAAAAGTCCGATTTCTTCCCATTTGCTACCTCTAATATCCGCTTTGGGTCTAGTTTGGGGCTGGCATAAAGTACCTCTTTTTTCAGTTGATCTGAAGGTATAAATTACTGGCCCAAAGCTGCTTTATTGGTTAACCATTTCCCATGGGTCCTTTGTACGTGGGTCTCCTGAAAACTTATTACAGTAAATCTCATTCTGGCCTCCCCCCAAGATCGCGAGGGCGAGTCATTCCTTGCCTGGGACACTTCTTCACCTCCCTATTTTCCTGGGGGGGGGAGGTGATTTTCGGGAGGGGGGGGGTCTCCCGGCTGGGAAGCCCCCCTCCCCCCCCCCTGAGCTGGAGGGTGTTTTTTTGGGGGGGTGTCTGGAGGGAGCCATTGCTGAGCCCAAGGCACCTCCCGCCACTAGGCAGCCCTTCGCCTTCGCCTCTTCTCCCTCCCAGCCTTTCCTCGGGATCCAGGAGCCTCGATGTTGGGGGAGAGCCAAGCTAACCCCCCATGGACCCCCCCGTCTCCCTTGCAGTTAGTCTGGTGGGATGTGGGCTCCTTGGGGCAGAGGGAGGGAAGGGGGGCAGCCCCTAGAGCGCAGGCGCAGAAGCAGGAAAACTGCAGGCAGGGAGAGGGAGGGGAGGACTCGGCTTGCCAAGGGTTAAAAGGAGCAGAGCGGCATTCCTAGAGAGGACAGGAAGTGCAGGGGGAGGGGGCAAGGTCCTCCATGGCTAAATTCCCCCCTCCCACATCCCTTCATGCAAGCAGAGAGGAGGCTGCTTTCTTCTCTCCTTTGCAAAAGCCCCTCCTGGACTCGGGTGAGTCTCCTCTCTCTTCCCCTGAGGGTGCAATGGGGAGAAGGGGGTCCCAGGGGTGCAGGGAGGTGCTCAGATCATGCCTGGTGGGAGGAGACCCCCAAGTCGGGGAGCAGAGGGTCCTCCCTCGTCCTCTCTGCCAAGCCAGGGCGGGGGCCAGTTCGCAGGAAATATGCAGCTCTGCTCTTCCTTGGGATCCAGATGCTGTCTTCCTTTTTGGGGAGGGGGCTTTGGGACAAGGAAAACTGGGCAGGCAAAGAAACCCCCTTCAGGTTTGGAGATAAGTCACTTTTGTGAACTGAGGCTGCAGCCAGACGGGAACATTCCCACGTGGGGGGAGCACAGGGAGGAGAAAAGCCCGTCTGCATCTCCAGACCACTTCTTCTGTCCCAGATGCAACAACACATGTCTCTCCCCCAGATCTCACTCCCAAAGACACACTCTTCCATGGTCTCCTAAGACAGATGGATGCCAACCAACCAACCATTCCCTCCCCTCCCCCTCCTGGTGCCCCTTGAAGTTGGCTTGAGGGCAGGGGGAGGGTCCACCACACCAGATGAAGGGAGAGGAGCTCCTTCCATCTGGAAAATGGGAATGCTTGCAAAGATTTACCTGAAGATGAGTACCATATAGATAATAAAATTATTGTTATGTGAATTCCCCCGCTTACACAAAGATTAATACAGTGGTACCTCGGGTTAAGAACTTAATTTATTCTGGAGGTCCATTTTTAACCTGAAACTGTTCTTAACCTGAGGTACCACTTTAGAAAATGGGGCCTCCGCTACCACCACCATGCAATTTCTGTTCTAATCCTGAAGCAAAGTTCTTAACCCGAGGTACTATGTCTGGGTTAGTGGAGTCTGTAACCTGAAGCATCTGTAACCCGAGGTACCACTGTACCCATCATTTAAATACACAACAAAATTGTTACAGAAAAGAACAGCAATGTGTAGAAAAATATCATCTTTATTCTCCCTTTTTCTCTTAGGGTCCGGTGTGCTTTGAAGACGTAGCTGTTCCTTTCACAGACGAGGACTTGGCTTTGCTGGATCCTGACCAGAGAGCTCTGCAGAAGGAAGTCAAGGATCAGAATCGTGGGATCGTGGCCTCTCAGGTAAGACTCCCTTTTGGATCATGAAATCAGCTTTGAAATTCCATACAGATCTCTGTAGGACAAACCTCCTCTATTTTGAGGGGCCCAGTAGCGTCGCCTACAGCATCTGAGATGTTAACACACCCACAACTATCCTGGAATGGAAAACTCTCCATAGGAGATGTATCTCCTGTTGTGTCTGGGAATATTCTTCCACCAGTCCTGCCTTTTCAAACCAGGAGGAGGCTGCTCTGAGCTGCCCAGGCCTTCTTCAGTGTAGGCTTCAGAGATCTTAGGGACGTGGAGGTACATCCTGTTTAATTTTCTTTTTCCCTTTCTACATTTGTCTGGCTTCATTCTGTTGGTGAATCTAATTCTCCATGAAATATTTCCTGCAAGGGACTGCTTAGAATGTGGAAAAAGCTTCACCTAGGAAACCAGTCTCAATTTCCATTAAATAAAACACAGCAGGGATAATCATAGAATTTTAGAAAATGGTATAAGGCATATGGTATAACTGCTATTAGGAAACTTCATGAGGAATTAAGGGGAAAGATAGCGTTGACACGGAGTAGTAACAAAATTTATGGTCTCTCCCCGAGTGCCAGGGACCCTCCTCCAAAGAGAGCTTTTTTTTTGTCAGAATTATTTCTTTTTTTCCAACTTTTGGCAATTAATTGGCAATAAATGTTCTCACTGCCACTGTGGCGTAAAGAAATATTTCCTTATTTAAAACATCTTTATCAAATTTTCTGTTATTGCCTCACAAGCCGTAAAATTCCAACTCTCCTTCCATAATTTTCCCCATGATGTTACTTGAATAGGTTTCCCTAAATCCATAGCCAATTTGATCATTACCGCCTTTACTTGTTCATCCATATCCTCACACTCCAATAAGATTCCATACATTTTACAAATTACTTTTGTTTTGTAGTAATTCTTTATCCAATACTGAAATTGCAAAACCCTTTTTCTTGTCAGCTATGAAGACCTCATTTATTTGGTGATACTGGATCCACCCTGTTAGGTGTTTTATTTCCTCCCGCAGTTTGGCCAAACTCATGCTGGTAGCTTCAAGAACACTGTCCCACCATCTCGTCCTCTGTCATCCCCTTCTCCTTGTGCCCTACATCTTCCTGGTATAATTCCTCTGGAGAGCCAGTGTGGTATAGTGGTTAAGAGCGGTGGATTCGTAATCTGGTGAACCGGGTTCGATTCCCCGCTCCTCCACATGCAGCTGCTGGGTGACCTTGGGCCAGTCACCCTTCTTTGAAGTCTCTCAGCCCCACTCACCTCACAGAGTGTTTGTTGTGGGGGAGGAAGGGAAAGGAGAATGTTAGCCACTTTGAGACTCCTTCGGGTAGTGGTAAAGCGGGATATCAAATCCAAACTCCTCCTCCTCCTCCTCTTCCTCTTCTTCTTCTTCTTCTTCTTCTCTGTGTATTCTTGCCCCCTCTTCTTGATGTCTTCTGCTTCTGTTAGGTCCTTACCACTTTGGTCCTTTATTATGGTAATCTTTGTACAAAATGTTTCTTTCATATCTCCAATTTTATTGAACAGATCTCTGTTTTTCCCCATTCTATTGTTTTCCTCTATTTCTTTGCATTGCTCGTTTAAGAAGGCCCTCTTGTCTCTCCTTGCTATTCGTTGGAAATCTGTATTCAATTTCTTGTAGGTCTGCCTTGGATTCGTATCGAGATCATTTTATCATTTTTGAGATTGCATCCCAGTACAGCTTTTGCCACTCTTTTCTTGACTACGAGGGCCACTCCATTTCTTTTACGGGATTCTTGCCCACAGTAGTAGTTATGATGGTCATCTGAACTGAATTCGCCCATCCCTGTCCATTTTAGTTCACTGATGCCTAGGATGTTAATATTTATTCTTGCCATCTCATTTTTGACCACATCCAACTCTATACCACTGGAGAGGAATAGAAATGGGGCTTTTGGTAGAAAGGGGCTGCCTCATTTGTGCTTCTCCAGGGGCAGGAGAATATCTAGGGCAGGAGAATCCCTGCAGGGCCTCTGAGGCTGCCTTTCCTTCTTCCTCTCTCCCAGGACCCTGCAGCTTCTTTTGGCTCCTTGACTCCTCAGGAAGGATAAAAGGGACAGATTCTGCAACCCTAGTGAGGATGGAAGGGGGAAGATGGACGGTTGACCTGGTCAGGTTGTCTCCTGCATCCCTCCCCACAACTTCTGAGCGTTCCCACCCAGGGACCTCCGAGAGATCTGGTGAGTTCCAGGGGAGGGGAGATGGGAACATGGATGGATGGAGGGTGAAGAGGGGAAGCTCTCTGGCCAGAAATGAGATAAAGCAGGGATTTTGCTGTGGATGGGGCCCCCAAAGTATTGGGAGGCTTCCCCTCCAGCCAGGAAATCCCTGCAGGGTCTCTGAGGCTCCCTTTGCTTCTTCCTCTCTCCCAGGACCCTGCAGCTTCTTTTGGCTCCTTGACTCCTCAGGAAGGATGAAAGAGACGGATCCTGCAAAGCTAGCAAGGATGGAAGGGGGAAGATGGACGGTTGACCTGGTCCGGCTGTCTCCTGCATCCCTCCTCTCAACCTCTGAGCGTTCCCTCCCAGGGACCTCCAAGAGATCTGGTGAGTCCCAGGGGAGTGGAGATGGGGACCTGGATTGATGGAGCCAGAGAGTTATTGGGGCTTCCTCAGCTAGGGGGTGGGGGGAGGCAGGCAGGCAGATGGAGATGGAGAAGGGGAGCACCTTTTCGGGTTCCCCCACCTGTCTGCCTGCTCCTTTGTCATCTGCAGGCAATTTGAGCTAGGAATAGGTCACAGCTCCCCAGTCACCACAGCTCTAAATGTCTAAAACCAGTTCTGTGATCTGGATGCCCTGCCAATGTCAGACAGCTCACTGATCCTGCTTTGCAGTTTGAATGCAGATGCGGCCTCTGTGTGTTGTCTTTTTCTTTTTGGAATAACTTTGCTTTTAAAAACAAGGAACATTCTGTCAGGCGTGTTGTTTTTGCTTCTGTTTGCATTTGATTGACCAAAGAGATGACTGACCTTGGAGATGGAGTGTATTCCAGGATTGAGCCAGAACAAAATCCATTCCAGATAAAAGCCAAACAATATGTCAGTTAATACCAGCCAACAAAGACCGTGAAAGCTATAGAAAGGCCCCACATCTAACTATTTTCAGTTCTTCCTCTATCACAAGCATTCATGAACTTTGTTCAATGATCTGGAGCTCCATTTCTTCCTGAGGCTCTAATTCGCTTCTCTCTTCATTGCAGATGCAATTGAACTGGAAGGGAAGAACAAGGGGGAGCACAACAGAATCCACATAGCGGAGAAGTCATATAAATATTCAGAGTGTGGAGATAATGTCCGTCAGAGCTCCCATTCCACCTCCCGTCAAAGAAAGAGCTTCGTTCAGAGGGATAGTCTCACTGCACACAAAAGAGGACAGAGCAGGGAGAAACCCTACCAGTGCTTGGAATGTGGGAAGAGCTTCAGTCAGAGGGCCCATCTCAATTCTCATCAAATAATTCATACAGGGGAGAAACCCTATCAGTGCTTGGAATGTGGGAAGAGCTTTAATCAAAGTGCACATCTCACTTCCCATCAAAGAATTCATACTGGGGAGAAACCCTATCAGTGCTTGGAATGTGGAAAGAGCTTCAGTCAAAGCAACTCTCTCACTTCCCATCAAAGAATTCATACAGGGGAGAAACCCTATCAGTGCTTGGAATGTGGGAAGAGCTTTTATCAAAGCAGCTCTCTCACTTCCCATCAAAGAATTCATACAGGGGAGAAACCATATCAGTGCTTGAAATGTGGGAAGAACTTCAGTCACAGGCCGAATCTCACTTCCCATCAAAGAACTCATACAGGAGAAAAACCCTATCAGTGCTTCGAATGCGGGAAGAGCTTCAGGGAGGGGGCCAAGCTCACTTTGCATCAAAGAACTCATACAGGGGAGAAACCCTATCAGTGCTTCGAATGCGGAAAGAGCTTCAGGGAGGGGGCCAAGCTCACTTTGCATCAAAGAACTCATACAGGGGAGAAACCCTATCAGTGCTTCGAATGCGGGAAGAGCTTCAGGGAGGGGACAAAGCTCACTTTGCATCAAAGAACTCATACAGGGGAGAAACCCTATCAGTGCTTGCAATGTGGAAAGAGCTTTAATCAAAGCGCACATCTCACTTCCCATCGAAGAATTCACACAGGGGAAAAACCCTTTCAGTGCTTGCAATGTGGAAAGAGCTTCAGAAAGAGCTCCCATCTCACTTCCCATCAAAGAACTCATACAGGAGAAAAACCCTATCAGTGCTTCGAATGTGGGAAGAGCTTCGGGGAGGGGGCCAAGCTCACTTTGCATCAAAGAATTCATACAGGAGAAAAACTCTATCAGTGCTTCGAATGCGGGAAGAGCTTCAGGTGGAAGGACAGTCTCACTTACCATCAAAGAATTCATAGAGGGCAGAAACCGTATCACTGCTTGGAATGTGGGAAGAACTTCCGGGAGCGGACAAAACTCACTTTGCATCAAAGAACTCATACAGGGGAGAAACCCTATCAGTGCTTGCAATGTGGAAAGAGCTTTAGTCAGAGGAACAGTCTCACATCCCATCAAAGAATTCATACAGGAGAAAAACCCTATCAGTGCTTCGAATGTGGGAAGAACTTCCGGGAGGGGACAAAGCTCACTTTGCATCAAAAAACTCATACAGGGGAGAAACCCTATCAGTGCTTGAAATGTGGAAAGAGCTTCAGAAAGAGCTCCCATCGCACTTCGCATCGCAGAATTCATACAGAGGGGAAAGCAAAAAAAGAGAAATAAAACAAAAAACATTAAACAACCCTTACAAAATACAATTGTATAGAAAAGAGAAAGGGGGGATATAAACTAAAAATACTGTTTATGGCATTTGTATCATATATATCATATCATTCGTCAACCCATAGAAAGGCAGGCTCCCCCACTTCTCCCCTGCGTGACCCCCTCTTCTCCCCGTCTCCCACCCTGAGAGATCCTTCCTTCCCTGCGCTCCTTGCAGGTCCCTCGCACCTCCAACTGTCCTCTTCCTATGTGTGTCCTCCTAAATTCAAAATAAAGGAGTCTTAATAGAAAATATTAAAAATATAAAAAATACAAAAAAATTGATGATGATGATGATGATTTATTGATACCCTTCCCATCTGGCTGGGTTTCCCCAGTCACTCTGGGCAGCTTCCAACAAAATATTAAAATACAGTAATCCATCAAATATTAAAAGCTTCCCTAAACAGGGCTGCCTTCAGATGTCTTCTTAAAGTCTGGTAGTTGTTTTTTCCTTTGACATCTGCTGGGAGGGTGTTCCACAGAGCAGGCACCGAAAAGAAAACTCCCATCTCCGTCTGAAAATTATGTGTAGCAACAATTATTCATAATTTGCACTCCAGAATAAACCCAGCTGTATTTAGCATACAGTGGTGTAGTGGTTAAGAGCGGTAGATTCGTAGTCTGGGGAACCGGGTTCACGTCTCCGCTCCTCCACATGCAGCTGCTGGGTGACCTTGGGCCAGTCACACTTCTCTGAAGTCTCTCAGCCCCACTCACCTCACAGAGTGTTTGTTGTGGGGGAGGAAGGGAAAGGAGAATGTTAGCTGCTTTGAGACTCCTTCGGGTAGTGATAAAGCGAGATATCAAATCCAAACTCCTCTTCTTCTTCTCCTCTTCACCAAGATGACGCATTCCCTTCATCTCCCTCCCTAGCCCAGCTTTCAAATCTTAACCAACTCAGACAGTGCAATATGACTCTTATAATGATCGTCTAATAATCCAAATTAGTATTTCTCCAGCTTCTAGGTCCAGTTTCTATAAAGCCTTTGAAAAACTGTTCCAACAAATCTCAGCCAACTCACAATCCAAAATTATGGTCTCTTATAATGCTCATCCAATCCTGCTTCCTCTTCTTTCTTCTTTTCCTAATCTTTGGCCATTTTAATCCACTGGGGATGGGGAAGCAGGCATCTTAATTCCCTTTCCTCAAACGAGATCATAGCTTGCCTTGTTCACCGTTTCAGGAGTTGCTTTGCATTCTCTGCCGCTCATTCCCACACCAGCTCAGCCCAACCTCCTCTTTCCATGGGGCTCTTTCTGTCTCCTCCTGCTCTTGCCTCGCCTGCTCAACACAACCTTCTGCCTCTCCCAGCGACTCCTTTCCAACGACTCCCACCTTGTGACCCACACATTCCGCTCCGTCTCTTTTTCTGGGTCTTCAATGCCAAGGCGCTGCAGAAGCTTCTTTGGAGTGGATGCATCTGGTTCCCAATAAATCACGCAGAGGCAAAGTTCATTGGCAAAAGAAGAAGGTTTCTCAGCTTTTTCAAAGGATCCTTAGTAAGCTTGGGAATGTCTGCATGTGATCCCATCTCTACAGCTGATAAAAACACCAGAGAGAAGGTGGGCTGGAGCCTGAAAGGCGAAAGCATTGGCCTCGAACGCAGGCCTCAGGAACCCTTTCCCCCATGGAGACCCGGGACCCCTTCTCCTTCTGAAGGGACCTCCGAGGAGGAAGCCAGGGCGGATCAGTCCCTGGACTGTGGAGGCGATTCCAAGTGCTGTACATTTCCTAAAGTCCACAAGAATCTCTTTTGTTTTCTTTCAGCTAAGAAGTTGTTTTTCCTGCACCCCTCCCCCAACTGCTCAACATCCTTCCTTATAGGCCGCTTCACCCTCTCCAGCCATGATTTAAACAACCACCGTTGTATCATCTGCAAACTTAATGATCAACACGCACCCCTGCGGCACCCCCATATTCATGAGATCCACAGAGACGTGGGAATCCATCCTGACCCGTTGGGAACGGTTTGATAGAAAATTTAATATCCACCTGCACAAACACGGTGGAAGTCCCAGGTCTAATAGTTTGGGCACCAATCTATGCGGAAGAATAGTATTAAATGCAGAACTAAAGTCTACAAATAAAAATCTCGCATACTTCCCTTTCTTCTCCAAATGAGTCAGGACAGCATGTAAAGCCATTGCCACAGCATCCTCCGTGGATCTCTTTGCCTTGTATGCAAACTGGTAAGGATCAAGTCCTACTGGCAGACAAGGTATGATACGGTTCCTTGCCAGTTTTTCGAAACATTTCATTATAATGGGTGTCAATGCCACAGGGGCGAAAATCATTCAGACTGTCTATCTTTGGTTTTTTTGGCAGGGGTATAATGGTACCAGATTTCAGACAGGGTGGAACGGTGGCTTGGGACAGAGACTGGTTAAAAATTTTCATAAAGATTCCTGCCAGTTGGTCCGAACAATCTCTTAGCACCCTGCCAGCCACCCCATCTGGGCCCATAGCCTTCCTCGTGTTTACCTGCCGAATCTAATATAATCCAGGACCGTTGATGTATAAGTTTCTACATCTTGATGGTCGAACATATTCCAATCGGTCTCCTGGAAACAGTCCTGCAACTGCTGAGAGGCTCCCTCAGGCCACACCGTAACCATCCGTGTTTGTATCCGGCCTTGTTTCCTGAGGGGTGTGTACACTGGTGTCAGAAGCAGGGACACATGATCTGAGCCACCGAGGTGCGCCTCATATTCCCGTCTAATGTGCGTATACACCTTGTCAAGAGTAT
Source organism: Podarcis filfolensis (assembly GCF_964270895.1). Taxonomy (NCBI): domain Eukaryota; kingdom Metazoa; phylum Chordata; class Lepidosauria; order Squamata; family Lacertidae; genus Podarcis; species Podarcis filfolensis. The sequence continues at coordinate 283,272 of NC_139605.1, read as the reverse complement.
TTTCTCCCCTTGTTGCACACTCAATGTGCTGATGGAATTTTGGGAGTACTGCCCTCACATCTGTGTGAGTGAAGTCCCCTGCAATAATCCGCACTGCCTCCGGGTATCTGCTCAATTTAGCATTGATGTTTTCATGCATACTACTCATGGTCCTGCAGGCATTTGCAGAAGGTGCTACATAAGAAAGCTGCAGAGATAGTGCAGGATAGTCTGCACCCCGGAAATGATCTCTTTCAGCTTCTGCCTTCTAGAAGAAGGTACAGGGTTATAAAGACTACGATTAGCCACCTGAGAAACAGTTTCTATCCAAATGCGATTTTGGTTTTAAATGCAGTGTAAGGTAGTCTCTATGGGAGTATATTGTATTTAATTATGGGGTGTCAGAGCTGCCCTAGGTCCCAGCTCACAAAGGACCAACGCTGCTTCGCTGTTAAATACAAAAGTCTTTATTGAAGTTCAGTTTCACTTCCAGAGCCGCAGCGCGGAACTCTACGTCTCAAGCTTTAGACCGCTGATGCTCCGTCTGAATCTCCTCCCCCCATACACCAGTTTAAGACTCTAGCCTTGCTCCACCTCTTCCTCTGCTCTTTCCTCCTCTGGGTCCGCCTGCCCGTCGGGGTCTCGCCCTTTCTAGCCTCTTCTGCCGCTGATTCCCCTGAGCCTTCTCCCTCCCTCCGGCGGGCTTTAGGAGCTGGTTCCCAATCCGGGTCTCCTGCTGTCCCTCGCGCCTGTACATTTGAACTTGGCGCGCGCGCCCAGCCAGCAACTTTCCTCCTGACCGTTTCACTGCTGCTGTCACTGCTTCCCCCTTCAGGGAGGCTAACTGCAACTGACCTCCCCTCCATTCCCCCACTCTCCGATGGAGGCGTGGTCAGCCCTGACTCATCTTCTCTCCCCGCTGGAGGAGACGCTGGTCCTGACACATGTGACTCTTCCCCCCCACTACGCTCTGGTGGGGAAACTGGTCCTGATCCCCCGCTGCTGCTTTGGGGTTCCCCGCTGGCTCCTTGTTTCTGGTGCGTCCCCCCTGGGACCCCCCTTGCCCTGACCATCGGCGCCCCCTTCTGGGAATCTTCTGATTCGCTGGAGAAGCTCATGGAATCTCTCGGGTCACTGTCATACTCCCCTACGCTGCCCTCGGATTCCTCCCCCTCGCTCTCCATTTCCTCTCTCCCCTGTGCTCCTGCTCCCGAGCCTCTGACATGGGGTATCAGAGTTTTAGGGGGCTAACCAGGCTGGGGTAGCAGGCTTGTTGGTTTTTCAATGTCTGATGTAGATTTTTTCAATTTCGTTGTTCTGTATGGGACAATGACAATAAAGAATATTGTATTGTATCGAGACTCATCTGGAAAGCGCCATTTCATGTTCCTTTCCCCATTTGCCAGGACTCTGAGCTCCATTTGGGGTCCCTCCTTCCGCACCCCAAGGTTCCTCCAAGGCCTTGGGGAAGGAAACTGAGGCAGGCTCTGCTTGCTCCCCAGGGCCCTTCGGGGGGTGTCTCTTCCTCTGGCCATGGCACCCCCAGGAAGCCTTGGAAGAAAGGCAGGAGACCCTCAGCAGAGAACAGCCAAGTCCGGTTCTTCTCCGCAATGGCTTCCTCTTCTGAGAGCTCCCTCTCTTTCTTGTCTGGGCTGGACTGGGAGGACCCCAGTTCCGCAGGGATCCGGAGTGTGGGCAACTTCTGTTTAACTACCGCCTGAGGGGGAGGAACAGATTTCTTGGCCCATCTGGGGAGCAAGTGAGGGCCATCCAGAAAGGGCTCCTGGGACCCCGAGGGGCCAGCAGGGGAGTCTCCAGCTGTTAACGGAAAAATCCGAGGGCTCTCTTGGACAAAAACAAAGACACCAACCAGGATAACTTGGAGCAAAACAGCAGCCTGTCGGCTTGGCCTTTATTGAACTGTTGCAACAGGGGTGTGCAAGGCCTTATAAAGACTTTTGAAATTGCCACCCTGTAGATCAAGACCACCCCCCAGAAACATCATACATATATCACAGAAAGGAGGGGTTGTGGTGGTAACCTGAGTGTCCTGTCACCTGGCTGATTCCCTTCTCCCCATGAGTACTTTCCAGGTGACAGAGGGGACTTTGCAGTCTCCTGTCCCCAGAGGGAAGAGCTGATCATTGTCCTTTATTCCAGTCCATGCTGAATCCACTCCCATATGGAAGTTCTTTGTGATCTTGATTGTCTTCTGTCTAGGACCATCAGGGTTGGCATAGCAACTGGGCAGGGCTCCTGTGGATGTGCTGGGATGGTGAAGGGATTATGGCTGCCCTGTATCAAACCTTCCCCATTTTGTAGTCCTTCCTTCATGGAGTAAAATAAAAGTGGAACAGTGCAGATCCGATGCATGGTTGATTTTCTATGAATTTATAACAGAAGCGCAGCGTATGTAGTGTGTGAGTGTGAGTGTGTGTGAAGTTTGTACAAACTGAATGATGGGGGGGTTTGCTGCGACAAGGGAGAGAGAGACCGGCCTGCCACCCCTTTCTGGGAGAGCCCTCCTTTCTGCTCCCCTCACAAGAGGGTCGCCCTTGTGTCTCTGAGGGACGAGAGAGGAGGCGCCCCTCCCCCCGCTGCTGCTTCCCCTCAGCGACTTTTCCCGCCTTTTCCCAACTGCCCGCCCTTCGAAATCGGAGCCTCGCCTGAGTTTTGGCGCCAAGGATTCCTGGCAGACCAGGCGGCAGTTTCCCGGGGCTTTCTGGGCGGATTTCTTTCCATTCCACTGATTTCTCTTCATGCCTCTCTCTTTAGAAAGGCTGGATGAAAACTCCCTTCACCACGGCCTGCATCCCTTGCAGTATTGAAAAGTCCGATTTCTTCCCATTTGCTACCTCTAATATCCGCTTTGGGTCTAGTTTGGGGCTGGCATAAAGTACCTCTTTTTTCAATTGATCTGAAGGTATAAATTACTGGCCCAAAGCTGCTTTATTGGTTAACCATTTCCCATGGGTCCTTTGTACGTGGGTCTCCTGAAAACTTATTACAGTAAATCTCATTCTGGCCTCCCCCCAAGATCGCGAGGGCGAGTCATTCCTTGCCTGGGACACTTCTTCATCTCCCTATTTTCCTGGGGGGGGGGGGGGAAAGGTCTCCTGACTGGGAAGCCCGCCCTCCTGAGCTGAAAGGTGTTTTTTGAGGGGGTGTCTGGAGGGAGCCATTTCTGAGCCCAAGGCACCTCCCGCCACTAGGCAGCCGTCGCCTCTTCTCCCTCCCAGGAGATAAGGGGGAGATAAGGGGGGCAGCCCCTAGAGCGCAGTCGCAGAAGCAGGAAAACTGAAGGCAGGGAGAGGGAGGGGAGGACTCGGGGCGCTCGGCTTGCCAAGGGTTAAAAGGAGCAGAGCTGGATTCCTAGAGAGTAAAGGGGGAGGGGGCAAGGTCCTCCAGAGCAGAAGCCCCTCCCTCCCCCTCCCTCCCTGCTTTCTTCTCTCCTTTGCAAAAGCTTCCTTGGTGCCCCTCCTGGACTCCGGTGAGTCTCCTCTCCCTGCCCCCTGAGGGTGTCCTGGGAAGAAGGGGGTCCCAGGGCTGCAGGGAGGATGAATGGGGGTCCCTGCTCAGATCATGCAGAGACCCCCAAGTCAGAGAGCAGGGGGTCCTCCTTTGTCCTCTCAGCCAAGCCAGGGAGGGGGCCAGTTCGCAGGAAATATGCAGCTCTGTTCTTCCTTGGGATCCAGGCGCTGCCTTCATTTTGGGGGGAGGGGGCTTTGGGTCAAGGAAATAAACCCCCTTCAGAGGGAGGGGAAAGTCACATTTGTGAACAGAGGCTGCAGCCAGACAGGAACATTCCCACGTGGGGGGAGCACAGGGAGAAGAAAAGCCCGTCTGCATCTGCAGCACCACTTCCTGTGTCCCAGATGCAACAACACATGTCTCTCCCCTGTCGCTCTCCACACCCACGGCTGGCGCTGTTACCTTCCAACAACTGGATCTCACTCCCAAAGACACACTCTTCCATTGTCTCCTAAGACAGATGGATGCCAGCCATTCCCTCCCCTCCCCCTCCTGGTGCCCCTTGAAGTTGGCTTGAGGGCAGGGGGAGGGTCCACCCCACCAGATGAAGGAAGAGGAGGTCCTTCCATCTGGAAAATGGGAATGCTTGCAAAGATTTACCTGAAGATGAGTACCATATAGATAAGAAAATATTATTTTGTGGAATTCCCCCATTTACACAAAGATTAATACAGTGGTACATCGGGTTAAGAACTTAATTTATTCTGGAGGTCCATTTTTAACCTGAAACTGTTCTTAACCTGAGTACCATGTTAGAAAATGGGGCCACCGCTGTGCAATTTCTGTTTTTATCCTGAAGCAACACTGTACCCATCATTTAAATACACAACAAAATTGTTACAGAAGAGAACAGAGCAATGTGTAGAAGATCATCTTTATTCTCCCTTTTTCTCTTAGGGTCCGGTGTGCTTTGAAGACATAGCTGTTCCTTTCACAGACGAGGACTTGGCTTTGCTGGATCCTGACCAGAGAGCTCTGCAGAAGGAAGTCAAGGATCAGAATCGTGGGATCGTGGCCTCTCAGGTAAGACTCCCTGTTGGATCATGAAATCAGCTTTGAAATTCCATACAGATCTCTGTAGGAGAAACGAGAGAGCCAGTGTGGTGTAGTGGTTCAGAGCGGTGGATTCGTAATCCGGGGAACCGGGTTCGCATCTCCGCTCCTCCACGTGCAGCTGCTGGGTGACCTTGGGCCAGTCACTCTTCTCTGAAGTCTCTCAGCCCCACTCACCTCACAGAGTGTTTGTTGTGGGGGAGGAAGGGAAAGGAGAATGTTAGCCGCTTTGAGACTCCTTCGGGTAGTGATAAAGCGGGATATCAAATCCAAACTCTTCCTCTCTTCTTCTTCTTCCTCTATTTTGAGGGAGCCCAATAGCGCCGCCTACAGCATCTGAGATGTTAACATAGCCACAACTCTCCTGGAATGGAAAACTCTCCATAGGAGATGTATCTCCTGTTCTGTCTGGGAATATTCTTCCACCAGTCCTGCCTTTTCAAACCAGGAGGAGGCTGCTCTGAGCTGCCCAGGCCTTCTTCAGTGTAGGCTTCAGAGATCTTAGGGACGTGGAGGTACATCCTGTTTAATTTTCTTTTTCCCTTTCTACATTTGTCTGGCTTCATTCTGTTGGTGAATCTAATTCTCCATGAAATATTTCCTGCAAGGGACTGTTTAGAATGTGGAAAAAGCTTCACCTAGGAAACCAGTCTCAATTTTTAGTTCTTCATAAACCGTATCCCTGAAGCCTTTGATTTTATCACATAGCCACCACATATGCAGAAGTGTCCCCTCTACTTGGTTACACCTCCAACGTAATTTTGATTTTGTTTTATACATTTTACATATCTTGGTCGGTGTTATATACCATCTATAAAACGTCTTTATCAAATTTTCTGTTATTGCCTCACAAGCCGTAAAATTCCAACTCTCCTTCCATAATTTTTCCCATGATGTTATTACTTGAATATGTTTCCCTAAATCCATAGCCAATTTGATCATTACCGCCTTTACCTGTTCATCCATATCCTTCCACTCCAATAATGTTCCATACATTTTAGAAATTACTTTTGTTTTCTTTTGTTTTGTAATAATCCTTTATCCAATACTGAAATTGCAAAACCCTTTTTCTTGTCAGCTATGAAGACCTCATTTATTTGGTGATACTGGATCCACCCTGTTAGGTGGTGTTTTATTTCCTCCTGCAGTTTGGTCAGACTCATGCTGGTAGCTTCAAGAACACTGTCCCACCATCTCGTCCTTTCTCGTCCCCTTCTCCTTGTGCCCTCCATCTTTCCCAACATCAGGGTCTTTTCCAGGGAGTCTTCTCTTCTCATGAGGTGGCCAAAGTATTGGAGCCTCAGCTTCACGATCTGTCCTTCCAGTGAGCACTCAGGGCTGATTTCCTTCAGAATGGAGAGGTTTGATCTTCTTGCAGTCCACGGGACTCTCAAGAGTCTCCTCCAGACCAGAATTCAAAAGCATCAATTCTTCGGCGATCAGCCTTCTTTATGGTCCAGCTCTCACTTCCATACATCAGAACTGGGAAAACCGTGGCCTTAACTATACGGACCTTTGTTGGCAAGGTGATGTCTCTGCTTTTTAAGATGCTGTCTAGGTTTGTCATTGCTTTTCTCCCAAGAAGCAGGCATCTTTTAATTTTGTGACTGCTGTCACCATCTGCAGTGATCATGGAGCCCAAGAAAGTAAAATCTCTCACTGCCTCCATTTCTTCCCCTTCTATTTGCCAGGAGGTGATGGGCCCAGTGGCCATGATCTTCGTTTTTTTGATGTTGAGCTTCAGACCATATTTTGAGCTCTCCTCTTTCACCCTTAGTAAGAGGTTCTTTTATTCCTCCTCACTTTCTGCCATCAAGGTTGAGTCATCTGCATATCTGAGGTTGTTGATATTTCTTCCGGCAATCTTAATTCCAGTTTGGGATTCATCCAGCCCAGCCTTTCGCATGATGAATTCTGCATATAAGTTAAATAAGCAGGGAGACAATATACAGCCTTGTCGTACTCCTTTCCCAATTTTGAACCAATCAGTTGTTCCATATCCAGTTCTAACTGTAGCCTCTTGTCCCACATAGAGATTTCTCAGGAGACACATGAGGTGATCAGGCACTCCCATTTCTTTAAGAACTTGCCATAGTTTGCTGTGGTCAACACAGTCAAAGGCTTTTGCATAGTCAATGAAGCAGAAGTAGATGTCTTTCTGGAACTCTCTAGCTTTCTCCATAATCCAGCACATATTTGCAATTTGGTCTCTGGTTCCTCTGCCTCTTCGAGATCCAGCTTGCACTTCTGGGAGTTCTCGGTCCACATACTGCTTAAGCCTGCCATGTAGAATTTTAAGCATAACCTTGCTAGCGTGTGAAATGAGTGCATTTGTGCAGTAGTTGGAGCATTCTTTGGCACTGCCCTTCTTTGGGATTGGGATGTAGACTGATCTTCTCCAAACCTCTGGCCACTGCTGAGTTTTCCACACTTGCTGGCATATTGAGTGTAGCACCTTAACAGCATCCTCTTTTAAAGTTTTAAATAGTTCAGCTGGAATATCATCACTTCCCTTGGCCTTGTTATTAGCAGTGCTTTCTAAATAATAATAATAATAATAATAATAATAATAATAATAATAATAATAATAATAATAATAATTTATTATTTACACCCTGCCCATTTGGTTGAGTTTCCCCAGCCACTCTGAGCGGCTCCCAGTCAAATGTTAAAAACAGTACAGCATTAAATATTAAAAACTTCCCTAAACATGGCTGCCTTCAGATGTCTTTTAAAGATAGGATAGCTGCTTATTTCCTTCACATCTGAGGTGAGAGTGTTCCACAGGGTAGGCGCCACCACCGAGAAGGCCCTCTGTCTGGTTCCCTGATGGGGGTGGAGATGCTCCTTCATATATACTGGCCGTTTAGGGCTTTAAAGGTCAGCACCAACACTCTGAATTGTGCTCGGAGACATACTGGGATCCAATGCAGATCTCTCAGGACTGGTGTTCTGGATTAATTGCAGTTTCCGGGTCACCTTCAAAAGTAGCCCCACATAGAGTGCATTGCAGTAGTCCAAGTGGGAGATAACCAGAGCGTTCACCATTCTGGCAAGACAGTCCGCAGGCAGGTAGGGTCTTAGCCTGCAAACCAGGTGGAGACAGTCGCCCAGGACACAGAATTGACCTGTGCCTCCATGGACAGCTGTGAGCCCAGAATGACTCCCAGGCTGCGCACCTGGTCCTTCAGGGGCACAGTTACCCCATTCAGGACCAGGGAGTCTCCACACTCACCCGCCCCCTGTCCCCCCAAAACAGTACTTTTGTCTTGTCAGGATCAACCTCAATCTGTTAGCCGCCATCCATCCTCCAACTGCCTCCAGGCACTCACACAGGACCTTCACCGCCTTCACTGGTTCTGATTTAAAGGAGATTCTGATTCTAAGGCCCATTTGACTTCACTCTCCAGGATGTTTGGCTCAAGGTCAGCAACCAGAAACCTCATCAGGAGGGCTTTAAACTGACTAATGTGGGGGAGGGAGACAGTGGTCCTGAAGGTAGGAGTCTATCAATTGATGAAGATGATCATCCAAATGTCATAGACCGAATGGAGCAAACAGCACGCAGACCTAGTGGTGGGAGGAAAAAATCCTTAAATAAGAGACACGGGGGAATGATTAATGGACTTCAATGTCTGTACACTAATGCGCAAAGCATGGGAAATAAACAAGATGAGCTTGAGCTCTTGGTGCAGCAAACTAAATATGACATAATAGGAATCACTGAAACCTGGTGGGATAAGTCCCACGATTGGAATGTAATAATGGAGGGATACAATCTATTTCAGAGAAACAGACCAGACAAGAAAGGAGGAGGAGTGGCGTTATATGTCAGGGATGTGTATACCTGTGAAGAGATCCAAGATTTAGAACCTCAAAGCCAAAGTGAGAGCATTTGGGTCAAAATTAAGGGAGAGAAGAATAACAGAGACCTCATTGTGGGAGTTTACTATAGATCCCCAAGCCAAACGGAGGACATAGATGATGCCTTCCTGGAACAGATGGCCAAGCATGCAAAAGGAAGGGAGATAGTAGTAATGGGGGACTTCAATTACCCGGATATTTGTTGGATGTCAAACTCAGCCAAGAGCATAAGGTCAAACAGATTCCTCACTGGCCTTGCAGACAACTTCATTGTCCAGAAAGTGGGAGAAGCAACAAGAGGAACAGCCATTTTAGATCTGGTCCTAACCAATGTTGATGACCTGGTTAGTGGGGTAGAAGTGGAAGGATCATTAGGCGCGAGTGATCATGCTCTTCTGAAGTTTACTATACAGCGGAAAGGAGCAGCCAAGCATACTAGGACACAAATTCTCGACTTTAAGAAAGCCGACTTCATAAAACTTAGGGAAGTGCTGGGTGAGATCCCATGGACAGTAATACTAAAAGGAAAGGGAGTTCATGATGGCTGGGAGTTTGTTAAGAGGGAGATAGTAAAAGCACAACTTCAGGCAATACCAATGAGACGGAAACATGGAAGGTGCCTAAAGAAGCCAGGGTGGCTATCTAAAGAACTTTTAACTGAGTTAAGATTAAAAAAGGATGTGTACAAAAAATGGAAAAGGGGGGAAACCACCAAAGAGGAATTCAAACAAATAGCCAGCACGTGTAGACACAAAGTCAGAAAAGCTAAAGCACAGAATGAACTCAGGCTTGCTAGAGAGGTTAAAAGCAACAAAAAAGGCTTTTATGGGTATGTTCGTAGCAAAAGGAAGAACAAAGAAACAGTGGGGTCACTCAGAGGAGAAGATGGTGAAATGCAAACAGGGGACACAGAAAGGGCTGAAATCCTCAATGCCTTCTTTGCCTCAGTCTTCTCCGATAAAGAAAACAATGCCCGACCTGAAGAATTTGGAGCAAATGATTCAGCAGAGGAAACACAGCCCAGAATAACTAAGGAGATAGTACAAGAATACTTGGCTAGTCTAGATGTATTCAAGTCTCCAGGGCCAGATGAACTGCATCCAAGAGTATTAAAAGAACTGGCAGATGTGATTTCAGAACCACTGGCAGTCATCTTTGAGAATTCCTGGAGAACAGGCGAAGTCCCGGCAGACTGGAGGAGGGCAAATGTTGTCCCTATTTTCAAAAAGGGGAAAAGAGAGGACCCAAATAATTACCGCCCAGTCAGTCTGACATCAATACCAGGGAAGATTCTGGAGCAGATCATTAAGCAAACAGTCTGTGAGCACCTAGAAAGGAATGCTGTGATCACCAATAGTCAGCATGGATTTCTGAAAAATAAGTCATGTCAGACGAACCTGATCTCGTTTTTTGACAGAATTACAAGCCTGGTAGATGAAGGGAACGCAGTGGATGTAGCCTACCTTGATTTCAGCAAGGCATTTGACAAGGTGCCCCATGATATTCTTGTAAAGAAGCTGGTAAAATGCGGTCTTGACTATGCTACCACTCAGTGGATTTGTAACTGGCTGACTGACCGAACCCAAAGGGTGCTCATCAATGGTTCCTCTTCATCCTGGAGAAGAGTGACTAGTGGGGTGCCACAGGGTTCTGTCTTGGGCCCGGTCTTATTCAACATCTTTATCAACGACTTGGATGATGGACTCAAGGGCATCCTGATCAAATTTGCAGATGACACCAAACTGGGAGGGGTGGCTAACACCCCAGAGGACAGGATCACACTTCAAAACGACCTTGACAGATTAGAGAACTGGGCCAAAACAAACAAGATGAATTTTAACAGGGAGAAATGTAAAGTATTGCACCTGGGCAAAAAAAATGAGAGGCACAAATACAAGATGGGTGACACCTGGCTTGAGAGCAGTACATGTGAAAAGGATCTAGGAGTCTTGGTTGACCACAAACTTGACATGAGCCAACAGTGTGACGCGGCAGCTAAAAAAGCCAATGCAATTCTGGGCTGCATCAATAGGAGTATAGCATCTAGATCAAGGGAAGTAATAGTGCCACTGTATTCTGCTCTGGTCAGACCTCACCTGGAGTACTGTGTCCAGTTCTGGGCACCACAGTTCAAGAAGGACACTGACAAACTGGAACGTGTCCAGAGGAGGGCAACCAAAATGGTCAAAGGCCTGGAATCGATGCCTTATGAGGAACGGCTAAGGGAGCTGGGCATGTTTAGCCTGGAGAAGAGGAGGTTAAGGGGTGATATGATAGCCATGTTCAAATATATAAAAGGATGTCACATAGAGGAGGGAGAAAGGTTGTTTTCTGCTGCTCCAGAGAAGCGGACACGGAGCAATGGATCCAAACTACAAGAAAGAAGATTCCACCTAAACATTAGGAAGAACTTCCTGACAGTAAGAGCTGTTCGACAGTGGAATTTGCTGCCAAGGAGTGTGGTGGAGTCTCCTTCTTTGGAGGTCTTTAAGCAGAGGCTTGACAACCATATGTCAGGAGTGCTCTGATGGTGTTTCCTGCTTGGCAGGGGGTTGGACTCGATGGCCCTTGTGGTCTCTTCCAACTCTATGATTCTATGATTCTATGATTCTATGAACCACACTACCTGGGGTGTACGAGACATCCATATGTTTCTGGTATAATTCCTCTGGAGAGCCAGTGTGGTGTAGTGGTTAAAAGTGGTAGTCTCGTAATCTGGTGAACCAGGTTCGCTTCCCCGCTCCTCCACCTGCAGCTGCTGGGTGACCTTGGGCCAGTCACACTTCTTTGAAGTCTCTCAGACCCACTCACCTCACAGAGTGTTTGTTAGACTTTCCTTTTGCTTCCAGACATATCCGCAACTGAGCGTCCTTTCGGCTTTGGCCCAGCCGCTTCATCAGCTCTGAATCTACTTGTCCTTGTCCTCCGCTCTTCCTCAGTAGCATGTTAGACGCCTTCCGACCTGAGGGGCTCATCTTCCAGCGTCATAACTTTTATATGCCTGTTGTCTTTGTCCATGGAGTTTTCTTGGCAGGGATACTGGAGTGGCTTGCCGGTTCCTGCTCCAGGTGGATCACGTTTGGTCAAAACTCTCCACTATGACCTGTCCGTCTTGGGTGGCCCTGCACAGCTTAGCTCATAGCTTCTCTGAGTTATTCAAGCCCCTTCGTCACAACAAGGCAGTGAAAGTGGCCCAATTCAATTCCATATTTCTCTTTCCCCCAGTTATTGCTTTCTAAGGAGAAATCTACCGGGGGTTTTAGGTTCTAACACCACTTTATGTTTTTCCCATACTCTATATATCAGTTTTCTTATTATATGATTCAAAATTGATTTCTTTCCATGTTTTAATATAATTTTCTTTAAATAGATTGGTGTTTTCATTTGTCAGCCAGATTCCCAAATACTTAGTTTTATTTACTGTTTCCATTCCTGATATTTTATTTAGTTCTTCTTTTTCCTGTGTTGACATATTTTTTGCTAGCATACTAGTCTTATTTTTATTTAACTTAAATCCTGCCACTTCGAAATTCAATGATTTTCCTTATTATTTTGTCTCAACACCCCTAAGAATATTTTCTCCAAGTCCTGTTTTTTCTGTAGTTTTTTTCATGGAGCTCCAAGAGATGTTGTCGAAGACCTTCTCCATGTCTATCAGCATCAAAATGGCTTTTTTATCTGATCTTGCTTCTAAATATTCTAAAATATCAATTATGTTTCTTATTTTATTGTGCATGTGTCTGCCTGGTAAGAAGCCAGCCTGATCTCTATGTATTATTTCATTCAATATATTTTATAATCATTATTGAACAATGATATAGGTCTATCATTTTTGATTAGTGTTGGATCTGCTCCTTGTTTGGGTATCAGTGTGATAAATGCTTCTTCCCATGATTTTGGTATTCTTCCTTCTTTTAAAATTTCTTTCAGTACTGTTTCATTGGTTCTGATAATATATCTTCTAACTTCTTATAAAATGCCGCCGATAATCCATCCGTACCTGGGGACTTTCCTATCTTTGCTTTTGAGATTGATTGCTGCACCATCTGCTATTCTTGGGAGTCTATTTTGTGCTATGTATCATTCCATTTCCTCTTGGTCTTCTTCTTCTTCATGGTAAAATTTCCTATAGTAATTTAATTTTTCTTTGCATATTTCTTTAGGATCTTCAATTATTTTTCATTTCTCAATTACTCTCTCTTTTTTTTCTTTCTTCAATTGCCACGCAAGTAGCCTACCTGATTTATTGGAACGACTGGAGATGTTTCGAAATGGGGCTTCTGTTGGGAAGGGGCCGCCCCATTTGTGCTTCTCCCGGGGCAGGAGAATATCTAGGGCAGGAGAATCCCTGCAGGGCCTCTGAGGCTCCCTTTGCTTCTTCCTCTCTCCCAGGACCCTGCAGCTTCTTTTGGCTCCTTGACTCCTCAGGAAGGATGAAAGGGATGGATCCTGCAAAACTAGCGAAGATGGAAGGGGGAAGATGGACGGTTGACCTGGTCCGGCTGTCTCCTGCATCCCTCCCGACAACTTCTGCGCATTCCCACCCAGGAACCTCTGAGAGATCTGGTGAGTTCCAGGGGAGGGGAGATGGGGACGTGGATGGATGGAGGGTGAAGAGGGGAAGCTCTCTGGCCAGAAATGAGATAAAGCAGGGATTTTGCTGAGGATGGGGCCCCCAACATATTGGGAGGCTTCCCCTCCAGCCAGAAAAATCCCTGCAGGGCCTCTGAGGCTCCCTTTGCTTCTTCCTCTCTCCCAGGACCCTGCAGCTTCTTTTGGCTCCTTGACTCCTCAGGAAGGATGAAAGAGACGGATCCTGCAAAGCTAGCAAGGATGGAAGGGGGAAGATGGACGGTTGACCTGTTCAGGTTGTCTCCTGCATCCCTCCTCTCAACTTCTGAGCACTCCCTCCCAGGGACCTCCGAGAGATCTGGTGAGTTCCAGGGGAGGGGAGATGGGGACATGGATGGATGAAGCCGGAGAGGAATTGGGGCTTCCTCAGCTTGGGGGTGGGGGGAGGCAGGCAGGCGGATGGAGATGGAGAAGGGGAGCACCTTTTCGGGCTCCTCCACCTACCTGCCTGCCTGCCTGCGCCTTTGTCATCTACAGGCAATTTGAGCCAGGAATAGATCACAGCTCACCGGCCACCTCAGCTCAAAAGGTCTAAAACCTGTTCTGTGATCTGAATGCTCTGCCAGTGTCAGACAACTCACTGATCCTGCTTTGCAGTTTGTTTGTTTGTTTGTTTGTTTAATAAGTTTTTATTGTTAAAGTAGTTCATCATTAATACACATATACAAGCATACAAACATACATTTCATACAATCCTTAAAAGTGTTCAAACATACTTACACTCAATCCCACAAGTAATTCTTTCCCCATCCCCATCCACCACCCCTCACCCCACCTTTGTGTTTGACTTCCAATCTACTCAATTACAATTTCTTTCCACTTCTATTACTTTCTTTCACACACCTTTAGCCTAATTTCATACTTCTTTTTCTATTACACATTGTTATCCATCTTATTTGATATTTCAGTATTTGAAACGGAACTTGTTTATTCTAATAGGAGTTCTGATTTTTCGATATGATTTTGCAAGTATCTTTTAAACACCTTCCAGTCCCTATCTATCTTTTCTTTTGAAATCCTTCCAATTTCTTCCATTGTTTTGGATATATTGTAGTACTCCAATAATTTGGCAAGCCACTCTGTTTTTGTCGGTATTATACCACTTTTCCAGTTTTTCGCAATCAATAGCCTTGCTGCTACTGTTGCGTATAAATATAAGGTCTTATCTTCTTCCTTTAGCCTTCCTGGTACTATTCCCAATAGAAAACCTTCTGGTGTTTTCCTAAATGAGTATCTAAACATTTTTTTCATTTCATTATATATTATTTCCCAAAATTGTTTGATGTTTAAACAATTCCACCATATATGTATCATAGTACCTTTTCCCGTGTTGCATCGCCAGCAGACATCGCTACAATTTTTATTCATTTTTGCTATTCTTTCAGGGGTTAAATACCATCTATGTTGCATTTTAAGGTAATTTTCTTTCAGTATATAATACATAGTGAATTTACGGTTCTGGAGGTTTTGTTAAATATGATTAGAAGGGACCAGTTAGTGAAGGGTATACAGGTTGGAGCTAGACAGTACAAACTGAGAGCATTCGCAGATGACCTAGTTTTGACCTTACAGGAGCCAGAATCTAGTGGTAAAAGGGTTTTAGAGCTGATACAAGAATTTGGTCAGGTTGCAGGGTTCAAACTGAACAAGTTAAAAACTAAGGTTTTAGAGAAAAATTTAACACAAACCGAGAGGGAGAGGTTTCAGAATATGACAGGTTTAACAGTGGTTAAGAAAGTTAAATACCTGGGGATCAATATGACAGCAAAAAACGGGAATTTATTTAAAGATAACTATGAAAAATGCTGGGGTGAAGTGAAAAAAGATTTAGAAATATGGTCAAATTTGAAACTTTCCTTGCTGGGCCGTATCGCAGCTATAAAAATGAATGTATTGCCGAGAATGCTGTTCCTGTTTCAGGCATTACAAATTGTGGACAAGATGGATTGTTTCAAGAAGTGGCAGAGAGATATTTCAAGATTTGTCTGGCAGGGCAAGAAGCCTAGAATAAAATTTAAAATATTAATGGACGCAAAGGAAAGAGGTGGATTTGCCCTGCCGGACCTTAAACTTTATTATGAATCAGCAGCTTTCTGCTGGCTGAAAGAATGGCTACTTCTTGAAAACACAGACATTTTGGATTTGGAAGGGTTCAATAATGTATTTGGATGGCATGCATATTTGTGGTATGATAAGATCAAAGCGCATAAAGCATTTAAAAACCATATTGTTAGGAAAGCACTGTTTAATGTTTGGATAAGGTATAAAGACTTATTGGAAAATAAAACCCCAAGGTGATTGTCACCGATGGAAGCGAAAGCTCAGAAAAAGCTCAATATGGAGGCTAAATGGCCGAAATATTGGGAAATTTTGGAACAAGATGGAGATAGATTAAAATTGCAGAGTTTTGAGAAATTAAAGAACAAAGTGCGAGATTGGCTCCATTATTACCAGATAATGGAGGCATATAATCTGGACAAGAAAATTGGCTTCCAGGTGGAAAAATCAAAATTAGAAACAGAATTGCTAGATCCCAAAACTAAGATACTTTCAAGAATGTATAACTTGCTGTTAAAATGGAATACGCAGGATGAAACGGTTAAATCTGCAATGATTAAATGGGCACAAGATGTTGGACATGACATAATGTTTGCTGACTGGGAACAGTTGTGGACCACAGGTATGAAATTTACGGCATGTAGTGCCTTAAGAGAGAATATTATGAAAATGATTTATAGGTGGTACATGACCCGGGTCAAGCTTGCGAAAATTTATCACTTGCCCGATAATAAATGTTGGAAATGCAAAGAAAATGAAGGCACATTCTTTCACCTTTGGTGGACGTGCCCAAGGATGAAGGCCTTCTGGGAGATGATATATAATGAATTGAAAAAAGTATTTAAATATACCTTCTTGAAGAAACCAGAGGCCTTTCTCCTGGGCATAGTTGATCAATCGGTGTTAAAGAAGGATAGAACTTTCTTTATGTATGCCACAACAGCAGCAAGAATACTTATTGCAAAACATTGGAAGACACAAGATTTACCCACTTTGGAAGAATGGCAGATGAAGGTGATGGACTATATGGAATTGGCGGAAATGACCGGCAGGATCCGAGACCAGAGGGAAGAGTCAGTGGAAGAAGATTGGAAGAAATTTAAAGAGTATTTACAGAAATATTGTAAAATTAATGAATTTTAGAATAATGTTGGATTAAAATTAAGAGATTTCTAGCTGTAATGAGTTAAAAGAATATAAAAAAAATGGGTTTACAAAAGTAAAATATTAAGAACGTAACAATTTAAGAATAAAGACTTGGGTAGAATAAAGAGGGAAACAAATTGCTGAGTTAATAAAGTGAATTGGAATACAAAAAAGAGAGGTATGAGGAGGTCCAAGAAACAAGTAAATGAAAAATAATGTGATGGAAAGATCTTTTTTCTTTTTCTTTTCTTTTTTTCTGTTTGTTTTTATTTTTTGTAATGTAAAAATCTCAATAAAAATCTTATAAAAAAAAAATATAATACATAGTGAATTTCATATCTTCTTTCCACAATTTTCCCCATTGTTCAAACATAATATTTTTCCCAATATCTTGCACCCATTTAATCATTGATGCTTTAACCAATTCATCCTTTGTTTCCCACTCTAAAATCTATACTTAATTTGAATATATTGGAACCAATCACTAATATGAGCTTTAATTTCTGTGTAATCCTTTAATTCCAATTCTCCGTTTTCTTCCTTTAATATAGTTTTATAGGTAGCCCAATTTTCTTTCATATTTAATTTTTTCACTGCAACAATTTCTGCTGGCGATGCCCACCAGGGACTTTTCGGTTCTAGGAGTCTTTTATATTTCTCCCATATTTTATATATAGATTTTCTGATTATATGCCCTAGGAAGCCTTTATGTACTCTCACTTTTTCATCTATTAGATAGGCATGCCATCCAAATCTCGTCTCTACTCCCTCTAAATCCAATACATCCGAGTCATCTAATTTGATCCATTCCTTTAGCCAGGTCAGACCCACCACATCGTGATATAACTCCATATCTGGGAGACCAGATCTTCCTCTCTCCTTCTTATCTATCATTATTTTGTGTTTTATTCTTGGCTTTTTCCCTGACCATACGAATTTAGCCAAATCTCTTTTCCAGTTATTAAAACATTTATCTCCTCCTAGTATTGGGATACTTTGAAATAAAAACATCATCCTTGGTAATATGTTCATCTTTATTACCAATATTTTCCCTAGTAAGGAAAGATTTAATTTCCCCCATACTTGCAAGTCATTTTTTATTTCATTCCATGTTTTCCCATAGTTCTCATTACTTAAATCTATAGTGTTTGTTGTTAAATTTATTCCAAGATACCTTATTTTCTTATTAATTTCCAATCCTGTAATTTCTTGTAATTTCACTTTATCTTTTTCTTCCATATTTTTCACTAGTATTTTGGTTTTCCCATAGTTTAATTTGAATCCTGCTAATCTGCCATATTCGTTTATGCATTCCAATATTCTAGGTGTACATTGTAGGGGATTTTCTGTTGTGATCATAACATCATCTGCAAAGGCTCTTAACTTGTATCTTTTTTCACCAACTGCTATTCCTCTTATTTGGTTGTCCTGCCTTATTTTCTTTAATAGACCCTCTAATTATAAATAACATTGGGGATAGGGGGCATCCTTGTCTTGTACCTTTAAATATGTTGATTTCTTCTCCAAACTCTCCATTAATAATAATTTTTGCTTTCTGTTGGTTATATATTGCATTTATACCTTTTTGGAATTTTTCACCTAGACACAATTATTTTAATAGTTTTTTCATAAATTCCCATGAGATTTTGTCGAAAGCCTTCTCCGCATCGATTGAAATCAGGGCTGCTTGTTTGTCTCTTCTTACTTGTAGATATTCCATTATGTCTATTATATTTCTGATATTATCCTTTATTTGTCTACCTTCCACAAATCCAGCCTGATTTTTATGTACTATTTTTCCTATTTTTTTTTTTAACCTGTTAGCCAATAATCCTGCATAAATTTTATAATCGGAATTTAACAATGAAATGGGTCTATAATTTGAGACAGATTCCAAATCCGTACCTTGTTTTGGCAGGAGCATTATATACCCTTGAGTCCAAGAGTCTGGAATATTCCCCTTCTCTACTGCTTCCTCTATTACTTCTTTTAGTGGGTCGATTAATTCATTTAACATTTCTTTGTAGTATTCTGCTGGTATGCCATCTGGACCTGGGGATTTCCCTATTTTTAATTTTTGAATTGATTCCTTAATTTCTACGGTTGATATCGGTTCATTTAATAATTTATGGTCTTCTTCTGCTATCTCTATTAATTTATTTTTCTTTATATATTCCTCTATTTCTTCTATTGGCACTTCATCTTTTTGATATAATTTTTTGTAATATTTTTCAAATTATTTTTTAATTTTGTCATATCCCTTATTGTCCTCTCTTCTACTTTTATTTTATTTATTAATTTTTCATTTCTTTGTTTCTTTAGTTGCCAGGCAAGGATTTTGCCTGGCTTATTTGCCCATTCAAAATTTTTATATTTCCAAAATTTGATTTGTTGTTCTACCTCCTGTTCTATAATTTTATTATATTCTACTCTCAGTAATTTAATTTCTTGATTTAATCTCTCTTTATTTTTGCTTGCATAGGCCAATTTTTCCTTCCTTTTAATTTCTTCTAAAAGCTCCCTTTTCTTTTTTTCTTTATTCTTATATGCTATTGAGTTTTGTTGTATGAAATATCCCCTAACAACCGCCTTCCCAGCATCCCACACTGTTTTAACATCTGTCCCTTTCCTTCAACTGTTTTCAAAATATTCCTTCATCAACTTTCTGGCTCCTTGTATTACTTTTTCATTTTTTAATAAGAAAACATTCATTCTCCACCTTTTTTTCCCTTTCTCCTCTTTTCCTTTAAGAGTTAATGATACTGGATTGTGATCTGTAAGTGTTTTTGGCAATATTTCGGCATTCTCTGCTTCAATTGTCATATCCTTAGTAATCCATATACTGTCGATTCGACTATACAAATTTTTTGGTTCTGAGAAATATGTGAACTCCTTTTCGACAGGATGTTTATAGCTCCATATATCCACTAAATCAAAAATCTTTACCATTTCCATAAAGCTTTTTGGCAACTTCCCTTCATTCCCCCCCCCCTCTTCTTCTGCGATCTATCCAATTCTGGTTCCATTACTCCATTTAAATCCCCTAACACAATAATTCTCATATCTATATATTCCATTAATAATGATCTTACTTTAACATAGAATTCTGATTTTCTTTTATTTGATCCATAGATTCCCGCTACTACAATTGGTTCCCCCTCTAGTGATATTTTGACTATTACACAATTCTGGTTCATATTTGCTTTTAACATACATTACAACCCGCCTCTTTTTTCTTACATCAGATGCGATGAATTCTTCCCCTAACTTTGGTTTTACCAATAGTCTTTTATGCTTAGTATTGATGTGGGTTTCTTGTAAACAAGCAAGGTCCCACTTCTGCCTCTCTAAGATACGTTCTATTTTCTGCCTCTTCCTCCTATTATTTAAACCATTTATGTTCCATGATAACAATTTAAATTTCATTCTTTATTAGTTAAAAAATTATAAAGTTAATGGAAAGAGTTTAAGTTATCTGCAGTGGCAAAGGAGAAGGGTTTTGTAATAGTTATTGGTCTGATTATTTACCACTGGCGTAGTTCTTTATCCTTCCACCCTTTGCTGAGCTTTTTCTTCTTCTTCCGCCTCATCCGATAGCTCTCCCTTTCTTCCTTCCTCATTTCTTACTTCACTTTTCCCGCCTCCTAATTCTCCTCGATACTTCCTCCAAAACATATCTGCTTCCTCAAATGTTTCAAATCGTCTTCTTTTTCCTTTGAAGTTGAAGGAAATCCCCACTGGGTATTCCCATCTGAAAGATATTGATTTGGCCTTTAGTGCTTTTGTTAGAAATTGGAATTGCTGTCTCTTTTTTATCAGCCTAGGTGGGACTTCTCGTAAAATGATTATTTCCTTTCCATCGATGATTAATTTGTTCTTACTCTTTGCTTGGAGGATCTTATGTTTCATCCAATTCGATGTGAATACAATGATGCAGTCTGCGGCCATTTGTTCATTTTTGCTTTTCTGGAGTTCACTCTGAAGATTTTCTCTGTCTGTTCTCTTATGTCTTTTTCCTGTAAATGTAGCCACTTTGCTAAAGTTTCAATCATCTTCTTCCAAATATCCTCCTTCTCCTCTTCTGGAACATTTCTGAATCTCAAGGTCTTCTCTTTAATCTGCATCTGTATCATTGCTAGCGCATCCCCAGTAGCTTCCTGGATTGCTTTTTGTTCCTACATCTCTTTTTTTCCATTTGTCCATTTCTTTTCTTTGTTCCCTTTGTTCTTTGCTAATTTTCTTCACCATCTCATCCATTTGTTGATTCTTATTCTTAATTTCTTGCACTTTCTTATCTGTCTCCTTCATTCCTTCTAGAACTTCTGTTAATTTTTCCTTTATTTCTTCATTTTCTTTTTCATTTTTTTCATTGTGTTTTCTAATTTTTCCAATTTCCCATCAATTGTGTTGATTCTTTCTTCCAACTCTTTTCTCAATCCTCCCAAGTCCAGTTTCAAACTAATAATAAGCTCCCTCAAGTCCATTTCTTCAAGGCCTGAGTTTCTTCTTAATTGTTGCTGTTGACTTCCAGTTCCAGTCTGTTTTTTAATTGCATGAGACATTTTGCGTTCTCTTTTTCAACCACCAGATGTCCTTCTATTGTTCCAATTTTCCTTTGTTACTGCTTTTCCTACTTTGTCCACTGGGTGTCACTGTGTTCTTATTAACTCAGCTTGCCAGCTTCTGCCCTCCTTTAATCCTCTCTTTCACTATTTTGTCGGTGTATCTGAAGAAGTGTGCATGCACACGAAAGCTCATACCAAGAACTAACTTAGTTGGTCTTTAAGGTGCTACTGGAAGGAAAAAAATATTTTTTTGTTTTGACTATGGCAGACCAACACGGCTACCTATCTGTAACTGTATTTTGTCTTCATCACTTTCTCCTTCTTGATGATTACTCAGCGTCTTCAGACCCGCGACGCCATCTTATCTTATCTGTGAAATTCCCCTCCTTTCCCCTACAGCGTTCCTTATTCCTTTGTCCTTATCTTTCCTTCAAGGACATTCAGTTTCAAAGCAGCTGCTTTACTCCACCCAGTTCCAACAACAGGCAGCCTGCACCGCTTTGCACTTTGTAGTAAGTCCGTTCCGCTTTGACTTCCTGCTTTGCAGTTTGAATGCAGATGGGGCCTCTGTGTGTTGTCTTTTTCTTTTTGGAAAAACCTTTTATTTTATTTTAAAAACAAGGAACATAGGACTAATAAATGATACAGATATGTAGACTAAGTCTTCGCATGCCATTTGCATATCAATAATAGCAGAATAAATTTGCAGGAATATCTAGTAACATATGGTTCATCATTAGTGGTCGGTGTATGAGTTCTGGGTTCATGAATTGGTTTGAACTGAGTTATAGTCACTTTTCCTCTTCTGTTGCTAATGAAAAAATACAGAGTTGGTCTCCTCATGGACATGGGAGGGGGGTTCAAAGTGAAGAAAGTGATTTATGTATAAATTTAAATTTAGACCGACCAGATTGAGGCAACAACTGATGGGGAGTGTTCAGGTGAAGATGTTGCTGTTTGTTTCACAGACGAGACGTGGACGTTCCATACATACCTGTATGTGATGAACTTCAACTCTTTGGCTGGAGACCAACAGCGTCTGGGATTCTAACATCCAGACGGTGAACCCAGAATGGAGGGATATCAACTGTTTCCTCTGTGAATGTTCTGCGTCTAGCCATGCCTTTTAAAACAGTGACCAGGCTTCTCTGAACCACCCAGGCCTTCTTAAATGCCGGCTTCAGAGTTTTTAGGGAAGTTGATGTAAATTCTGTCAGGCGTGTTGTTTTTGCTTCTGTTTGCATTTGATTGACCAAAGAGATGACTGACCTTGGAGATGGAGTGGATTCCAGGGTTGAGCCAGAACAAAATCCATTCCAGATAAAAGCCAAGCAATATGTCAGTAAATACCAGCCAACAAAGACAGTGAAAACTATAGAAAGGCCCCACATCTAACTATTTTTAGTTCTTCCACTATCACAAGCATTCATTAACTTTGTTCAATGATCTGGAGCTCCATTTCTTCCTGAGGCTCTAATTCGCTTCTCTCTTCATTGCAGATGGTGATGAATTAGAAGGGAACAACAAGGGGGAGCACAACAGAATCCACATAGTGGAAAAGTCATATAAACATTCAGAGTGTGGAGAGAACATCCGTCAAAGCTCCCAGTCCACCTCCCATCAAAGAAAGAGCTTCGTTCAGAGGGATAGTCTCACTGCACACAAAAGAGGACAGAGCAGGAAGAAATTGTATCAGTGCTTAGAATGTGGGAAGAGCTTCAGTCACGGCCGGAATCTCACTTTCCATCAAAGAATTCATACCGGGGAGAAACCCTATCAGTGCTTGGAATGTGGGAAGGACTTCAGGCACAGTACTACTCTCACCTCACATCAGAGAATTCATACAGGGGAGAAACCCTATCAGTGTTTGCAGTGTGGGAAGAGCTTCAGTCAGAGGAACAGTCTCACTTTCCATCAAAGAATACATACAGGAGAAAAACCCTATCAGTGCTTCAAATGTGGGAAGAACTTTCGGGAGCGGACGAAACTCACCTTGCATCAAAGAACTCATACAGGGGAGAAACCGTATCAATGCTTCGAATGTGGGAAGAACTTCCGGGAGCGGACGAAACTCACTTTGCATCAAAGAACTCATACAGGGGAGAAACCCTATCAGTGCTTGGAATGTGGGAAGACCTTCAGGCACAGTACTACTCTCACCTCACATCAGAGAATTCATACAGGGGAGAAACCCTATCAGTGCTTGGAATGTGGGAAGAGCTTTCGTCAGAAAGGTGATCTTGCTTTGCATAGAAGAGTCCATACAGGGGAGAAACCCTATCATTGCCTGGAATGTGGGAAGAGCTTTAGTCTCAGGCACAGTCTCACTTCCCATCAAAGAACTCATACAGGAGAAAAACCCTATCAGTGCTTCGAATGCGGGAAGAGCTTTGGGGATGGGGCCAAGCTCACTTTGCATCAAAAAACTCATACAGGCGAGAAACCCTATCAGTGCTTGGAATGCGGGAAGAGCTTCAGCCGGAAGTCCACTCTCATTTTCCATCAAAGAGTTCATAGAGGGCAGAAACCGTATCACTGCTTGGAATGTGGAAAGAGCTTTAGTCAGAAGGTGAATCTCACTTTCCATCAAAGAATTCATACAGGGGAAAAACCTTATCACTGCTTGGAATGTGGAAAGAGCTTTCGTCTGAGTGGTGATCTCACTTCCCATCAAAGAATTCATACAGGGGAGAAACCCTATCAGTGCTTGCAATGTGGGAAGAGCTTCAGTCAGAGGCACACTCTCACTTCCCATCAAAGAATTCATACAGGAGAGAAACCCTATCAGTGCTTCAAATGTGGGAAGAACTTCCGGGAGCAGACGAAACTCACTTTGCATCAAAGAACTCATACAGGGGAGAAACCCTATCAATGCTTCGAATGTGGGAAGAACTTCCGGGAGCGGGCAAAACTCACTTTGCATCAAAGAACTCATACAGGGGAGAAACCCTATCAGTGCTTCGAATGTGGAAGGAGCTTCACTGTTAGCTCCAGTCTCACTTCCCATCACAGAATTCATACAGGGGAGAAGCCCTATCAGTGCTTGGAATGTGGAAAGAGCTTCACTAATAGCTCCAATCTCACTTCCCATCGAAGAATTCATACCGGGGAGAAACCCTATCAGTGCTTGGAGTGTGGAAAGGGCTTCAATCACAGCCACCATCTGACTTCCCATCGAATAATTCATACAGGGGAGAAACCCTATCAGTGCTTGAAATGTGGAAAGAGCTTCAAAAGCACCTACCATCTCACTCGCCATCAAAGAATTCATACAGAGGGGAAACCAAAAAAGAGAAATAAAACAAAAAATAAACAACCCTTACAAAATACAATTGTATAGAAAGGAAAAAGGGGGGGTACACTAAAAATACTGTTTATGACCTTTGTATCATATATATCATATCATTCGTCAACACATAGAAAGGCAGGCTCCCCCACTTCTCCCCTGCGTGACCCCCTCTTCTCCCCGTATCCCACCCTGAGAGATCCTTCCTTCCCTGCGTTCCTTGCAGGTCCCTCGCACCTCCAACTGTCCTCTTCCTGTGTGTGTCCTCCTAAATTCAAAATAAAGAATCTTAATATAAAAAAAATACAAAAAATAGATGATGATGTTAATGATAATAATAATTTATTTATACCCTTCCCATCTGGCTGGGTTTCCCCAGCCACTCTGGGCAGCTTTCAACAAAATATTAAAATACAGTAATCCATCAAATATTAAAAGCTTCCCTAAACAGGGCTGTTGGATTATTGCCTGAGTCCGGCACGTTTCCTCTGCGCGTAAATTCTTCCAGGCAGCAGCAGAGCGAGCAGCGAGTGCTTTCCGTGTGAGATAAAGGAAAAGTCCGCACACTGTTTCTTCTATCTAAACACCACTTACCCCAAACACAGACCTTCACAGAACTCCCCATCAGCGAGGTTCCAGGCAGAGGGACAGTATTTCAATGCAACTAATCCAGCCCGAACACTCTGACACACATGCTGGAAACAGATGTCTAGGTGCTTGGTCCTGGCCTTAAACTGCTCAGATTCTGCCAACTTCAGACAGCTGATTATCTTCCAAAACAGTGACAGGCATACAACTCTCTCCGCAGATCTCTTGAACCAAACACACATAGAACTCCAGTTCCCTGCAAATCTCAGAAAGCGCACTGAACTCAGCCTCAGTAGATGAGAGCGCTATGAGACTTTGCTTTCGGGAACTCCACCCAACCAAAGAGCTCCCAAATCTTACCACCATACTGGACACGGACTTCCTATCTGCCAGATTCACCCAATCGCTGTCTACCTAGCACGTCAGCTTGATGTCGCCCTTGGCTGACAGCTTAAGGGAGAAGTCTGGTATCTTGCAGGTAATGCAAGACCCGTTTGATGCCATTCCAGGCTTGCACACTTGGGCTTGAAGCTTCCCAGCTGAGCAGATTAATAGCAAACGCTATGTCAGGTCTGTTCCACTGGGATAGATACAATAGGCTACCCAGAGCTGTCTGGAAGAGCTCAGTATTTTTGAACGCAGCGCGTTCTACTTGCTGATTGTCTTTCACATAGCTAGTCTCCATGGGTGTCCTAACTACTGCACACTCAGACATTCGGAGCTTCTCAAACAGTTGCTCAATCTTACCCGTTGTGAGGGAGAACACACCCAGAGACTCCATTGAGCTCATCTCCTTCTGCATCTCCTCATGCCCTTTGCTGGCTTCTTCCTGAGGCAGTTTTTGAACCTCCTCAAAAGTTTCAGGTTCACACTGAGCCACACCAACCCACACACTTGTGGCTTCAAACCTGTCAGGCAGTTTACCCTTTGTGGCTCGAGTTGATCTCCTCAGTGTGAGCTCTGGTACCACCTCTGACCCACTAGGGGCAGCTAGACCATCCCCAGTGTCAGAGAACTCCCCCTCTTGACCTGCTGCATCTTTTGAACCTTACAGCTGGACCTGTGGGCAAGGACAGCTCACTCTTTGGCTCAGACTTGACAGTAGCCTTTGGAGGGGTTCTGGGCCGCTCCTGCTCTGGACTCTGTTCTTCACCAACAGGATCAGTTCCCTCCTCTTCCTCCTCATCTGAGTCAAGAAACTGTTCTGAAAGAACATCTGAGTTACCATGGATGCGTGCCCACCCACTTTGCTCACAAAACTCAGCACTGCTGCTCACAAGCAGCCGGGACTGGTTGCCATCAGGATATGCAAACCGCCACCCTCTGGTCCCTGGTTCATTTTCCTGGACCTTGGGCCACCCTTTCTGCATTTGGCCTTTGGGATGAGGACCCAAGCCTCACAGCCAAAAACACATAAGAAATGCACTTTGGGCTTCTTACCGTGCAGCAGAAAATAGGGCGTGTCCCCTACAGCTGAATTAAACACGCAATTCTGCGTGAACGCAGCAGCCTTCCAACACGCAGCCCAAAAGCGCTGTGGGAGTCCTGCGTCAAAAAGCATGGCAGCCACAGCCTCTTGCAGTGTTCTGTTCTTACGTTCAGCGACACCATTCTGTTGAGGACTGGGTGGTGCTGTCAACCTGTGACTGATTCCCTTCTGGAGGAAGAAATTCTGCAGGGCAGACCCAGTAAACTCCGCCCCTCTATCACTCTGAAAGCTAATCAATTTTGTAGAATATTTCAACTCTGCCAATGTGATCCAATCTTTAATCAGTGCAGCAGCTTCCCCTTTGTGTTTAATCGAAAGAACCGAGGAGGTCCTCGAAAAATCATCCAAAAGAAGCAAAATGTACTTGGACCCACCCAGACTCGCTACTGGCATTGAGCCACACAAATCTGCATGGAGTAGCTCAAAGGGCTTGCTTGTCTCTCTGCTAGACCTGGGATATGAGCATGTTTTTACCCTGGATTGCTTACAGGCTCTGCAATCTAAAAACTTATCACATCCCTTTAATTTACACCCCTCTGTACACTCTGGGGCTTTTTTGACATAATTCCAACAAGAATGCGCCAGTCTTCGATGCCATAAATGAGCGCACCTATCGTGTGGCGTGACGTTTGCGCACTCGCCTGTGTTACCTCAGGGGGGTCATCATCTGCAATAGGCATCTCAACCACAAACAGCTTATTCTTGCATTCAACACTGAACAGGTGTTTCCCATCCCTGGAATTTCTGGAACCACAAAAGCCTGAACCTCATGGTCCAGGAATGAACAGTACAGAGTCCCAGACTGAGTCAGTGGGCGCCTGCTTCCATCTGCCAGTGACACAAATCTTCCACTTTGCACAGTCTTGCAGTTCCGAAGAAGTCCAGCAGATGGCACTCAAGTGTGGGTAGCGCCTGTGTCAACAATAAAGGAGAGGCTGGCTTCCGGTCTGGATGCTTTCACTACTGCCATTGAAGCAGCCAGATGATACAGCGACGTCTTCTCTTTACTTTCCCCTCGGTTGGGATCTTTGGAATTTTTCAGATGCCTGGCCGCTGTTGAGGAGCTCTTTATCTGCATTCCTTTCTGGCTGACCACCGGCTCCTGAGCCTCTGCAGGGCAATCTCTCACAAGATGTGACGTAGACCCACAGCGAAAACAGCATTTGGAGACAAAGGCTTTTACTGAGTCCTCACTGCTTCTTGCTGCCCCTCCACTCTTTCTTGGGGTGCAGCCTGTGCCTTCTCTCCCCGCCCTCTGGCGTTTTTCCTGTTCATCAATCAATCTCCCACGAATATATTCAGTCGTCAGCTCCGCAGGCGGCATAACTTCCATTGTCAGAACCAGGTTCTCATAACTCCTGTCCAAAGAGCTCAGCAGAGTGGAAGCTTTCAGCTCACCTGGGAAAGGTACGTTGAGCTGATGCAGCTTAGT
The DNA here is from genome assembly GCF_964270895.1 of Podarcis filfolensis. Classification (NCBI taxonomy): domain Eukaryota; kingdom Metazoa; phylum Chordata; class Lepidosauria; order Squamata; family Lacertidae; genus Podarcis; species Podarcis filfolensis. Next base: position 255,649 of record NC_139605.1, on the reverse strand, counting down.
GAAAATGGCCTGCATCTGCACAATGTGGTCACGTACCGATTCCCCTGGGGACAGTCTCTTCTGAAACAGGGAGCGTATCACATGGATCTTGGCCCCAGCTGTTGTGCACTGGTGGACCCTCGTTAAAGCTTGCCAAATTCTGTGACAAGTCAATAAACCGTTGATGTGAGGCAATTGCGAAGCCTCCATGGCCATTACAATACGGAACATGGCTTTCTGATCCTTTTTTGCTGCGCCAGCAGCCCTTTCCACTTCGGCCGTATTAGCCCCTGCAGCTGCCGGTACTGGATTGGCTTGGGGGCACTCCCAGAGCTGCTTGCCCATTAACCAGTAACGAATCTGGTGAGACCAGTCCCAATTGTGGCCATTTAGCCTTTAAAAAGGCACATTGAAAGATTCATGAGATTGCTGCTGCGCCATCTTCCTGGGGCTTTAAGCTTACTGACGCTTTCTTCCGGCCGGTGCTTGAAAGATGCTTCCTGCAGCAAGCTCCGCTTTCGCCAGCGAAACCACGACTGCCTCAGCTTCAGGCAGGATCTCAGAGCTGGACTTTGCTTCTCACACTCAGCACAAAAACGTACAGCCAGAACCGCTTGGATTACTGCCTGAGTCCGGCGCGTTTCCTCTGCACATAAATTTTTCCAGGCAGCAGCAGAGCAAGCAGCGAGTGCTTTCCGTGTGAGATAAAGGAAAAGTCCGTCTTCTATATAAACAGCCTTTATTTACATCAGTAGGTAAAATAACAAACTCCACCAGAGCTCGGACACATGCTGTGTGTCTCTCTCTCCCGGACAGAAGTGAAGCTGTTTCACACAGACAAAGAACCTGCAGCTTCTGTGTACGTAGGAAGCTCCTCCCCAGATGTAGGACATTCAGGAGGTTAACCCTATAACCACCACACTCCACAAGGGCTGCCTTCAGATGTCTTATAAAAGTCTGGTAGTTGTTTTTTTTCTTTGACATCTGTTGGGAGGGGGTTCCACAGGGCAGGTGCCACTACCGAGAAGGCCACTACCAAAAAGGAAACTCCCATCTCCATCTGAAAATCATCTGTAGCAACAATTATTCATAATTTGCACTCCAGAATAAACCCAGCTGCATTTAGTATCCAGCCTTTTTCCTCCTCTTCACCAAGATGACACTTTCCGTACATTTCCCTCTTAACCAAATCTTAACCAACTCAGACAATGCAATATGACTCTTATTTTTTGTTGTTGTTTAGTCGTTTAGTCGTGTCCGACTCTTCATGACCCTATGGACCAGAGAACGCCAGGCACCTCTGTCCTCCACTGCCTCCCGCAGTTTGGTCAAACTCATGCTGGTAACCTCGAAAACACTACAGTGGTGTCTCGCAAGACGAAATTAATCCGTTCTGCGAGTCTCTTCGTCTTGCGTTTTTTTCGTCTTGCGAAGCACGGCTATTAGCGGCTTAGCGGCTATTAACGGCTTAGCGGCTATTAACGGCTTAGCGGCTTTAAGAAAAAGGAAACAAACTCGCAAGAACTCGCAAGACGTTTCGTCTTGCGAAGCAAGCCCATAGGGAAATTCGTCTTGCGGAACGACTCAAAAAATGGAAAACTTTCGTCTTGCACGTTTTTCGTCTTGCAGGGTATTCGTCTTGCGAGGTACCACTGTATCCAACCATCTCGTCCTCTGTCGCCCCCCTTCTCCTTGTGCCCTCCATCCTTCCCAACATCAGGGTCTACTCCAGGGAGTCTTCTCTTCTCATGAGGTGGCCAAAGTACTGGAGCCTCAGCTTCACGATCTGTCCTTCCAGTGAGCACTCAGGGCTGATTTCCTTATGAATGGATAGGTTTGATCTTCTTGCAGTCCATGGGACTCTCAAGAGTCTCCTCCAGCACCATAACTCAAAAGCATCAATTCTTCGGCAATCAGCCTTCTTTATGGTCCAGCTCTCACTTCCATACATCACTACTGGGAAAACCATACCTTTAACTATACGAACCTTTGTTGGCAAGGTGATGTCTCTACTTCTCAAGATGCTGTCTAGGCCTGTCATTGCCCTTCTCCCAAGAAGCAGGCGTCTTTTAATTTCGTGACTGCTGTCAGCATCTACAGTGATCATGGAGCCCAAGAAAGTAAAATCTCTCACTGCCTCCATTTCTTCCCCTTCTATTTGCCAGGAGGTGATGGTACCAGTGGCCATGATCTTTGTTTTTTTTTATGTTGAGCTTCAGACCTTATTTTGCGCTCTCCTCTTTCACCCTCATTAAAAGGTTCTTTAATTCCTCCTCACTTTCTGCAATCAAGATTGTGTCGTCTGCATATCTGAGGTTGTTGATAATTCTTCCGGCGATCTTAATTCCGGCTTGGGATTCATCCAGCCCAGCCTTTCGCATGATGAATTCTGCATATAAGTTAAATAAGCAGGGAGACAAAATACAGCCTTGTCATACTCCTTTCCCAATTTTGAACCAATCGGTTGTTCCATATCCAGTTCTAGCTGTAGCTTCTTGTCCCACGTAGAGATTTCTCAGGAGACAGATGAGGTGATCAGGCACTCCCATTTCTTTAAGAACTTGCCATAGTTTGCCGTGGTCGACACAGTCAAAGGCTTTTGCATAGTCAATGAAGCAGAAGTAGATGTCTTTCTGGAACTCTCTAGCTTTCTCCATAATCCAGCGCTTGTTTGCAATTTGGTCTCTGGTTCCTCTGCCTCTTCGAGATCCAGCTTGCACTTCTTATAAGGATCGTCTAATAATCCAAATTAGTATTTCTCCAGTTTCTAGGTCCAGTTTCTATAAAGCCTTTTAAAAACTGTTCCAACAAATCTCAGCCAAGTAAGAATGGAAAATTATGGTCTCTTATAATGTTCAGCCAATCCTGCTTCCTCTTCTTTCTTCTTTTCCTAATCTTTGGACATTTTAATCCACTGGGGATGGGGAAGCAGGCATCTTAATTCCCTTTCCTCAAACGAGATCATAGCTTGCCTTGTTCACCGTTTCAGGAGTTGCTTTGCATTCTCTGCCGCTCATTCCCACACCAGCTCAGCCCAACCTCCTCTTTCCATGGGGCTCTTTCTGTCTCCTCCTGCTCTTGCCTCGCCTGCTCAACACAACCTTCTGCCTCTCCCACCGACTCCTTTCCAACGACTCCCACCTTGTGACCCACACATTCCCCTCCGTCTCTTTTTCTGGGTCTTCAATGCCAAGGCGCTGCAGAAGCTTCTTTGGAGTAGATGCATCTGGTTCCCAATAAATCACGCAGAGGCAAAGTTCATTGGCAAAAGAAGAAGGTTTCTCAGCTTTTTCAAAGGATCCTTATTAACCTTGGGAATGTCTGCATGTGATCCCATCTCTACAGCTGACAAAAACACCAGAGAGAAGGTGGGCTGGAGCCTGAAAGGCGAAAGCATTGGCCTCGAACGCAGGCCTCAGGAACGCTTTCCCCCATGGAGACCCGGGACCCCTTCTCCTTCTGAAGGGACCTCCGAGGAGGAAGCCAGGGCGGATCAGTCCCTGGACCGTGGAGAAGATTCCAAGTGCTGTACATTTCCTAAAGGCCACAAGAATCTCTTTTGTTTTCTTTCAGCTAAGAAGTTGTTTTTCCTGCACCCCTCCCCCAACTGCTCAACATCCTTTCTATAGGCCGCCTCCCCCTTCCAGCCGTGATTTAAACAACCACCGTTGTATCATCTGCAAACTTAATGATCTTATTACGGGGGTATTTGGGGGCACAGTCAGCTGTATAGAGCGTATATAAAAGTGGGATCAACACGCACCCCTGCGACACCCCCATATTCATGAGATCCGCAGAGACGTGGGAATCCATCCTGACCCGTTAGGAACGGTTTGATAGAAAATTTAATATCCACCTGCACAAACACAGTGGAAGTCCCAGGTCTAATAGTTTGGGCACCAATCTATGCGGAAGAATAGTATTAAATGCAGAACTAAAGTCTACAAATAAAAATCTCGCATAGTTCCCTTTCTTCTCCAAATGAGTCAGGACAGCATATAAAGCCATTGCCACACCATCCATCCTCTTTGCCTCGTACACAAACTGGTAAGGGTCAAGTCCTACTGGCAGACAAGATATGATACGGTTTCCAGTATTTTGAAACATTTCATTATAATGGGTGTCAACGCCACAGGGCGAAAATCATTCAGACTGTCTATCTTTGGTTTTTTTGGCAGGGGTATAATGGTACCAGATTTTAGAGAGGGTGGAACAGCGGCTTGGGCCAGAGACTGGTTAAAAATCTTCATAAAGATTCCTGTTGGTCCAAACAATCTCTTAGCACCCTGCCAGACACCCCATCCAGGCCCATAGCCTTCCTCGTGTTTACCTCCTTTAATATTCGCCTCGCTTCTCCCTCTTCCACCCTGACAGCATTTCCTGCAGGTAGTGAGACCAATAGCTCTGACATCCCTGTTGGAGCCACTGTTGGTGTCACCTGAAATCGGGCAAAGAAGGTCTTCAACTCTCCCACCAAGGAAGCAGTACTCTCTACCACTGATACATTTCTCGGTTTATAACCAGTCAGATGTTGAACTCCCTGCCACATTTGTCTAGTACCATGTTTTCTCAGATGGTCCTCAATTTCTCCTCTGCTTTTGCTTTCCTGATACCCCTCTTCAAGTTCGCTCTTTCTATACCATACGGTACCCAGTCCCCAGTTCTAAAAGCAGAGTTTCTGGCCTTCAAGAATCTCCTAACCTCTCCCGTCATCCAGGGTTTCCTATTCGGATACAACTTAACATACCTTTCCCTGGTGCGTTTCCTGTGCTGAATCTAAGACCGTTGATGTATAAGTTTCTAGATCTTGATGGTCGAACATATTCCAATGTTCTGCAACTGCTGAGAGGCTCCCTCAGGCCACACCGTAACCATCCGTGTTTGTAGCTGGCCTTGTTTCCTGAGGGGTGTGTACACTGGTGTCAGAAGCAGGGACACATGATCTGAACCACCAAGGGGCGCCTCATATGCCCGTCTAATGTTCGTATACACCTTCTCAAGAGTACTTTCTCCCCTTATTGCACACTCAATGTGCTGATGGGATTTAGGGAGTACTGCCCTCACATCTGTGTGAGTGAAGTCCCCCACAATAATCCGCGCCACCTCTGAGTATCTGCTCAATTTAGCATTGTTCTTTTCATGCATACTACTCATGGCCCTGCAGGCATTTGCAGAAGGTGCTACATAAGAAAGCTGCAGAGATAGTGCAGGATAGTGCGCACCCTGGAAATGATCTCTTTCAGCTTCTGCCTTCTGGAAGAAGGTACAGGGATATAAAGACTAGGACTAGCCGCCTGAAAAACAGTTTCTATACAAATGCGATTTTGGTTTTAAATGCAGTGTAAGATAGTCTCTATGGGAGTATGTTGTATTTAATTATGGGGTATCAGAGTTTTTAGGGGGCTAATCAGGTTGGGATAGCTGGGATAGCAGGCTTGTTGGTTTTTGAATGTCTGATGTACATTTTTTCAATTTTGTTGTTCTGTATGGGACAATGACAATAAAAATTATCGTATTGTATTGACACTCATCTCTAAAGTGCTATATCATGTTCCTTTCCCCACTTGCCAGGAGTCTGAGCTCCATTTGGGGTCCCTCCTTCCGCACCCCAAGGTTCCTCCAAGGCCTTGGGGAAGGAAACTGAGGCAGGCTCTGCTTGCTCCCCAGGGCCCTGCAGAGGATTCAGGGTGGGGGGGGCTGTGTCTTCCTCTGGCCATGGCAGCCCCCAGGAAGCCTTGGAAGAAAGGCAGGAGACCCTCAGCAGAGAACAGCCAAGTCCGGTTCTTCTCTGCAATGGCTTCCTCTTCTGAGAGCTCCCTCTCTTTCTTGTCTGGACTGGACTGGGAGGACCCCAGTTCCGCAGGGATCCGGAGTGGGGGCAACTTCTGTTCAACTACCGCCTGAGGGGGAGGAACAGATTTCTTGGCCCATCTGGGGAGCAAACGAGGGCCATCCAGAAAGGGCTCCTGGGGCCCCAAGAGGCCAGAAGGGGAGTCTCCAGCCTCGTCTGGGGAAGCCCTTCTAATGCTGACTCTTGGGGTGACCAAGGATGCTGGTCTGGGGGTCAAACTCCCCTGAGGGAACCCTCCACCTTTGAGGGGTGTTACGGTAAAATCTGGGTGTGCGGCTGCTCTGCCATCCAGCTCGTCGGACTAAGTCCGCGGGTCCCTGCGGAGGAAAATGAGCTCAGCCGGAGACAGGAGCAAGCTGCAGAAGATCCAAGTTTATTGCGCAACAGGTTCAAGGCGAGATTGAACAGCGAGAAAGGGGTGACATGAACTTTTGAAATTTCCCTCCATGTCCCAGAATACAGTGCAAAATACATCCCAGTTACATCATGAATACATTAAGAAGAGGTTGGGTTACACAGATTACATCATGAATACATTAAGAAGAGGTTGGGTTACACAGGATTAACATATGGAGGAGGGAGGGGGGAATATGCAGAGCTGGAGATATGCGCAGATAAGCACATCCTGATGAGAAGACAATGGTCCATGTACTGGCATTGCCTGGAGGAAAGGCTTGGCAGAGTGATTTGACAGGATTAGGGTCTTGACACCTTGCTTGAGGGATTATGGAGGACAGGGGAGGTGTGATGGAGTCCTAGAGAAATTGAGCAAATTGGCACGTTGATTTTCTATTAATTTTATAGATTTTAGTCCCTTTTGACATTGACAATTGGAAATAAATGGATATATTGTAGCGAAGAAGAAGGTGAAGAATACATGCCCCCCCTTCCGTATCAGTCCCCCATTCGGAGATAGATTTGCCTTAAAGTTCTGTTAGAACTTGCAAATCTTTTCTCCGCACCCTAAATCTCGGTGAAGGTAGGGGTGCCCTGTGAGTGGGAATAGGCTCTAATGGAAAAGGAGGTGGGTTGAGCAGGGCAGCAAAGGAGGGAGCAACACGGACCAATACAATGTACGTGTATGTTATATAGATATGCACTAAATAATAACTTGGTATCCACCGTACCAGATGTGTGGGTTTGTGCAAACCTGAAGGGGACTTGCAAGCCATGCCTCTTAAGGTCATTTGCAAGTATAGTAGTGCAGATAGCTGGATATAGGATATCACATAAAAGAACACCTGTTGTATTTTGTTCAATAGTGGTCTATGCTTTACATTTAGCAGGAAGGTCCACTACTGACTGAAAAAAATGCAGTTTAGCTCCAACGTTTTTGTGTTCTCAGGTGCGAAGGTAGCTCTTCTGTGGTCTCACACTGGCATGGTGTCACAGTAGTGGCAATCCCTGGTGAATCCACTTGGGGCTTTCATATTAACCATGTAGCATGGCACTCACCACAGCTGGCACAGGTTTGGACACGTCATGAGAGAAATGTCTTTGCCTTGGCCATTCTATGGGATTTTATTATTATAGGCTCTGGTCTTGCAGTCATGGGAAGTTCCTCATTTGCACTTTAAGGACCAAAAAGCTAATTGCAGCCTGGATACACTTGCCCAATTCAAACTGAGTCCAATTTGAATTTATCTTGCCCCATGGTTCTCAACTTTTCAAACCAATCTGTTAAAGCAAAACCATTCTTAAGGGGCACTTGTCCAAATAAGTCAATTTAACTCTATAAGGGATTATTCCTGCCAAACCAAAGCATATACACCTTCCTGAAGCTTCTCCTTGGTAAAGTGAATTTTAGCACATTTTAAAATGGGTAGGGAAGTTGGCAGAGTGCCAGGTGAAACAACGAAATGTGCTTATAAATTTATCTAATTCTAAACTTTGGACTACATAATAGCCTGATCTGTTAAAAAGCATAAAATGTATGAGAATCCTCCACTGGGGTGTAAGGAATAAGACATTAAACATAAAAACAATTTCACACAAAAATAGCCCCCCCCATTTGTGGAAATAACACACTGTCAGACACATTTCAACATTCCTACGTAATAACACATAATACAAAAAAACTAATTAAGTATCAGTTGCATATCTTGAGACAATTGTGATATTTTTACGCATGTATCTTCTCAATGCCGGAGCACAGTCTTGAGGTTCAAAAGTGAGAAAATGTCCTTGCAATTCAACTCCTCCCCCCTTTGTCAGCCCCACTTCCCCTTTGAAAGAAATTGCTGTGGCCACTTTGAAAACTCTGGTGTCTGCTGTTGTTGCAGGTCTTGTGGTGGCGAAGCTTTTCATTGGATCTGTAGTAACACATTTGTAGAAGTGATATCCTGTAAGGGGCAGGGTTTTGGGGACTTAAAAGACAGAAAAGGGAAGGGGCGAAAGGCAAAAGGTGTTAGGATATTTCCGTTCCACCTTAAAAGGGAGCAGGATGTTTGTGTCACTGTCTGCGTATTTCCTGTTCACAGGATGTTTATGTCTTCTGTTGCTTTCGTTTTCTGCTGTTTTGCCTGAGCAGTCGGAGCAGACGGTCATGTTTTCTTTGTTCTGACCAACGCCAAATAAACTGTAAATATGCTCTCATGCTTGTGCAACTTTTGCTGTGTGAATTCTGCTGTTAGAGTGTGCACTAAGCCAGAGGCTTAGTGTCGCTAAATAGCTGATACTGCGTGACTACGGGAGGTCGATGGATCGTCCGGCACCGAGCTTGGGGGCTCAGATGGACTCTATCTCCCTGGCAGTATCCCAACAACAGGTTTCGGGCCCAGATTCACGGCACTTGCAGGAGAGTAAGACTGCGACAGACTGCTGAGGTATGTGTGGGAAAAGCGAAAGCAGAGGCTTTTCTGTTGCCGCGGCAGCCTCTTTGATGTCCGGCTGGCCTAATTGGCCTGGGAGCCGAGCCAAGCAGGCCTCAAGATTTATGAGGAGCCAAGATAAGGAGTCTCTGAAGTGAAGTAGACTCACGGCTGAAATAAAGAGCTGGAATGGAGTTTTTCCAAGCCTCTGAAGCTGCTGAGTGCCCAAAATTAAATCGGGACAATTATGAGACCTGGGCAAAATGGTGTGAGAGTTTGCTGCGTCAGTTTGGGTTGTGGCATACTGTGAGTGAAGCCCCTCCAGTTCCTCTGACAGGGAGATGGGAGGCTCAGAAATCGAGAGCCATAGACGTAATAGTCTTGTCCGTCTCTCTGGAGGAAATTGCTACGCTAGCTGGCAACACGACTGCACGTCAGATGTGGAATGCTTTGAAGATAGCCCATCTGCCAGTCATCCCAGCCCAGAGTTTGACTGCATCGGAGGTCCTGGCTGTTTCCCAGAATGCGAGTGAATGCAGGGATGCCGAGGGCACCGGTTGCAAGCTGCAGGGGGAGCTGACTGTGATGTCATCCCAGGCAGCATTCCAGCCTCCAGGGGGAGCCAAGGAGTCGGCAGCTGAGAGCTCTGTTTCCCATGGGAGCCAAGGTCAACTTTGCAGAGGCCGGAAGGCCAGAAGTAAACAAAGGAAAAAGCCTGCAGATGGCCCGAAGCAGAAGGGGGGTGAAAGGCCCACGCCAGTGGAAAACAAGGCTTTGTTTGCTGGCACAGCTTCACCAAAGGCTAAAGGCAAGTCTGATGGCCAGGAGCAGGGGGGCAAGCAGCAAAAGCCCACGCCAGTGGAAAACAAGGTTTTGTTTGCTGGCACTGCTTCACCAAAGGCAAAAGCCAAAGCCAGGTTTATTGTGGATTCAGGGTGCACGCGCCATCTCACCAAAGACCGCCATCTGTTCATCTCCTTCACACCTCAAGATGGAGAGATCCACCTGGCTGATGGAAGGACTTTGAAAGCTGCAGGAGTTGGGACTGTGAAACTTGCAAGTCTGCATACTACCATCAGAGATGTACTTTTTGTTCCAGGAGCTGCGGACAATTTGCTTAGTGTCCCACAGCTGAATGGGCGTGGTTTTGAGATTTCCTTCAAGAGGAATGTCTGTGTCATCAGAAAAGGCAAAGAGGACATTTTGCATGCAAAGTTGATGGATGGTTTGTTCTGTCTAACTTATGAGGACAATGCTGTTATATCTAATGCTGATTCTTGTTGTGTTGCACAAACTAACAAGGTTCTTCATGCAGGATGCATTCACGATGCACATAGAAGATTTTGTCACCTCTCTTGGCAAGCGCTAGCCAAGATGCCTGAGTTGGTTGAAGGTTTGGACATCAAACCTTGTAAATTTCACATGAAATGTGTATCTTGTGCAGAGAACAAGGTGAAGGTTGCTCCAAAAGGCAAGGAGTCTAGCAGGCAGGCTTCCAAACCCTACCAGCTAGTTCACGCAGACCTGGTTGGGCCTCTAGCGCCCTCTTTGGGAGGAGCAAGGTACTTCATGGTTCTAATTTATTCTTTTTCCAGGTACATTCATGTGTTTATGCTCGAGCAGAAATCGCAAGCATTTCCTAGGTTCAAGGCATTCTGTGCTTGGTTGGAGAATGCTCATGGTAAACGTATTGGCTGTCTGTTTACTGATCGGGGCGGGGAGTTCACTTCTCAGCAGTTTGAAGCTTTCCTGACTGAGAAGGGAATCCAGCATGACTTGTCAACGCCTAGATCGCCATGGATGAATGGGCTTGCGGAGATAGCAAATCAAACGTTGCTGCAAGGAATAAAAACCTTGTTGCATGATGCCAACCTCCCTGAGAAGTTTTGGGGGGAGGCTCTCTCAAATTTTGTTTACTCTTTTAATCGCAGACTGTCATCACCTATTGGCTGCACTCCCTATGAGAAAATGTTTGGTAAGAAACCTAACACCAAGCACTTGAGAATCTTTGGTTCTGACATGTGGATACACACCCCACAAAGCAACAAGCTTGGGAAGCGTGGGGCACATGGTTTGTTCATGGGGTACGAAAAAGGTGCATACAGAGTATGGATGACTAACTCAAAATCCATAAAGTTCACAAGGAGTGTTGAGTACAATCCTAAGTGGGGGGAAAATGTGGGAATTTTCCAGAGTTACCCAGAGGAGGATGAAGGTGATGTGAAGAAAACAGATCATGCTGAGAAAGCTGAGGAAACTGAGGATGATGATGATGATGATCAGAGTTCGGATTCCAGTTCAGTGGATGGCGCTGCTGCTGCTGTCAGTGACAGTGATGACACAGCAGACTACAAGAGCGCAAAGGCCTCAGTCAGACCATCTGATGTGTCTGACAATGAACTGGAAGAACCACTGTTCACCATTGGTCACTTTTCTCCTAAGACGGAGGAGATGAGTCCAGAAGACTTGCGTCTAGTTCGCAGGTCTGAAAGGGCGACCAAAGGCAGACCTCCAAAGAGATTTGCTGATGAGTTTGCTAAGACGGCAACTGCTGTTCTTAGTAGCTCAGAGAAGGTGTGGGAACCTTCAAGCTACAAAGAGGTCCAGGAGTTAACCTCTAAAGATGCTGAGCCTTGGCTTAATGCCATGAAGGCTGAAGTTGATTCCTTGAACAGGAACCAAACTTGGGAGCTGGTACCGGTAGTCCCAGGGATGAGACTGGTTGGCAGCAAATGGGTCTTCAAGGCCAAGACAGACCAAAATGGCAAGGTTGTCAGACACAAAGCCAGATTGGTTGCCAGAGGTTTTTCACAGGTACCAGGGCAGGATTACCACGAGACCTACTCACCCACGGTCAAATATGAGAGCATTCGGCTGATGCTCAAGATCGCTGCGGAGGAGAAACTGCATGTTTCCCATCATGACATAAATACAGCTTTTTTGTACGGGATTTTGGGGGAGGAGCTGTACATGCTTCCACCTGACGGGATGCAGATACAGAAGGGAATGGTCTGTAAACTGCGGAAATCCTTATATGGTCTCAAGCAGAGTGCCAGGTGTTGGAACACAAAACTCACTGAAACGTTGCTTTCTCTAGGTTTTCACCAGGGCAAAGCTGATCCGTGTGTGTTTGTCAAGGAGGAGGGGCAAAACAAACTGTATTGTTTATGTTTTGTTGATGATCTTCTGATGTTTTGGAAGAATCAGGCTTTCTACCAAAGCACCCTAGCTCAGCTGAAGAAGCACTTTGACATGAAGGATCTTGGTGAGGTATCCAACTATCTTTCTTTGCAGGTGGAGAGGGACCAAGCAGGTAATTTTCTGGTACACCAAACACAGAAAATTGCTGATGTATTAACCAGGTTGAATTTGGTTGATGCAAACCCAGCAGACACACCGATGGTGACAGGTTACCAGGTAGACAGTACTGCTGAAGCGTTTTCTGACACAACGCTGTACAGATGCATTCTAGGCAAGTTGAATTTCATTGCTAGATGTTCAAGACCTGACATTGCTGTAAGCACTAACCTGCTTAGCAGACATGCTAACAATCCTACTGTTCAGGATTGGAAAGCTCTGAAGCGCATAGCCCGGTATTTGAAAGGGACTATGCACTACAGGCTGAGGTTCACCAGTCAGAAGACTGGAGGTCCTGAAATCTTTGCAGATGCAAGTTTTGGAAGTGACACCACGGGTGGTACAAGCACTTCTGGAGTATGCTACATGTACAACCACTGCCTGTTTGACTGGTTGTGCAAAAAGCAGACGACAGTTAGCCTAAGTTCCTGTGAAGCAGAACTCAATGCTCTGTCATTTTCACTCATGGATTGTGAATGGTTGATGCAACTGTTTAAGGACATTGGGGTTTCTGTGAAATGTCCTATACAAGTGTATCAAGACAATAGATCTTGTTTGGCTTTGCTGAACTCGGAGAGTTGCAAGCAAAGGACCAAGTACTTGCAGATTAAGCTACATCGTGCAAGAGAGTGTATTCAGAAAGGACTCATTCAAGTGTCCTACATGCCAGGAAATGAAATTCCTGCTGATCTGTTGTCTAAGGTTGTTAACAGAGAACAACTTAAGGTTTACGTACAAAGGTTGCAATTGGGTTGAACCACAGGTACTACAGGTTACACGGAAAGGGGGAGGATGTTAGGATATTTCCGTTCCACCTTAAAAGGGAGCAGGATGTTTGTGTCACTGTCTGCGTATTTCCTGTTCACAGGATGTTTATGTCTTCTGTTGCTTTCGTTTTCTGCTGTTTTGCCTGAGCAGTCGGAGCAGACGGTCATGTTTTCTTTGTTCTGACCAACGCCAAATAAACTGTAAATATGCTCTCATGCTTGTGCAACTTTTGCTGTGTGAATTCTGCTGTTAGAGTGTGCACTAAGCCAGAGGCTTAGTGTCGCTAAATAGCTGATACTGCGTGACTACGGGAGGTCGATGGATCGTCCGGCACCGAGCTTGGGGGCTCAGATGGACTCTATCTCCCTGGCAGTATCCCAACAAAAGGATGTCCTTCAGTTTCCGTGGGAAGCTGCAAATAATAAAAATCTTAGCGGATTAAGCATTTTATTCATTTCAATATCATTATCACATTTCCATATAATTACTGTTATTATCTGCTAAGTTTGTTTGCTTTCCTTCACTTTGGTTTTTTTTTTCTTTTCCCTTCCATATTATTAAATAAAAAATTACTCCACATGTAGAGAAAGAGAACTGTAAAAAATACAAGAAAGGTTAAAAAAATAAAAAGAAAGCAAAAACTTAGATTACCAGTCAGATGAACAAACAGGCCAAACCTTACGCCAAAGAATAAACGGACATAAATCGGACATCAAGAATCACAAGACAGAGAAACCAGCAGGAGAACACTTCAATCTCCCAGGACATTCTATACAAGATCTCAAAGTAGCTGTTTTACTACAAAGGAATTTCAGAAATAGACTGGAAAGAGAAGCTGCTGAATTGCAACTCATTACCAAACTTAAAACCATGGAGAGACCTGGTGTGAACAAAGACATTGGATTCTTATCTCATTATACATGACAAAGCCATTTTTCACCTTCTCACCCCTTGCTTTTTCCTGTAAGACCTATTGCAGTCGTTAAGAGTCGTCAACAGGCTCATCACAGCTATCTGCCAATCACCCATTCCCACCACCCTTCTGAGTAATACCCCTCCCCACCTTCTCACTATATAGAAGGATCTGGCAACTTCTGTTTCAGTGTATCTGAAGAAGTGTGCATGCACACGAAAGCTCATACCAAGAACTAACTTAGTTGGTGTTTAAGGTGCTACTGGAAGGAAAAATTTTGTTTTGTTTTGACTATGGCAGACCAACACGGCTACCTATCTGTAACCAGTCAGATGAAAACAGACTTGACACAAAGACATCAGATTCAGAAAATAATTATTATTAAATAATACAAAGATATTATCAAAACCACACAGATTACTACTGGACTAAAAATGGGGGGAAATGGAAAAAGGCTTAAAATTCAGCATGCGCTATCTGATAAGTAGAACTTGATGAAAATGACTTTCAACATGTGATTGACATGTCCCCAAAGTAAAACACACACACACACACACACACACACACACACACAATGACCTATGAGGAACCAAAAATAAATAAATGCTAAGACACACAATTTTTAAGAAACCTGAAGTAACCTGTTTTGGCATTCTAACATCCCAAATGAAAATAAAAGAGTGTTTCTTGATGTGACAACATCGGCTAGAATGTTAATAGCAAAATACTGGGAAATGACTTAATACCAAGAAAAAATGAATGGCAATTTAAAGTTGTGCAAGTACCTTGAACTAGCCAAAATGACAGAATTAATAAGAAATGCTCAGGCAAAAGGTAAACAAATACCATTCCACAAACAATGTTTGGTTGTCTTCGATTAATTTCATAGACATAATGGAAAAACGGATTAAATAAATGAAAACAGATTATTTGTAACTTAAAAAGTGTCAAAGCCACAAAGAGATGGAAGTCACTAATATAGCAGGGATTCAGACTTGTTTCGCAGAACAGAAAGAAAGTTGCTGTGGGAGAAAAAAAGGGACAAACACTTTGTTATCGGGGTTCACATATCCTGTTAAAAGGGAAAATTATTTCATGTGAGAAGCCTGTCAGGAAATGCTGTTCCTAAAATGCACACAAACAAAGTCTGTGATTTAAATCCCATTGGGGGGGGGATGCTTTGATATTTACCTGTGAAAAGAATTTGGCATGTTAAGATTTGAAACTTGGCAACCTCTTGACTTTGATGGTCCAGTACTTAACCCTTTTGTCTTACGTAGCCCCTGGAGCAAAGGACACATTAAGGGTGATTTCCCTCAGTGGTTCCAAGTTTTACATAAGAAAATTTGGATAAGTTTGGAAATTTGCATAAGTTTCTCCCTGCAGCCCAAGCTCTCGAAACCTCCTCTCCCCCCCTACAGTTCCCCCTCCTTCCTCTCTCTCTCTCTCTCTCTCTCTCTCTCTCTCTCTCTCTCTCTCTCTCTCTTCTCTCTCTTATTTTTTTCTTTCCTTTTTTTTAGCTGATCTAGCCTCTGTGCATGTGCAGAGTTCATGTCTCAGCAAACCTTTTATACTATTGAAAATGTTGAATCTTTTGGCTAAATTACCATTTGAATAAAGGAAATGAAGGGTAAGGAGTAGATTTAAAAATAGGGTTAGATTTAAAACAAAACAAGAAACTCTGCAATTCAAGCATTTACCAAAGCTAGAAGTTTTCTAAGGGATCATGTTTCCTGCAGCCCAAGCAAGGGAGTGCTTCCTTTATTTACAGGAAAGGGCTATCATTATTGGTCATATTATTGGTCATTTTATCTGGTCATTCGCGGAACAATGCCACACCCTTATATTTGGGGAAAAAATGGCCAGAGAGTCAGAATTCATAGGATTTTTTAACATTCTCAGTCATTTCAGCCTTACCATTTGCAGACATTTCCCCCCCCTGCCCTTTATTTACAGGATTGGTCAAGGCTCATATGTATTTGTATGTGCCTAAACTTTGAATTGACTTTGAAGTCTGATTTTTAAATAGTAGACAAAATGATAAACACTGTAATCACTCAAATGCTTGATATCACCAGTTCTGCTTCAAAACATCACGGCTTTTACCTCTCACCTTTTTTAAAAAAACAAAGAGCAAAGTTGGGCTGAATTTCAACTCATCACATGCTTGCAGACACATGGCCCTCCACACAGCCACAAATTGGGAGAGCTGAAAGGGACCCTGGGGTCATCTAGTCCAACCCTAAAATACAGTGTTCATAGCAAGATTTGTGAGATTTCACCCCTCCCATATCCAAGAATCTCCTGATGAGTCTGCTGATTCTCCAGAGAGGAGGAGCAGTGTTCTGCTCTCTACTTATTCTGCTCCAGCACCACATCAAAGAGTCAGTCAGTCAGTCAGTGTGTCGGAGAGAGAGAGACTGAGTGTTAGAGATCGTGTGTATAGATAAGGTTGCTGCTAAGAGCAGCTGCAGACACTCAGTGTAGTGCAGCATTCAGTTATGCTTAGACCTCATTAAGCTCTGTATATAGTTGTATAATAGTTGTAGATAGAATAAAGAAGATATTCTACAGAGCTGCTCTCCGAGTCGTTTATACTCTGCTATACTCTGCTGTGCGATGACTGTCTTCTTGTTGGAGTGAATCCGGTGCTCACAACTCTAAGCTGTGAGTCCACAGCACTTTGACCTGTTCCTGTGCAGAAGGTGGTCTCTGGAAGTGCTACCCTGCTCGCCTAGCCCAGTCGGGGCTGAAGTGCATGAGTCCAGTTGGTGGCACTGGCTCAAGGGCGATGCTGACATCGGTTATGGGCCCAGTCGTTCCAGTCGTCTGACCTGTCGTTGTTCCAGTCGTCCCAGTCGTCCCAGTCGCCAGAGGCTTCTGTTGCTGATTGCTGGACGGCAGAACGGAGGCTGCATGCTGGACTGATTTGTGGTGCCCAGAAGCAGAGCTGTTTTGGAGCAGAGTGTTCAAGTTGCCGCTGTTGCTGCTGCTTGATTTATGGAGGTATGTTGCTGACTGCCAAGAGAAGAAGATAGCATCCCTGTTTGCCTGTTAATTGCGCTCTGAGTGGGAGAGAGAGAGGCTGAAGGAGTCAAGGCTTTATTTGTGTTGCACGAGGGAAGTGTCTTGCTCTAAGTAATAGCAGACATGGCCTGTGCACATTCTGGCCAGATGGCTCTGTCCTTTCCTCTCCTCACGCCTGAGACCTATGCTGTCTGGCAGGTCAAGATGAGAGCGCTTTTACAGAGGGAAAAGCTATTCTTCACTATAGAAGATGACCCTCCCGATAAGGATGATGATGATTGGCCTGAGTGGCATGCTGCAGATATGAGAGCCCATGGGACAATTGTTTTGAGGGTTTCTTTTTATTATTATTATTAAATATTTATTAAAATTTTCCACATTAATACAAAAAATAAAAAAACAGAAAACAAAAAAATTAAAAACACATAAAGTTTACAAATCCATATTTTCAATAACATATTTCCCTGACTTCCCCACACCTCCCCTTCTTATATTCCAATTCCAATTGTTAGTTCAACAAGTTCCTATCCACAATTTTTAACCTTTTTATATTTAATTCATTTTAGAAAAACCAATTTTAACTTATAGACATCAATATTTGTACCTCAGTGCTCCTTCTTAAAACCTTTTACTAAAGTCGACCCAAATTCCCTTCCACAAATTCCCCAATTTTCATACTAATAACCAAACAAAATAAAAAACAGATTATAATTGTACGCCCTTCGGATTCCCAGACCCCACCACCCCCTTTCCCGGTTTCGATCCCCAGCAAATGTCCATCAGTCTTAATCTACTATCAGCCTGGAGACCTCACGTCCAAGGCTCTTAATTCTCTCTCAGTTCCTCTCTGCCGGTTTTTTTGATAGTCCTTAGTATTAAACATCAGATCTCGGAGAAGCTCTGTCCCAATAAGGTCCATGTTTCTTCCAGCCGGACCTCCATACTTAAAAGTGGAGCCCGAAAGTCCAATTGTCCCGAAAGCTCCAGCTTCCACCTTAATCAAATTTGTAATCCATAGGTCTTCAGATCTCCACATAAGGAGATCTCTCCATTCTTCAATCTCCAATTCAAACCAGATTTTCTTCATCCAGTACTTATTTTCCTTTGTAATCATCATGTCAGACCTCTGGTTCGATTTCTTATTTTCCTTTGTAACCATCATGTCGGGCCTCTGGCTCTCCTTTGTCATCTGCAAAATTACAGCTCCTCCTTCCTTTTCCTCAGGAACAACATATGTCTCCTTCTCCACACTCTCAAAATTCTCAAATTTCTCTTTTTGTCCAGCTGCATGGGCTTCCTGAGTCAAATCCTTATCAAATTCAGTAATGTTATTTACTGTTAAGTTCAGAGTTGCAACATTTGTAGCCAAAACATCAATTTGGCCTTGTAACTTTCCCAAGAGAACAAAAACTCTGTCCAACCCAGCCTGGATTTTCCCTCCTCCAGCCATTCTTGTAATGTTCCAAATCCCCCTCTAGAGGGATTTTGGTAACTTAATATTCTTTCCAGTTCAAATCCAAAAATCAAGTTAGTTTGTATCAGTTCTTCCTTGTTTTCAACAAAATATAACCAAATTGCAACAAATATATCCAGCAGAGACAGCAGAAACAAAGTTCTCTTTTTCCTTCTTGACAGCTAATTTTGACAGCTGTCAAACTCTTCTATATCTCCTCAACAGGCTCTCTCGCGAATCACTCCCGGGTCCGGGGGGGGTGGCACTTCAGCTCTCAAAATTAGCTCTTGTCCTCCAGTAAAATTACTTATACTTATATTGCCAAATCGTGAAATTAATATCTTTTATCCAATAAAGAAAAAGAAATTCTCTCGACCTTAGTTAACTAGTCCTTGCTTTAAATTTTTTTTACAAGACGGGGAGGCGGACTTCCTGTTTGCGCCTTCCCCGATCGTGCCAAATTAAAAAAAAAAAAATCCTTTACAAGTCCAATTTCCGTACTGCTCACGGGTTGTTACTTTTAGAGTCCAATTGTTCACAAGAAGAAGTCAGCGCTCTCCGACCATGGCACGCGGCTTCACTCCGCAGGAGGAGCAGTCGACTCTCAGCACCGCGCCGCTCACCTCGTCCCCCGTTCCGAAGCCTTTAAAAAGGCTCCTTCGCAGGTCGGGGGGCGCAAATGGTGCCCGCCGAGTCACCAGGTTCACAGGCTTCAGCGCCTGTGATTTCTAAGGGTCCCCGCGTCGCCGCAGCGGCAAGACCCAGCTCCTGTAGAGCCGATCCCCTCCGGAGCTCGGAGGGAATCCGCCATTAGCCGTTCGCGCTAACCCGGAAGTCTTTGTTTTGAGTGTTTCAGACCACTTGCTGGTAAACTTAGAGGGTCAAGAGACTGCATGAGCTGTTTGGCATAAGCTGAGAGATATGCATTTGAGGGAAAATGCCGGTTCCAGTGTGATTTTCTTCAAGAAGCTGTGCAGGCTGCAGTTGGAGAAAGGTGGTGATTTGCCTAGCCATCTATCTCAGTTAAAGCGTCTCAGACAGGACCTTGTTCAGCGAGACCTGGCTATTTCAGAGGCTGTGTTTGCAATGCTGATGATAAATAGCCTAGATGATTCTTACGATGGAGTAGCTGCCCAGATTTCTACAATGCCTGCTGACCGGCTAACAGAAGATTATGTGTCTAGCGTGCTCCTGAATGAGTGGGATCGCAGACAGGCTGTTAGAGAAAGCCGGGACAACTGTGCTGTTAAAAATGTGTTTGAAAGTGTGCCTGAGTCTTCAGCAGGGGAAAGTGAAAGTGAAACTGCTGCTGTTAAAGCACTAAAGTTGAGGCGGTGCTTTTCGTGTGGAGCACAAGGCCATTTGAGTTTCCAGTGCAAGAAATCTTCAAAGAAGAAGGGAAGCTTCAGAGGCAGAGGGGGAGGAGGACAAAATCCCCAAGCACCTGCTACTTCAAAGGCTTTGATCTCTCGCTGCTCCAATCAACGTGGGCGGAGTTTCTTTGTGATCGACTCTGGCTGTTCAAACCACGTGGCCAAAGATAAGGATCTCTTTGTTCAGCTTAAGAAGCAAGAGAAAGCAATTAATCAAGCAGATGGGACTGTTCTCACGAGTTTGGCTAAGGGAACTGTGTTTTTAAAGAGCCTGAATGCAACAATTAAGAATGTCCTGTATGCGCCTGATATTCAGGACAATTTGTTGAGTGTTTCCCAGCTTGATCGTCAGGGTTTTAAGGTGGTTTTTGCTAGATCTCGTTGTGAAATTCGTCGAGATGGCAAGCTCATTCTGTATGCAAAATGTGTTCATGGATTGTACCAATTGCCTTTTGTTTCAGGTACTGCAGATGCAACTGAGAGAGAGTGTTGCAATTTGTCTGTTGATAAGAATGAGAAGTTGCATGACCAATGTATTCATTATTACCACCGTGTTTATGGTCATTTGAATTTCCAGGCTGTGGCAAAAATGCCTGATATGGTTCAGGGTATGAAGTTGAAAGAATGTCCCTACCACATGAAATGTGTTTCTTGTGCTGAGAGTAAGGCAAGGCAAGCTCCCAAAGGTACAGAGTCTGGGAGAGAGGCCAAGAAACCATACGAAGTCATTCATGCAGACTTAGTGGGGCCTCTAGCGCTCTCTAGAGGCAATTCTAGCTTTTTTATGGTTTTGATAGATGCCTATTCTAGATATGTATGGGTCTATATGCTGCAGAAAAAGTCTGAAGCCTTTACCAAGTTTCGTCAGTTTTGTAAATGGCTCAGAAATGTATATAATGAGAATGTACATTGTATTTTCACTGACAGGGGTGGAGAGTTTTGTTCAGAGGAGTTTGAGAGTTTTCTTTCTGAACAGGGCATTGAGCATAGGACGGCCACGCCCAGATCACCCTGGCAGAATGGTTTATGTGAGAGATTAAACCAGACCCTGCAGCAAGGAATCAGAACACTGTTACATGATTCGGGGCTAACCAATCCCTATTGGGCCGAAGCTCTTTCGTTTTTCTGTCACGTGTATAACAGAAGGTATCAGTCCGCAGTAAATCGCACCCCATATGAGATGCTTCACAAAAGAAAGCCATGTGTAAAGTATTTTAAAATTTTTGGATCGGAGGTTTGGGTGCACACCTTGCAGGGTGACAAACTTAGCAAGCGTGGAGAACATGGTGTTTTCCTAGGGTACGAGAAAGGGTCTTATCGTGTCCTGATCACAGACACGAAAACAATAAGGCTGACCAGGAGTATTGAGGACAATCCAAAATGGGACAGAGTTGGAGTTTTTCAGTGCCATCCCATTTGTGATGATGGGGCAAAAGGGGCAAAGACAGTTAAGAGGGAGGCAAGTGTTGTTGTTGGTGATGATCCTGATGCCAATGTAGTTCCGGATGGTGGCACAGATTATCAGAGCCCAAAAGCCTCAGGTGACTCTGACGCTGATTCAGACTAAGCAGCTTCATATACTTTAGCTCCCCATTCTCCCAAAGAGGAGGAAGCACCAGAACAAGAGGATCAGAGAGTTTTGCGCAGATCCGAGGGAACAACCAAGGGTGTACCACCGAAAAGGTTTTCTGAAGAGTTCGCTAAGGCTGCGGTCACGAGCAACTCTGGTGGGGTTTTTAAACCAGGCATGAAGTGTGCTGACAGTAATAGCACAAAACGCTTTATTTATTTCCTTACCTGACCTTAAGTGGTTCATGTGTAATACGTTAAAAGGATCAGGATTGAAGGAGCAAGCGTGTGTTTAAGTAAAAAAAGTGGTTGCAGTGATTGTTTAATAGTATTGATAAAGTGTCTTAGATAAAGGGGGAGAGAGATACTTGCAGATATGTTAACAAAGGTTGTAAGTAGAGAACAACTTTTTGAATGTGTTTGTAAATTACAGTTATGTTAAGATTCTTGAAATGGTCGGATGAAATGGGGGAGGATGAGGAGATTTCACCCCTCCCATATCCAAGAATCTCCTGATGAGTCTGCTGATTCTCCAGAGAGGAGGAGCAGTGTTCTACTCTCTACTTATTCTGCTCCAGCACCACATCAAAGAGTCAGTCAGTCAGTCAGTGTGTCGGAGAGAGAGAGACTGAGTGTTAGAGATCGTGTGTATAGATAAGGTTGCTGCTAAGAGCAGCTGCAGACACTCAGTGTAGTGCAGCATTCAGTTATGCTTAGACCTCATTAAGCTCTGTATATAGTTGTATAATAGTTGTAGATAGAATAAAGAAGATATTCTACAGAGCTGCTCTCCGAGTCGTTTATGCTCTGCTATACTCTGCTGTGCGATGACTGTCTTCTTGTTGGAGTGAATCCGGTGCTCACAACTCTAAGCTGTGAGTCCACAGCACTTTGACCTGTTCCTGTCCAGAAGGTGGTCTCTGGAAGTGCTACCCAGCTCGCCTAGCCCGGTCGGGGCTGAAGTGCATGAGTCCAGTTGGTGGCACTGGCTCAAGGGCGATGCTGACAATTTGTACTACCAGAAACACACACACATACTTATGTACACAGACACAACTGGGGAGGAGACCACAAGCCATGCTCCTATCATGTACTAAGGAAGAGGAAAATAAAAGTACCCAACTTTACACAGAACCCTTTTAGCAGATCTTGAGATAGTTTGAGAGAGAGTTTACTTCCTTAGACTAAAGAGTGCAAGTTCCTAGAGAAATGATCTTAAAGGCAGAACAGTTTTCCTAAGATAAGATAGGAAGAGAATCTGGGAGAGAATATTTTATTAGCATAGGGTTATTTCAGTTGATATAACCACTCAAATAATAAAAACAGTCCTGGATTTGATTTAAAAGGGATACAAAAGTTAATAATGTTTCTGAACTTGCATAGGAATAGTACGCCTAATTAAGATTTTTTAAAATAACGATACATAGGAAAGTGAGATGTTGGGTACTTTTAGCAAAGAATGTGCCCCCCTCCCTTGTTGAAGGAAGCTTACTCGGGAGTAAATTCACTTGGCACGGAAGTAAGAAGGGGGGGGGACCTGAAAGAGACTGAAACAAGTGGGGGAGGCATTTTCCAATAAGAAGCCAGGAAACCCTGGCTGATCTTAGAGACTGATATCAGGACTGGACTCTATAGATAGACAATTGTTGTCTATCAAAGCTTCTACCTTTTATTAACAATTTTCTTAGAAGGAACACCTATTTTCATAGGCATGTGCTTAATGAAATACATACACTGCATTTTAGCTTGAGAGAGCAGTTGGCTCAATTAGGCTTTTGCAGCAGAAACATTAGTTTCTTCACAGCACATTTCAAAATACTGGGGGGAAAAGACTGGAACACGGATGTAGACTCACAAACTCAAAGGTTGCAACATAATATTATCTACCATCAACTTAAAATCATACTCCTCACTTAAGCGACTCAGAGGAAGACTCTTTGGAGCCTCTCTCAAATAACAAACATTTGCACCCTTCATTCTCATTTTGTTTTTGTTTTTTTGTCCTGTTTTAAGATTGATAAGGTCCAGCATGGCTTCCTTAGATTTAAAATTTTGAAGCAAGCTTGTAGTTTAAACTATGCACACTTAAGAAAGGCAGTCTGTCAGAGACAGAAGGAACAGACAACACACATAACAGACAACATGTAAACATACATATTCTCATATATGTATTAACAGACAACACACATAACAGACAACATGTAAACATACATATTCTCATATATGTATTAACAGACAACACACATAACAGATGTAAACATATATATTCTCATCCTTTAGTTGGTTATTGCAAGGAGTTGGGCCGCTTCCTTTGGCTTCATAAAGTGAAATTAGTAGGAAGGTCCCACATGGTTTTATGAGCCTCCTTGCCTCTTCGAACACACCACCAGTTAATCAAACTGGCAGGGCTCACAACGCTTGGTTGACTGGGTACCCCTTTATATATGCATGCGTTGCTGTTGTTGCTTTTTTGTTGTTTTTCTTTTTTTGGGGTTTCTGGGATAGAGAAGGGAGAAAGAGAGGGGTTGATTAGGATTTGGGTAACTTGTACAGGGGGCTATTTAGGGTTTTCCTTTTCCTTGTTGCTTGGCAACTTCCTAGTGGTTTATTGAGCTCTAGCTATCCGGTTACCTCTCGTTCCTTTCCTTATTTCCTATTCCAAATCTTGGGGTTCCTTTCCACTCTGCCAAATCCCTCCCAATTCCTCCTGGGCTATCCCTCCTGGCAACCTCCTACCTATCGTCAAAATCTCAGGAAAAGGGGCCCTACTGAACGCCCGCGCCGTGTGGTGCCAGATCGGGTGATCCCTGGATAGAGTTTTGAACCGAAAATCCCCCTTGCTTTTGGAAGCGGGCTCACGCACGATACACGTGTTACGTGGCACCGACCAGTGCGGCTGGGATTGAGACAGAAAGCCAGACCCCTTCCTGCCCCCTTGCCAGGCGCTAGGGAAGTTTGGAAAGAGAGCTCCAACCCCTTGCTTTCAACTGAGATGCCCGTTGCGGAGAGTCGGCTGTCTTTCAAGTCGGCTCTCTCCGTCTTACTTTCGGGCTCCCAATTGGTGCAGCTGGCTGGAGATTTTTAAGAGAAAGAGATATAGCTCAGAACCCCCCTTTCGGGTTGAGCGGCAGTCCACGGTCTCTCTCACTAACCGGACCAAGAGAAAGGTAAGAAGGAGCGATAGAGAGGAGGGCAGAGAATTCAGTTGCCAGGAGATTTCCACCCCCTTCCCACCAGTGCACTGGATTTTTCCTTTTCCTTATACTCAGGCGTCTTCTATGATGATCCCGGGATCGATGAATAAGCCGGCTGGATCCCTCTTTGCTCCCCGGCTGAACTCCTGGGGCTTTCGATTACCGTCCGGAAGATGGCCGGGGGTCCAAATGATCTTCCCAGGCAAAATGGCCCGGTGCCGGCTGAAGATTTCAGGGCCCCCGGTCAGCAACACGGGAGAACCGCAAAGCCCCACGTTGGGTGCCATCTGTTATGGTAAAATCTGGGTGCGAGGCTGCTCCGCCACCCAGCTCGTCGGACTAAGTCCGCGGGTCCCTGCGGAGGAAAATGAGCTCAGCCGGAGATAGGAGCAAGCTGCAGAAGATCCAAGTTTATTGTGCAACAGGTTCAAGGCGAGATTGAACAGCGAGAAAGGGGTGACATGAACTTTTGAAACTTCCCTCCATGTCCCAGAATACAGTGCAAAATACATCCCAGTTACATCATGAATACATTAAGAAGAGGTTGGGTTACACAGGATTAACATATGGAGGAGGGAGGGGGGAATATGCAGAGCTGGAGATATGCGCAGATAAGCACATCCTGAGTACCAGTGATGAGAAGACAATGGTCCATGTACTGGCATTGCCTGGAGGAAAGGCTTGGCAGGGTGATTTGACAGGATTAGGGTCTTGACACCTTGCTTGAGGGATTATGGAGGACAGGGGAGGTGTCATGGAGTCCTAGAGAAATTGAGCAAATTGGCACGTTGATTTTCTATGAATTTTATAGATTTTAGTCCCTTTTGACATTGACAATTGGAAATAAATGGATATATTGTAGCGAAGAAGAAGGTGAAGAAGACATGCCCCCCCTTCCGTTTCAGGGGATAAAGCCCTTATTATTATTACTACTACTACTGTTATTCTTCTGCTCCTTGGGCCTCCGAGACAGAGAGGGCCTTTCCCTCCTGGCCCCCTTCGCAGACCCCGGCGGATCCCCCAAGGCTGCTTGCCTGGCGTCTCCCAAGGGAGAGGCCTCCTCCGTGGGGCCAACATGGCGAGGAGAGAGGCTGCCCTGCGGAGGCCAAGCCATCATGGCAGGAAGGCGGCTGAGGACCAAAGGTGCCGCCCTCCTTCATCCGGGAGGAGAGACCCCGAGAGCCTGGGACCCCCGAGGCCCACAAGGGAGCCATGGCGTCTCTGGGAGCCGCTGGGGCTCCGGAAAAAACAAAATGGCGTTCCCGCCTATTTCGGAAAAACACCATCTCTTGGCCCTGCTGCCTCCATGGGCTCCTCCTGGGCCTCCCTGGGCATGGGGGGAATCCAGCTGCCCCCAAACAATGAGGGAGAAGAGAAACAGGAAGAGAAGGAAGGAGAAATGAAGGAGAAGCTGGGAGGGGGAGCAGCCATGAGGGAAACTCAGGTGGGAAACTCCCTCAGGAAACCGGGCGAAGGAGAGGAGGAGGCCCAGGGGAATCTGAAAGCGGATTGGCCAACTGTCCAGTGCAGAGGCCTCTGATTGGTCCATCCCTGCTCTGGGGTGGGAAATGGGGTCTCCTGCTTCCATGTGGTTCTGGGAGCCCAGAAGAAACTGGTTTTCTGGCAGGAAACTCGGGGAAAGGATGGCAGGGGTCCCTCTTGCTCTGAACTGGAGTCTGGTACCCTCTCTCCACCATCCTGGTCTTCCCCTTTCTTTTTCAGGCGCCCCCCTCCTGCCCCCCCCCGGTCGCGTGTGCGTTTCCTTCCTCGCCTGGGACTCTTCCTCCTCCGTCTGTCTTCCTGGGATGAGAAGCGGCTGCAGAAGCAGAAAAACCCGTATTTTCGGGAGGGGAGGGGTCTCCTGGCTGGGAAGCCCCCCCCCCGAGCTGGAGGGTGTTTTGGGGGGGGTGTCTTGAGGGAGCCATTTCTGAGCCCAAGGCACCTCCCGCCACTAGGCAGCCTTCGCCTCTTCTCCCTCCCAGCCTTTCCTCGGGATCCAGGAGCCTCGATGCTGGGGGAGAGCCAAGCTAACCCCCCATGGACCCCCCCCCTCTCCCTTGCAGTTAGTCTGGTGGGATGTGGGCTCCTTGGGGCAGAGGGAGGGAAGGGGGACAGCCCCTAGAGCGCAGGCGCAGAAGCAGGAAAACTGAAGGCAGGGAGAGGGAGGGGAGGACTCGGCTTGCCAAGGGTTAAAAGGAGCAGAGCGGGATTCCTAGAGAGGACAGGAAGTGCAGGGGGAGGGGGCAAGGTCCTCCAGAGCAGGAACCCCTCCCTCCCTGCTTTCTTCTCTCTTTTGCAAACGCTTCCTTGGTGCCCCTCCTGGACTCGGGTGAGTCTCCTCTCTCTGCCCCCTGAGGGTGCAATGGGGAGAAGGGGGTCCCAAGGCCGCATGGGGTCCCTGCTCAGATCATGCCTGGGGGGGGAGCCCCCCAAGTCAGGGGGCGGAGAGTCAGGGCAGAGGGAAAAGGAGACGCAGCACTGAAGGGGGCGGAAAAGGGGGCGAAGGGGGCCAAAGCAAGCCGGGGAAGGAAGGGGGCGCCGGGGGGGGAGGGAGGCGCTCCCTGGCTCGCTCCCCCCTAGCCTGGAGGTCAGCAAGGACCTCTTGCTGCTTTAGGTAAACTCGCCACCTTGGGTGTCTGGGGGGGGGAATTGGGGAGCCCAAAATCCCTTCAAAGGAATCCATTACAGTGATCCGATGGAAGCTCCCAGTCCCTGCAAACATTCCAAAATGATTTAGCCCTCTGCACAGCTGATGAAGGGAAAACCCAGGAATCCTTGTCTTGTCTGCCTATGCGGCATCTATCAGAGCCAGTCTTTTTTGTCTGCCAACCCAATCATCTTTATCAGACACTTAGAAGATTATTTCATGCTACTCTTCTAGGGAAGACACCAGACAGAAAAGACAAGAGTCAAGAAATTAGAAAAGAATGTACTACGGCACTGACAAAATAGGAGCTGTATTTTGTACATAGTGGACTTGGGCGTCAACTGAAAAGCTACATTTTAATGTATTATGTCACGATGTTGATTTTGACATTATGAGAATCTGTATCTAATTGTAGAGAAGTAGTTTCTAGTAAATAACTTTGCAATTGTTACTATACGGCCTATTACGTTTACATGCTTTTTCAACTGCAAACATTCCAGTGACAATATTGAAAGGAAATCCTCCCCACCTGCTGGATTTCTGCCTGCCAGAAGGATGAAGGATGTAGAAACCCAGCCAAAAGGGAGGGGGGGACAGTGGGAGAGAGAGCAAGAAATTCTGCTTCTCTTCCTCACAGATCCGCATAACCCCAGGGCACCTTAACAGGATACATTTTTTGGCCTTGGCAGGCGTGCCTATAAATTAAGGAATACAGTCCACCGGTCTGCCATGATTGACTGCATAAGAGCCAACTCCTCGGGCCGAGGTTCCCCCCATAAAACATTTGAGCCCCCCTCCCGTTAATGGGCATTGCCATTCAAATGGTGTGTGCACACTGCATCTTGTGATCAGTTTTGCGGGGCAGGGCTTACTTGGGTCCAGGGGCGTCCAATGGGGAGAATTAAATCCTTAATTAACGGAGATTCTGCCCCCTGACATCAATCCTGGCTATGCCCATGCCTGTCCTCCCTTAATATTTTATTCAAGTTGGCACCCCTAATTGACTGCCGTTCCCTGTGCTGTCCCCTGCTGCTGCCAATATTATTATTATTGTTGTTGTTATTATTATTAAATTTGTATTATGCCCTTCATCCAAAGTTTACAGGGCGATTCACAACATAAAAATGCAAAATGAGAACACCAAATGCATAAAAAACAAAGGCAAACCAATGATCTCTCAGGGCGACTTTTGCATATAGCCCACAAATTCTCGATGGGATTTATGTCTGGGGAATTTCCTGGCCAATCAGTACCTGTATTTGCTGCTCTGTCATGAATTTCTTCACCACTTTTGGTGTGTGATGGGGGCTAGGTCCTGCTGCAACATCCCAGTACTGTCAGGATACTTCTTTTCCAACTCTGGAATAACTCTCTTTCATAGAACCTCAATATATTGGGGCGAGCGCATCATTCCTTCTATTGGCTACAGGTTCTGACACCATCATAACTGACGCATCCCCAAAACATCTTCTTTTGAGGGTGCTTGACAGACTGATCGATGTGGTGTAGAAAACATGCTTTGTTTCAATTCATTTGCACAAGGATGCATCTTACCTCGCATGTCATGTTGCGCATGCCATCTCTTCGCTTCCCTGTGTATGCTGTTCCGTCCTTGGCACTAGCACACACAGTTTCTGCCAGATCATCCTGATGTTTACCATATTCCATCTACACAATCAGTTCACAGACATTGAGTCCATTTTGTGGTGTCTTCAGCCATCTTTCAGGTCCATGCAAGCCATGCCATTCATTACATTTATATCTTTCCCAAACTTGTAAGAGTGATCTTCTTCTTATATGATTGTAAATCCTTTATTTACTTTGCCTTTATCATACCTTGGCTTCTTCCCTTTCCAAATAGATTTTGAAATGTCCTTCTGTCATTTCTTGAAGCATGCTGTATTACTTATTCCCGGCACTGACTGAAATAAAAATAATACTTTTGGCAGTGCGTTCATCTTGATCGCTGCAATTCTCCCTAATAAGGATAAATTCATTCTTCCCCAAATTTCTAGATTCCTTTTTATTTCATTCCAGGTATTTTCATAATTGTCTTAAGTATTTGACTTTTCTATGGATTTCTATTTCTAAATTTTTCTGTAATTCTTTTTTATTTTCTCCTGCTGGATTTTTCACTAACAACTTTGTCTTATCTTTATTCAACTTAAAACCTGCCACTTGTCCATACTCCTGTATTTTTTCTAAAACTTTTGGAAGAGAGTTCTTAGGGTCTTCAACTGTAATTACAAGGTCATCTGCATATGCTTTTAATTTGCATATTCTTTTCCCCACTGTAATACCTCTGATGTTTTTGTCTGCCCTGGCTTCTTTCCTGGGAGACAATTGAAATCTAATATAAGAAACATTATAGATGATAGAATACCTGGAAGTGATAGATGCTGAAAAAAGAGTTTGACAACATCTCATGCGAATTTATGAATAAAGTCCTTGAAGGAATGAGTTTTGGTGAAAATTTTAGTAAGGGGATTCAAGCAATATATTCGGTCTAAAAAGCCAAAATAATTGAAAATCAGGTGGTAACAGAGGAATGTAAGATACAGAAAGGAACATAACAGGAATGTCCTTTCTCACCTTTACTATTCATTCTAGGCTTAGAAGTCCTGACCAGAAACATCAGGCCAAAGTCCAAGGAGATCTGCTCTTGGGTCACTACTGTGCAGACCCTGCCAGCCTTACGAAGTGGGGTGAGGAGCAAACAGAGGAAATTGGAACCACTGGAGATGATTAGAAATGGGGCTTCTGTGGGGGAGGGGCTGCCCCATTTGGGCTTCTCCAGGGGCAGGAGAATATCTAGGGCAGGAGAATCCCTGCAGGGCCTCTGAGGCTGCCTTTGCTTCTTCCTCTCTCCCAGGACCCTGCAGCTCGTTTTGGCTCCTTGACTCCTCAGGAAGGATGAAAGAGACGGATCCTGCAAAGCTAGCGAGGATGGAAGGGGGAAGATGGACGGTTGACCTGGTCAGGTTGTCTCCTGCATCCCTCCCCACAACCTCTGAGCATTCCCTCCCAGGGACCTCCGAGAGATCTGGTGAGTCCCAGGGGAGGGGAGATGGGGACATGGATGGAGCCGTAGAGGTATTGGGGATTCCTCAGCTAGGGGGTGGGGGGAGGCAGGCAGGCAGGCGGATGGAGATGGAGAGCACCTTTTCGGGCTCCCCCACCTGCCTGCCTGCCTGCTCCTTTGTCATCTGCAGGCAATTTGAGCTAGGAATAGGTCACAGCTCCCCGGCCACCACAGCTCTAAATGTCTAAAACCAGTACCGTGATCTGAAAGTCCTCCCAATGCCAGACAACTCACTGATCCATCACGCGGCACTAGAAGCCACGAATAACCTGATCCTGCTTTGCAGATTGAATGCAAATGGGGCCTCCGTGTGTTGCCTTTTTCTTTTCTTTTTTTATAACTCTTCTTTGCTTTTAAAAACAAGGATCATAGGACTAAGAAATGATACAAATATGTAGACTGAGTCTTCTCATGTCATTTGTATATAAAATAGCAGAATAAATTTGCTGGAATATCTATAACATGTTGTCATGGTAACATATTGTCAGCAAAACTACAGTATCTATGACAAAGAATTGTTGGCAATTTTTGTGGCTTTTAAGCAGTGGAGACCCTTCCTGATTGGGGTGCAGCAGCAGATACAGGTGCGTACAGATCACAAGAACTTGGAATACTGGCGGACCGTGCACGTGCTTTTCCAGAGGCAAATCCGCTGGGTTTTTTGTTTTTTGCCAACTTTAACTTTAGGATCCAGTACATCCTGGGAGAGCAGAACGTGAGGGCAGATATCTCGTTATCTCGAAAACCAGAGTACTTGGAGGAAGAAGGAACCCCCCCCCCCCCGTGGCCAGACATATGTTCCAGGAGGACAAATGGACCTGGGGAGGAGCACTAGCAGAAGAAGCAGAACATTGTATGTACCAGGAGAGTCCTTAAGGGTCAGAGTTCTCAAATGAGCTCCATGACAACCCTACTGCTGGGCATTTTGGGCAACACAAGGCCATGTTGTTAGTTACGTGGGATTTTTGGTGGCCCAAAGTAAGGGAGGATGTGCAAGATTATGTGTGAGGATGCGACGTGTCGGAGAGCAAAGAGGGAGAGGGTGGCACCAGTGGGGTTGCTAGAACTCTTGCCCACACCGGGGAGGCCATGGGAGGTGGTGTCCATAGATTTCATGACAGACCTGCCCATGTCCCGAGGTAAGACAGCGGTCATGGTGATGGTGGACCTACTGACCAAGATGTGTCACTTTGTGGCATGTTCCGATGCAGTGACAGTGGAGGAGACCGCCATGTTGTTCGTGGACCACGTCTTCATGGGGCTTCACAGCTGCATGGGGT
Organism: Podarcis filfolensis; assembly: GCF_964270895.1. NCBI lineage: Eukaryota > Metazoa > Chordata > Lepidosauria > Squamata > Lacertidae > Podarcis > Podarcis filfolensis. Next base: position 224,346 of record NC_139605.1, on the reverse strand, counting down.
ACCTGCGAGGGTAATTTTGGACAGTGGAAGGCAGTTCACCTCGCATTTCTGGTGCAAGCTCATGAGTTTGTTGCAGGTAGAGGTGAGCTTCTCGACAGCAAGGCACCCAGAAACCAACGGACAAGCCGAGAGAGCAAATGCCATTTTGCAGCAGGAGTTGCACTGTCACATCAATCAGAGGCAGAATGATCGGGTAGAGAAGCTAGCACTAGCAGAGTTTGCATACAATAATGCTGAGCACGTGTCCACAGGGATGAGTCCCTTTCTTGCCAATTACGGGTGCCATCCCAGGGCCAGGGGAGGAGGCTTGGCGTGTGCCGGCCGCGGAGCAATTCGCGGAGGAGATGGAGGCCATACACCAACAGCACAAGATGAACTTGGAGAGCTTGCAGGGCAGCAGCTGAAGGAGCAAAAAGGGTTTTCTTGTGTGTGTTTCTTGTGGCTGATTAGCTGTTCTCCCTGTGCAAAGGTCTGAGGGGGCAGGGTTTCTGTTGAGGTAGGTGATTAGCTGTGGGAGGAGCTTATCAGAGCTTGCAGGGCAGCAGCTGAAGTAGGAGCAAAAGGGGTTTTCTTGTGCAGTTTGATCCATCTTTTATGATTTAGGGGAGCTAGTTTGATTTAGGGGAGCTAGTCTCAAACGTTTGTTGGGGGAGACCTAGGTTTTTTTGGGGGGGAGTTACTTGTCCTGTCTTCACGCTTTTTATGATGGAGGACCGCTGTAGTCACCCCCAACAACACGTTCTCAAGATGGAGGGTGAGGGAACAGCTGCAGTCGCCTGCGGTTCCTGCACAATGTTTGCCATCTTGCCAAAGGTTGCAGGCAGCTTTACCTGTAGCAATTGCATGTTGATTGCCCTCTTACAAGACAAAGTCCAGCAACTGGAGGAACGTGTAGCTACGCTTCAAAGAATTAGAGAGCTGGAGCTCTTCTTGGAAGCAACAGAGCACACCGTCTCCACCAAGGAGGAGACAGGGGACTCCCCTGAGAAGGAGGCTAGTTCACCAACACAGGAGCCAGATATATGGAGAAACATGACTCAAAGAAGTAGGAGGCCCAGGATTCGCTCTGATTGTTTAGAAATACACAATCGCTTTGAGGTCCTCTCCCCTAGCATGGAAGACGAAGAGCAGACTCCATTTGAGGATCTCTCCCTCATTACAGTCGATCAGGTATATGAAGACGAGCAGCAAAGTCAGTCCTCAGGGAATGTGCAGGCGACCTTGGAACGGACAGCTCACGGAAGAACCCCGACCAGACCTAAGAGGAGGCGTGTAGTGGTGATAGGGGATTCCCTACTGAGGGGAACAGAAGCAGCGCTCTGTGGGCCTGACAAGATGTCTCAGGAAGTGTGCTGTCTCCCCAGGCTAAGATCCAAGATCTAACTGAACGACTGCAAGGAATCATAAAACCCACTGACAAATACCGCTTCCTCTTGGTTCATGTGGGAACCAATGACACTACAAGCAATAGCCTCCAGAAGATCAAAAGAGACTACGAGGCTCTGGGCAGGAAATTGAAGCAATTAAATGCACAAATTGTCATCTCATCTGTCCTCCCAGTTCAACGACGTGGCCCAGGGAGAGAGGGAAAAATAGTGGAAGTGAACAGCTGGCTTCGCAAATGGTGTAAACAGGAACGGTTTGGATTCTTAGATCACGGACTGCAGTTTCTTAAAGATGGACTTCTGGCAAGTGATGGGCTGCACCTCACAACACTTGGGAGGAATGTTTTTGCCAAAAAACTCAGAAACGTCATCAGGAGGGCTTTAAACTGACTAATGTGGTGGAGGGAGACAGTGCTCCTGAAGGTAGGAGTCTATCAATTGATGAAGATGATCATCCCAATGTCATAGACCAAATGGAGCAAACAGCACGCAGACCTAATGGTGGAAGGAAAAAAATCCTTAAATAAGAGACATGGGGGAATGATTAATGGACTTCAATGTCTGTACACTAATGCGCAAAGCATGGGATATAAACAAGATGAGCTTGAGCTCTTGGTACAGCAAACTAAATATGACATAATAGGCATCACTGAAACCTGGTGGGATAAGTCCCACGATTGGAATGGAATAATGGAGGGATACAATCTATTTCAGATAAATAGACCAGACAAGAAAGGAGGAGGAGTGGCGTTATATGTCAGGGATGTGTATACCTGTGAAGAGACCCAAGATTTAGAACCTCAAAGCCAAAGTGAGAGCATTTGGGTCAAAATTAAGGGAGAGAAGAATAACAGTGACCTCATTGTGGGAGTTTACTATAGATCCCCAAGCCAAACGGAGGACATAGATGATGCCTTCCTGGAACAGATGGCCAAGCATGCAAAAGGAAGGGAGATAGTAGTAATGGGGGACTTCAATTACCCGGATATTTGTTGGATGTCAAACTCAGCCAAGAGCATAAGGTCAAACAGATTCCTCACTGGCCTTGCAGACAACTTCATTGTCCAGAAAGTGGGAGAAGCAACAAGAGGAACAGCCATTTTAGATCTGGTCCTAACCAATGTTGATGACCTGGTTAGTGGGGTAGAAGTGGAAGGATCATGAGGCACGAGTGATCATGCTCTTCTGAAGTTTACTATACAGCGGAAAAGAGCAGCCAAGCATACTAGGACTCAATTTCTTGACTTTAAGAAAGCCGACTTCATAAAACTTAGGGAAGTGCTGGGTGAGATCCCATGGACAGTAATACTAAAAGGAAAGGGAGTTCATGATGGCTGGGAGTTTGTTAAGAGGGAGATAGTAAAAGCACAACTTCAGGCAATACCAATGAGACGGAAACATGGAAGGTGCCTAAAGAAGCCAGGGTGGCTATCTAAAGAACTTTTAACTGAGTTAAGATTTCCCAATTTTGAACCAATCAGTTGTTCCCTATCCAGTTCTAACTGTATCTTCTTGTCCCACATAGAGATTTCTCAGGAGACAGATGAGGTGATCAGGCACTCCCATTTCTTTGAGAACTTGCCATAGTTTGCTGTAGTCGACACAGTCAAAGGCTTTTGCATAGTCAATGAAGCAGAAGTAGATGTCTTTCTGGAACTCTCTAGCTTTCTCCATAATCCAGGGCATGTTTGCAATTTGGTCTCTGGTTCCTCTGCCTCTTCTAAATCCAGCTTGCACTTCTGGGAGTTCTTTTTTTATATATATATAAAATATTTATTGAAGTTTTCAAAAAATTTAAAGAAAAACAAAACACACACAAAAAAACAAAAAAAAACCAAAAACAAACATATACCTTTCAATAACATTTTTCCTTGACTTCCCCACATCTCCCCTTCTTGTATTCCAATTCAATTTTTAATTCAACAAGTTCCTATCCCCAAATTTTACCTTATTATGTTTAAGTCCTTTTTGTTTAACCAATTTTAACATAAATCTCAATCTTGATACATCAAATCTTATTCTTAATACCTTTTTCTAAAGTCGACCCCAATTCCATTTCACGATTTCCCCATTTTAATCTAGAATAGCAAAACAAATTATTTACAAAAAAGAAAAAAGAAAGAATATATTTGTACCGCCTTTGGATACCCAAAGCCCCACTCCCCACTTTTCCTGGTTTCAATCTCCAACCAATGTCCATCAATCCATCTGGTATCAGCCTGGTGATCTCACATCCGAGGCCCTTAAGTCTCTCTCCTTTCCTCTCTGCCGGTTTTTTTGATAGTCCTTTATGTTAAACGCCAAATCTCGGAGAAGCTCTGTCCCCATAAGGTCCATACTTCTTCCTGCCAGGCCTCCATATTTAAAATTGTAATCCAAATCTTGTTTTTTACTTCTTTTAAGTCCAAATGTCCCAGAAACTCCTGCTTCCACTTTGATCAGATTTGTCTTTTCCTTTAAATCCATCTTTACAGGCCTTTGGCCTGCCAGGTCTCCATAGTTATGATTGTAATCCAAATCTTGTTTTTTGCTTCTTTCTTTAATCCTCTGCTGCATTATAGCTCCTCCTTCCTTTCCCTCTAAGTTGTCATGTGTAGCTTCTTCAAATTTCTCAAATTCCTTTTCTTGTTCAGCTGCAAGAGTTTTTAGTTCAAGGGCACAGTCTTTTTGTTCTGGTACAGAGACTTGAGTCAAGTCCCTTCCAATTTCCGCAGGTTTGTTTGCTTTTTCATTCAATATTGTAACATTTTTAGCCAAAACAGTGCTTTGTTCATGAAGTTTTCCCAGGCTACGAAAGATCTTCTCAAGTGCCGTCTGTATTTTCCCACTTACAGCCATTCTGTAATGTCCCAGAGCCCCCTCTAGGGGAGTACTGGTTACTTAGTATTCCTTCCAGTTGTAAATCCAAAAGTCCTTTATTTTCCTTGATTTTCGACAATTTGTTACCTAAATGTAACAAATATGACCAGCCGAGGCAATAGAAACAAAGTTCTCTCTCTTTTTTTCCCCTCTCAGCTTTGACAGCTAGTTTGACAGCTGTCAAAGTCTTTTAAATCTCTCCAACAGGCTCCCTCGCGGATCGCTCCCGGGTCCTGGGGGAGGGGTAACAATCCACTTTCAGAATTAACTCTTATCCTCCAGCACATTCACTTAAACTGCCAAAACGTGAAATTAGTTACTTTTGACTTCTCACGAAGAAGTTGTTCTTTTCAACCTTAGTTATCTAGTCCTTGCTTTAAAATGTTTACAAGCGGGGGAGACGGACTTCCTCTTTGCGCCTTCCCCGCTCGTGCCGAATCAAAAAAGGGGATTTTTAATATCCAATTTCCGTAATACTCACGGGTTGTTACTTTTAGTCCAAATTTCAAAGGAAGAAGTCAGCGCTCTCCAACCATGGCATGCGGCTTCGCTTCGCGGAGACGGGTAGACAGCTCTCAGCTCCGCGCCGCTCACCCCCGGTATGTTCCGGAGCCTTTAAAAAGGCTCCTTTGCAGCGGGGGGGGGGCGCAAATGGAGCCCGCCAAGCCTTCAGTTCACAGGCTTCCCCGCCTGTGATTTTTTTCGGGTCCCCGCTTCGCCGTAGCGGTAGAACCCTGGCTCCACGAAGCAGATTTCCTCCGGAGATCGGAGGAAATCCGCCATTACAGTTGCTGGCGCTGACCGGAAGTCGGCACTGCCCTTCTTTGGGATTGGGATTTAAACTGATCTTCTCCAATCCTCTGGCCACTGCTGAGTTTTCCACACTTGCTGCCATATTGAGTGTAGCACCTTAACAGCATCCTCTTTTAAAGTTTAAAATAGTTCAGTTGGAATATCATCACTTCCACTGGCCTTGTTATTAGCAATGCTTTCTAAATAATAAGGATAATAAGAATAATAAGAATAATAATTATTTATTTATTGTTGCTGTTTAGTCGTTTAGTCGTGTCCGACTCTTCGTGACCCCATGGACCAGAGCACGTCAGGCACTCCTGCGAGCCTCCATCCATAGTTCTTCAATCCTTAAACCTGTTCCTCACTTCCACTGTGTATTCATAAGGGATTTGATTTAGATTGTATCTTACCGGCCCAGTGGTTTTTCCTACTTTATTCAGTTTAAGCTTGAATTTTGCTATAAGAAGCTGATGATCTGAGCCACAGTCAGCTCCAGGTCTTGTTTTTGCTGACTGTATAGAGCTTCTCCATCTTTGGCTGCAGAGAATATAATCAATCTGATTTCGATGTTGCCCATCTGGTGATGTCCATGTGTAGAGTCGTCTCTTGTGTTGTTGGAAAAGCGTGTTTGTGATGACCAGCTTGTTCTCTTGACAGAACTCTATTAGCCTTTGCCCTGCTTCGTTTTGATCTCCAAGGCCAAACTTGCCAGTTGTTCCTTTTATCTCTTGATTCCCTACTTTAGCATTCCAATCCCCTATAATGAGAAGAACATCCTTCTTTGGTGTCACTTCTATAAGGTGGTGTAAGTCTTCATAGAATTGGTCAATTTCAGTTTCTTCAGCACCAGTGGTTGGTGCATAAACTTGGATTACTGTGATGTTAAAAGGTCTGCCTTGGATTCGTATTGAGATCATTCTATCATTTTTGAGATTGCACCCCAGTACAGCTTTTGCCACTCTTTTGTTGACTATGAGGGCCACTCCATTTCTTTTACAGGTTTCTTGCCCACAGTAGTAGATATGATAGTCATCCGAACTGAATTCGCCCATTCCCATCCATTTTAGTTCACTGATGCCCAGATGTCAATATTTATTCTTGCCATCTCATTTTTGACCACATCCAACTTACCAAGGTTCATGGTTCTTACATTCCAGGTTCCTATGCAATATTTTTCTTTACAGCATTGGACTTTCCTTTCGCTTCCAGGCATACCCGCAACTGAGCGTCCTTTCGGCTTTGGCCCTGCCGCTTCATCAGCTCTGAATCTACTTGTCCTTGTCCTCCGCTCTTCCTCAGTAGCATGTTGGACGCCTTCCGACCTGAGGGGCTCATCTTCCAGCGGCATAACTTTTATATGCCTGTTGTCTTTGTCCATGGAGTTTTCTTGGCAGGGATACTGGAGTGGCTTGCCGGATCGTCCTCCAGGTGGATCACGTTAGGTTAAAACTCTCCACTATGACCTGTCCATCTTGGGTGGCCCTGCACGGCATAGTTCATAGCTTCTCTGAGTTATTCAAGCCCCTTCGCCACGGCAAGGCAGGGATCCATGAAGGGGAAAATATCAATTATGTTTCTCATTTTATTGTGCATGTGTCTGCCTGGTAAGTAGCCAGCCTGATCTCTGTGTATTATTTCATTCAATATATTTTATAATCATTATTGAACAATGATATAGGTCTATAATTTTTCATTAGTGTTGGATCTGCTCCTTGTTTGGGTATCAGTGTGATAAATGCTTCTCCCCATGATTTTGGTATTCTTCCTTCTTTTAAAATTCCGTTCAGTACTGTTTCATTGGTTCTGATAATATATCTTCTAACTTCTTATAAAATGCCGCCGATAATCCATCTGTACCTGGGGACTTTCCTATCTTTGCTTTTGAGATTGATTGCTGCACCATCTGCTATTCTTGGGAGTCTATTTTGTGCTATGTATCATTCCATTTCCTCTTAGTCTTCTTCTTCTTCATGGTAAAATTTCCTATAGTAATTTAATTTTTCTTTGCATATTTCTTTAGGATCTTCAATTATTATTCATTTCTCACTTACTCTCTCTTTTTGCATTTTCTTTAATTGCCACGCAAGTAGCCTACCTGATTTTTTGGAACCACTGGAGAGGTATAGAAATGGGGCTTCTGTTGGGAAGGGGCTGCCCCATTTGTGCTTCTCCCAGGGCAGGAGACTATCTAGAGCAGGAGAATCCCTGCAGGGCCTCTGAGGCTCCCTTTGCTTCTTCTTCTCTCCCAGGACCCTGCAGCTCGTTTTGGCTCCTTGACTCCTTGGGAAGGATAAAAGGGACAGATTCTGCAAACCTAGTGAGGATGGAAGGGGGAAGATGGACGGTTGACCTGGTCAGGTTGTCTCCTGCATCCCTCCCCACACCTTCTGAGCGTTCCCTCCCAGGGACCTCTGAGAGATCTGGTGAGTTCCAAGGGAGGGGAGATGGGGACATGGATGGATGGAGAGTGAAGAGGGGAAGCTCTCTGGCCAGAAATGAGATAAAGCAGGGATTTTGCTGTGGGTGGGGCCCCCAACATATTGGGAGGCTTCCCCTCCAGCCAGAAAATCCCTGCAGGGCCTCTGAGGCTCCCTTTGCTTCTTCCTCTCTCCCAGGACCCTCTAGCTTGTTTTGGCTCCTTGACTCCTCAGGAAGGATGACAGAGACAGATCCTGCAAACCTAGCAAGGATAGGAGGGGGAAGATGGACGGTTGACCTGGTCAGGTTGTCTCCTGCATCCCTCCCGACAACCTCTGAGCGTTCCCTCCCAGGGACCTCTGAGAAATCTGGTGAGTCCCAGGGGAGGGGAGATGGGGATGTGGAGGGATGGAGCCAGAGAGGTATTGGGTCTTGCTCAGCTTGGGGGTGGGGGGGGCAGGCAGGCGGATGGAGATGGAGAAGGGGAGCACCTTTTCGGGCTCCTCCACCTGCCTGCCTGCTCTTTTTGTCATCTGCAGGCAATTCGAGCTAGGAATAGCCCGACCAACGCGATGATTTGGCAGCTCAAAATGTCTAAAACAAGTTCTGTGATCTGAATGCCCTGCCAATGTCAGACAACTCACTGATTAAAAAAGGATGTGTACAAAAAATGGAAAAGGGGGGAAACCACCAAAGAGGAATTCAAACAAATAGCCAGCACGTGTAGACACAAAGTCAGAAAAACTAAATCACAGAATGAACTCAGGCTTGCTAGAGAGGTTAAAAGCAACAAAAAAGGCTTTTATGGGTATGTTCGTAGCAAAAGGAAGAAGAAAGAAACAGTGGGGTCACTCAGAGGAGAAGATGGTGAAATGCAAACAGGGGACACAGAAAGGGCTGAACTCCTCAATGCCTTCTTTGCCTCAGTCTTCTCCGATAAAGAAAACAATGGCCGACCTGAAGAATTTGGAGCAAATGATTCAGCAGAGGAAACACAGCCCAGAATAACTAAGGAGATAATACAAGAATACTTGGCTAGTCTAGATGTATTCAAGTCTCCAGGGCCAGATGAACTGCATCCAAGAGTATTAAAAGAACTGGCAGATGTGATTTCAGAACCACTGGCAGTCATCTTTGAGAATTCCTGGAGAACAGGCGAAGTCCCGGCAGACTGGAGGAGGGCAAATGTTGTCCCTATTTTCAAAAAGGGGAAAAGAGAGGACCCAAATAATTACCGCCCAGTCAGTCTGACATCAATACCAGGGAAGATTCTGGAGCAGATCATTAAGCAAACAGTCTGTGAGCACCTAGAAAGGAATGCTGTGATCACCAATAGTCAGCATGGATTTCTGAAAAATAAGTTATGTCAGACTAACCTGATCTCATTTTTTGACAGAGTTACAAGCCTGGTAGATGAAGGGAACGCAGTGGATGTAGCCTACCTTGATTTCAGCATGGCATTTGACAAGGTGCCCCATGATATTCTTGTAAAGAAGCTGGTAAAATGCGGTCTTGACTATGCTACCACTCAGTGGATTTGTAACTGGCTGACTGACCGAACCCAAAGGGTGCTCATCAATGGTTCCTCTTCATCCTGGAGAAGAGTGACTAGTGGGGTGCCACAGGGTTCTGTCTTGGGCCCGGTCTTATTCAACATCTTTATCAACGACTTGGATGATGGACTCAAGGGCATCCTGATCAAATTTGCAGATGACACCAAACTGGGAGGGGTGGCTAACACCCCAGAGGACAGGATCACACTTCAAAACGACCTTGACAGATTAGAGAACTGGGCCAAAACAAACAAGATGAATTTTAACAGGGAGAAATGTAAAGTATTGCACTTGGGCAAAAAAAATGAGAGGCACAAATACAAGATGGGTGACACCTGGCTTGAGAGCAGTACATGTGAAAAGGATCTAGGAGTCTTGGTTGACCACAAACTTGACATGAGCCAACAGTGTGACGCGGCAGCTAAAAAAGCCAATGCAATTCTGGGCTGCATCAATAGGAGTATAGCATCTAGATCGAGGGAAGTAATAGTGCCACTGTATTCTGCTCTGGTCAGACCTCACCTGGAGTACTGTGTCCAGTTCTGGGCACCACAGTTCAAGAAGGACATTGACAAACTGGAACGTGTCCAGAGGAGGGCAACCAAAATGGTCAAAGACCTGGAAACGATGCCTTATGAGGAACGGCTAAGGGAGCTGGGCATGTTTAGCCTGGAGAAGAGGAGGTTAAGGGGTGATATGATAGCCATGTTCAAATATATAAAAGGATGTCACATAGAGGAGGGAGAAAGGTTGTTTTCTGCTGCTCCAGAGAAGCGGACACGGAGCAATGGATCCAAACTACAAGAAAGAAGATTCCACCTAAACATTCGGAAGAACTTCCTGACAGTAAGAGCTGTTTGACAGTGGAATTTGCTGCCAAGGAGTGTGGTGGAGTCTCCTTCTTTGGAGGTCTTTAAGCAGAGGCTTGACAACCATATGTCAGGAGTGCTCTGATGGTGTTTCCTGCTTGGCAGGGGGTTGGGCTCGATGGCCCTTGTGGTCTCTTCCAACTGTATGATTCTATTATTCTATGATCCTGCTTTGCAGTTTGAATGCAGATGGGGCCTCTGTGAGTTGTCTTTTTCTTTTTGGAATAACTATTTGCTTTTAAAAACAAGGAACATTCTGTCAGGCTTGTTGTTTTTGCTTCTGTTTGCATTTGATTGACCAAAGAGATGACTGACCTTGGAGATGGAGTGGATTCCAGGGTTGAGCCAGAACAAAATCCATTCCAGATAAAAGCCAAACAATATGTCAGTTAATACCAGCCAACAAAGACAGTGAAAACTATAGAAAAGCCCCACATCTAACTATTTTTAGTTATTCCTCTATCACAGGCATTCATTAACTTTGTTCAATGATCTGGAGCTCCATTTCTTCTTGAGGCTCTAATTCGTTGCTCTCTTCATTGCAGGTGGTGATGAATTAAAAGAGAAGAACAAGGGGGAGCACAACAGAATCCACATAGTGGAGAAGTCATATAAATATTCAGAGTGTGGAGATAACGTCCGTCAGAGCTCCCAGTCCACCTCCCGTCAAAGAAGGAGCTTGGTTCAGAGTGATAGCCTCACTTCACACGAAAGAAGTTACAGTGGAGAGAAATTGTATCAGTGCAGAGAATGTGGAAAGAGCTTCGGTAAACGCCGGAATTTCACTTTCCATCAAAGAATTCATACCGGGGAGAAACCCTATCAGTGCTTTGAATGTGGGAAAAGCTTCAGTCAGAGGCACAGTCTCACTTCCCATCAAAGAATTCATACAGGGGAGAAACCCTTTCAGTGCCTGGAATGTGGGAAGAACTTCCGGGAGCGGATGAAGCTCACTTCACATCAGAGAATTCATACAGGGGAGAAACCCTATCAGTGCTTCGAATGCGGGAAGAACTTCAGGCACAGTAGTACTCTCACTTCACATCAGAGAATTCATACAGGGGAGAAACCCTATCAATGCTTGGAATGTGGGAAGAGCTTTCGTAAGAAAGGTGTTCTTGCTTTGCATAGAAGAGTCCATGCAGGGGAGAAACCCTATCAGTGCTTGGAATGTGGAAAGAGCTTCACTGATAGCTCCAGTCTCACTTCCCATCACCGAATTCATACAGGGGAGAAACCCTATCAGTGCTTGGAATGTGGAAAGAGCTTCAGTCACAGCCACCATCTGACTTCCCATCGAAGACTTCATACAGGGGAGAAACCCTATCAGTGCTTGCAGTGTGGAAAGAGCTTCACTAATAGCTCCCATCTGACTTCCCATCGAAGAATTCATACAGGGGAGAAACCCTATCAGTGCTTGCAATGTGGGAAGAGCTTCAGTCAGGGACACAGTCTCACTTCCCATCAAAGAATTCATACAGGAGAGAAACCCTATCAGTGCTTCGAATGTGGGAAGAACTTCCGGGAGCGGATGAAGCTCATTTTGCATCAAAGAACTCATACAGGGGAGAAACCCTATCAGTGCTTCGAATGTGGAAGGAGCTTCACTGATAGCTCCAGTCTCACTTCCCATCACAGAATTCATACAGGGGAGAAACCCTATCAGTGCTTCGAATGTGGAAGGAGCTTCACTAATAGCTCCAATCTCACTTGCCATCGCAGAATTCATACAGGGGAGAAACCCTATCAGTGCTTGGAATGTGGAAAGAGCTTCAGTCGGAAGGATAGTCTCACTTCCCATCAAAGAATTCATACAGGAGAAAAACCCTATCAGTGCTTCGAATGTGGGAAGAACTTCCGGGAGGGGACAAAGCTCACTTTGCATCAAAGAACTCATACAGGGGAGAAACCCTATCAGTGCATGGAAGGTGGAAAGAGCTTCACTCATAGCTCCCATCTCACTTGCCATCAAAGAATACATACAGAGGGGAAACAAAAAAAGAGAAATAAAACAAAAAATATTAAACAACCCTTACAAAATACAATTGTATAGAAAAGAAAAGGGAGGGAGAAGATACACTATAAATACTGTTTATGACCTTTGTATCATATATATCATATCATTCGTCAACACATAGAAAGGCAGGCTCCCCCACTTCTCCCCTGTGTGACCCCCTCTTCTCCCCGTATCCCACCCTGAGAGATCCTTCCTTCCCTGCGTTCCTTGCAGGTCCCTCGCACCTCCAACTGTCCTCTTCCTGTGTGTGTCCTCCTAAATTCAAAATAAAGAATCTTAATATAAAAAAAATACAAAAAATAGATGATGATGTTAATGATAATAATAATTTATTTATACCCTTCCCATCTGGCTGGGTTTCCCCAGCCACTCTGGGCAGCTTTCAACAAAATATTAAAATACAGTAATCCATCAAATATTAAAAGCTTCCCTAAACAGGGCTGTTGGATTATTGCCTGAGTCCGGCACGTTTCCTCTGCGCGTAAATTCTTCCAGGCAGCAGCAGAGCGAGCAGCGAGTGCTTTCCGTGTGAGATAAAGGAAAAGTCCGCACACTGTTTCTTCTATCTAAACACCACTTACCCCAAACACAGACCTTCACAGAACTCCCCATCAGCGAGGTTCCAGGCAGAGGGACAGTATTTCAATGCAACTAATCCAGCCCGAACACTCTGACACACATGCTGGAAACAGATGTCTAGGTGCTTGGTCCTGGCCTTAAACTGCTCAGATTCTGCCAACTTCAGACAGCTGATTATCTTCCAAAACAGTGACAGGCATACAACTCTCTCCGCAGATCTCTTGAACCAAACACACATAGAACTCCAGTTCCCTGCAAATCTCAGAAAGCGCACTGAACTCAGCCTCAGTAGATGAGAGCGCTATGAGACTTTGCTTTCGGGAACTCCACCCAACCAAAGAGCTCCCAAATCTTACCACCCTACTGGACACGGACTTCCTATCTGCCAGATTCACCCAATCGCTGTCTACCCAGCACGTCAGCTTGATGTTGCCCTTAACTGACAGCTTAAGGCAGAAGTCTTTGGTATCTTGCAGGTAATGCAGGACCCGTTTGATGCCATTCCAGGCTTGCACACTTGGGCTTGAAGCTTCCCGGCTGAGCAGATTAATAGCAAACGCTATGTCAGGTCTGTTCCACTGGGATAGATACAATAGGCTACCCAGAGCTGACTGAAAGAGCTCAGTATTTTCGAACGCAGCACTTTCTACTTGCTGATTGTCTTTCACATAGCTAGTCTCCATGGGTGTCCTAACTCTTGCACACTCAGACATTCGGAGCTTCTCAAGCAGTTGTTCAATCTTACCCGTTGTGAGGGAGAACACACCCAGAGACTCCATTGAGCTCATCTCCTTCTGCATCTCCTCATGCCCTTTGCTGGCTTCTTCCTGAGGCAGTTTCTGAACCTCCTCAAAAGTTTCAGGTTCACACTGAGCCACACCAACCCACACACTTGTGGCTTCAAACCTGTCAGGCAGTTTACCCATCGTGGCTCGGATTGATCTCAGCGTGAGCTCTGGTACCCCCTCTGACCCACTAGGGCCAGCTAGACCATCCCCAGTGTCAGAGAACTCCCCCTCTGACCTGCTGCGTCTTTTGAACCTTACAGCTGGACCTGTGGGCAAGGACAGCTCACTCTTTGGCTCAGACTTGACAGTAGCCTTTGGAGGGGTTCTGGGCCACTCCTGCTCTGGCCTCTCCTGCTCTGGACTCTGTTCTTCACCAACAGGATCAGTTCCCTCCTCTTCCTCCTCATCTGAGTCAAGAAACTGTTCTGAAAGAACATCTGGGTTACCATGGATGCGTGCCCACCCACTTTGCTCACAAAACTCAGCACTGCTGCTCACAAGCAGCCGGGACTGGTTGCCATCAGGATATGCAAACCGCCACCCTCTGGTCCCTGGTTCATATCCCAAAAATATCATTTTCCTGGACCTTGGGCCACCCTTTCTGCATTTGGCCTTTGGGATGAGGACCCAAGCGTCACAGCCAAAAACACGTAAGAAATGCACTTTGGGCTTCTTGCCGTGCAGCAGAAAATAGGGCGTGTCCCCTACAGCTGAATTAAACACGCAATTCTGCGTGAACGCAGCAGCCTTCCAACACGCAGCCCAAAAGCGCTGTGGGAGTCCTGCGTCAAAAAGCATGGCAGCCACAGCCTCTTGCAGTGTTCTGTTCTTACGTTCAGCGACACCATTCTGTTGAGGACTGGGTGGTGCTGTCAACCTGTGACTGATTCCCTTCTGGAGGAAGAAATTCTGCAGGGCAGACCCAGTAAACTCCGCCCCTCTATCACTCTGAAAGCTAATCAATTTTGTAGAATATTTCAACTCTGCCAATGTGATCCAATCTTTAATCAGTGCAGCAGCTTCCCCTTTGTGTTTAATTGAAAGAACCGAGGAGGTCCTCGAAAAATCATCCAAAAGAAGCAAAATGTACTTGGACCCACCCAGACTCGCTACTGGCATTGGGCCACACAAATCTGCATGGAGTAGCTCAAAGGGCTTGCTTGTCTCTCTGCTAGACCTGGGATATGAGCATGTTTTTACCCTGGATTGCTTACAGGCTCTGCAATCTAAAAACTTATCACATCCCTTTAATTTACACCCCTCTGTACACTCTGGGGCTTTTTTGACATAATTCCAACAAGAATGCGCCAGTCTTCGACGCCATAAATGAGCGCACCCATCGTGTGGCGGGACGTTTGCGCACTCGCCTGTGTTACCTCAGGGGGGTCATCATCTGCAATAGGCATCTCAACCACAAACAGCTTATTCTTGCATTCAACACTGAACAGGTGTTTCCCATCCCTGGAATTTCTGGAACCACAAAAGCCTGAACCTCATGGTCCAGGAATGAACAGTACAGAGTCCCAGACTGAGTCAGTGGGCGCCTGCTTCCATCTGCCAGTGACACAAATCTTCCACTTTGCACAGTCTTGCAGTTCCGAAGAAGACCCTCGTTCAAGCTTGCCAAATTCCGTGACAAGTCAATAAACCGTCAATGTGAGGCAACTGCGAAACCTCCATGGCCATTACAATATGGGACATGGCTTTCTGATCATATTTTGCTGCGCCAGCAGCCCTTTCCACTTCGGCCGTATTGGCCCCTGCAGCTGCCAGTACTGGATCGGCTTGGGGGCACCCCCAGAGCTGCTTGCCCATTAACCAGTAACGAATCTGGTGAGACCAGTCGTCCCAATTGTGGCCATTTAGCCTTTCAAAAGGCACATTGAAAGATTCATGAGATTGCTGCTGTGCCACCTTCCTGGGGCTTTAAGCTTACTGACGCTTTCTGCCGGCCAGTGCTTGAAAGATGCTTCCTGCAGCAAGCTCCACTTTCACCAGCGAAACCACGACTGCCTCAGCTTCAGGCAGGATCTCAGAGCTGGACTTTGCTTCTCACACTCAGCACAAAAACGTACAGCCAGAACCGCTTGGATTACTGCCTGAGTCCGGCGCGTTTCCTCTGCACATAAATTCTTCCAGGCAGCAGCAGAGTGAGCAGCGAGTGCTTTCCGTGTGAGATAAAGGAAAAGTCCGCATGCTGTTTCTTCTATCTAAACAGCCTTTATTTACATCAGTAGGTAAAATAACAAACAACTCCACCAGCGCTCGGTCACATGCTGTGTCTCTCTCTCCCAGACAAAAGTGAAACTGTTTCACACAGACAAAGAACCTGCAGCTTCTGTGTACGTAGGAAGCTCCTCCCCAGATGTAGGAAATTCAGGAGGTTAACCCTATAACCACCACACTCCACAAGGGCTGCCTTCAGATGTCTTCAAAAAGTCTGGTAGTTGTTTTTTTCTTTGACATCTGCTGGGAGGGGGTTCCACAGGGCAGGTGCCACTACCGAGAAGGCCACTACCAAAAAGGAAACTCCGATCTCCATCTGAAAATCATCTGTTGCAACAATTATTCATAATTTGCACTCCAGAATAAACCCAGCTGCATTTAGTATCCAGCCTTTTTCCTCCTCTTCACCAAGATGACACTTTCCGTACATTTCCCTTAACCAAATCTTAACAAACTCCCTTAACCAAATCTTAACCAACTCAGACAATGCAATATGACTCTTATAAGGATCGTCTAATAATCCAAATTAGTACTTCTCCAGTTTCTAGGTCCAGTTTCTATAAAGCCTTTTAAAAACTGTTCCAACAAATCTCAACCAAGTCACAATGGAAAATTCTGGTCTCTTATAATGTTCATCCAATCCTGCTTCCTCTTCTTTCTTTTCCTAATCTTTGGACATTTTAATCCACTGGGGATGGGGAAGCAGGCATCTTAATTCCCTTTCCTCAAACGAGATCATAGCTTGCCTTGTTCACCATTTCCGGAGTTGCTTTGCATTCTCTGCCTCTCATTCCCACACCAGCTCAGCCCAACCTCCTCTTTCCCTGGGGCTCTTTCTCTTTCCTCCTGCTCTTCCCTCGCCTGCTCAACACAACCTTCTGCCTCACCCAGCGACTCCTTTCCAGCTTATGACCCACACATTCCCCTCCGTCTCTTTTTCTGGGTCTTCAATGCCAAGGCGCTGCAGAAGCTTCTTTGGAGTGGATGCATCTGGTTCCCAATAAATCACGCAGAGGCAAAGTTCATTGGCAAAAGAAGAAGGTTTCTCAGCCTTTTCAAGGGATCCTTATTAAACTTGGGAATGTCTGCATGTGATCCCATCTCTACAGCTGAGAAAAACACCACAGAGAAGGTGGGCTGGAGCCTGAAAGGCGAAAGCATTGGCCTCGAACGCAGGCCTCAGGAACGCTTTCCCCCATGGAGACCTGGGATCCCTTCTTCTGAAGAGACCTCCGAGGAGGAAGCCAGGGCGGATCAGTCCCTGGACCGTGGAGGCGATTCCAAGTGCTCCGTTCCACACACTTCCCCTCCATAATGAGGGGCTGAATATTCAATTTACATTTCCTAAAGTCCACAAGAATCTCTTTTGTTTTCTTTCAGCTAAGGAGGAAGTTGTTTTTCCTGCACCCCTCCCCCAACTGCTCAACATCCTTCCTTTTTTTATTATTATTTTATTTTCAATGCAGAATCATAACAAAAATTACAAACATTGAATCCAAAATAATACTATACAAACAAAAATCCCCAGAACATATAGGAAAAAAAACAGAAAACGGAAAAAAAAACAAAAACGAAAAAGCACACATCTACAGAAAAAAAAACCATTATCATTACGTACATAAACACAAATTGACTTCCTTTCTTTATTCTGAGACCTCAAAAAATTTACTCTTACTGTATTGTTGTGTCTAGCTAGATTACTTCCACCTTGGTACTTTTTTTTTTTAACACCATTTTTCTTTTTCTTTAACCCTGTAAAGCATCATTCATTACATACCAATATACTAACTCCAGAACAATGTTTTTTCATATACTCTTTAGCACAACCCCATTCTTTTAATAATTTCTGGTCCGATTGTCCCCTTATGTAAGCTGTGAGTCTTGCCAGATTTATGTATTCACAAAATTTAATTTGCCAATCTTTCACTGATGGAATTTTTCTGCCTTTCCAGTTTTTAGCTATAAGCATCCTGGCAGCTGTTGTTGCATAAAGGAATACTTTCCTTTGATTTTTGGGGATATCATTTGTAATTAAACCTAAAAGGAATGCCTCCGGTTTTTTTCTGAAAGATATTTTAAACATCTTTTTGAGTTCTTCATAGATTTCATTCCAGAATTGTTTAATAGGTCGGCATTCCCACCACATGTGAAACATTGTTCCTATTTCTTTTTTACATCTCGAACAGGTATTCGATTTTAATTTGTAAATTTTAGCCAATTTTACCAGTGTTAAGTACCATTGGTACACCATTTTCATAAAATTTTCTCTTATTGTATAACATGCCGTGAATTTAATATCATATTTCCATAATTTCTCCCATTGGTCCAGCCGAATTACATATCCTATATCACATGCCCATTTAATCATAACTTCTTTTACTTCCACTTACAGATAGGTAGCCGTGTTGGTCTGCCATAGTCAAAACAAAAAAAAAAAAATTTTTTTGTTTTTCCTTTTACTTCTTCATCCTTTAATTCCCATTCTAATAATAAATTATACATTTTGGATATATATTTATTTGAGCTCAACATCCTTCCTATAGGCCGCCTCCCCCTCTCCAGCCGTGATTTAAACAACCACCATTGTATCATATGCAAACTTAATGATCTTATTACGGGGGTATTTGGGGGCACAGTCAGCTGTATAGAGCGTATATAAAAGTGGGATCAACATGCACCCCTGCGGCACCCCCATATTCATGAGATCCACAGAGACGTGGGAATCCATCCTGACCCGTTGGGAACGGTTTGATAGAAAATTTAATATCCGCCTGCACAAACACGGTGGAAGTCCCAGGTCTAATAGTTTGGGCACCAATCTATGCGGAAGAATAGTATTAAATGCAGAACTAAAGTCTACAAATAACAATCTCGCATACTTCCCTTTCTTCTCCAAATGAGTCAAGACAGCATATAAAGCCATTGCCACAGCATCCTCCGTGGATCCCTTTGCTTCGTACGCAAACTGGTGAGGGTCAAGTCCTACTGGCAGACAAGATATGATACGGTTCCTTGCCAGTTTTTTGAAACATTTCATTATAATGGGTGTCAACGCCACAGGGCCAAAATCATTCAGACTGTCTATCTTTGGGTTTTTTTGGCAGGGGTATAATGGTACCAGATTTTAGACAGGGTGGAACGGCGGCTTGGGCCAGAGTCTGGTTAAAAATCTTCATAAAGATTCCTGCCAGTTGGTCCAAACAATCTCTTAGCACCCTGCCAGCCACCCCATCCGGGCCCATAGCCTTCCTCGTGTTTACCTCCTTTCATATTCGCCTCGCTTCTCCCTCTTCCACCCTGACAGCATATCCTGCAGGTAGTGAGGCCAATAGCTCTTCCTATTCGGATACAACTTAACATATCTTTCCCTGGTGCATTTCCTGTGCCGAATCTAATATAATCCAGGAATGTTGATGTAGAAGTTTCTAGATCCTGATGGTCGAACATATTCCAATCCGTCTCCTGAAATCAGTCCTGCAACTGCTGAGAGGCTCCCTCAGGCCACACCGTAACCATCCGTGTTTGTATCCGGTCTTGTTTCCTGAGGGGTGTGTACACTGGTGTCAGAAGCAGGGACACATGATCTGAACCACCGAGGTGCGCCTCATATGCCCGTCTAATGTTTGCATACACCTTCTCAAGAGTACTTTCTCCCCTTATTGCACCCTCAATGTGCTGATGGGATTTTGGGAGTGCTGCCCTCACATCTGTGTGAGTGAAGTCCCCCACAATAATCCGCGCTGCCTCTGGGTATCTGCTCAATTTTAGCATTGATGTTTCCATGCATACTACTCATGGCCCTGCAGGCATTTGCAATTGGTGCTACATAAGAAAGCTGCAGAAATAGTGCAGGATAGTGCACACCCCGGAAATGATCTCTTTCAGCTTCTGCCTTCTGGAAGAAGATACAGGGTTATAAAGACTAGGACTAGCTGCCTGAGGAACAGTTTCTATCCAATTGTGATTTTCGTTTTAAATGCAGTGTAAGGTACTCTCTATGGGAGTATATTGTATTTAATTATGGGGTATTAGAGTTTTTAGGGGGCTAACCAGGTTGGGCCCCTTCATGGATCCCTGCCTTGCCGTGGCGAAGGGGCTTGAATAACTCAGAGAAGCTATGAACTATGCCGAGCAGGGCACCCAAGATGAACAGGTCATAGTGGAGAGCTTTGACCAAACGTGATCCACCTGGAGGAGGAACCGGCAAGCCACTCCAGTATCCCTGCCAAGAAAACTCCATGGACAAAGACAACACGCATATAAAAGTTATGACGCTGGAAGATGAGCCCCTCAGGTCGGAAGGTGTCCAACATGCTACTGGGGAAGAGCGGAGGACAAGTACAAGTAGATCCAGAGCTGATGAAGCGGCTGGGCCAAAGCCGAAAGGACGCTCAGTTGCGGGTATGCCTGGAAGCGAAAGGAAAGTCCAATGCTGTAAAGAAAAATATTGCATAGGAACCTGGAATGTAAGAACCATGAACCTGGGTAAGTTGGATGTGGTCAAAAATGAGATGGCAAGAATAAATATTGACATCCTGGGCATCAGTGAACTAAAATGGACGGGAATGGGCGAATTCAGTTCGGATGACCATCATATCTACTACTGTGGGCAAGAAACCCGTAAAAGAAATGGGGTGGCCCTCATAGTCAACAAAAGAGTGGCGAAAGCTGTACTGGGATGCAATCTCAAAAATAATAGAATGATCTCGATACGAATCCAAGGCAGACCTTTTAACATCACAGTAATCCAAGTTTATGCACCAACTACTGGTGCTGAAGAAACTGAAATTGACCAATTCTATGAAGACTTACACCACCTTATAGAAGTGACACCAAAGAAGGATGTTCTTCTCATTATAGGGGATTGGAATGCTAAAGTAGGGAATCAAGAGATAAAAGGAACAACTGGCAAGTTTGGCCTTGGAGATCAAAATGAAGCAGGGCAAAGGCTAATAGAGTTCTGTCAAGAGAACAAGCTGGTCATCACAAACACGCTTTTCCAACAACACAAGAGATGACTCTACACATGGACATCACCAGATGGGCAGCATCAAAATCAGATTGATTATATTCTCTGCAGCCAAAGATGGAGAAGCTCTATACAGTCAGCAAAAACAAGACCTGGAGCTGACTGTGGCTCAGATCATCAGCTTCTTATAGCAAAATTCAAGCTTAAACTGAAGAAAGTAGGAAAAACCTCTGGGCCGGTAAGATACAATCTAAACCAAATCCCTTATGAATACAAAGTGGAAGTGAGGAACAGGTTTAAGGATTTAGATTTGCTGGACAGAGTGCCAGAAGAACTATGGATGGAGGCTCGCAACATTATACAGGAGGCAGCAACTAAAACCATCCCAATGAAAAAGAATTGCAAGAAAGCAAAGTGGCTGTCCAACGAGGCCTTACAAATAGCTGGGGAGAGAAGGCAAGCAAAATGCAAGGGAGATAGTGAAAGATACAGGAAATTGAATGCAGATTTCCGAAGAATAGCAAGGAGAGACAAGAAGGCCTTCTTAAACGAGCAATGCAAAGAATTAGAGGAAAACAACAGAATGGGAAGAACCAGAGATCTGTTCAAGAAAATCGGAAATATGAAAGGAACATTTTGTACAAAGATTACCATAATAAAGGACCAAAGTGGTAAGGACCTAACAGAAGCAGAAGACATCAAGATGAGGTGGCAAGAATACACAGAGGAATTATACCAGAAAGATATGGATGTCTCGTACACCCCAGGTAGTGTGGTTGCTGACCTTGAGCCAGACATCCTGGAGAGTGAAGTCAAATGGGCCTTAGAAAGCACTGCAAATAACAAGGCCAGTGGAAGTGATGATATTCCAGCTGAACTATTTAAAATTGTAAAAGGTGATGCTGTTAAGGTGCTACACTCAATATGCCAGCAAGTTTGGAAAACTCAGCAGTGGCCAGAGGTTTGGAGAAGATCAGTCTACATCCCCATCCCAAAGAAGGGCAGTGCCAAAGAATGCTCCAACTACCGCACAATTGCACTCATTTCACACGCTAGCAAGGTTATGCTTAAAATTCTACAAGGAAGGCTCAAGCAGTATGTGGACCGAGAACTCCCAGAAGTGCAAGCTGGATTTAGAAGAGGCAGAGGAACCAGAGACCAAATTGCAAACATGCGCTGGATTATGGAGAAAGCTAGAGAGTTCCAGAAAGACATCTACTTCTGCTTCATTGACTATGCAAAAGCCTTTGACTGTGTCGACCACAGCAAACTATGGCAAGTTCTTAAAGAAATGGGAGTGCCTGATCACCTCATCTGTCTCCTGAGAAATCTCTATGTGGGACAAGAAGCTAAAGTTAGAACTGGATATGGAACAACTGATTGGTTCAAAATTGGGAAAGGAGTACGACAAGGCTGTATAATGTCTCCCTGCTTATTTAACTTATATGCAGAATTCATCATGCGGAAGGCTGGGCTGGATGAATCCGAAGCCGGAATTAAGATTGCCGGAAGAAATATCAACAACCTCAGATATGCAGATGACACAACCTTGATGGCAGAAAGTGAGGAGGAATTAAAGAACCTTTTATTGAGGGTGAAAGAGGAGAGCACAAAATATGGTCTGAAGCTCAACATCAAAAAAACGAAGATCATGGCCACTGGTCCCATCACCTCCTGGCAAATAGTAGGGGAAGAAATGGAGGCAGTAAGAGATTTTACCATATTTTTCGCACCATAGGACGCACCGGACAATAGGACGCACCTTGTTTTAGAGGGGGGAGAACAAGGGAAAAAAATTATTCCGCTCTCTGCCCAGCGCCCCTTCAGCGAAGTGGCAGGAGGCGCTGCGCAGAGAGTGGGAGAATTTCCCCCCTCTTGTTTTCCCGCTCTAAAACAAGGTGCCGTTTAAGGTGCGTTCAGGCGGCTACCTTGGAAGCCTGGAGAGCGAGAGGGGTCGGTGCGCACCGACCCCTCTCGCTCTCCAGGCTTCAGGTTCCTTTCGACCTGCTCTTTGGGGCTGGCGGGGGGGAAGCCCACCACCAGCCCCAAAGAGCAGGTCAGGGAGCAGCAGAGAGGCGCAGCGGAGAGGCTGCTGCCATAGTCACGCGTCACTTCTCCAGCTGGGAGAGGGTCGCGGGGCTATGGCTTCTTTAGCCCCACGCGCGCTCTCCCGGGTGGAGAGGTGACGCGCGCCTATGGAGGCTCCTGCCATGGGCGCGCGTCACCTCTCCAGCCGGGAGAGGGTCGCGGGGGGCTGCTTTAGCCCCGCGCGCGCTCTCCCGGGTGGAGAGGTGACGCGCGCCTATGGAGGTTCCTGCCATAGGCGCGTGTCGCCTCTCCAGCCGGGAGAGGGTCGCGGGGGGCTGCTTTAGCCCCGTGCGCGCTCTACCGGGTGGAGAGGTGACGCGCGCCTATGGAGGTTCCTGCCATGGGCGCGCGTCACCTCTCCAGCCGGGAGAGGGTCGCGGGGGGCTGCTTTAGCCCCGCGCGCGCTCTCCCGGGTGGAGAGCTGACGCGCGCCTATGGAGGTTCCTGCCATGGGCGCGCGTCACCTCTCCAGCCGGGAGAGGGTCGCAGGGCTATGGCGTCTTCGCTCCATAGGACGCACACACATTTCCCCTTCATTTTTGAAGGGGAAAAAGTGCGTCCTATAGAGCGAAAAATACGGTACTTTCTTGGGCTCCATGATCACTGCAGATGGTGACAGCAGTCACGAAATTAAAAGACTCCTGCTCCTTGGGAGAAAGGCGATGGCAAACCTAGACAGCATCTTAAAAAGCAGAGACATCACCTTGCCAACAAAGGTCCGTATAGTAAAAGCTATGGTTTTCCCATTAGTGATGTATGGAAGTGAGAGCTGGACCATAAAGAAGGCTGATCGCCGAAGAATTGATGCTTTTGAATTATGGTGCTGGAGACTTTTGAGAGTCCCATGGACTGCAAGATCAAACGTATCCATTCTTAAAGAAATCAGCCCTGAGTGCTCACTGGAAGGACAGATCATGAAGCAGAGGCTCCAATACTTTGGCCACCTCATGAGAAGAGAAGACTCCCTGGAAAAGACCCTGATGTTGGGAAAGATGGAGGGCACAAGGAGAAGGGGACAACAGAGGATGAGATGGTTGGATGGTGTTCTTGAAGCTACCAGCATGAGTTTGATCAAACTGCGGGAGGCAGTGGAGGACAGAAGTGCCTGGCGTGCTCTGGTCCATGGGGTCACGAAGAGTCGGACACGACTAAACAACAACAACAACCAGGTTGGGATAGCTGGGATAGCAGGCTTGTTGGTTTTTGAATGTCTGGTGTACATTTTTTCAATTTTGTGGTTCTGTATGGGACAATGACAATAAAGAATATTGTATTGTATCGAGACTCATCTGGAAAGTGCTATATCATGTTCCTTTCCCCACTTGCCAGGAGTCTGAGCTCCATTTGGGGTCCCTCCTTCCGCACCCCAAGGTTCCTCCAAGGCCTTGGGGAAGGAAACTGAGGCAGGCTCTGCTTGCTCCCCAGGGCCCTGCAGATGATTCAGGGTGGGGGTCTTCCTCTGGCCATGGCAGCCCCCAGGAGGAATTGGAAGAAAGGCAGGAGACCCTCAACAGAGAACAGCCAAGTCCGGTTCTTCTCCGCAATGGCTTCCTCTTCTGAGAGCTCCCTCTCTTTCTTGTCTGGGCTGGACTGGGAGGACCCCAGTTCCGCAGGGATCCGGAGTGGGGGCAACTTCTGTTCAACTACCGCCTGAGGGGGAGGAACAGATTTCTTGGCCCACCTGGGGAGCAAACGAGGGCCATCCAGAAAGGGCTCCTGGGGCCCCGAGGGGCCAGCAGGGGAGTCTCCAGCCTCGTCTGGGGAAGCCCTTCTAGTGCTGACTCTTGGGGTGACCAAGGATGCTGGTCTGGGGGTCAAACTCCCCTGAGGGAACCCTCCACCTCTGATGGGACAAAACTCTTATTACTATTATTATTATTATTCTCCTCCTTGGGCCTCCGAGACAGAGAGGGCCTTTCCCTCCTGGCCCCCTTCGCAGAAACGGCGGATCCCCCAAGGGCGCTTGCCTGGCGTCTCCCAACGGAGAGGCCTCCTCCGTGGGGCCAACATGGCGAGGAGAGAGGCTGCCCTGCGGAGGCCAAGCCATCATGGCAGGAAGGCGGCTGAGGACCAAAGGTGCCGCCCTCCTTCAGCCGGGAGGAGAGACCCCGAGAGCGTGGGGCCCCCGAGGCCCACAAGGGAGCCATGGCGTCTCTGGGAGCGGCTGGGGCCTCTGGAAGAAACAAAATGGCGTTCCCTCCTATTTCAGAAAAGGGCGGGAAACCCCTTCTCCTGGCCCTGCCGCCTCCATGGGCTCCTCCTGGGCCTCCCTGGCCATGGGGGGGGGGGAATCCAGCTGCCCCCAAATAATGAGGGGGGAGAGAAGCAGGAAGAGAAGGAAGGAGAAATGAAGGAGAAGCTGGGAGGGGAGCAGCCATGAGGGAAACTCAGGGGGAAAACTCCCTCAGGAAACCGGGCGAAGGAGAGGAGGAGGCCCAGGGGAATCTGAAAGGGGATTGGCCAGCTGCCCAATGGAGAGGCCTCTGATTGGTCCAGCCCTTCTCGGGGATGGGAAATGGGGTCTCCTGCCTCCATGTGGTTCTGGGAGCCCAGGAGAAACTGGTTTTCTGGCAGGAAACTCGGGGAAAGGATGGCAGGGGTCCCTCTTCCTTTGAACTGGAGTCTGGTACCCTCTCTCCACCATCCTGGTCTTCCCCTTTCTTTTTCAGGCGCCCCCCTCCTGCCCCCCCCCGGTCGCGTGTGCGTTTCCTTCCTCGCCTGGGACTCTTCCTCCTCCGTCTGTCTTCCTGGGATGAGAAGCGGCTGCAGAAGCAGAAAAACCCGTATTTTCGGGAGGGGAGGGGTCTCCTGGCTGGGAAGCCCCCCCCCCGAGCTGGAGGGTGTTTTGGGGGGGGTGTCTGGAGGGAGCCATTTCTGAGCCCAAGGCACCTCCTGCCACTAGGCAGCCTTCGCCTCTTCTCCCTCCCAGCCTTTCCTCGGGATCCAGGAGCCTCTATGCTGGGGGAGGGGGAGAGCCAAGCCAACCCCCCATGGACCCCCCCCCCCTCTCCCTTGCAGTTAGTCTGGTGGGATGTGGGCTCCTTGGGGCAGAGGGAGGGAAGGGGGGCAGCCCCTAGAGCGCAGGCGCAGAAGCAGGAAAACTGAAGGCAGGGAGAGGGAGGGGAGGACTCGGCTTGCCAAGGGTTAAAAGGAGCAGAGCGGGATTCCTAGAGAGGACAGGAAGTGCAGGGGGAGGGGGCAAGGTCCTCCAGAGCAGGAACCCCTCCCTCCCTGCTTTCTTCTCTCTTTTGCAAACGCTTCCTTGGTGCCCCTCCTGGACTCGGGTGAGTCTCCTCTCTCTGCCCCCTGAGGGTGCAATGGGGAGAAGGGGGTCCCAAGGCCGCATGGGGTCCCTGCTCAGATCATGCCTGGGGGGGGAGCCCCCCAAGTCAGGGGGCGGAGAGTCAGGGCAGAGGGAAAAGGAGACGCAGCACTGAAGGGGGCGGAAAAGGGGGCGAAGGGGGCCAAAGCAAGCCGGGGAAGGAAGGGGGCGCCGGGGGGGGGAGGGAGGCGCTCCCTGGCTCGCTCCCCCCTAGCCTGGAGGTCAGCAAGGACCTCTTGCTGCTTTAGGTAAACTCGCCACCTTGGGTGTCTGGGGGGGGGAATTGGGGGGCCAAAAATCCCTTCAAAGGAATCCATTACAGTGATCCGATGGAAGCTCCCAGTCCCTGCAAACATTCCAAAATGATTTAGCCCTCTGCACAGCTGATGAAGGGAAAACCCAGGAATCCTTGTCTTGTCTGCCTATGCGGCATCTTATCAGAGCCAGTCTTTTTTGTCTGCCAACCCAATCATCTTTATCAGACACTTAGAAGATTATTTCATGCTACTATTCTAGGGAAGACACCAGACAGAAAAGACAAGAGTCAAGAAATTAGAAAAGAATGTACTACGGCACTGACAAAATAGGAGCTGTATTTTGTACATAGTGGACTTGGGCGTCAACTGAAAAGCTACATTTTAATGTATTATGTCACGATGTTGATTTTGACATTATGAGAATCTGTATCTAATTGTAGAGAAGTAGTTTCTAGTAAATAACTTTGCAATTGTTACTATACGGCCTATTACGTTTACATGCTTTTTCAACTGCAAACATTCCAGTGACAATATTGAAAGGAAATCCTCCCCACCTGCTGGATTTCTGCCTGCCAGAAGGATGAAGGATGTAGAAACCCAGCCAAAAGGGAGGGGGGGACAGTGGGAGAGAGAGCAAGAAATTCTGCTTCTCTTCCTCACAGATCCGCATAACCCCAGGGCACCTTAACAGGATACATTTTTTGGCCTTGGCAGGCGTGCCTATAAATTAAGGAATACAGTCCACCGGTCTGCCATGATTGACTGCATAAGAGCCAACTCCTCGGGCCGAGGTTCCCCCCATAAAACATTTGAGCCCCCCTCCCGTTAATGGGCATTGCCATTCAAATGGTGTGTGCACACTGCATCTTGTGATCAGTTTTGCGGGGCAGGGCTTACTTGGGTCCAGGGGCGTCCAATGGGGAGAATTAAATCCTTAATTAACGGAGATTCTGCCCCCTGACATCAATCCTGGCTATGCCCATGCCTGTCCTCCCTTAATATTTAATTCAAGTTGGCACCCCTAATTGACTGCCGTTCCCTGTGCTGTCCCCTGCTGCTGCCAATATTATTATTGTTGTTGTTGTTACTATTATTAAATTTGTATTATGCCCTTCATCCAAAGTTTACAGGGCGATTCACAACATAAAAATGCAAAATGAGAACACCAAATGCATAATAAAACAAAGGCAAACCAATGATCTCTCCTCCCACAAACACATTTAAGAGGCATGTCAACCGGCCAAAGGCCCAGTTATAGAGAAACATTTTTGCCTGGCACCTCAAGATGTCAGGAAGATGGCAGGGCAGCCTCCCTTGGGAGAGCCTCCCACAAATGGGGATCTACGGCAGAAAAGGCTCCACCTCTGGTGGAGAAGGCATGCAAAGAAGGGCCTTAGAGCAGAGGCTGGATGGCCCTCGGTCAGAGATGGTCTAGTTGAGATTCCTGCATTGCCCCAGGGGGTTGGCTAGATGGCCTTCAGGGGTCCCTTCCAACTCTGCAATTCTCTGGTGCAGGATTGTGCAGATTTTTAGGTACAAGTTGGATGTGAGGGGTGCATAGGATCCGGTCGCCGTGGAGCGCAACTGTCAGAGCTGCCCCAGGTCCCAGCTCACAAAGGACCAACGGTGCTTCGTTGTAAAATACAAAAGTCTTTATTGAAGTTCATTTTCACTTCCAGAGCCGCAGCGCGCAGCTCTACGTCTCATTGTCAGACTGCTGATGATCCGTCTGAATCTCCTCCCCCTGTACACCAATTTAAGACCCTCGCCTTGCTCCACCTTTTCCGCTGCTCTTTCCTCCTCTGGGTCCGCCTGCCCACCGGGGTCTCGCCCTTTCTAGCCTCTTCTGACGCTGATTCCCCTGAGCCTTCTCCCTCCCTCCGGCGGGCTTTAGGAGCTGGTTCCCCATCCGGGTCTCCTGCTGCCCCGCACGCCTGCACATTTGAACTTGGCGCGCGCGCCCAGCCAGCAGCTTTCCTCCTGACCGTTTCACTGCTGCTGTCACTGCTTCCCCCTTCGGGGGGGGCTAGCTGCAACTGACCTCCCCTCCATTCCCCCACTCTCCGATGAAGGCGTGGTCAGCCCTGACTCCCTCTCTGGAGGAGACACTGGCCCTGACACATGTGACTCTTCCCCCCCACTACGCTCTGGTGGGGAAACTGGTCCCGATCCTCCACTGCTGCTTTGGGGTCCCCCTCTGGCTCCTTGTTTCTGGTGCGTCCCCCCTGGGACCCCCCTTGCCCTGACCATCGGCGCCCCCTTCTGGGAATCTTCTGATTCGCTGGAGAAGCTCATGGAATCTCTCGGGCCACTGTCATACTCCCCTACGCTGCCCTCGGATTCTTCCCCTTCGCTCTCCAATTCCTCTCTCCCCAGTGCTCCTGCTCCTGATTCCCTGACAGCAACCTGAAAGCGTATTCAACCTGAGGTATGACTGTACTTTGATGGCTTCCATGCCAGGGTGGGGGCCACATTTCGAGACCAGAGACTTGCAAAGATGGTGTATAAGCACAGGGAATATCGAAGAAGGAGCGGTGTATTAGTCTCAAGATTATTCAGAAATGTGGCATCGCCAGCTCCTCTGCTTCCACATACAGATTTGGTCCCCATGCAACCCCAGACAGAGGCAAATACAGTGGTACCTCAGGTTACATATGCTTCAGGTTACATACACTTCAGGCTACAGACTCCGCTAACACAGAAATATTACCTCGGGTTAAGAACTTTGCTTCAGGATGAGAACAGAAATTGTGCGGCGGCAGTCGGAGGCCCCATTAGCTAAAGTGGTGCTTCAGGTTAAGAACAGTTTCAGGTTAAGAACAGACCTCTGGAACGAATTAAGTATGTAACCAGAGGTAGCACTGTATGGCCACAACATCTGCCTGGCTTGCGATGAGGGAGCTCAAAGAGCATCAGCAGGGCTCTCCGTAGAAAGCACCTAGCATGAGGGCAGCTACAGGTAATGGCTACTCATCTATTTTCTGCCCATGCTCTGGGGTTGCAGTTTTCAGGCTTAGGGACAGGAAGGCGACTGGTTTTGGCACCAAGTTGTGTCCATAAGCCCCACTGAGTTCAAGGGGATGTACTCTCAGGTCACTACTATGCAGACCATGCCAGTCTTATGAAGTGGGGTGAGGAGTAAACAGGTGAAATTGGAACCACTGGAGAAGTTTAGAAATGGGACTTCTGTTAGGGGCAGGAGAATATCTAGGGCAGGAGTTTCTCTGAGGCTCCCTTTGTTTCTTCCTCTCTCCCAGGACCCTGCAGCTTGTTTTGGCTCTTCGACCCTTCAGGAAGGATGAGTGAGACAGATCCTGTCAAGCTAGAGGAGATGGAAGAGGGAAGATGGACGCATGACCTGGTCAGGTTGTCTCCTGCATCCCTCCCCACAACCTCTGAGCACTCCCTCCCAGGGACCTCCGAGAGATCTGGTGAGTCCCAGGGGAGGGGAGATGGGGATGTGGAGGGATGGAGCCAGAGAGGAATTGGGGCTTGTTCAGCTTGGGGGTGGGGGGAGGCAGGCAGGCGGATGGAGATGGAGAAGGGGAGCACCTTTTCAGGCTCCCCCACCTACCTGCCTGCCTGCACCTTTGTCTCCTGCAGGCAATTTGAGCCAGGAATAGATCACAGCTCCCCGCCCTACGCGATGTATTGGCAGCTCAAAATGTCTAAAACCAGTTCTGTGATCTGTCAGACAACTCAGTGATCCATCACGCAGCACTAGAGGCCACGACTCTTTAATCTGATCCTGCTTTGTAGATTGAACGCAGATGAGGCCTCCGTGTATTGCTTTTTTCTTTTTGGAATAACTTTTTATTTGCTTTTAAAAA
Organism: Podarcis filfolensis; assembly: GCF_964270895.1. Lineage (NCBI taxonomy): Eukaryota > Metazoa > Chordata > Lepidosauria > Squamata > Lacertidae > Podarcis > Podarcis filfolensis. The sequence goes on along the minus strand of NC_139605.1, from coordinate 194,391 downwards.
CAAGGATCATAGGACTAATAAATGATACAGTTATGTAGGCCAGGTCTTCTCATGTCATTTGTATTTAAAATAGCAGAATAAATTTGCCAGAATATCTATAACATATGGCTCATCATTAGTGGTCAGGGTATGAGTTCTGGGTTCATTAATTGCTTTCAACTGAAGAAAAGGGGGGGGAACAGGAGAGAGCAGAGAACATGCAACACCACAAAGCCGAATGCCTAGTCAAGAGCTCTTGCGACTCTTGTGCCTAGATTAATTGTGAGCAATAGTCATTATTCCTCTTCTGTCACCAATGAAACAATACAGAGTTGGTCTCCTCATGAAAATGGGAGGGGATTCAAAGTGAAGAAAGAGATTTACATATACATTTAAATTTAGACCAACCAGATTAAGGCAACAGCTGATGGGGAGTGTTCAGGTGAAGGTGTTGCTGTTTGTTTCACAGACGAGACGTGGACGTTGCTGGATCCTGACCAGAGAGCTTTACATAAGGAAGTCAAGGAGGAGAATCATGGGATCATGTACCCTCTCGGTAAAACTCCCTGTTGGATCATAAGATCAGTTTTTTAAAAAAAATTATTTAATCATTTTTTCTATACAAACAGCAACCGCAAAAGACACTACTGTACAACAAAAACCATAATAACAATAATAACACAATTTGACAATTCAGATTTAAATACACTGATATACCTGTGACTGCACCCTTTTAACAATATTTTCCCACCTCTCTCTCCTCCCCCCACTTCCCACCTCTATCCACCTTATTGCTTAAATATTCATTCCAGATTTCTTCCTATTTATCCATTCTTAATTTGCGTTGACATGCAATTCTCCCTGTTCCCAGTATATTTGTCTTAGGCTTAGTAGGCTGAACTCAATTTTTTAAGCTAGTATATTATTCAGTTCTAATGTTAGTTGTTGTATTCTTTCATATGTACCCTCAGATGTATTATTTTCCATATCACCCCATAGTGTTTTTAAAGAAATGTTTAGATTATTTTACTTTAATCTTTGCAGCTTCGCTTTTTTGGCAGAGAAGGATATTCTCTTCCCTCTGATGTAAGCTTTATATCCTTCCCATTCCAATTTGGAGTTATTTTTAAAATATATTTGTATTTCTTGGCTTATATATTGAATGAAGTTTTTTTTTCATTTAGTAATGATATATTAATGGGATGCGGGTGGCGCTGTGGGTAAAACCTCAGCGCCTAGGGCTTGCCGATCGCATGGTCAGCAGTTCGAATCCCCGCGGCGGGGTGAGCTCCCGTCGTTCGGTCCCAGCGCCTGCCAACCTAGCAGTTCGAAAGCACCCTAAAGTGCAAGTAGATAAATAGGGACCGCTCTATAGCGGGAAGGTAAACGGCGTTTCCGTGTGCTGCGCTGGTGCCGGCTTGCCAGAGCAGCTTCGTCACGCTGGCCACGTGACCCGGAAGTGTCTTCGGACAGCGCTGGCCCCCGGCCTCTTAAGTGAGATGGGCGCACAACCCTAGAGTCGGACACGACTGGCCCGTACGGGCAGGGGTACCTTTACCTTTTTAATGATATATTAAGATATCATCTCCTCATACCTTCCTGGGTTTCAGATAAATTATATTCCAGTATTACTGCTGAGTGATTAACTATAATGGGAATATCAGTGTCACATCGGCTAGTAAAGGGATGTAATGCTGATGTTAGAAAAAAATCAATTCTGTGCTGGGTATTATGAATTCCTGCAACATATGTATATGATTTTTCCTTAGGGTGATGCAATCTCCATGATCCCACTAAATTCCACTGTATCATATAGTTATTAATTGTCTCTCTAACCTTTGTCCTTTTTTTCCTGGCTACTGAGGTGGTATCCATCTGTGAATCTAAAATTTCATTAAAGTCTCCACCCCTTATCAAGTGCTGATAAGATAGAAAGCTTAATCTCTTAAAGCAGTTGTGAATAAACTTATGGTCATCAGTGTTTGGGGCATAGACATTTACTATTGCTATTTCTGTCCCTTCTGTTTTAATTACAATTATTAAGCATCGGCCATCTTCCTCTCTTATTATATATTGTATTTCATGAGGCCAGCCTTTCCTAAATAAAATTGTGACTCCCCTAGCATTTTTGTCTGAGTTTGTTGAAATAACGTCTTTTACCCATTGGCATTTCAAAGTTTGAGCCCCTTGTTCTGTCAAATGTGTTTCCTTTAATAGACTTATATCAGCCTTTAATGACTGTAGATATTTGAGTGTTAGGATTTGTTTTTTTCTTTTCCTTTAACCCCTTGACATTCATACTTATAATTCTCATTATGACTTTAATCTGTAAGCTTCCTTGTCCTCTATTTTATCTTTAGCAAAATTGTTTGGAAGGCCTAATATAGACCAAATATACTGAAAATTATTATCGCTCCAACCTGAGTCATATATTAACCGTGCGTATATTTAACATATGGATTACGAAATATATGAGTAATTAACATTCTTGCATATCTAAATATATATAAGGCAGACTCTACCCGTTATACACACTGAAATTAACTTTAAGTATTCCCAATTAAATAATTATTATTTGAAAATATTCAAAGGAAGTAGAGAAAAAAAGAGAGAAAGGTGTAAAGTAGTTCTATCAACAGTAAAAAGGATTCTGAAAGGGTAGGCTCAAATATATACCAATAGCCAACAATTAATAATATAATATCAGCACTAACGGTAAGAAAACAAAACATAAACTACTTAATACACTCAACAATAAAACAGAGATAAATAACAAAAAAGAACAACAGAAAGGGGGGGACCAAATTCATGACTTTCGCTCTATAGGAGATGCAAACATTCACCCCTTTGAGCTCCTAGGTTCACATATATATAATAGTCAGGAGTATGTTGCTGTTTGTTTTACAGACAAGGTGTGGACGTTTCTGGATCCTGACCAGAGAGTTCAACATAAGGAAGTAAAGGAGGAGAATCGTGGGATCATGGACCCTCTTGGTAAAATTCCGTTAGATCATAAGATCAGTTTTGAAATTCCATTCATACCTCTATATGATGAACCTTCACTATTTGGATGGAGACCAAGAGCATCTGGGATTCTAACATCCCCCACCGTGAACCCAGAATGGAGGGATATCAACTGTTTCCTCTGTGAATGTTCTGCGTCTAGTCATGCCTTTTAAAACAGTGACCAGGCTTCTCTGAACCACCCAGGCCTTCTTAAATGCCGGCTTCAGAGTTTTTAGGGAAGTTGATGTAAATTCTGTCAGGCTTGTTGTTTTGGCTTCTGCTTGCATTTGATTGACCAAAGAGATGACTGACCTTGGAGATGGAGTGGATTCCAGGATTGAGCCAGAACAAAATCTATCCCAGCTAAAAACCAAGCAATGTGTCAGTTAATACCAGCCAACTAAGGAAGTGAAAATTATAGTAAGGCCTCACATCTAACTCCCTTCAGTTCTTCCTCTATCACAAGCATTCATTAACTTCATTCAATAATGGATGTGAACCACATCCCCTTCGCTCTGAGTGGGGTTGGGGTCCGGGGCAGCGATGCAGAGTTAGCATGACTTACACTGACATGGCAGTGCATTGCTGGGGGAGGGGCAGGTGGTGGGTTTGATGGTTCTGTGTCTGCACCCCTGTCACAGTATGCTGGCAGTGGTGCCCCACTGGTTTCAAGAGAGTCAGGCGCCCCGCAGGCATACTCAAATGCTGGGGGGTTGAAGATACCACACATCAACAATGACATTAAGTTAGACTTCAAGGATGTCCTCCTGAGGCCGAAACAGAGCACTCTCAAGTCTCGCAGTGAGATGGGGGGGGGAACATTGTTCAATAATCTGGAGCTCCATTTGTTTTTCAGGCGCTAATTAACTTCTCTCTTCATTGCAGAAGGTGATGAATTGGAAGGGGAGAACAAGGGGGAAGTCAACAGAATCCACATATCGGAGAAGTCTTATAAATATTCAGAGTGTGGAGAGAACATCGGTCAGAGCTCCCAGTCCACCTCCCATCAAAGAAAGAGTTTCGTTCGGAGGGACAGCGTCACTTCACACGAAAGAGAACAGAGTAGGGAGAAACTGTATCAGTGCAGAGAATGTGGAAAGAGCTTCAGTCGGAAGGATCATCTCACTTCCCATCAAAGAATTCATACTGGGGAGAAACCTTATCAGTGCTTCGAATGTGGAAAGAGTTTCAGAAAGAGCTCCCATCTCACTTCCCATCAAAGAATTCATACAGGGGAGAAACCCTATCAGTGCTTTGAATGTGGAAAGAGCTTCAGCCAGGGGATCTATCTCACTTTCCATCAAAGAATTCATACAGGGGAGAAACCATATCAATGCCTCGAATGTGGAAAGAGCTTCATTTACAAGCTGAGTCTCGCTTCCCATCACAGATTTCATACAGGGGAGAAACCTTTTCAATGCCTTGAGTGTGGAAAGAGCTTCAGTCACAGGCAGGGTCTCACTTCGCATCAAAAAATTCATACAGGGGAGAAACCGTATCAGTGCTTAGAATGTGGAAAGAGCTTCAGTCACAGGCAGAGTCTCACTTCCCATCAGCGAATTCATACAGGGGAGAAACCCTATCAGTGCTTAGAATGTGGAAAGAGCTTCCGGGAGGGGACTAAGCTTTCTTCCCATCAACGAATTCATACAGGGGAGAAACCCTATCAATGCCTGGAATGTGGAAAGAGCTTTAGTCAAAGCGCGCATCTCACTTCCCATCAAAAAATTCATTCAGGGGAGAAACCATATCAGTGCTTCGAATGTGGAAAGAGATTCATTCTCAGGCCAAGTCTCACTGCCCATCAAAAAATTCATTCGGGTGAGAAACCCTATCAGTGCTTAGAATGTGGAAAGAGCTTCTTGGAGGGGACTACGCTCTCTTCCCATCAAAGAATTCATACAGGGGAGAAACCCTATCAATGCCTGGAATGTGGAAAGAGCTTTCGTCACAATTCCAGTCTCACTTGCCATCAAAGAATTCATACCGGGACGAAACCCTATCCGTGCTTGGAATGTGGGATGAGGTTCAATCGAAAGGATAGTCTCACTTCCCATCAAAGAACACATACAGGTCAGAAACCCTATCAGTGCTTCCAATGTGGAAAGAGCTTCAGTCAAAGCTCGAATCTCAAGACCCATCAAAGAATTCATACAGGGGAGAAACCATTATGGAGGCCTCCCTCTCTGGTTACAGGACACCCATGAAGTGTTTGGCAGCAGTCTTGTTTCTCAGTGACTCCTATCTGCTCATATGAGCATGCAAACAGCAGAGAAAATGAAAGTTGAGCTGTGGGAAGTATGTAGTATCGCTATTTATTGCTGTGTATCAAATCAAAACAACACAAATCATAATGTAGAATATAGCAACAGTGTGAGGAGCAGCTCACACCGACATCCTGTCTGTCTGGGAGACAGAACAAAGAGATGAAAAACAAAAGCACAAAGAACGGAAGTTCTGTGTCTGAGTTTCCGTTCTTACACTTCCAGAAGTGTGGAATGTAAATAAGGATCGCATGATCCAGAAATGGGAGAGTGAAAATACTAGCATCCTACCCCTTTTCATGACAACCATTGCCGCATATTTAGCTCATGTGCACTTTATTTATAAATAGTCAGTTGCTCTTTGTTAACAACATTTGACAACAAATCAGCAGCAATTTCTTTTTCTGGCATATAGGACACACGAGTCGTGTTTGGATACAATCTCTTGCATGAGATAATTTGATCTGCAAGTATTTGGTTCTTTGCTTATGTTAACGGAGAAATCCGAGGGCTCCTTTGGACAAAAAGCAAGGACACCAACCAGGTCTTTGGTCTTTATTGAGACTGTCGCGATAGGACTCCAACTCACTGTAAGACGAAGCAAGATGGAAGCCCCAAACAAAAGAAGACCCCACCTTTTATTAGCTACTAATCCCCCGTGCTGCACCCCTAAGACTACATCAGAGCTACATCATTGATACATCACAAAAAGGAGGGGTTGAGGGAGGAGTTGTGGTGGTAACCTCAGTGTCTTGTCACCTGGCCAGTTCCTTCTTTCCCCCTCCCCATGAGTACATCCCAGAGGACAAAGAGGAGTTCATGGTTTCCTGCTTCCAGAGGGAAGGGTTGGTCACTGGTTGTTAAGGCACGGGTTCCTTCTCCTAGGATGTGACCAAGGTATTTTACTTCCCTTTGGCAATACTGTATTTTCTTTGGGGATACCTTGTGTCCTTTATGCGCTAATGCCGTGAGAAGAGCTATGGCATCCAGCTTACAATATTCTAAGTCCCACCCACATTGTAAGATGTCATAAACATGTAGAAGGAGGGCGGACCCCTTTGGAAGGGTAACGTCTAGCAGATCCTGATTTAGTATAGCGGAAAATATTGCTGGAGATTCCACATAGTCCTGGGGTAGTCGCGTCCATGTTAATTGTCTGGTTTGCCAGGTGAAGGCATCCACTGGGATGCTGAATAATGCGGAACATAAGCCAATGACAGAGTAAACTACAGTTCCCTGCGGAATTGAGCTCAGATGGTGATGAGGATTAGCTACCACGGCATGGCAGGGAATGACAAAGGAGTTCACGAGTCTCAAGTCCTGAACCAAGCACCCTTTTACAGGGTTCGTGTGGGGCTTGCGGACAGGGAGAACTACAGGGAACTACAACTCCCATTTTTAAGAATTCCTCAATCATCGCAGTGTTGTTGTTTAGTCGTTCAGTCGTGTCCGACTCTTCGTGACCCCATGGACCAGAGCATGCCAGGCACTCCTGTCTTCCACTGCCTCCCGCAGTTTGATCAAACTCATGCTGGTAGCTTCAAGAACACCATCCAACCATCTCATCCTCTGTCGTCCCCTTCTCCTTGTGCCCTCCATCTTTCCCAACATCAGGGTCTTTTCCAGGGAGTCTTCTCTTCTCATGAGGTGGCCAAAGTATTGGAGCCTCAGCTTCACGATCTGTCCTTCCAGTGAGCACTCAGGGCTGATTTTCTTCAGAATGGATACGTTTGATCTTCTTGCACTCCATGGGACTCTAAAGAGTCTCCTCCAGCACCATAATTCAAAAGCATCAATTCTTCGGCGATCAGCCTTCTTTATGGTCCAGCTCTCACTTCCATACATCACTACTGGGAAAACCATAGCTTTAACTATACGGACATTTGTTGGCAAGGTGATGTCTCTACTTTTTAAGATTCTGTCTAGGTTTGTCATTCCTTTTCTCCCAAGAAGCAGGCGTCTTTTAATTTCGTGACTGCTGTCACCATCTGCAGTGATCATGGAGCCCAAGAAAGTAAAATCTCTTACTGCCTCCATTTCTTCCCCTTCTATTTGCCAGGAGGTGATGGGACCATATAAATATTCAGAGTGTGGAGAGAACTTTAGTCAGAGCTCCCAGTCCACTTCCCATCAAGGAAATCTCTTCGTTCAGAAGGAGAGCCTCACTTCACATGAAAGAATTAACGGGGAAAGAAATTAGTGCTTGAAATGTGAGGAAATCTTCCTTCGCAGCTCCACCCACAATTCCCATGAGATACTTCATCCAGGGGAGTGTTTGGAAAAAGCTTCATGCAGGGCAGAAACCAGGTCAGTGCTTGGAATGTAGAAAGAGCTTCATTCAGGTGGTGAATCTAATTTTCCATGAAATATTTCCTACAGGGGACTGTGGAAAAAGCTTCACCTAGGAAACCAGTCTCAATTTCCATTAAATAAAACACAGCAGGTATAATCATAGAATTTATAAAATGGTATAAGGCATATGGTATAACTGGTATTAGGAAACTTCATGAAGAATTAAGGGGAAAGATAGCGTTGACCCAGAGTAGTTACAAAATTTATGGTCTCTCCCCAAGTGTCACAGACCCTCCTCGAAAGAGAGCTTTTTTTTGTCAGAATAATTTCCTTTTTCCCGGTTTTTGGCAATTAATGTTCTCGCTGACACTGTGGCATAAAGAAATATTTCCTTATTTTCTTTTGGTATATCTACATCCAATATTCCCAATAAAAAGGCTTCTGTTTTTTTGGGGCAAAATTTTGTTCAAATCTTTTCTTTAGTTCTTCATACACCGTATCCCAGAAGCCCTTGATTTTATCACATAGCCACCACATATGTAGAAGTGTCCCCTCTACTTGGTTACACCTCCAACATAATTTTGATTTTCTTTTATACATTTTACATATCTTGGTTGGTGTTAAATACCATCTATAAAACATCTTTATAAAATTTTCTGTTATTTCCTCACAAGCCGTAAAATTCCAACTCTCCTTCCATAATTTTTCTCATGATGTTAATTGAATATGTTTCCCTAAATCCATAGCCAATTTGATCATTACCGCCTTTACCTGTTCATCCATATCCTTCAACTCCAATAAGGTTCCATACATTTCAAAAATTACTTTTGTTTTGTAATAATTCTTTATCCAATACTGAAATTGCAAAACCCTTTTTCTTGTCAGCTTTGAAGACCTCATTTATTTGGTGATACTGGATCCACGCTGTTAGGTGGTGTTTTATTTCCTCCCGCAGTTTGGTCAGACTCATGCTGGTAGCTTCGAGAACACTGTCCCACCATCTCGTCCTCTCTCGTCCCCTTCTCCTTGTGCCCTCCATCTTTCCCAACATCAGGGTCTTTTCCAGGGAGTCTTCTCTTCTTATGAGGTGGCCAAAGTCTTGGAGCCTCAGCTTCACGATCTGTCCTTCCAGTGAGCACTCAGGGCTGATTTCCTTCAGAATGGATATGTTTGATCTTCTTGCACTCCATGGGACTCCTAAGAGTCTCCTCCAGCACCAGAATTCAAAAGCATCAATTCTTTGGTGATCAGCCTTCTTTATGGTCCAACTCTCACTTCTACATCACTACTGGGAAAATCATAGCTTTAACTATACAGACCTTTGTTGGCAAGGTGATGTCTCTGCTTTTTAAGACACTGCATAGGTTTGCCATCGCCTTTCTCCCAAGAAGCAGGCGTCTTTTAATTTCGTGGCTGCTGTCATCATCTGCAGTGATCATGGAGCCCAAGAAAGTAAATTGTCTCACTGCCTCCATTTCTTCCCCTTCTATTTGCCAGGAGGTGATGGGCCCAGTGGCCATGATCTTCGTTTTTTTGATGTTGAGCTTCAGACAATATTTTGTGCTCTCCTCTTTCACCCTCATTAAAAGGTTCTTTAATTCCTCCTCACTTTCTGCCATCAAGGTTGTGTCATCTGCATATCTGAGGTTGTTGATATTTCTTCCGGCAATCTTAATTCCGGCTAGGGATTCATCCAGCCCAGCTTTTCGCATGATGAATTCTGCATATAAGTTAAATAAGCAGGGAGACAATATATAGCCTTGCTGTACCCCTTTCCCAATTTTGAACCAATCAGTTGTTCCATATCCAGTTCTAACTGTAGCTTCTTGTCCCACATAGAGATTTCTCAGGAGACAGATGAGGTGATCAGGCACTCCCATTTCTTTAAGAACTTGCCATAGTTTGCTGTGGTCGACACAGTCAAAGGCTTTTGCATAGTCAATGAAGCAGAAGTAGATGTCTTTCTGGAACTCTCTGGCTTTCTCCATAATCCAGCGCATGTTTGCAATTTGGTCTCTGGTTCCTCTGCCTCTTCTAAATCCAGCTTGCACTTCTGGGAGTTCTCGGTCCACATACTGCTCAAGCCTGCCTTGTATAATTTTAAGCATAACCTTGCTAGCGTGTGAAATGAGTGCAATTGTGCGGTAGTTGGAGCATTCTTTGGCACTTCCCTTCTTTGGGATTGGGATGTAGACTGATCTTCTCCAATCCTCTGGCTACTGCCAAGTTTTCCACACTTGCTGGCATATTGAGTGTAGCACCTTAACAGCATCCTCTTTTAAAGTTTTAAATAGTTCAGCTGGAATATCATCACTTCCACTGGCCTTGTTATTAGCAGTGCTTTCTAAATAATAAGAATAATAAGAATAATAATTTATTATTTATTGTTGTTGTTTAGTCGTTTAGTCGTGTCCGACTCTTCGTGACCCCATGGACCAGAGCACGCCAGGCACTCCTGCGAGCCTCCATCCATAGTTCTTCAGGCACTCTGTCCAGCAAATCCAAATCCTTAAACCTGTTCCTCACTTCCACTGTGTATTCATAAGGGATTTGACTTAGATTGTATCTTACCGGCTCAGTGGTTTTTCCTACTTTCTTCAGTTTAAGCTTGAATTTTGCTTTAAGAAGCTGATGATCTGAGCCACAGTCAGCTCCAGGTCTTGTTTTTGCTGACTGTATAGAGCTTCTCCATCTTTGGCTGCAGAGAATATAATCAATCTGATTTTGATCCTGCCCAACTGGTGATGTCCATGTGTAGAGTCGTCTCTTGTGTTGTTGGAAAAGCGTGTTTGTGATGTCCAGCTTGTTCTCTTGACAGAACTCTATTAGCCTTTGCCCTGCTTCGTTTTGATCTCCAAGGCCAAACTTGCCAGTTGTTCCTTTTATCTCTTGATTCCCTACTTTAGCATTCCAATCCCCTATAATGAGAAGAACATCCTTCTTTGGTGTCACTTCTATAAGGTCTTGTAAGTCTTCATAGAATTGGTCAATTTCAGTTTCTTCAGCACCAGTAGTTGGTGCATAAACTTGGATTACTGTGATGTTAAAAGGTCTGCCTTGGATTCGTATCGAGATCATTCTATCATTTTTGAGATTGCATCCCAGTACAGCTTTCGCCACTCTCAAAAAAAATCAAATATCTTTAATACGGTCAGTGACCAGGAAGCAATTTATAAAAATATGACATTAAAAGTAGTATTGTGCTACAAATAACAGTAGGAATATGGCCAATTCACAGAATTGGTGCTTATATTTATAACCAGGTTTTGACTTTTAAAGTTTTAAAAATTCAATTCAGGTGTCGCTACTGTTTATTATCGTTCCTTCAATGTTTACAATTTGAACTCCGTTGTTGACGTCATTGCTCGTCTTATTCTTGTTGCAATGTAATAGTACTTTGCCATGGACCTGTTAATTTCAGGCTGTTTGTCAGCTAAGAGGTGTCTGATATAGGTGTCGTCTGTACTGCGAGGTATTTTCCTCAGAATTGGTTCAATCAGCTCTTTTCTTGAGTCTCGATATAATGGGCAGTATAAGATGACATGCCCAATGGTTTCGATTTCATTGCTGTTACAGGGACATAATCTTTGTTCGATCGGTATTTTATTGTATCTTCCCTCTAGAAGAACTGAAGGGAGAGCATTAAAGCGGGCCCTGGAAAATGCCCATCGGTGTTTAGCGTTGTCTAGAACTTTGAGATAGTTTGCTAGATGGGGCCTTTGGGGGTTGTATAGAAGTTTGTAAGTTATCGGAAGTTGATTAAAGTCATTTTGGGCTTCAATGTCCCTGAGTCTTTCTTTGATTATGTTCTTGGCCCTTCCCCTTTCTAAACTTAATAGATACTCTGGGGAGAGACCATATGTGGCCAGTTTTCTGAGAGTGCCCTTCAACCAACTAGATTGGAATTTGTCAAGAAGCATCAGGGAAAGTAGTCCAACCGGCGAGTTGTTAAGTCTTAGCCAAGTGCATAAGGTTCTTATCCATACTTTGGCTTTAATGCTGTATAAGCCCGCTTCCAGTCGTAGGGCGGCGTTTGGGACGCATTTAGGTGTTTGCAGGAGTGATCTAAGGAAACCTGATTGTATCTTTTCATATGGGTCTAGATTAAAGAGGGAGACGAGTGGTGCGCCGTATAGTATTTGTGCTGTTGGTTTTGCAACGAATAGTTTAATTGTAGCAGGAATGAAATTTCCTCCCGTTGTATGATGGAATCTTAGGATTGCTGTTGTACTTTTTTGTGCTGTAGAGGAGCTGTAATTTATGTGGGCAGTCTTCTTCCTTGATGTTTGGAATATAACTCCTAGATATTTAAAGCATGTCACTTGTTCAATCTCCTGATTGTCTAAATTCCATCTGTATATTTTTCTTTTGTTAGAGAAAACCATGATTTTTGTTTTTTGGTAGTTCACTGTTAATTTCTCTTCTCTACAGTATTGGGATAAGCTGTTAAGAGCTCTTTTGAGGCCCATCTGAGTCTGGGACAATATAACCGCATCGTCTGCATAGAGTAGGATAGGCAGTTTTTTGTCTACTAATTTTGGGGCGTGTGTATCCGCTCCTTGTAGGTGGTCTATTAGGGAGTTTATATAGATGTTGAACAAAAAGGGGGCCAAAATGCATCCTTGTTTAACTCCCTTTGTTGTTCTAATGAAATTGGAGAGTTGACCTTCTTGGCTGCATCTTATACGAAGTCGTGTGTTGTTGTACAGTTTGTATATTAGTAGCAGCAGACGTCGGTCTATGGATGATTTCTTAAGTTTGTCCCAGAGTCGGGTTCTTGGGATGGAGTCAAAGGCTGCTTTAAAATCTACAAATGCTGCGAATAGGTGGTGATTGTGGTGCGACGTGTATTTCTCAGCTAGGTGCTGTAGGATCAGGCAGTGATCCATTGTGGATCTCCCCTGTCTAAATCCTGCCTGTGCATCATCAAGAATCTTCGCTCTTTCTATCCATTCGCACAGTTTCTCGCTGAGGTGTTTAGCGTATAATTTACTTATTATATTCAGGAGGCTTATAGGTCTATAGTTGGAGGGATCGTCCCTCGAGCCTTTCTTGTAAATGGGAATAATGATGGAAGTCCCCCAGTCGTGTGGAATCTGTGCAGTTCTATCTATATATGTGAACAGAGAGGCTAGCAAGGGGGCCCACCAGTTCGCATTGGTTTTAAAAAGTTCCGCTGGTATACAGTCAATTCCGGGGGCTTTCCCGTTCTTTAGTTGGTCAATCAGCAGATGAGTCTCTGTTATTGAGACTGCTGGCCATGGCTGTATCTGATCTTCCGGTATGTCTAATGCATAGGACTCATCGCTAGATTCCTCATAAAGATTATGGAAGTGTGTTTCCCAAGCTTTCATTGACATGCAGCAGGATAGTTGTGATAGGCCCCTATCCGGCTGTACAGCTACGATTCTCCAGAATAATGATGGGTTACTTGATTTGGAGGCCTCTATCAGTTGCTGCCATAATAACTTCATTGCGTATCTTTTCTTTTGTGTCAGGAGTTTTTTGTAGCTTCTTTTGGCTTCAAGCATCTTTTGTCTGTTATCCTCTGTTGGATTATCCTTATGGCAGATGAAGGAGTGGATCAATGATTTCTTGGAGGTTATACACTCGTGATCGAACCACTCCCTGGAAGTTTTCCTATGGTGGGGAGACTTGGAATTCGGTTTTACAACAAACTCTTGAATTTTTTGTATAAGCATTTCATATGTTGTCATCATGTTCAGGGCGCTCTCCTCTATTTCTAAGCACCCTTTCATAATTGCTTTTGAGAGACGGTGGCTCTCCTCAGATTTGTACCAGTTAGATATCCGCTCGCTCACTTGTCCATTCCATCTGATTTTCTTGAGTCCTGTTCCGGGTGTTAGATCTGGTTGATATCTGTGTTGTGGCTTGGGCAGATCAAAGGGTAAATCACACACGAGGGATAAAGGTAGGTGATCACTTTCAGCTCTTGCTGTAATGTTGAATTTTGATATCCTAGGGATCAGGTCCTGGGAAACAATGCAATAATCTATCGTTGACAGTTTGTGTCCTGACCAATATGTATATTGACCAGGATAATCTCCTTGTATAGCCCCATTCAGTAAGTGTAGATTCTGTCTGTAGGCCATCTGTGCTAAATGTAGTCCTCCAATGTTGCATGTCTTATCGTAGGATGATCTTGTCATTAGGGGTGGGGCAGTTTCCATTTCTGGAGGCCATTGGTGAAAATGTGCGTATAGGGCGTTGTCGTTGGGGCCCACTCTTGCGTTTAGGTCACCAGCTAGTAATATCATGGCTGACGGGTGTTGTCTCCTCCATTGCACCACGTGGGCTTCCACTTCTTTCCATAGTTGTTCTACTTGTGCCTGCCGTCGACATGTAGGTAAGTATAAGTTTATGCATAGCAGTTTGCTTTGTCCAAAATCTAAAACTGCTGCTACAGACCATTCATCATTGGAGGGTAATTGGGTAATATTAGCTTGTATCTGCGTTGAGAACAGTAAGGCTAAGCCTCCTTTGGGTCTGCCCCCTCTTTGACTAGGTGTTGCTCTTTTTATACACGAGTGGTAATTATCCAGGTAGAGCTCGTCTATTGACCAGATTTCCTGGATGAATAGGATGTCAAATTTAGTGAGGAAGTCCATTAGATTGGGATCTTTGCTTTTAGCTCCCCACCCTGCAATGTTCCACGTACAGGTGGTCAGCTTGTGATTTTTGATTGTCAGACATCTCAAGGGACAATCAAACTTAGGTTTATGGCCAATTTGGAATTTATCATTCATAATGTCCCTTTTGGGGTGTGTAGTGGGACATTTTGGCACGGTGTGTACTTGGACATATTTTAGTGTCCCGGAGGGGCGTTCTTTCCTTGTGACCTTATTTCACAGTCATCCGTGTGAATGGTGTCTAGGGCTCCTAGCTTGTCCACAAAGATTGAACCGTTGTTGAGGGCCACTCCATTTCTTTTACGGGTTTCTTGCCCACAGTAGTAGATATGATAGTCATCCGAACTGAATTCGCCCATTCCCGTCCATTTCAGTTCACTGATTCCCAGGATGTCAATCTTTATTCTTGCCATCTCATTTTTGACCACATCCAACTTACCCAGATTCATGGTTCTTACATTCCAGGTTCCTATGCAATATTTTTCTTTACAGCATTGGACTTTCCTTTCGCTTCCATGCATATCCGCAACTGAGCGTCCTTTCGGCTTTGGCCCAGCCGCTTCATCAGCTCTGGATCTATCATCGCAGTAAGTCCTTCTATTGCTTCCTTTGGTAATGGGTATTGTTTGGTACAGGGAAAAGGCAGGTCTTTTCTGTAGTTCACCTTTACTGGGGTGGCGGACTTCAGAAGTCCAACCGATGTGGATTCAGTTCCCCACAGCCAGGGGGGGACCCCATTTAGGAGCTCAGGGGGAAGATCCAGATCTTTATTATCCATCTCTTGTAAGATTCCTTGGAAGTTGAAGAGTGATTCATTGGGCATATGCAGGTAAATCCCCTCCTGTCCACACTGGATGGTGGCATTTAGTTTACAAAGCAGATCCCTCCCCAAAAGGTTGACGGGGCTAGAAGTTAATAAAAAAAGTGTGCCTAACGGACAAAGGTCCAACTGACACTTTGGCAGCCTTGGAAAGGGGGCAAACTCTAAGAATCCCATCCAGTCCCATTACAGTCCTGGTTTCTTCTCCTGGGGTCAAGTGACTATTTGTGAGAGTGGAATAGGTGGCCCCCGTGTCTAGCAGACAGTCGTAAGATTGTCCGTCTATCTGCATGGTGCAGATAGGATCCGAGGATGATGGTTGTAGGATAGGGCAAAGGAAAGGGAAAGAGGCGGGATCTGCTTCTGATTGTCAGTAGTCATTGTATTCCTCCATTACCATTTCGTGGGAAGGGTTGCAGGGCGGTTTGGGTGGTTGAAAGGATTGGTGTTCTTGGGGAGAGTCCTAGGTTGCGGTAAAGGAGGAGGAAGCGCCCTTTGGGAGGACCCATAATCGGGGGGAGTTCCCTGAGCCTGGGGTTAGCCGGTTCCCTGTATTCCGGCCTCAGTGTCCTTGCCTCTCTTATAGTCTGATCTCCCGGGCCTGGATTCTTGGTGTCCGGTTAAGAATGGGCAGCTCCTTCTGATGTGTCCTTCCTCATTGCAAGGGAAACAGACACGTCTGTCTGGCTGTTCATGTTTTCTTCCCTTCTGCCTTTCCCTAGGAGGGGGAACCCCGGTTGCGTAAACTAGCACTTGTGGGGATTCTCCCCTCTGGTCCTTCCTTTTTCGTTCATCTCTTGAATTAGAAACTGACTTGGCAATAGAGAGGATCTCATTTATCATTTTCCTGTCATAGCCGAGGTGTGCGTTTAACGCCTTCTGTATGTCGGCAGTGGCTTGGTCTTTAAAGAATCCCTTAACAATAACCTCATGTTCTGGACTTTCAGGGTCGATCCCACCCCAGGTTCCTTATTGCGGACACCAATTGGGTATAATAATCGGAAGGGTGTTCATCGGGTCCTTGTAGGATGGCTTGGACTTTAGTCCAGTTCACTGTTCGCTGTCCTGCAGCTTGCAAGCCATCCAAGATAGCTTTCTTAAATATCTTCAAACCCCATATACCCCCAGTTATGTTATAATCCCAGGCAAGGTCATTCAGGAGGTTTTGGGCTGTCAAAGGGTCTGTCTGCTTGAGAGTCAGGTCTGCGCAAAGCTTCCCCTGCCTTAACCGGTATTTCCCTCTTCTCGGCTTCATTAAAAAGGGCTCATAACAACATGGGCACCTCAGTCCACGTTGGATTATGAGTGGGAAAGATAGTGGCTCCTTGTCGATGGCATTTATCGGGGTGATCTCGGAGGGAAGGCATTTTATCCAACCAGTTCATTAAATCGGAGGTGAGGAAAGGCTGGTGGGTGAAAACCATTCGAGGCGGGTCTTCTGCTCTTGCCGGGGGTATGGGTAGTGCTCTGAGGGGGAGCACAGCCTCTACTTCTCCATTGACTAAGTTATTTCTCTGGCGAGTTTGCCTAGAGATCGGTTCTTCAACTTCCTCCTCTGAAGGAGCCCCCGCAGGCAAAGCATTGGGGTCGGGATTAGCTTGTTCCCCCCTCCCTCCTGGCACGTTCTGGAGAAGGTTATTCTGAGCTGGGGTTTGTAGGTTTTGGGAGAGATCGAGGGCAGGATTCCCCGGGCTGTCTACAGCTCCTGCCCCGGCTCTGGCTCCGGCTCCTGGTCCGGCTGGCAGGGGTCCCATTGGTTCAGGGTAGTAAAAGCAAACCTAGACAGCATCTTAAAAAGCAGAGACATCACCTTGCCAACAAAGGTCCGTATAGTAAAAGCTATGGTTTTCCCAGTAGTGATATATGGAAGTGAAAGCTGGACCATAAAGAAGGCTGATTGCCGAAGAATTGATGCTTTTGAATTATGGTGCTGGAGGAGACTCTTGAGAGTCCCCATGGAGTGCAAGAAGATCAAACGTATCCATTCTGAAGGAAATCAGCCCTGAGTGCTCACTGGAAGGACAGATCCTGAAGCTGAGGCTCCAAGACTTTGGTCACCTCTGGAGAAGAGAAGACTCCCTGGAAAAGACCCTGATGCTGGGAAAGATGGAGGGCACAAGGAGAAGGGGACGACAGAGGACGAGATGGTTGGATAGTGTTCTCAAAGCTACCAGCATGGGTTTAGCCAAAAATGTGGGAGGCAGTGGAAGACAGAAGTGCCTGGTGTGCTCTGGTCCAGGGGGTCACGAAGAGTAGGACACGACTAAACGACTAAACAAAGTAAAAGCAAATGAGTGACCTATCTAACTGTTCCTCTTGCATCCTGATTTCATTGTAAGGAGGGGGTCTGGCGGTTCCCAGTACAGCCATCTGCCGAGCGATCTGTGCTTGCTTACATTTAAAGAGTTTGCGGGCCTCCACAAAGGCATTTAGGTAGTAAAGCTGTTGGGGTTTTTCATCAGCTGAGTAGGATCTAAGTGCTTGCATCTTCGTAACGTTAAAAGAGCCTTGAGGTGGCCACTGAGACCCTGCCTCTAGGTGACGGGTAAAAGTCGCCCATGAAAAGTTACAAAGGTCTCTCAGTTTGGACTTGGAAAGACCCTTTCGCCCCTTTAAACTTTTCCAGTTGGAGATGACAAACTGGAGAGGCGTATCAGAATCCTCTCCAGGGCAAAGAGGCTTCATGGAAGCCTTGTTGCCAGGAGGAGTCCAGCTATGGTGCTTGGAGGGTTGAGCTCCCATTTCCCTTTTATACCGGGGGGGGGGGGGGTTTGCTCAATAACAAGCTATACAAGGAGATAGACAAACAGATACAAGAGAGGGACAAAGGGGGGGAGAGAGAAAAAGAATGTCTTAACAGTATTCAGTCTAACACTCAGGTGCCCCTCGCAGTCCTTTCTGGGCAAACTCTGACGGATCGGACCGGAGAAATCTAAAGGCAATCCCTGCCTACAACTAAAACCACAGGCAACTGGCCTGCAAACCACCGGTCTCCTGACCCAGAAACCATGGGTCCGGAATTCACAAAACTATTCCATGGGGCTCTTTCTGTCTCCTCCTGCTCTTCCCTCTCCTGCTCAACACAACCTTCTGCCTCTCCCAGCGACTCCTTCCCACCTTGTGACCCACACATTCCCCTCCGTCTCTTTTTCTGGGTCTTCAATGCCAAGGCGCTGCAGAAGCTTCTTTGGAGTGGATGCATCTGGTTCCCAATAAATCACGCAGAGGTAAAGTTCATTGGCAAAAGAAGAACTTTCGACTAAAGGTTTCTCAGCTGTCTTACTGAAGAAAACTTCAGGACACTCTGCAGACATAGTATTTTCCAGTATTTTCCAGTTTCTGCCCTCAAGACTTTAGCCATGACATTTTGTCTCACTGCCAGAAAAGCATCTCTAGCTCCCTCATTTCGGTGGCAACACGTTTTGGGATGCGGTTCTTTGCAGGCCCATTTGTATTTCTTTCCACTTCGAGACTTCATCCTTTTCTTGTGGGTAACCTCCAGTCTAGGAACCTTTTTAAAAATTTCTCCTATATATACATGACTGGATTTTAAAAATAAATAAATCTGAAAGTGATTTATAATGAGACTGAAACACTATAATTATTGGTAGAAACAACTCTTTAAAACTTTCAAAAAATGAATTGGAAACAAATTTTAAAACATAAAATTTTCTTACCGTGAAGTTGAGTGTACAGATGTGGGGGGAGGCGGATATTCCGAAGCAGAGCCCATCTTTTTCAAGGGATCCTTCTTAAACTTGGGACTGTCTGCATGTGACCCCATCTCTACAGCTCCCATAAACACCACAGAGAAGGCGGCCAGAGCCTGAAAGGCAAAAGCCTAGGCCTCGAACGCAGGACTCAGAGACGCTTCCCCCCATGGAGACCTGGGACCCCTTCTCCTTCGGAAGGGACCTCCGAGGAGGAAGCCAGGGCGGATCAGTCCCTGGACCTGGGGGCCGATTCCAAGACTCACCTGGAAAGTGCCATTTCATGTTCCTTTCCCCACTTGCCAGGAGCCTGAGCTCCATTTGGGGTTCCTCCTTCCGCACCCCAAGGTTCCCCCAAGGCCTTGGGGAAGGAAACTGAGGCAGGCTCTGCTTGCTCCCCAGGGCCCTGCAGGAGATTCAGGGTGGGGGGCCTGTCTCTTCCTCTGGCCATGGCAGCCATGGAAGAAAGGCAGGAGACCCTCAGCAGAGAACAGCCAAGTCCGGTTCTTCTCCGCAATGGCTTCCACTGGAGAGCCAGTGTGGTGTAGTGGTTCAGAGCGGTGAACTCGTAATCTGGGGAACCGGGTTCGTGTCTCCGCTCCTCCACCTGCAGCTGCTGGGTGACCTTGGGCCAGTCACGCTTCTCTGAAGTCTCTCAGCCCCACTCACCTCACAGAGTGTTTGTTGTGGGGGAGGAAGGGAAAGGAGAATGTGAGCCACTCTGAGACTCCTTTGGTTAGTGAGGCAGCCCTGCTTAGGGAAGCTTTTAATGTTTAATAGGTTATTGTTTAATAGGAACTAGTGTTCTGTTTGAAGCCGCCCAGAGTGGCTGGGGAAACAATAAATGAATTGTTGTTGTTGTTGTTGTTCTAAAGCGGGAGGACTCCCCTGCTCAGCACCTGAAGGCCCAGCCCTGCCACTCACCCCCTGGCCTAGGAAGGGGCCTGATGGCCAGGTGCTGCCGCTGGTCAGAGGGCTCTGGTTGGTTGGTTGGTTTGTTTGTTTGTTTGTTTAAGTTGCTGTTATTTTTTACCTATGTCATTTTAAACTGTGATATTAATGCTGTATTCTTAGTTTTAGATTTATGTGGAATTTGTTTCCCATTTGGTTGTGTATGTTTTTATGTGGTTTCTTTATTGTTTATAACTTTTGTAATTACAGTGGTACCTCAGGTTAAGTAATTCGTTCCGGAGGTCTGTACTTAAACTGAAGCTGTTCTTAACCTGAAGCACCACTTTAGCTAATGGGGCCTCCTGCTGCTGCCGCGCCACCGGAGCACAATTTCTGTTCTCGTCCTGAAGCAAAGTTCTTAACCTGAAGCACTATTTCTGGGTTAGCGGAGTCTGTAACCTGAAGCGTATGTAACCCGAGGTACCACTGTATGTAAACCTTGTTATGCTGTGAGCCGCCTGGAGCATTGTTTTTTTAACTGTGGAAAGGTGGCATACAAATAAAAAATGATGATGATGATGATATCAAATCCAAAGTCTTCTTCCTCTTCTGAGGGCCTCCTCTCTTTCTTGTCTGCGCTGGACTGGGAGGACCCCAGTTCAGCCAGTTCCCCAGAGGCCCACAGGGATCCAGAGTGGGAGCGACTTCTCCTGTTGAACTACTGCCTGAGGGGGAGGAACAGACGTCTTAGTCCGTTTTGGGGGCAAGTGAGGGCCATCCAGAAAGGGCTCCTGAGACCCCGAGGGCCAGCAGGGGAGTCTCCAGCCTGATCTTTCCCCCATGGCCTGCAGGTGGAGCCCTTCTCCTAGCGCTGACTCTTGGGGTGACCAAGGATGCTGCTCCGGGGGTCAGACTCCCCTGAGGGAACCCTCCACCTTTCAGGGGATAAAGCCATTCTTATTACTATTACTACTACTACTGTTATTCTTCTCCTCCTTGGGCCTCTGAGACAGAGAGGGCCTTTCCCTCCTGGCCCCCTTCGCAGACCCCGGCGGATCCCCCAAGGCCGCTTGCCTGGCGTCTCCCAACGGAGAGGCCTCCTCCGTGGGGCCAACATGGCGGGGAGAGAGGCTGCCCAGCGGAGGCCAAGCCATCATGGCAGGAAGGCGGCTGAGGACCAAAGGTGCCGCCCTCCTTCATCCGGGAGGAGAGACACCAAGAGCGTGGGACCCCCGAGGCCCACAGGGGAGCCATGGCGTCTCTGGGAGCGGCTGGGGCTCCGGAAAAAACAAAATGGCGTTCCCGCCTATTTCGGAAAAGGGCGGGAAACCCCTTCTCCTGGCCCTGCTGCCTCCATGGGCTCCTCCTGGGCCTCCCTGGCCATGGGGGGGGGGGAATCCAGCTGCCCCCAAACAATGGGGGGAAAGAGGAAAAGAAATGAAGGAGAAGCTGGGAGGGGGAGCAGCCATGAGGGAAACTCAGAGGGAAAACTCCCTCAGGAAACCGGGCGAAGGAGAGGAGGAGGCCCAGGGGAATCTGACAGGGGATTGGCCAACTGTCCAATGCAGAGGCTTCTGATTGGTCCAGCCCTGCTCTGGGGTGGGAAATGGGTCTCCTGCCTCCATGTGGTTCTGGGAGCCCAGGAGAAACTGGTTTTCTGGCAGGAAACTCGGGGAAAGGATGGCAGGGGTCCCTCTTCCTTTGAAGCAGCTGCGTCCGTAACAGGGACAAGCCAAGCTCAGCGCCACCTCCAACCCCCTCCCCACTTTAAAACCACTATTTTGAAAAGAAATACCTATCAAATACGAAGGAATCAGCACTTCCACCTGCTCAGCACCTGCTTTTCCCCTTGGTTTTCAGGGAGGGCTTTTCTTAGCCCCTCATTCCCCCCCCCCAATTCAAAATAAGGGGCAGGCCAGCTGGAGCCCTTCCCCCCAACCCCCTTATCATTATTTAACGGCATCCCAGTTATATGTATTCCCCTTTCCCCAAAAGTTGTTCCTGGAAGTTCTCCTTGGCCTTTGACCCACGTAGAGCCTAGAGTGTCCTGGGGAACCTTCTGCCACTGGAGAGTCAGACTCAGGCGCTCTCTCCTGGCAGCCCATTCAGAAGACACCCCCACGAGGGAAGGCTCCCCTTGAGGTAGTTTTCAACTTTTTGTGGTGTTACTATGTTGGTTTTTCTTTTGCTGTAAACCACTGCAGTATATTTTTTCAGATACCACTTCTATCAGTTTTAACAATCCATCTTTTGAGGCAGTTTGGGCTGAGAGACAGGGACTGACTGGCCCCACGTCCCCCCTGAGCTTCTCTCTCTTGCTTCCCAGGTCCCGCTCTGCAAAATAGAACCCATAATCCCAGGATCTCCTAAATGAATTGATAAATGCACAGGATGGTCCACTCTGCAGATTGAACTGTTCCAAGGATATACAGGTGAAACTCGAAAAATTAGAATATCGTGGGAAAGTTCATTTTTTTCAGTAATTCAACTTTAAAGGTGAAACTAATATATGAGATCGACTCATGACATGCAAAGCGAGATCTGCTTCTACTTCTCAGAGGTCCAATCTTGCTCGATTTGCAATCCTTGTTTTGCTGATTTCCTTGAATATTCTAATTTTCTGAGATTGTTAATTGGGGGTTTTCATCAGCTGTAGGCCACAATCATCGCAATGATAACAAATCAAGGCTTGACATACCTTGCTTTGCAAGTCATGAGTCTATCTCATATATTAGTTTCACCTTTCAAGTTGAATTAGTGAAAGAAAGGAACTTTTCCATGATATTCTAATTTTTCGAGTTTCACCTGTGTGTTTCCAACATCCAAAATGGAAAGCAAGAGCAGAGCAGGGCAGCGTTGGGATCGGGACAGAGCCGGCCCATCCGACCCGTGAGATCCCGGCTCAGGGCAACGTTGGCAAGAGGGGAGCTTCCTGCCCTGCCGCAGGGGGTCAGACTTGGGGGTCCCACCCCACTCTACAAATGGATCTTTCCAAGGGGAAACCATCTTTCAGCTGATCCTCACTGGTTCGCGTGAACAAAAACCTCTGCCAAGTTTCCTTTGCTAATGTGATTTATTTACTTCACGGGTGATTCCTGTGTGATATGTCTTATTTTTGCAGAGAGGTACAGAAGGACCCCCCTCTCTCAGCCTCCGCCAGCATCTTCGGGGGGGGGGGAGTGAACGTCCCCTCAACGGTCAGGACGGGGGGGTGGCAGCTAGTTCACGTGGAGCATGAAGAGATACCTCGGGCTCTGCCGGCAAGGAGAGGGTGGACTACATGGCCTCTGGGTGGCCCCTTCCAGCTCCCCCATTCTTTGGGGGGCAGGAAGAAGATGAGGTTGAGCGGGCGTCCTCGATGGGGGTCGCAAATAATTATTCCTGGAGGGTGGGGCTGCAGCTGAGCTCTCCCTCCGCCACTCGCCAGACCTCGTTGCGCCTATTGAAAATCTCCATGGGGCTGCAGGGGAGGGAGGCAGAAAGAGGGGTAGGTGAGCTCCAGGAAGAGGGTGGTCCGGACCCCTTCCCTCGTGCAACGAGGAGACCCAGCCCCCCCTCATCCCAGTAGGAAGTCAGGGGGTCCTCCTCACAAGGACCCTGCCAGGGAGGCAGTGCTGGGTGTCAGCGGGACCACCCTCTGAGCCCAATGGCCCCCGGAGGGTTTGAACCCTGGTCTCCTGGGAGACCACTCTAACCACTAGGTCATCCTAGCCCTTCGGTCCTGTTTGCTCTCCCCTACCCGCAGCCAGCGGCCATTCAGAGGCAGCCCCCCTGTGCTGAAGGTCCTGTGTGAGTGCCTGGAGGCGGTTGGAGGATGGATGGCGGCTAACAGATTGAGGTTGAATCCTGACAAGACAGAAGTACTGTTTTGGGGGGACAGGGGGCGGGTGGGTGTGGGGGACTCCCCGGTCCTGAATGGGATAACTGTGCCCCTGAAGGACCAGGTGCGCAGCCTGGGAGTCATTCTGGACTCACAGCTGTCCATGGAGGCGCAGGTCAATTCTGTGTCCAGGGCAGCTGTCTACCAGCTCCATCTGGTATGCCGGCTGGGACCCCATCTGCCTGTGGACTGTCTCGCCAGAGTGGTTCATGCTCTGGTTATCTCCCGCTTGGACTACTGCAATGCACTCTACGTGGGGCTACCTTTGAAGGTGACCCGGAAACTACAACTAATCCAGAATGCGGCAGCTAGACTGGTGACTGGGAGCGGCCGCCAAGACCATATAACACCGGTCTTGAAAGACCTACATTGCCTCCCAGTACGTTTCCGAGCACAATTCAAAGTGGTGGTGCTGACCTTTAAAGCCCTAAACGGCCTCGGCCCAGTATACCTGAAGGAGCGTCTCCACCCCCATTATTCTGCCCGGACGCTGAGATCCAGCGCCGAGGGCCTTCTGGCGGTTCCCTCATTGCGAGAAGTGAGGTTACAGGGAACCAGACAGAGGGCCTTCTCGGTAGTGGCGCCTACCCTGTGGAACACCCTCACCTCAGATGTGAAGGAAATAAGCAGCTATCCTATTTTTAAAAGACATCTGAAGGCAGCTCTGTTCAGGGAAGTGTTTAATATTGAATGCTGTATTGTGTTTAACACTCGATTGGGAGCCGCCCAGAGTGGCTGGGGAAACTCAGCCAGATGGGCGGGGTATAAATAATAAATTATTATTATTATTGGACCTGACGCTGGAGTGAGACCCCTCTCTCCTCCCGGCAGGCGCCCGCTATCTTGAGGCTGCGAGTTCCGCAGGTCAGCCCCCGCAGCCCCTCCCCTCTCACCTGTTGTAGCCAGCGGTGTAGTGCTGGCCGGCCTGCAGGGGGCGCCCGTGGGCGCTCAGCTGCCCGTCCAGGTAGCGCAGTTGGGCCAAGCGGTTGGTGTCCGTAATCCAGCCGCCAAAGACGCGCGCGAAGACGCGCAGCTCCGGGAAGCGCTCAATGAAGACCTGGCGCCGAGGAGGGAGGAGGAAAAGCGCAGCTCAGTCCGGAGAGCAGCCGCCACGGCAGGGGTGGGGGGTCTCCCCTAGGCAGAAGAAGGGGAGCGGGGCGACCCCTTGGCCCACCTCTTACCGTCTCCTCGGTGGGGGCGGGCGGGTCCCCCCGAAAGGCCTCCGGCAGCATGAAGTAGATCTCAAACTCGCGGCTCTCCGGGTCGTCCCGGACTCGGGTCAGCACCGGGCCGGTCATGGGGATGTGGACCCCTTTTGGGAGGGGGGAAGGGGGGGAGTCACAGAGGGAGGGGTTGCCCTGAACAAGCACGCCCCCCCCTCCACCACAATCCCGGGTCCCCCACCAGGGCGGGAGGCGGCGTCCCCTTTCCTGCCTGTGCTGCTTTGGGGGGGGGCTTCCACTTCTGCCCCCTTGAACCCCCCCCCCAATTGCGCAGGCGTTTCATTCATTGCATGGGACACTCCCTCATCTGTCATCGGGGAAAAGAGGCTGCAAAAGCAGGAAAGTCTGCTTGGCCTGGGGGGGGGGGGCAAGCAGCCGGGGGGGGGGCTCTCCTGGCTCGGAAGCCCCCCCACCCCACCCCTCCAACGGCTCCTGCCTTTGAGCTGGATGGATTGGGGGTGTCTTGAAGGAGGCATTTCTTCGCCTCTTGTCCATCCCAGCCTCTCCTTGGGATCCAGGAGCCTGGATGGAGGCCCTATCTTGGGGGAGGGGGAGAGCCAAGGACCCCCCCCGCAGCCATCCCTTTGCTCCTCCGCGACCCCCAAGCCCCATTGGCAGAGCTCAGCCTCCGGCGCAGGGAAGGGGTTCAACTTCCAGGCGCCCCAAGAGTCTTCCCCAGTTTTTGCCTAATGGAGCCTCCCGTCTCAGAGGCACTCTATCTGGGAGCACCGCAGGCAGTCCCGCCGCCCAGCCTTCTGCACACGCCCCGAGGCTCCCTTACCCGCCGCGTTCTTCCCTTGGATGTAGCGGAAGAGCCGCCAGAAGCCGTGGATCAGGGCCGGGAGGTAAGCCGAGCCGTCGCTGACGCGGGTGCCCACCCAGACGGAGGGCGGGTAGAGCCGAGCCTGGCAAGGGGGCAGGGGGAGATGGGGGTCAAGATGCAGCCGGGGGTCCGTCCCCGCGACTGAGCAAGGGGGCGGGGGCGGGGGGGGGCGCTCACCTCGTAGCCGGAGCCGTTGCAGACGAGCGTGTAGGAGAAGCACTCGCGGCCCTTCTTGCAGGGAGACACTTCCCTGGAAAAGGGGGGGTGTTGAATGGGGGGTGACAACACATGGCTGGATGGCCACCTGGCAGGGATGCTGGAGCTGAGATCCCTGCCTGAACGGGGGTGGGCTAGATGAGCCCTGGGACCCCTCCCAACTCTGCCATTCTCTGACCCCAGGAGTCGGGACTGGAATCCAGGCCAGAGGGGGGCAAACGACTCTTTAGAACAGGGCCCAGCAAACCTATTTAGCAGGGGGCCGGTCCACTGTCCCTCACACCTTGTGGGGGGCCGGACTATATTTTGAAGGGGGGAAAAGAACGAATTCCTATGCCTCACAAGTAACCCAGAGATGCATTTTAATAAAAGGACGTTCTACTCATGTCAAAACAAGCCGATTCCTGGACCATCTGTGGGCCGGATTGAGGTGGTGATTGGGCCGGATCCGGCCCCCGGGCCTTAGTTTGCCCACCCATGCTTTAGAAAGCTGGTCTCATGAAGCGGGGAGGGGGGGGGCTACGATTAGCTGCGCTTCCTGCCTTGCAGGGGGCTGGACTAGATGACCCAGGGGAGTCCCTTTCAAGGATTCTGGGGGGCAATACGCCAATCCCCCCCATCTAGCTTACCTCTCTTCACAGGCGCCAAACGCCGCCAGGAGGAGCAGCAGCAGCAGCAGAGGGGCAGCTTTGGTGTGCAGCATTGCTGGGATGGGGGCTAGAGAGGGAGAGACCCCCCCAATGGGTTAGGAGACCCAGCGACGGAGGCGCAGACCCAGAACCCCTTCCTCCCTAAGCAGAGCAGCCCCGGCCTTCCCTGCCCCCCTGAACCCCGACCCACCTTCCCTCGATCTGTGGGGCTTCCAGGCGACGAAGATTCAGGCAGGCTCCTCTCTCTCCTGTCGAAGATGCTCCCATCACATCCACCCCGAATTTAAGGCATTTTGTGGTCCCGCCCCGGGGAGGGGGTCGGTTATGAAACTCCCCTCCTCCCCCCCAGGATCCCCTGGCGCAATCCCAGGAATGCAGCCTTGTGTAACGGGGAGTTTTGTAAGCTGGAAAAACAGCAACATGCTGGGGCCTGGCCTGCGCTGGGTGGCAGAGGTTGGGATGCTTCGGCCCAGCGGAGGCCCTATCCAGGATCACCTAAATTCGGGTGTCTGTGCTCTGGTGATCTCTAGGTTGGATTACTGCAATGTGTTACATATGGGGCTGCTTCTGGAGACAGTTCGGAAACTTCAGCCGGCGCAGAATTGGGCAGGTTGCATCTCACACGGATTCTGGTCCAACTGCACTGGCCGCCCATTAGTTTCCGGGCCCAATTCAAAATTCGAAAGCCTTAAAGGGCTCAGGGCTGCAACACCTCAGGGACTGCCTCCCCCAATATAATTTCAAAATCTGGACACAGTTGTGGAGCTATTTTTGCCAAAGGAGTTGATCTCACTCTTTTTTTGCAGAATCTCCCCCCTTCCAAAATGAAGTTTTGGAGCTCTTTTAAAGGAAATCCACCCAAATTGATGTGGGTTGCCATAAATCTGGATATTCCTGGACATTTAAGCCATTTCCACCCAGACACTTTTCCCGATGATCGAATCCCAGCTCTGTCCAGGAAATTCCAGACATACGGCAAACCAACCCCCATATGAAGTGACCTGGAGGCTGTGACCACCCTCTCTCTCGTCCATGAGAGGTCCAGAGGGCGGCAACTGGAGAGCAGGGCCCTCTCTGCAACAGCCCCCCCCCCTTCTGAGATGCTCCCCCCAGGGAGGTCCGCCTGGCGCCTTCCTTGTGCCCCTATTCCTCTTCAACCAGGCCTCTGAATGATTAACAGTTTATATCCTGTCCAATGTCTTTATTGGAGGGGCAGCTATTGTTTTGTTTCATTCTTGTTTTTATTATGTGTTTTGTGTTTTCATCTTGTATCTTTAGGCTCTGAACCGCCCTGAGAGGTACAGATGAAGGGTGGTATACAAATTTAATAAATAAGCAAAACAAGTCAAGAATCTCTCTTTAGCTGAGAGTCCTGCCCTCATAGAATGGCAGAATTGGGGGGGTGCTCTACGGAGGTCCTCTAGTCCAACCTGTTGTGATGCAGGAATCTTTTGCCAAACGTTTGGCTCAAACCCACAACCCTGAGATTAAGAATCTCTACCTCTACCACGTGAACAGCGGGTTGGGCTAGAGGACCTTTGGGGGTCCCCCTTCCAGCTGTACAATTCTAGGGTTCTCTGAACATCAGCCTCTTGGTGGAGGTTCCCAAATGGCAGTAGGTTTTGGGGGGCTGGGAAGTCGGTGTAGAAATATACAAACCGTGGTCGGGGCCACAAAAGAGATCAATAAATATTTATAGAGAAGGTTCAGTTTCTTTGTTTTTTCTT
This sequence comes from Podarcis filfolensis, assembly GCF_964270895.1. Lineage (NCBI taxonomy): Eukaryota > Metazoa > Chordata > Lepidosauria > Squamata > Lacertidae > Podarcis > Podarcis filfolensis. The sequence continues at coordinate 166,260 of NC_139605.1, read as the reverse complement.
AAAAAAAAGAGAGAGACTCAAACGAAGTTAAGTTACAAAAATCTCAAAGGTGAATGGAGGCAGACAGAACAAGATGCGGAACTGGGGGGAGAGCAGATAAACAGCATTAACTCTGGGAAGGGCGATGCAGGGGAAAGTGTTCCGCACCCCACGTTCTCCCTAGAGGGGGGCAGAAAGAGGCCTCCCCCACCCCACAATTATGACAACGGTCCTGGTCTTCCCCATTTCCCTGGGGGGACAATTTGAATTTCACAGACACACACATACACAAAGACATGTTGTTGGTGGCACTCAGCTCAGAGTTGCCACCTTTCCTGACCGCTGGCTGCTCCTCTGCTGGGTTTCTGGCGGTGGGGGGGGGGTGTCCTTGCTCAGCTGGGGACGTGAGCCCCCTCCCCCAAAGCACCTGCTCTCCTGAGCCACGGACACCCCCCGCTCTTGACACCCGCAGGAGAGACACAAGGGGGGCGGGGAGAGGAAGGGTGCTGACTGCTACATGACCCCCCCCAACTGAGACATGGAAGGTGAGGGGGGGTATTTAGTGTTCAGTCCCACATGGGGTCCCTTCCAACACTACAACTCTATGGTTCCCTCCTTACAAGGTGCAAATACGGGGGACATCGACTGACAACGGAGAAGGGTGGGGGGCTGTTTACAAGGAGCAGCAGGGGGTCCTGAACCTTCCTGGGGGAGACGGCGGCTGCAGAGGACCTGCTCCGGACGAGGTGGGGGATCAGTCCAGTGGTGCTGTCCTGCCCACCCCCTAAAACTCAGTCTGAGGTGGGGGACTTGTGCCCATGCTTGTCTGGGTGGGGGTCCCCAGCGCAGGCCGGCTTGGGCTGCCCCCTGCTCCCCCTCACATCTTACTGCTCCCCGCAAAGCCCAGTTCGCTGCGGGGGGACCTCCCGTTGCCCCACTCGGCCTCGGCCCCCATCCGGGAGGGCGACGCCGCCTCCTTCTTGGCGGCTGCCGGGCCGCCCCCCGCGAGGCCGCTGGCCCCCCCTCCAAGGCGGTGCCTCCTCTCGCAGTGGCCCTTGTGGCGCATGAAGCTGTCTCGCCACATGAACTTCTTGGCGCAAACGTCGCACTCGTAGGGTTTGAGGCCCGTATGGGTCTTCATGTGCTCGGTCAGGTGGTGCTTCATCTTGAACTTCTTGTTGCAGACGGGGCAGTCGAAGGGGCGCAGGTTGAGGTGCATGTTGACGTGCCGGTCGCGCATGCTCTTGTGCGAGAAGGCCTTGCCGCAGTGGCACATGAAGATCTTGTTGCCGTCGCCCGAGCCGGCCGCCAGCTGCACCGCCCCGTGCTCCACCGGCGCCTGCGGCGGGAAGACCACGATCTGGTTGCCCTGCATGTCCATGGGCAGGAGGGCGCCGCGCGGCGCAAAGGGGGCGGCCTCCTCCAGGCCCTCGTAGGCCGAGGGGAAGTCCTCCGAGGACTCGCAGAAGTTCACCTGCTCCTCCAGCTTGCTCCCCGAGCCGCCCCCGCCGGGCTCCGTCAGGGTGCGGACGTCGCTGATGCTGAGCGCCGCCTCGGGCGCCGGCCCGGCCACCTCCACGGGGTCCTCGTCCTCCTCGCAGGTCAGCACCAGGTCCTCCTGGGAGCGCTCCTTCTTGACGAAGACCCACTGCTTCTGGGGCATGATGCTGGGCCGCACGTAGGCCGGGCGCCGGCCCTCGCTGCTGTCGCTGACGTCGTCATCCGTCTCCAGGACGAACTTGCTGCCGCTGGCGAAGGGGTCCGGGCAGCGTGGGGGCCCCTTCTCGGCCTGGAAGATGACCTCCTCGTCGTGGTCATCGCGCTCTCCCGCCAGCGCCCCCCGCAGCGGGTGGAACTTGCTGTGTTCAGGGCCCTCGCCCGAGTCGCGAGGGCTGAAGTAGTTGCTGCTGCTGGGCGACTGGTTGTCGCTGGTGCGGCTGGAGTGGGCACGGAAGGAGGAGGACGAGGAGGAGGAGGAAGGCCCCAGGAAGGCCCCCCGGCGCTCCTTCAGCAGCTCGGTGCACTTGTCCACGATGTGCCACATCTGCAGGACGCTGCCCACCGTCAGGTAGTTGACGATCTCGTCCGAGGCCATGCTCAGCTTGCCCGTGTAGGCCGAGCCCAGCACCGTCTCGAAGGCCACGGGGTCCATGACGCTGGGCAGCACGATGGACGTCATGTTCTTCAGGAGCACCTGGTCGTGGAAGTAGGGCGAGGAGGCGGCCAGCACGGCCCGGTGGGCCCGGAAGATGCGGCCCTGGACGTGGATGGCGATGTCGCACAGCTTGCCCTCCACCCGCTGCTGGTTGAGGTTCTCCAGCAGGGCACTGGTGACCTCGGGGAAGTCGACGTGGACCACGGGGAGGCCAGAAGAGGCCTCCATGGTGCTGTGGAGCGGAAAAAAGGAGATGGGAAGGGAACTTGGGTTAGAAGGCTCCGAAAAGGAAGGCAGCTCAACCGATGGCTGGAGGAGGAACCAAGAGAGCCCCCACAATGTTTAAGGCCTCAAAAGCAGGTGGGGGGGGATACTCTGTTGAAGAAATGCAAATTAATGGAAAAGGAGGGCTGGTGGCCTCCACAGTTGGTGGCAGTGTTAGAAATTTGCCAGCTGTGTCTTGCGACTGGCACAGGTTCCACCGCCCCCCATGGAGATCTCTGGGTGCCACGTTGGCAACGGACTTCTCCCTCTGACTGCCCCCTCCAGCTTTCTGAAGCAGCCAGCAAAAGAGCTTATTTTGTTGCATTTATGAAAGCATATTATCCAGTTACTCCCTACAACGACCCTGTGAGGTAGGCAAAGAGGCTGCGACCAACTCCAAGGTCCTCCAGGGAGTTTGAGTGGGGATCTGAACCCGGATCTCCTGAGTCCAACACTCTCAGCACCCCCCCCCCCGGTTTCCTAGAAATCTTCTGCTATGGGGCAGCTCTATGAATTAAGTAGGTAAAATAAATACGAGGAAAGCAAAATGTCACCCAGAGAAGGATCTGAAATATTTTCCTGTGAGACTGATGTCAACAGCCAGGGAGTTCCAAAGGGAGGTTGATGCCACTCTAAAAGATTGAGTATTATGTGGGGTGAGGCGATCACAGAATCGTAGCGTTGGAAGGGACCCCCAAGCATCATCCATTCCAACCCCCTGCAAATCAGGATCTCGTAGGTAAACTGGTCCCAAATGGCTCAGATCTCCGAGCAGCAAAGGCGTCCTAGGCCTCACTCCCGTCAACAACTGCACTGCAGCATCCTCCCCAACTGCAGCTTCCGGATCTGGTGTGAGGGAAGCCCCACAGAAAGAGCCTGGCACGAATGGAGCACATTTACTCAGAAGTAAGGCCCCCCTCCCCCGGTCCATGGCGCTTGTTTCCACTTGCACGTGCAATTGTGATATAACATTATTTTATTGCACGGATTGTGATACAACATTATTTTATGTAAGTGCAGCGGAACCAGAGCTGCTTGACTTTTATAACTCCCTGGGCCAGTGGGAGGCTGCTCAGACTCTTGGCACGAGAGCCGGTGATTCATTTCGCTGGCAAGAGAGACGCTCTCAGCTCTGAGGCTACCCAAAGCTCTTCATTTTTCCCAGCCGCTACACCTATTCTATTCAGATAAAACCACTGAGGGGGGGGGGAATTTTGAACCCGCTTCTCAAAATATTCGTGACAGGCCTGTGGAACTCCCTGCCTATTGACATTGCTGGGGTCTTTCTGTGGCCTCCTTAAAACACAGTTATTTAAGCAAGCCTGGTGTTATATACTGAGTTGAATAGGATCCAAAATGCAGCAGTCTAATTGGTCCTAGAACAATGCAGCAGTATGATTGGTCCACAGGAGCCACCCAATCCTGCTCCTGGTGCAAGTGAATCCACGACCTGATTATAAATAATGTATATAAAGCAGATATTTTGCGGGAACTTTCATTCCTCACTACTATGAGCTGAATAAAGAGCATGAAATCCACTCTCGACTCCGAGTATATTTCACCCATCCACACGCCTTTCATTTCTTCTTAGCTGCTGTCCATTTCAAATACCTGTCTTTAACCCAGCAATTCCAGTATCCAGTTTTATATGTCGGGGCACATCTGCTTCAGCTGCGATTCCTGCATTGCAGAGCACTGGACCACACGACCCCTTGGGGTCTCTTCCAACCTTACAATACAGTTCTAGATTTTTCTAAGCCGCTTATAACGGGGTGCTGCTGCTGGTTGAAGGTACATTCTTTCACCTTTGGTGGACGTGCCCAAAGATTAAGGCTTTCTGGGAAATGATTTATAATGAAATGAAAAAGGTATTTAAGTATACCTTCTTGAAGAAACCAGAGGCTTTTCTCTTGGGCATAGTCGGCCATTTGGTGCCAAAGAAGGACAGAACTTTTTTTATGTATGCTACGACGGCAGCAAGAATACTTATAGCAAAGCACTGGAAGACGCAAGATCTACCCACTCTGGAAGAATGGCAGATGAAGTTGATTGACTGTATGGGACTGGCAGAAATGACCGGCAGAATCCGCGACCAGGGAGAAGAGTCGGCAGAAGAAGACTGGAAGAAATTTAAGGACTATTTACAGAAATATTGCAAAATTAATGAACTTTGAAAGATGCTGGATTGAATTTATGTGGTCTCTAGCTGTTATGATAAAAAGAACTGGGATAAATCTTGTTTAAGTTATAAAATTTAAAAAGTTGATTGGAAAATAAGGTGTTAGTTAAAAGGAATGTTAAGAGATTAGGATTTGCTGGATAAACAATTTGAACTAGAAAACAAGAAGGGGAGGTATGAGGAAGTCAAAGAAACATGTTATTGAAAATTGATATTGAAACTGATTTGTTTTTAATATTTTTTTTCTTCTTTCTTTTTCTTTTTTGTCTGTATAAAATTGAAAACTCGAATAAATATTTATTATATATATATATATATATATATATATATATATATATGTATGTATATATATATATATATATATATATATATATATATAACGGGGTGCTGCTGCTGCTGCTTTTTAAACAAGCAATTGGGATGTACATTTCATTAAATTAACTAAAAAAGGGGTCTGAGTCCCAGGTGACACGACTGCCAACCCACTCCCGTGGGGTCAGGTCATTGTTTTGATCCTTTTACAGAGTTTTCTGTGTACTGCGGTATATTATGAATTGTGACTTGCTGTTCTTTTTATTGATTATATTTTGGTGATAATTTTATTGTGCATTATTACATTCTAATGGGTTACTGATTCTTAGTTTATTTGCGATAGGTAAAGTTATGTTTTTAGAAGGACCTTTTTTTGCACTGGATCCGATTGTCGTAAGGCTTGTGACCTTTGCTGTATGTTTTGCCGTTTCTCCCGCTCGCAAACCGCCTTGTGCAGAAGAATATGGAACGGCAGCGTACAAATTAAAAAGGAAATGGAATGAAAACGGTTCTGCTGAGACGGGGCGTTGCGAACAGAGAATCAGAGGATCGCAGGCTTCGAAGGGGTGCTGTGCCAATGCTTCTGGGGGGGGCAGGAGGGGGGCAGTCGAGATGCCGCCCAAATCTGTGTTGGAGGGCAGGAGAGGGAGGGGGCTGACCACCTTTGGGGGCAAAAGCCTTTGGGTTTGGTCTCCGTTCCTTGTCCCAGGCCTCTCACCCACCAGAAATGACTGGTAGCAGATCTGCTGAGTCCTGAATGCCAGATCAGTCCACAATGAAACCTTGTTCATTCACCATCCGATTGTGGGTGAGCAGGCTGCTCTGGCTTGGGGGAGTCACCTGCGTGGGCCTGGCCTTACCCAGCTGTGCCCACCTGTGTTTCTGGCACCAGGGGGCTGAAATGAGGGTGTTGCCCACCCCTCCTTGACCAGCGAGCCTCTGGACCTTGCGATGGGCCTGGAGGGCCTGGCCTGATGCTGCACCAGAGACAGAGGGGGGTTCTGCTGCTTCACCGCCCCCCTGATCTGGCTGGCCAAGGCAGTCCCTGAGGGATTGTTGGGGGACCCCAGAACGATAATCCTGGGTGACTTCAGTAACCAAGCGGAGGGGACCTCGAGGCTTCATGGGTCTCTCTCAGGTGGCCCAACACACCAGGAAAGGCACTCTCCGGATGGGATATTTCCCCCAAATGCCACAAGGGATGGATGAAGGTGAGGGGAGGGCAATGCACCCCCTTGTCATGGGCGCTGGCATCCGATACCACTGACCGTGGTCTCCAATGGGGGGTGGGAATTGGGGGAACGGCTCTGTCATGCACCGAGTCCAGAGAGCAGCATGGCGGCTGCGCTCTGGGAACCAGATCATCTCCAGTCTATTTAACATCTACATGAAGCCGCTGGCAGCAGGCATGAGGCCCCGACCAGGTGGAATGCTCTGCCCAAGAGACCAGGGCACTGCGGGACTTGACCTCTTTCCTCAGGGCTGCAAGACGGAGCTGTTCCGCCAGGCCTTTGGCCAAGGCACAGTCTGACCCTCTCTCTCCTTCGGTAATCCTCACAGAACTCTAGCCCAATGGTTGCCATGAATTTGATTTTGAATTGATTTTAGAATGAATTTTATCTAATTGATTGTGATTTTAGGTAAACCTTGTTACTTTTATTGTTGTTAACCGCTCTGAGCCCGGCTTCAGCTGGGGAGGGCGGGATAGAAATAAAATTTTATTATTATTATCATAGAAGGGACCCCAGGGGTCATCTAGTCCAGCCCCCTGCAATGCAGGAATCACAGCGAAAGCATCCATGACAGATGGACATTGAACCTCTGTTTATAAACCTCCAAGGAAGGGGAGCCCACCATCTCTGGTGGGAGTCTGTTCCCCTGCCAAACAGCTCTTACTGTCTGAAAGGTTTTCAGCTGTGTTTAGTCGCAATCTTCTTTCTTGTAACTTGAAGCCACTGGTTCGAGTCCTGCCCTCCAGAGCTGGAGAAAACAAAGCAGCTCCATCTTCCGTGTGACAGCCCTTGAGATCATATCTCTCTGTCTCCTCTTCTCCAGGCTAAACATTCCCAGCTCCTTCAACCATTCCTCATAAGGCTTGGTCTCCAGACCCTTGGTCGCCCTCCTCTGCTCACGCTCCAGCTTCTCCACATCCTTCTTAAACTGTGGTGCCCAGAATCAGACCCAGTATTCCAGGTGTGGTCTGACCAAGGCAGAAGAGAGAGACTATGACTTCCCTTGATCTGGACTTCTGCTGTTGCGGCCTAGAAGTTTCAGGAGGTGCCGCCTGTACGCTGCTGACCCTCAGCTCTGTTCCTCCATAACATCTGAGTGGGGAGAGGCCACTGCTTGGACGTAGTGGTGAAATGGAGGAGGAAAACAAGCTGAGCTTGAATCCTGGCAAGGATTGGATCCTGTGGGCAAGGAGCTCCCAGAAATGGCTCGGCTGCCTGGCTGGGCTGAGGGAGCAGGTTCACAGCTTGGGTACTTCTGGAGCCCCTGTGACCAGGAGGGCCTCTGCGCAATTGCAAGCGGTTTAGTGGTGGCGACCATTCCTGGACCAGGAAGGCCTGGCCACAGCTGCTCATGCACTGGCTACTTCAGGGCTGGATTACCGCAATGCCCTCTCCGTGGGGCTTCCCTTGCAGTTGTGGCGGATGCTGCAGCACGAATGCTGACGGGAGGGAGGCCTGGCCAGGACGGCACACTTGTGCTCAGAGGTTTGCCCTGCTCACCAACGTGCTGCTGGGCAGAGTTCAAAACGTTACTATTCGCATAGAAAGCCCCGAACAGCTTGGGACCAGTTTACCTGAGAGCCTGCCTGACCCACATGCCCCCCTCCAAGTGACCTGTTTGTCCAGCGGAACTGGCACCTCTGCAGGTGCTGCAGGAGACCCATTTCCTGCATTTGTAAGAACACAATCCTTTAATGCCCAGGCTGCAGCTTTGATCCCCATACGGGACGGCTGCGTATTCCTGCCTCGCAGGGGGTGGGGCTGGATGACCCCCGGGGTCCCTTCCAACTTTTGGTGCGGCAGCAACTGCACTTTGGAACTCCCTGCCTCTTGAGATCGAGCAGGTGCCTGCCAAAAGCATTCTCGCTCCGCCGAGCCTCATCGGACTGTGAGAAAGCCAAGGAGATCCTCCCCTGTCTTGGGATCTGAACTTGGGCACCTTTCAAAGCGGGACCCCCGCCCCCCCCCCCGTAGCAGGAGCCTCCCCATACCCTGCCCCGTTTGGGAGAGAGGGCGGCGGGCGCCTGGATCGGGCGGGCAGGTAGACTGCGCCTGCAGCTGGAGGCCCCCCCCCCCGGGCCGCCGCCGCCGCTTTGTCTGCCCCCCCCCCCGCCGCCCTCTCCCCCTCCGCTCACCCTCCGCGCTCTCTCGCTCTCTCTCTCTCTCGCAGGCGCCGCGGCCTCTTCCTCCGGCTCGGCTTCGCGGCGCAGCGCCCGCCTCCCGCGTCGCCTTTAAGGCGCGCGCATTGGACGCCCGACGCAAAGCGCGCTCGCGAGGGCCGAGGGGGGGCGGGGCGGCGCATGCGCGCCCGGCGGAGGAGGAAGCCCGGCGCCGGGCGGGACTGGCCGGTGAAGCCCCTCGAAAGCCCGGCGCCGGAGCCCAGACGGGATTGGGGGCCGCATGGAGCCATCTGGGTCTCCTGGCCCAGCAGCTGGAACGGAAAAGGCAGGAGATGATCGAGAGAAAGGGCAGAGGAATTTTGTGGGGGTCTCAATAACGAGTTCATACAGGACACAGTCAAAATAAATAGATTTTTTTTTAAAATCCTCGTATCTGAAGAAGTGTGCATGCACACAAAAACTTATACCCAGAACAAACCTCGTTGGTCTCTGGGTTTCCCCAGATGAGGTGATTTCTTTAAAAACTATGGCAAGTTCTTAAAGAAATGGGAGTGCCTGATCACCTCATGTGTCTCCTGAGAAATCTCTATGTGGGACAAGAAGCTACAGTTAGAACTGGATATGGAACAACTGATTGGTTCAAAATTGGGAAAGGAGTACGACAAGGCTGTATATTGTCTCCCTGGTTATTTAACTTATATGCAGAATTCATCATGCGAAAGGCTGGGCTGGATGAATCCCTAGCCGGAATTAAGATTGCCGGAAGAAATATCAACAACCTCAGATATGCAGATGACTCAACCTTGATGGCAGAAAGTGAGGAGGAATTAAAGAACCTTTTAATGAGGGTGAAAGAGGAGAGTGCAAAATATGGTCTGAAGCTCAACATCAAAAAAACGAAGATCATGGCCACTGGTCCCATCACCTCCTGGCAAATAGAAGGGGAAGAAATGGAGGCAGTGAGAGATTTTACTTTCTTGGGCTCCATGATCACTGCAGATGGTGACAGCAGTCACGAAATTAAAAGACGCCTGCTCCTTGGGAGAAAAGCAATGACCAACCTAGACAGCATCTTAAAAAGCAGAGACATCACCTTGCCAACAAAGGTCCGTATAGTTAAAGCCACGGTTTTCCCAGTTGTGATGTATGGAAGTGAGAGCTGGACCATAAAGAAGGCTGATTGCTGAAGAATTGATGCTTTTGAATTATGGTGCTGGAGGAGACTCTTGAGAGTCCCATGGAGTGCAAGAAGATCAAACCTATCCATTCTGAAGGAAATCAGCCCTGAGTGCTCACTGGAAGGACAGATCGTAAAGTTGAGGCTCCAAGACTTTGGCCACCTCATGAGAAGAGAAGACTCCCTGGAAAAGACCCTGATGCTGGGAAAGATGGAGGGCACAAGGAGAAGGGGACGACGGAGGACAAGATGGTGGGACAGTGTTCTCGAAGCTACCAGCATGAGTTTGATCAAACTGCGGGAGGCAGTGGAAGACAGGAGGGCCTGGCATGCTCTGGTCCAGGGGGTCACGAAGAGGCGGACACGACTAAACAACCACCACCAAAGGTACTGGACAATTTTTTAAATAAAAATTAGAGATTAGAGAAGGAAATCTGAAAACAGATTTTTTAAAGAAAGTTTTTCTAAAAAATTTTTAAGATATATTTGCATTTATTTCAAGTTTATGCAGGTTATAGTCCATATTCATAAGAAGCGGAGGCTGGATCCTGGCAAGAAGAAGGGATCGTGTGCCCCGCCGGTCCTGGGAGGATCCACTTTCTGAGGGTCTGACTGGACTAGACGGCCCTTGGGGATACCAACTCCCCAACTCCGTCCTGTGCTTGGCACCCAAAGCCCTAAGAGCATCTCCCGCCACATCAACCACCTCTGGGCCCCGCAATGAGCAGGGGGTCTGGGCCGAAGGACTGCCCCCTAGGGACCCCACAGCAGGGCCTTCTTGGGGGTGGCTCCCCAGAAGGGTCTGGAAGGCGCTCCCTGCCCAGGCCCCTCTGCCTCCTCTTGCTAGTAACCTCAGTTCTCCGGGTTGTGGGTTCGAGAGCCATGTGGGCTGAAGGATTCCTTCAGGGGAAACCTGGAACACCCCGTGTCTTTTTCCAGTATTGTAAAACTGTATGTCTCCTGTTCTTCTGAGTCCCTGGAGTAGAGCAGGATTATAAAGTGCCTTTCGTCACCCACAGTAAGGTGCTAAACCCACTCCCCACTCCCACTTGGGAGGGGGGGGAGAGAAATAATAACAACAATTTTATTTATATATATATATATATATTTATATATATATATATATATATATATATATATATATATATATGCCGTGTGTGTGTGTGTGTGTGTGTGTGTGTGTGTGTAGAAAATAATAAAAAAAAGTTTTCTAATTTAGGCCACCCATCTGACATAGAGTTGTCCTAGCCACTCTGGGCTGCTCCCAAAAAAATATAAAAACACAAAAAACCCTCAATGGAAAGCACAGAAACAGGGAATAAACCTCCCCGCCAGATGTGCTCTCCCCAAACCATCCCTTTAACAGAACTTACACTCACAGCAGTCTACAGAAAAATATTTGCCTATTTTTTATTCCCGCTTTTTTTTTTGCAAAATGAGCTCCCAAACGGACAGAACATCAATACGCCCACCCCCCTGCCACCCCCCCATGGCACCCAGAAGAATACAAACACGGCAGTCCCCGCCCTTCGTCCCCCTGCCCCTCATGCATCACGCAGAAGCCCCCCCACCCCCCTGAGTCCATGAAGGCAGAGTCACCATCTTCCAGCAAGCCAAGATTTTTTTTTGAGGGGGGGTCCCACCTGTCCTTCTGCTCCCCGCCCCCCAAAGTCCGTGCCAGATGGTGGTGAGGGGGCTAATCCGAGTCTGACAGGACGATGATCTCCTCCGGGTCGCACTGGGTCGCCACGCTGGCCTGCGGGGTGGGGAGAGAGGGGGGTCAGAAGAGGAGGAAACTGGTGCCCTGCACCCCCTCCCTCCCCAGAGCAGCACCCAAAGGCCTCTGGCTGCCCCAGGGACCTCCCTGAGGCAGACCAGCTGGGAGGAAGGGGGCAAAGTTTAGGAAAACTCTTCTGGCCTGAAGAGAGAAGTTTTTCTTCCTCTCACGTCACGGCTAGAACTCGCGGGCATTCGAAGAAGCTCAACACGGGGAGATTTGAGGTGGGCAAAATAAGGTCCTCCTCAGTTGACATGTGGAACTCCCTGCCACAAGAGGCAGGAACAGCCAACCAGCTGGGTGAATGGAAAAGGACGTTCCTAGGCGTATTTGGCCGCTATGAGGAGGGGAGGCTGGAGCAGCCACTGGCCCAGTCCAGGATGCTCTGCTCAGGCGCTGACTCCCAGGGGAAGAAGCAGCTGAGCACCCCCAGGGCTGGTGCTGGGAGAGGAAGGAAGAGGCAATCGGGGGCTCCAGATCGGGACTCTTGTGCCTGGGGCAAATCCACACCCCCCCATTTAGTACCTTCCAGATGGCGGCAAGGAGGCGGCCCTGATTCTGCGGCTGGGGGCTGCCCTGGGAGCTGCTGACCAGCCCCAGGCCTGGGGAGTCGGCGCAGGTGGAGTCGGCCAAGGGGGCCGGGCTGAGGCGCCCCTCTGCGTCCTCGTCTTCCTCCTCCTCCTCCGAGCCAGTGCTGGGCACCTCAATGCAGCTGCCAGAGAAGAAACACACATTGACGGGGCGCTTGCACAGCCTGACCCCCCCCCCCCCGGCTGAGGCAGCTCAGAGCGTTTCGCAGTGTTGGAGAAGGGACCCCGAGGGGTCATCCAGCCCATTCCGCCTGCCCTGAAGAAATCGCCCCTCAAGCATCTCCGACCATTTCCAAGCGGATGTTGGGAGCCCACCTGACCGGGACCCTTGCAGGGGGTTGGGCTAGATGACCCTCCGGGTCCCTTCCAACTCCACCCTTCTCCGATTCCACGACCAGCTCTCCGGGACTCCACCACAGCCCTGGGGAAGAGGGCTGCCCTTCAGCTTCAGGTCTGGGCTGCTCCCGATCCGGCCACCCCAGTAAGAACCCCCCACTGCAGACACACAAACGGTGTCTGGCCAGGACAACGCTGTGATTCAGCAGGAAACGTTCTCTGCTTTTGGGCAGAACTTTGGAAAATGCCGTTTGGGATTTGATCTGGACTTGTCCAAAGAAACCTCTGCTTAAAAACCTCCAAGGAAGGAGAGTCCAGCTCCCTCTGGACTAGGCTAAAAGATCACACAGTGAGTCAGGGCACATTTCAAAGCAGAAATCAGTATCTGGTTTGCCCCGACAGCAGCCTAGCGGTTGGTTGTCTTTGCACCTGCCAGGAAAGGAAGGCCGTAACAATAACAACAATAGCAATAATAATAATAATACGTGGCTCCTGTCCAGGTTTGTTAATTGTCTTACTTTAAATGTTGTGAGGATCCCTTTTAAAAGGTGGTTTTTGGCAGGGGGGATTTGCTAGGTTGTTTTTATTTTGATTATGTATTTTGTGGTTCTATATTTTGATTTTATTCTGTGTAACGCCCTGAGACCTCCAGGTATAGGACAGTATATGATATAATAATAATAATAATAATAATAATAATAATAATAATAATAATAATAATAATAATATAAACCTTCTGGCGGGACAGCAAGGAAGGAGCCAGGGAATCCCACACTCTGAGAGCAGTTGCAGAAAAGACCCAGAGGCGGAATTTTTAAAAATGTGCGGATGCAACAGCTCTGCAATTTACAGTGTTTACAGACATATCGAAGTAAGAAAAGGCCAAAACATTCCTCTTCCACCGGCCCTGGGGCGCAAATGTGCTTTTGGTCATTATGTTCTGCATTTGCCTTTTATGTTGTCAAGCACCCTGTGCTCTTTGGATGAAGGAAAGTATATAAGTTAGCATTTCTTAAAAGAGGCTCTCCCTCTGAGGGCTCAGCACCCAGGCAGGTTCGGGGCAGGACCTATAGCCTGGAACCCTCAGCCCCCTTGCAATCACAGAACTGCACTTGGAAGGGACAGCCAAGGGCCCTCTAGCCCCACCCGCTTGCCCCCCCTTCCCATGGAGTCTCCTCTCCCCCTTACCACCTCCCTGCCCCCCACTCACCTGTTGAAGTCCCGCCTGCTCCGCTTGCTGGGGGGCTGCCCGTTCACCCCACGCAGGGGCCCCCCGCCTGCCCCGCGGAGGCTGCCGTTGTCCTGAGCTTGGCTGCGCTTGGCTGGGGGCCTCTGGGGATGTGGCGGCTTCTGACGTGACCGGAAGACGGGCGAGGCCCCCCTGCCCCCCTGGGTCTGGTGCGGGGGGGAGGGGGTGGGGGGCGGCGTCTCGCCCGCCTCCAGCGTCAGGGCCTCCTCAATCTCCAGGAGGAACTGCTGGGAGGGGGAGGTGCCCACGGCAGGAGGCGGGTCGGCAGGGGCCTGCCCCACGCGCTGTCCACGTTCCTCTCCCTGGCGCCCCTCCGGGTTGTGCTCTTCCTCGTCCTCTTCGTCCGGCTCTTCCTCCGAGGAGGAGGGCACCAGCTCAGGGGCCTCCAAGTCCATGTGCTGGTCAGCCTCCACTTCCTGGACGCGGGGGTCATCATCTGGGAGGGAGGGGAGGACAGCAGGGTTATGTTGTTTTAATTTATCGTTTGGACAATTATTTTTATTGATTTACCAAATTACTACAGATCAAACTGAATTAATTCAATTTAATACCATTTTCCCGCCTTCGCTACGGAATATGCCCCAAAGACAGAAGTACTGGTTTTTTTTGGGGGGGACAGGTGTGGGGGACTCCCTAGTCCTGAATGGGGTAACTGTGCCCCTGAAGGACCAGGTGCGCAGCCTGGGAGTCATTTTGGACTCACAGCTGTCCATGGAGGCACAGGTCAATTCTGTGTCCAAGGCAGCTGTCTACCAGCTCCATCTGGTACGCAGGATGAGACCCTACCTGCCCACAGACTGTCTCGCCAGAGTGGTGCATGCTCTGGTTATCTCCCGCTTGGACTACTGCAATGTGCTCTATGTGGGGCTACCTTTGAAGGTGACCCAGAAACTGCAATTAATCCAGAATGTGGCAGCTAGACTGCTGACTGGGAGCGGCTGCCGAGACCACATAACACCGGTCCCGAAAGACCTACATTGGCTCCCATTTATTTATTTGTTTGTTTGTTTATAATATGTATCCGTTCTGCTGCATCAATTCTCATTTAGTCTCTAGATGACATCACTTCACATTTGTTGATCACATGGCATGCATTCAGCTGCTCCTTCACAACCTCGTGCCGCCGCCTCGTTGTCGTCCTCTGCCTTGGCCAGGTTCCACGGGGTGCAGAGCCCATGCAGCCGGCCTGGGTGGCAGAGGCAGCCTCCCCACCGCCACTCGGCTCCTGCTCGGCTCTTGGCCATACGCGGCCGCCTCAGCGGGAGAAGGCGTCGCCCAGAGGTGTCCATGGCTTCAGATTGGCTGCAGGAGCTTCCGAAGCCGTGCCAGCGTCGCGGAAGTCAGTCCCCGCGCGCTGTGCGGGTTTAGCGTGGGGTCTGACTGGGTGGGCGGCAGGGTCCGCAGGCTGGATTTACGAGCCCGGTGGGCCGCATCTGGCCCCTGGGCCGTAGTTTGCCGCCCCCTGATCTACAGTAATCCATAAGAGCATGCGTAGCTCAATTCCGGACTCTGCGCTTCTTTGTTTTTTCTCTTTCTGCTTGTGTGTGAAATGGCAGGACCCTCACCAAAATAAGGCCCCCCTGGGTGGGCCCCCAGGGTCATGAAACTCAGCCAAAGCATCCGCACAACCAATAGAGCCTGAGACTCTTAGGGTGGCGGGTTCGAGTCCCGTGACAGACGGCCTCCCAGCCTCTGCTTAGAAACCTCCCCAGGAGGAGGAGCCACCCCCTTCCAAAGGAGGGACAGACTCCTTCAGAAAGTGGGGGGTCCCTTCTGATGCCACCCCAGCCTACCTGGGGCAGCCCCTTCCTCCTCCTCTTCCTCCTCCAGGCTCTTCTGCAGCTCGGCTTCTATGTCCGACTCTGACGAAGACTCTTCCTCCTCCTCCTCCTCTTCTTCCTCATCGTCCTCTTCCTCCTCCGCCCCTGCACTGGCCACGCTCCGGCCGGGGCTGCCCTAGGGAAGAGAGACATCAAGGGTCACCCTCTGATCCTGACAATGCCAGGGATGGACAGACCCCCCCCCCAGAAAGCGCTGCGCCCCATCAAGATCCCAGAACGGTGCCCAGAGCAAATGGCCCCAGAGAGACCCTTCCCCTCTAAGGAGGGGGGTCTCAAAGCAGCAGCAGCTGCCCAGGCCCCCACCTGCAGGAAGCAAGCCCCCGAACAGCCCCTCCCTGCCCGCAGGAGGGACCCCAGGGGCCATCTAGTCTACCCCCCCGCAATGCACACACAAAAAATGCATTTATTCATTTACTATGTTAAGCATGCATGTGCATAAAGAAAATGTCAGAGCCATCGAGGATCTACGTGTGATGCCTGATCATGAAGAAGAGCTACTGGCAGCAATATTAAGAGAGAAAGATAATTAACTTTTTGTAGCAGAATGGAGGCCCTTTTTTAATGTCTGGAAAAGCACTGCAAACAAATGAAATCACGGGCAGGATTTGAGCTAGGGCTAGCGGAAGAAAAACGATAAAGGAACTGTACTAGAGAGGTTGGTAACGGATGAGAAACTGAAATATAATGCAGTAGAAAAGAGTTTGAATAAAAAGACTAGGGGGTGGGAAGTCAATACGAAAAACAATCTCTATATAATCTGAAGTTAGCTTGTAAAAATTTGGAAACTCAATGAACATTACATGGTGGGGGGGAGTGTTACAGTCACAAATCTATTGCAGAAAACTGGTATCCTTAATTTCCCGGTGGAATACAGAGGCTCTCGGCAAGCCT
This sequence comes from Podarcis filfolensis, assembly GCF_964270895.1. NCBI lineage: Eukaryota > Metazoa > Chordata > Lepidosauria > Squamata > Lacertidae > Podarcis > Podarcis filfolensis. The sequence goes on along the minus strand of NC_139605.1, from coordinate 150,158 downwards.
TTGAAAGATGGCTGGAAGATGCCTGCTGAATCTCCAGGGGCAGGGAGTTCCACAGGGCTGAGCCATCAACACTTTATTATTATAATTATTATTATTATTTGTTGATCGACGTAAAAGGCTCCGCTTCCGAGTGTTGTCTGGCTGACTCGGGGAATGGCCAGCGACGCTCTTGCAGGCGGGCCCAGATGGGGCTGGGAGGGATCAGGAGCAGGGCTTTGTGAATCAACACTGAGGACCTTGAACCCAGCCCAGCGCGAGAGGGGGTCCTTTCAAAGGAGGCAGGTGGGGAAAGGCCCCCGCCCAGAAAGACCCCCCTCTGCAGGAAGCCCAGCCTGCCGCGAGGGGCGCCACCTTTTCCCCGCCAAGCCCCCTCACCTCCTGGGGAGAGGCCGGCTCCCCCTGCTGGCGCCCGGGGGCATCGCTGGGCCCGGGCCCGTCTTTGCCGCCCCGTGACTCCCTCCGGCGCCGCTGTCCCTCGTCCTCGCTCCTGTCCTGCAGCTGCGCAAACTGGGAGGTCACCTCCTCCAGGCGCTGCAGGGCCTTCTCCCGGTTCTGGCGCAGGCGCCGGGCCAGCTCAGGGTCCGACAAGGCCGGGTCCGAATCTGCAGGGGAAGAGATGGGCCAGGCGTTGCAGCGGGTTGGGATGGATGACCCCCGGGGTCCCGCAAAGCTCCACAATGCCAAGAACCCCCCGAGCCCCTGCCTGGCCTGGAGCCTTGTCAGTAGGACAATCTAAAATACGCTCAGGTGCCACAATGGGTCCATGCGCCCGGCTTCTAACCAGAAAGGCGATGGGATGGCTGTGGGCAGGAGTCCCGCTCTCCCCCCTCAGAATGGCCTCCTCTGAGGGAAATTTTCAACCTTTCCCCCTATTCCCATGGTGTGTGCATGTTTCTGAACTCTGAAACATCTCAAAAGCCCTACGGGAATGATGGCCAACTCCCCGCCCCCAAACGGCCTCTTCGGAGGGGAATTTCCATTTCCCCATTATTTTTATTATGTGTGCCTTTGTCTGAACTGAGGCACCTGTGTGTGTTCAAACAGGCCAAGGAGCATGGCGGCCGGCCTGTTGTGCCCCCTGCGCCCCCCCCCCGCCTCCCGCCAGTGCCCCCAGGCGCTCACTGGGCCGGTACTGGTCGGTGAGGTGGCTGCCGAAGTTGTAGACGAGGTCGAGGTGGCGGCGCTCCTGGAGGCGGTTGCCCACCTCGCGGAAGGCCTCGGCTGCCATGCTCTCCATCTGGCGCTTGGGCAGGCCCAGGCTGTGGCGGGTGCTGGCCTTCTGCACGGCCTTGAGGATGTCGGTGTAGTCGGGAAAGGCCTCGGGGCGGTTGATGAGGCGCTCGATGCGCCGGTTGACCTCTGGGTAGCGGGTGCCGCGGTAAGGGATGCGCTGCTCGATGACGCGCCCTGTCAGGCTGCTGCAGTCCTTCAGCTGGCAGAGGCGCTGGAAGATGCGCACCATGCGCCGCTTCAGCCGGCTCTCCTGCAGGTACGTCGAGTCCTCGCTGTCCAGCTCCTCCAGGTCCAGCTCCCGCTCCTGCAGCTTCCGGATCTCCACCTCGTGGAGCCGCAGCAGGTCCTCCAAGTAGCGGATCTGCCGTTTGGAGCCCTCGCCCGGAGCCTTGGCAGCGGGGCCCGGAGCGTTTGCGGGGCCGGCAGGGGCGGCGCTGGGCCCGGGGGCCTCTGGCTCTGGAGCCAGCAGGGGCTGCTTCTTCTTCTGGCTGTGGGCCCGGAAGACGGTGCAGAGCTCGTTGATGTAGACGTAGACCTTGGTGCTGCGCGCCTGCACCCGCGCCAGGCAGCGGCCCAGGACGTTGCGGAACTCCACCGAGGAGAGGAAGGCGGGCGCTGCCTTCTGGTGCCGCCCCGTCAGGTAGGGGATCACCTCCGGGTGGTCGGCCGTGTGCATGGAGCAGAAGGCCACAAACTGCGGAGAAAGGAGAGGAGAGGGTCAGGGGCGCAGGGAGCCCACCCTCCCACCCAAGCCTGCACCCACGGGAGTCCCCGCCAGGGACTAGAACCTTGGAGAGGCTCTCTGGAACTGGCCAGGAGAGGGGCCATTTTGAAAGGCAATGCTTGAGCTGAGATTCCTGCATTGCCAGGGGCTGGACTAGATGAGCATTCTGTGACTTGGAAGCTGCCCCGCTTGGTGTCTTGTGTTCAGGTTGGGAGCGACATTTGGCTGGCAGAGGGTGGATGCGCCACGGACAAGGCCTCCTCCGTTGTGCATTCCCTCCGCCTTCTCTCAAAGCCACGCTGGAAGTCTTCCAGGGGCGTTGCAGCCTCCTCTGTGCAGGGCCTGTCAAAAGGCTGCCGCTCCCTGGCAGGCTCCGTCCTCAATGCGTTTGGTTTCCTTCTCTTCCAACGTGCCTGAGAGCTCGCCTGAAGATCACAGAACTCGGGCAGCTTTGTAGGAGGGAATACGGGTGGCCTTGCCTGCCTCCTGTGGGAGGGAGTTCCACAGTTGAACAATGTGCTGCGCGGATAAGTCCTTTCTTTGATCTGCCCCGAATCTCCCGACATCTGGCTTCCTTGGAGGTTGAGTTCGAGTGTTGAGAGAGAGAGAGAAGAAAGGTTTTCTCTCCCTGCTTCCTCCATCATGCTGCCTTTTCTGCCTACCAGAAAGCCCCAGGCGCAGGAATCTCAGCTCAAGCATCCAGGACAGACGCCGCCCAACCTCTGCTTAAAAACCTCCAAGGAAGGAGAGTCCGCTACCTTCCTGTCCTGTGCCCCCAGAACATTTTTGGCAGAGGAGGCACCTGGTTTCATTTCCCCAGAATTAGCCTCCAGAAGTGGTTTCGTCCTGCTGGCCACCTGACCTAGAAAGCTGTCTGTGGACCAACGCTGGCTCCCTTGGCCTGAAAGCCAGATGAGCGCTGCACCCATAGTTGCCTTGGACTGAACTTCGCCATCCTGGGGGCCTTTACCTTTTCACCTATATGCTGATTGGCTCCCTTTCACACTCTGCTTAATTGCAGACTTTGGGATGCTGGGCTCTAGGCCAGGGTCAGCAAACCTTTTCAGCAGGGGGCCAGTCCACTGTCCCTCAGACCTTGGGGGGAGCCGGACTATACGTTGCCATGATTATGACCCGCTTTTTTGGCAAAAACTCTTATTTGGACCAACCCCAACGTTACCCAAATGTGATTTGCGGGGGGGGGGGGTCCCTCACACACCCACGCTGCTTCCTTTGCATTTTACGCATTGACAGTTATTATTTCCCTCATAAGGAAGGGTGGGGGGCTGAGGCAAGCGTGCCATTCTTGGATCCTTTTCCCTCTTCCCCACCCTGGAAGCAAAGATTGCAGCGCGTGCACGACGGACAGAAAAGGGGCTTGTTTCAAGCAGCCGCCCACCTCGCTTTTGACCCCCAAGCCTGGATGAGTCCTAAAAAACATCGTGCGCAGGCTATGCCGGCTGCCTGGATTCCCGGTCTGTCCGTGTGCCGGATCTAGAAGGGAATTGGGCCTGATCCAGCCCGCGAACCTTGGTTTGCTGACTCCTGCTCTAGGCCCAGAGAGGGGAGAAGCTTTGGAGAGCTGCCCGCTGAGGCCTTGCCACAGTGTTAAAAGCTCATATACAGAATATTAGCAAAGCACCAAATGCCACCTTAAACCTAGGCTGCAGTCGCCACAATAAAACATCTAGGCACCTTTTGGCAATGAAATTTGTTAATAATAATAACAACGCGTTTCTAAATGTCGGGGCAGGTTCATCTGCACAGAAATTCTTTGAGTAGGAGCCAAAAAAAGCACAGCAAACACACCACTCCTGACATCAACAGACAGGGAATTCCACAGCCGCCGTTAAAAGACCAGTTTCTGACAAATGCGGAAGAGGCGTTCTGTGACACCTTCAACATGGCTAGCAATGACCACCCCAGGAATGCCTGAGGACTTCTGGGGGCCACGAGGGCTGGGTGCCCTGCTGGCCACGATGGAATCCGAACCTGCAGACGACACACACAATTCCTCCCCCGGCAGCTTCAGGTGGAGCACCGCCAGGAGCCCAGACAGACCAGCTCCCCAACTCCTGACGGAAGAGAAAAGGCCACCCCTCGCCCCCCTGCCCAGGGCGTGGCACCCTCCCCACCAAAAAGCAGTTCTGAGTCACTAAGCCCAGCCGAGAAAGGACTTGGGGAAGGAAGCCCAGCCGGGGGGGGGGCAAGAAGATCCCCCCGCCTCGCTCCCTCCCCAGGCAGAGAAGAGGGTCTCCCCACATTCCCCCTGCGGGGGTCTCCAGAACTCACCTCGGCAAAGAGCCGCTCGTTCTCCGCCTTGAGGCTGGCGGGGTCCTTCCCTGGGGCGGGGGCTTTCTGCCCCGCTCGGCCGGCGGCCTGGGACGGAGGCTGCTGTGGCGCAAGGGGGGCCTCCCTGCTGGGGCTGGGGGGCTCCTCGTCTTCATCCAGGATGATGATGCTGCCGCTGGGGGAGGCCATGGCGGCGCCGGCAGGTGGGGGGTCAGGCCCGGCGGGGGCCGAGCATCCCAGCTGGAGGGGCCAGGCAGAGCACCCTCGGGCGTCACCTGCGGGAAGGAGAGAGGAAGTTATTCACCTGCCAGAAATGCCACACCATAGGCTGCTCTTTTGGGGGGGGGTCTCCCCTCCCCCTCCCCACGGGGCCCCAGACCCTCCCCCCCCCTCACAAGAACAGCAGGCATTTTACCACTTCCACCCCGCCCACCTGGCCCAAGAACAAAGGCCCCAGGCCCGGCCGCGGCCCCTCTCTCTCGGCGCCCCTCGCCGCCCTCCGGCTCCGCTTTCGTTTCCCTCGCCTCCTCCGCGGCCAGCCAAGAAGAAATGCCTCCCTTCCTCCCGGCCCACTGCGCAGGACCGGAAGTTCCCGCCTTTCCCGCCATCTTGCCGTACGGCGAGGAGCCGGGCGCCGGCTTTCCCGCGCTCCCTCTGCGGCGCTTGGCGGCCCTGCTGAGGCCGAGCGTCGGGCGCTTCGCCCGCGTCTCCGCGGGGCCCCCGGCTCCCGCCTTCCCGCCCCGAACGGGAGGCCTCGCCGAGCCCTCCGGGCGCCGCCACGTTGCCGTACGGAGCCGCCTCTTCCGGCCACGTGACCGCCACCCGCCCGCGATTTGAATCCAAAGGAGCCGTTAGCTTGGGCCGGCCCCTTCCCGCCGTCGCGCGACGCCTTGCCTTAGGGGAAGAGGCCCCCTCGCCCTCCGCTCCCCGCGGCCCCGAGGAGCGCGCCTCGTCGCCGGAGGCGGGAAGGCAGCCCGAGCCGGTCAGTTCCCTCCATTCCGCGAAAATGAATTCCTTGGCTCTGAGGTGCCCGCGCATGCGCCCCGCGCCCTCTTCCTATTGGCTGCGCAGGGACTCGTCCGCGGTCGCCCTCGTTTCTTCGGCGCCGCTTCTCGGCCTCTGCGCATGCTCGTGCGTTCTTCCCGCTTCGTGGAGGCAGCCATCCTGTTGTACGGAAGCGGAGGGGGCCGGGAGAGGCGAAAAGTCGGGAAGGGCTACTAGCTTGGTGGAGACGCAGTTTCCGAGTTCTCGGGGGAAGCCAGCGGGCAAGTCGCCTCTCCTGCCCCAGCCAAGCTTTGGCCAAAGCAGCGGGCAGCAAACGGAGCCCTGGATTAGGGAAGTTTTTAAGGGCTGATGTTTTGATGTCTTTTTTTTTAATTCAAAATTATAACAAGACATATTATTGATGTCTTTTTAATCTTTTGTTGGAAGCCGCCCAGAGTGGCTGCGGAAACCCAGCCAGATGGGCGGGGCATAAGTAATAGATTATTAACATCATCATCATCATCATCATCTCTGTCTGTGGACAGCCTGGCACAGAACACTGTCACCCAAGGAGAAAGAGCAGCCTCGCGACAGGCAGAAGTTCAACAGGTGGAGACACAGGAGAAGGTTCGCCTGGCAAGTTTCTGTCTGTCGGGAAGCCGCCGTTCTCCCCTTGGGAGAAGCGACCTTTGGGTCCCTCCCGATGCTCATACGCTGAACCTAAACCCTAAGCAGCCTTGGCCCAGGATCCCTGAAGGAGCGTCTCCACCTCCATCGTTCAACCTGGACACTGAGGTCCAGCGCCGAAGGCCTTCTGGCGGTTCCCTCATTGCGAGAAGTGAGGTTACAGGGAACCAGGCAGAGGGCCTTCTCGCCCTGTGGGATGTTCCCATCAGACGTCAAGGAAATAAACAACTACCTGACTTTTGGAAGACATCTGAAGGCAGCCCTGTTGGGGGAAGTTTTTAATGACTGATCACTTTATCGTGTTTTTAATATTTTATTGGGAGCCGCCCAGAGTGGCTGGGGAAACCCAGCCAGATGTGCAGGGTATAAATATTGTTATTGTTACCTAAGGGCGCCAGGAGAGCCTGCAGCAGCTGGATCAGGCCAGAGGGGCACGCCTGCAGACAGGATCCGAGCGCAATAATAATAATAATAATAATAATAATAATAATAATAATTTATTATTTATACCCCACCCATCTGGCTGGGCCTCCCCAGCCACTCTGGGCGGCTTCCATAAAAACCAAAAATACAATAAAATATCACACGTTAAAAACTTCCCTGAACAGGGCTGCCTTAAGATGTCTTCTGAATGTCAGGTAGTTGTTTATCACTTTGACATCTGCTGGAAGGGCGTTCCACAGGGCGGGCGCCACTACCGAGAAGGCCCTCTGCCTGGTTCCCTGTAGCTTTGCTTCTCGCAATGAGGGAACCGCCAGAAGGCCCTCGGCGCTGGACCTCAGCGTCCGGGCAGAATGATGGGGGTGGAGACGCTCCTTCAGGTATACTGGACCGAGGCCGTTTGCAAGAGCAAGCCTCCCCTGCTGCGGTTTCCAGCCATCGTGGCTGGTAGCTCCTCCTCCGTGAACTTCAAAGCTGGGCTGTCTCCTTTGGGAGGGAGTTCCATAGATTAACCAATAAGTCCTTTTTTGTATTGGATTCTGAATCTTGCATTGTTCAGCTTCATGGGGTTTATTACGTTACAGGAGAGATAGAAACTTTTCTCTATCCATTTTCTTCCTCAATTATGTTTACCATGTCATTATGTCATTTGCCTTTTTACTAAACTGTGTTAGAAATATGTGTATTAGAGAGGGGGCATGTATAATGTTATTGTTATAAGAATTTTAAGGTCTCAAATATAGAATAAATATTCATAAATGCACACCTATCTGAATATATGAATCATGTGTCTGAAATAGTACGGGAGAGCAATGCTGCAGCCATTTTGACTCTCCCAGTGACCTCAAATATTCTTCTGCAGTAAGGCAGGTAAATAGGGAAAGCCTTCCCGTTGTCTTTTCACTTTCAAATCCCGTCTTAAGGGCATATTTGCTTATGAATAGAATGACCCTGTGACCTGGATTCAGGAACTAAAGTATTAACCATCACAAAAGAATGGCCAGGCTGCCCAGGTAAAGCAATTAGTGACCACTGTCAGGTATCCTGGCAGGCAGGATTTCTGCTGGAGACCACCTCCTTCTGTTATGTATGTATGAGGGGGGGTCTTGGGCTACTGGGGGGACAATTGCAAGTCTATATATGGGCTTATATATGCCTGGCGTGCTCTGGTCCATGGGGTCACGAAGAGTCAGACACGACTAAACGACTAAACAACAACAACAACAAATATGGGCTTGCACACCATTGTTCAGGGTTCTTCTCCCTCGTGTGTGGTGAGTGGGGACGCTATTGCAACAGTTCCTTGAATAAAGATCAGGCTTACTAGCTGCTTTGCTTCTCAATATACTCTGGTTGGCCTCTGTTGTTTTCTCCTACCAATAGGGAACCCACATAAGGACTCTGTATGGGCTCCAGAATACCCCATAAGGGAAAGGGAGCAGTTTTTTCTGGATACATATATAGAAGTAGTTAAAACTGAAATGACTGCCTATGCTTAGGAGTCAGAATGGCTTGTCCATTGCAGTGTCCGTAAGCAGCAAGAACCTTGCCCTCAGCAACTATTTTCTTCAATGGATAATAGCTGGCCAGACAAGTGAAGGAAATGTAATACTGTATTGGAATGTAATGGTGAGGAGTTAGCACAAACAAGGAGAACTGCCAAGGACATGTTTGGGAGGGAAAGGTGACAAGCCCAAACCTGCTGAAAAGGAATGATTGAGGATGACACCTTAATAAGATAACAGGAGTTTCCAAGCGGGAAACAATTCCAAATATGGTGTGCCCAATTGGAAGGCCAGGTAGTGTGTCCGTGAGCTGCTTACGCATTGCTTTAGTCAATAATATTGCAAAAATGATATGGGCACGAGGATTGCATGTATTTACCTGATAGAGGAGTGGCATATAAGAGCCCAAGGGCATGTACTGTGGTCAGACCATGATTGTGGCAATAGCCTTGTGGTTGACCATTCAGCGCTGTCTTAATGATGAATAAATCTCTGTTCAGCCTACCCTGTGTACCTGACTCCTCTTTCCTTAGAGGTTTTTGGCTGTCTGCTCCAAGGAAGGAACCCTCCGAATTTTCCTAACAACTGAAAAGACCCAAACCCTGCGGATGAGCAGGTGTGTGTGCGCCCCATGGGCACATGGAATCCGGAGTCCTTGAAGGACCTGCTTGACGCTGCTTTAAAAAACATCAGCGCTGGTGATCACCGCTGCATCTTGTGGCAGCAAATCCCACAGTGGCCTGAAATCTCCCGCCTTTCAGGTTTGCTGGGTGCCCTCCTGCCAGGGATGCCTTTTGAAAGGGCTCAGAAAATCTCGCTGGCCCAAACTGCTGCAGCCAGATTGCTGACCAGGACCGGTTAGTGGGAGCACACAGGTCTTGCTAGAACAGCTCTGGGCGCAACCTAAAGGGCTGGCTATGACCTATAAAGCCCAACATGTCTGAAGGATCCAACTGCCCTCCTGTGGAAGCTGCCCAGGCTCAGAGATCTCCAGGAGAGGCCTTCGCTTGGAAGTGCTACACCCCCAAACAGGCCACTGGCCGTCAGACCCCCAGGATGGGGGAGGAACCTGGGGTTGCAGTTTCTCTGCCTGCTGCCCCCACCCCGCTGCAGACAGTGTTTTGCAGTATCTCCTCCCTGGCCTGGAAACAAGATGAGTGGCGCAACCCCATCGTTGCCTTTGACTGGGTCCTTGACCTTTTTATCTTCCGCTTGCCACCTGCAGGTGAGGCAGGGGTTGTGCTGGACTCAAGAACGGACTGGATGAGAACCAAGCAACGGAAGCTCCACCCAGACAAGACTGAGGTCCCCGAGAGCAGATGGCTGGGACACGGCCTGCTCTTGATGGGGTCCCTCAGGAGGAGCGGGGACATAGCTTAGGGTCCTCTTGGATCCTTGGCTGGCCCTTGAGGCTCCCTTGGACTCTGCGTTCCCCATCCAAGGCCCTTCTTTGTGTGCCTCCTCCGCAAGAGATGGAGGGGGTGGCAAGACAACAGCAGGTCCTTTTCTGCGGTGGCTCCCCATTTGCAGGAGGCTCGCCCGGTGCCTTCACAAGACACCTTGGGGCACCAGGCGGAAATGTCCCTCTTCAAGCAGGCCTTGGGTTGATTACACAATCTGTGGTCTTTTAAAGAGTGTGAGGGGGAGCTCTTGTTTTGTTAGTTGTTCTGGTATGCATTTGTGTGTTTTGTCCTTTGAAGGTGGTAGGAAGAGGTTCTTGGGAAAGGGCTGGCACTGTCAAGGCAGCAGGCTTTGGGGGAACCTTTTCTATTCCCTGCCCCACCACTGATTTTCCCTCGCAAGTGCTGTTTCAGCAGACCTAGAGGAGCACCATGGCCTGTTTGTGAGGCCAGTCTGGGGTCCTTTGTCTCCTGACCTGACCTGCTGTAAGGCTGCTCTTGCGCCCGAGAGATGCCCCAGGAGGGGGCTGGCGGCTGCTGGACCGGGGAGGGGGACTCTTCTTCCTTGGAGGTTTTCAAGCAGAGGGTGGATGGCCATCTGTCAGGGATGCTTGAGCTGAGATTCCCGCATTGCAGGGGGTTGGTCGAGATGACCCTGGGGGTCCCTTCCATAGCATTCTATGATTCTGTGATCCACAATCTGAGTAAGCAAGCACAGAAGCACCCAAGATCCTGCCCTTGAGGAGGACCCCCCCTCATTCCAGCCCCCCTCCCAGGCTCCCTCTGCTCTGGCCCCCCAAGCAAAGCACAGTGGAGAGCTTTGCACCCACCTTCCCTGCTGCTCTCAGCTGCTGCTTTTATATCTATATATATCTGATGCTTTTGTCTTGCTGGCCATTTTTAGAATTGCACTCTTTCATGCTTGCAAGTTGCCTCGAGGTCACTTGCTGCAAATAAATGAAAGGTGAGGCCTGCAGAAGAAGTGCCACTCGGTATCTCTTGAGTTATCAGCGAGAGGAATTCAAGGGCCCAGATCCCTGCCGCTCGCCCACTTGCGCCTTGCATGGCATGGCTGACAGAACCAGACCCATGGGACTTCCCTCCCTCTCTCCGGGGGGCTGACCTGTTAGCCTTGGCTGGCCCTTCCGGCAGCAGTGTGGGTCACCCAAACAACCCCCACCCCCATAGTGTCTGAGCTCTGGGGCAGGCTGTCTTTGATGGAAGAGTGCGAAAACCCAACTTGCAGCTGCTCCTCTCCTAATAATAATAATTTTTTATTTATACCCCGCCCATCTGGCTGGGTTTCCCCAGCCACTCTGGGTGGCTCCCAACTGAATTTCAAAAAACGCAATACAGCATTAAACATTAAAAAATTCCCTCAACAGGGCTGCATTCAGATGTCTTCTAAAAGTCAGATAGTTGTTTATGTCTTTGACATCTGATGGGAGGCCGTTCCACAGGGCAGGCGCCACCACCAAGAAGGCCCTCTGCCTGGTTCCCTGTAACCTCACTTCTCGCAGGGAGGGAACCGCCAGAAGGCCCTTGGAGCTGGACCTCAGGGGGGTGAGGTCATGGGCTGCAGAAGGTGGGGAAAAGCTCCAGAGCCTCCTGGGGGCAGCAGAGGAAGCAAGCCCCCCCTCCCTCCCACGGGGTGGGGGTGCTTTCGGTTGGCAGCGTAGTGGCAGGTTCCGAAGTACAGGCTCCCTTCCCAGCCACCCCTCTTGCAAGGTAATGCAACCTTCTAAGAAGATACAATCATCACTGAACCGTAGAAGTGTAGAGTTGGAAGGGACCCCGGGGGTCATCTAGTCCAACCCCCTGCAATGCAAAAATTGTAGCTGAATAATCCCTGGCAGGACGCCACCCAACATCGGCTCTAAAAACCCCCTCCCAGGTCCCCCATCAAACAGCTCTTAGGATCTTATGATTACACAGTGACGACAATTAGGAATGTATTGCAAGGATCAGCTGCGCATCCCCACAGGTTGCCTTTTGGCCGGATCAGACCCTTTCTCTGCAAATGGTCAGCTGGGTGACCATTTCTGTTGGAGACTGCAGTCAAATCTAACTAGCAAACTGAGGGCTAAGACTCCGGTGACAAAGTGAAGCTTCTTTCTTCTTTCTCTTCCGCCGCGTGAAGCTGACCAGGGAACGTGTCTCCTAAGTGCTTGCTGCTACATGGAATAACACATGAATCTGACCTTTGGACTTTGTAAGCAAAGCATTCCAAGGGACTAACAGTGGGGCCTGTTCACTGCAGGGGGGCTGGAAACAAAGCCCTGCCTATTTGAAAGGTAGAACAGCCTCTTATTCCCGCGCTTCGCTGTGCTGCGTAATTCTGCGATTCTCAATTCTGCTGGGGGCTTCCTCTTGCTGGAGAGAGCTTTGAGTCCCGTGCCTCGGATCTCAGGATCCAGTGAATTCTTTTATTAACTAACCTGACACGGGTCATATACTAACCCCACCCTTTCTTTTTCGGGTGCGTCCCCCCCAACAGAATTATGCCCGACAGAGCTTGCCCCACCTTCCCTTGAGAGTGAGGCCCTTGCACACTCACGCTCCCAAATACTTTGCTCTGGCCACCCACAACTCTAGAACCCTTCCTTGGGGGGGGGCAGAGAACAGTTGGGGGGCTTCTGGCTGAAATTCTCTCTCTCAGCCCGACCTGGACACAGGCAGAAGCTGCCCCCCCCAGCAGCCAGAAATTTGCCAAGTGCCCACTGCAAGGCCCTCCACTCTCATGACTCCAGGAGTGGGGAAGCCCCTGAGGCTGGGGCACTTGCCCCACAGAAGCTCCCCCCCACCCCACCCCTCCTCCTGCCTTTACGGCTGATGTGGCATAAAAGACCAATTGCTTTTTATTAAACATTTTCGTCTGTTTTCACCACACACTCCAGAAAAAAAATGAGAAAAAAATAAATTTGACATAAAATAAACTTGAGAGCTTGAGAGAGAAAGAGAGAAGATGCCTGGGGAGGCCGGAGTGACCTGAACCCCCCCCTTCCAAAGGGAGGAAATATGTACACAGGCTCTGAGTTCGAGAGAGAGAGAGGGGGGGAAGGAGGCAGAGAGAGAGAGAAAGAGAGAGAAGGAGCAGCTCTTCATATGTACAGTACAAATCCCGCGGTAATTACACCAGGGGGGGGCAAGTCCGTGGGGAGCAGGCAGCGGGGACTTCACATATGTACAATCTCTTTATATTATAATAATAATAATAATTCATCATCATAATAATACGTATAAATATCTACGGTGCCCGCCTGAGCCACCGCCATTGTCCGGGGGGAGGGGGGGAGAAAGAAAGAGGGGTGGGGGAGGGAAGGAGAGTCCTTACAAAATAAATATGGGGGTCAAAGAGGGCGGAAATGGTCGGGTGCTCAAAGCGGGGCTGGGGGAGAGGGGCTGGGGCGATGCGCAGCGGGGAGGGGGGAGAAAACAGCCACGACAACCACGAACTCTTGTGCCGAACACTTCTCACCCTGCAGCAGCTCAGCTCAGGAACCGAAAGCACAACGGGCAGGCGGGCGACGGACAGGGGGGCCAGCAGAGCAGCAGCACCACGCCAAGTGGGGGGTGGCCCCCGCCCCTTTGCTTCTCTCCGGGGGGGGCAGGGGGTCCCCACCCATCTCGAGGGCCCCGCTTTGGGCTGGCTGGGCAGTTCAAAAATGGCTTCTTTGAGAGACAGAGAGAGAGAGTTGGTCAGGCCCCCTCCCCCGGTCGGAAATGGGGGGGTGGGAGCCTGGAGAGGGAGGAAAGGGAAGAAGAAAAGAG